>NC_132796.1:79738354-80363354 GCF_048418805.1 Vulpes vulpes | reverse complement strand
AATATTAAAGCAAAAGTTAAATAGTGCTATACCAATAATATACTCATATAATATGATAATGTAGGTATGTTACGTATGTATAAATATGCTCTCTATATAGGAACAACACAACATTAGGAGACATGGGGATGCCCACTATTTATTCGACAGGCTCTGTTCTAAAGGTTTTGCAACTATGATCTCATTTATTCCACTTTATAGGTGAGAAAGTAGGCAAAAGGAGATGCAGTCATTGGCTCAGCACCAGATAGCTGGTAAGTAACAGAGTCAGGACTCGAATGTAAGCAAGATGCCTCCAGAGCCTCATCTTCTAGTCATTACATTGGATTTCCTTAAGTGCAGTACCATAACGAAGGTTTGGGGGGAAAATGCTAAGGGACCCCAAAGAAGAGGGCTATTAATCTATCTGGGGCTGTCAGTAAAGGTTTCCCACAGCACACAAAAGTTGTGTTGGGTCTTAAAAGAGGCTAAGAATTTACTGGTGCAATAAGAGGAGAAAGGGTGTTTTGAGCAGAGGGAACAACATGCTCATGAACTTCTGCAAAGACCTAATTTATCTGAGGAACATTGAAAAGTTCAGTATGACTGGAGGCTAGAGTATGTTGGGATGACAAAGAGGTGGGAAGAAGCAATGCTAGTGGAGGGTGAGACTGGAGAAGTAGGCTGGGCAGTCAGAGTGAAGGTATGCACAGCAGAAGAATGAATAAAAGTGAGCTGGACCAGGATGTCGACCATGAGATTCTCCCTCTTTTTTTATTCACTCTTGATTTCTCCAAGCCTGGGCAATGAGTCTTGCTAATGGAAAGGAGATGATCCATGGTGGTAAAGAAGATTATCATGGAGAAGTCTCCTGAGAAAGAGACATTTACCCTCCTCTAATCTACCATTTAGTTAAGTGCAAGCATAGGTTAATCAATACCCACTCAACTACCATATATACACACGCTGGGAAGAGGGATGGTTCTGAGATCAGGAGGAAGAAGCTACTAGTTAGCTTGTTTCAATAGTTTCTCACCTGAGGTCTAACTCCTTAGTTGTCCCTTCATCCACAAGCCTGGGGGAAGAATATCCTTTGGTCCCTTTGCTACTTCCCTGTGCAAACTAAGAGAGTTCTACTGTGTCCTATGGGCAATGGACTGCCAATGAGGGTTTATAAGCAGGGAAGTATTAGGAGGCTCAGTCTTGAGGTTGATTGGAGCCTGAGCTACAGGGAGGAAGGGACTAACTAGAAGCAGGAAGCCTAGTCCAGGTGAGAGAAGATATGGAGTTTAACACCATTGACCCCATTGGTGGCAGTCAGGAGAAGGGCCTCAACTCAGGATAGGCTTCCAAGGTAGACTAGCAGCCACTTGGTGACCAACTGACTACAGAGAATAAGGGAAAAGGAGAGAGGACTCTGGGACACAGCCAACTATTCTGACAAGTGAATTTGACAAACTCATCACTTTGGGAGGAGATTTGTTCACACTTGTCTACTTCCTGCGTAGTCTTCTAAAGCTAGTGAGCTTGCCTTGGTTGTCTGACTGTGTTGACAGCAAAGCCAGCCATGGGTTACACCCTTCCTTCTTATCTCCTTTCTCTTTTCTCTCATTTAGTCTAGAACTCCATGGTTCTCCTCGGCCTCCTTTGTAGGTTCTCTTCTGCTCTTGTAACAAAAGGAATCAGAAGGGGCAGCCCGGGTGGCTCAGCGGTTTAGCGCCGTTTTCAGCCCGGGGCGTGATCCTGGGATCCCAGGATCAAGTCCCACATCAGGCTCCCTGCATGGAGCCTGCTTCTCTCTCTCTCTCTCTCTCTCTCTCTCTCTCTCTCTCTCTCTCTCTCTCCCCCTCTCATGAATAAGTAAATAAAATCTTTAAAAATTAAAAAAAAAAAAAAGGAATCAGAAAGTCTGGAAGCGTCATTTCCACACCGCTCCTCCATGTCTCCCAGGTCCTCACTAATGGCAGCACTCTGGGTGCTGCTTCCCTTCCTCTGTGATTGGGACCTTGCTGACTCATATTCTGTTCAATAGAGTTCATCATAACCCACCGTGCTCTTTCTTCCTAGACTTGTACATAATTATCTTGTGTTTGTGTGTGCTTTGTTTCCTCTCTGTGTTTTTCCACATGGCCTTCTGAATTTTTGCTACAGCATTTAAATACAAAGAGAGATTTCTGACTGAAGCATTGGCTTGGAGTGAATACATTTATAAATTTATTTGCTAACATTCTTAGCAAAGAATTTTTTAAAAAGACTATCAACACCATAGAGGAGCCATGGATTCAGACCCAAATCAGATTTATCTTCCTCCAGCACATCTGTCCAGGCCACTGTCCTACTCCAGATGGTTGGAAAAAAAGTTGATGGAAAGAAGTTCATGTTTCTAAACCTTGTAGGCTCTGGCTGCAACATAATTTTGCAACCTTAACTCCTACTACTCTATATGTAGCTCTTCTTTTCCCATGCTTGTCCTTGCAGTCATGTTATTCATGCTAGCTTTCTTTCTCTGTCCCATTCCCATCTGTTGAAATGCCAGCTGCTCCTTTGTGTCTGGAAGGCCTGATGATGGTTAGGAATCAGAACTGGCTTTCAAAGCCAGATTTACTGCTTACTGACCGAGTGATCTTGGGCAAGTCATTTCCCCTCACTGAGACTCTTTCCTCATATGTAAATGCAGATCATGGTAATCTATTCTTAGAGGTGTAGTGAAGAATAAATTATATGACACAAATAGGTACATCTACTGAAGTGTCCATCACATAGTAAATGCTCAATAAATTATTGAATGCCTAAATTTCAGGGGATGCGGCAGACCCCCCCCCCAAAGGCCATCCATGTATTTCAAAACAAGGAATCCCTGGAGTTTTATTCATCAATATTGGAAAGTCTACCTGAATGAAAAATAATATATTTGCTCCCCCATTTCCCACTGTCTTCCTCATCGCTCAAAAGTATGCTTACATGTGACACACATGAACATGTGCACGAGTATATGTGAAAGAATGTGTGCTGGGGAGAAGGATAGGTATTTACCTCAGCAACTACACTTCAGAGTGAACTGAGGAAACAAGACTTGTTTTCAAAATAGGTAAAAACCACTCTAAGGCCAAGAGTGGACAAAGAGGAAAAAAGTAGGGTTTAGCCGAAAACCATGATGGGCTGCATGGTTCTCCAGCTCTGAAGTTCCAGCTCATCACTGAAGGAAAATGAAGTCTCTTGAAATGAAGGAGACAGCCTGACAGAAGACTTCTGTGCCTTACAATTTAAAATAACACTAAAAGAACTGCTGAAAGAAGATCCTTCTCTTTTTTTGTGTCTCATAGAGAATTAATATCAGATGGAAATCAGAATCTTCCCAAACCATTTACTAAGAAAGTAGGCCACAAAAAGGCTCTTCCTGTGAACTATCATAGAAATGGAAAGCAATCAAGAATAGAACACCAGGGAGCAATTCAAAGGTGCAGTGAAAAGGGGGTGGGGGTGGGATGATACTGAATATCATGAAAGAGCAAGCCTGTTGTTGAAAAGGAAACCCAGGGAGGGGCCTCAATATATCATCTGAGGTGTGAGCACAGTAGTGGGAACAGAGCATGAGAGTGAGCGAGGAACATGTAGAAGGAGCTGTGCTTGGTGTTACAAGCGCACATCCCGGGGGCGCCTGGGTGGCTCAGTGGGTAAGTGCCTCTTGATTTCAGCTCAGGTAACTACCTGAGGGTCATGATATCAAGCCCCATGTTGGGCTCAGCTCTAGGCATGGAACCTACTTGAGATTCTCTCCCTCCCTCTCCCTCTGCTCCTCCCTAATCCCATCCCCCTCTAAAATAAAAGTCCATATCCCACTAGATTGGCAGAGCCAGCAGTGGAGCACAGCAGTTGTCATTTCAGTGTCTCTAAGGACCACTCAAATGTGTTTTCCCAGAGAACAATTCCCAGAAGGGATTTGGGTGGCCCCCAGGGCACAATCAATTGGTAGCTGATTGGCAGTTGTGGCCATAATCATACCCTCCGTAGGGCTCTTCATAAATAGTTATTATTCATGGAAGTAGAGTTTCCTGGGGGGCACTATAATCACTCTAATCAGCACGACTCTTCAATTCATCAAATTCAACATAGTATTGAGCCACCCAGTATGTATTTGTGCTATGCTAGCACACCCAGGATCATTCATTTATTGAGCACCTACAATATGCCAGGCATTGCTGTGAACCCTGGGGATAATGCAGTGACCAAAACAGACAAAAGAAAAAAAAAAAACAAAACAAAACCCTGCTCTCCTGGAGTTGATTTAGTGAGGTCAAAGAAGAATAAAGCAAACTGACTGCTACTGGGCCTCTCTGATACACCAGGCACTTTACATCCATTTAGTCTGGATGAACCTATGGAAAGATTTATAGTACCATTTTACAAAAGAGGAGACAAAAGCTCAAACAGATTCAAAACCAGGCCAAGCTTACACAGCCAAATAGTAGTGGTAGAACTGACATTTGAAGCCACCCATGTCTGTCTCATTCCAAAATCCACAAATTTCACCTTTTCAACTTTTTGACCTTCCACAGACCCTTAGGGTCAATTTCATCATGCTCAAGATTTAACTTTTAGAGACCACTGACAAACAGCCAATCATAAATTACTTAACTTCTGTGCCTTAGTTTTCCCACCTATAAAATGAGAATAATAAGTACCCACATCACGTAGGAGATGGTACTGCAGGGATTGAAGAAGATAATAATAGCCAACACTTACATACTACTGATGATGTGCCAGGCACTATTCTAAGCAATTTATATATGTTAGCACTTTGATGTTGACCAGCAGTTCTCGAAGTGTGGCTCAGGGAACCCCTGGAGATCTGTGAGGTCAACAGTATTTTCATAAAAATACCAAGGCCGGTTTTTGCTTTTTTCACTTTCGTATTCTTACAAATGTATAGTGGAGTTGTCCAGAGGCTGCATGATGTGTGATCTAGCAATAGGTTGAATGCAGAAGCAGATGGGAGAATCCAATTATCTTCTCTTCATCCAAATATTAGAAGATTTGCAAAAATAGGAAACAATGCTATTATCCTCACTATATTTTTGAGGAGTTTTGGAAAAAATCATTCTTTCTCATAAAAATGTTATTTGCATTAACATATGCAATAGGTTTAATATTGTCATTTAATTTTTTTATTTTTTAAAAGATTTTATTTATTTATTTGAGAGACAGAGAGGGAGGAAGAGGGAGCACAAGCAGGGAGGGGGCAGAGGGAGAAGCAGACTCCCCACTGAGCAGGGAGCCCAACACGGGGCTGGATTCTAGGCCCCTGAGATCATGACTTGAGCCGAAGGCAGACACTCAACCAACTGAGCCACCCAGGGGCCCCATGTGTGGCACTATTATCATTTTAATAAGCTGATAAATAAATATATTTTTTAAATTTCTCAGTTTTGGGGCACCCGGGTGGCTCCACAATTGAGCATCTGCCTTTGGCTCAGGTCATGATCCTGAGGTCCTGGGATCGAGTCCCACATGGGCTCCCCACAGGGAACCTGCTTCTTCCTCTGCCTATGTCTCTGCCCCTCTCTCTCTCTGTCTCTCATGAATAAATAAATAAAATCTTAAAAAAAATAAAACAAAAAAATAAAATTTCTTAGTTTTAATATCTAACAAACTTAACATTGACAAATATAAGCCAAGTAAACAAATACTCTTTGGGGTCCTCAATAATTTTTAAGCATGTAAAAATCCTGAAGCCAAAAAAATGCAAACCTGTGGTACACATGACACCCGAAAAGCATTCAGCACATGCCTGGCACATAGTAAGCACTCAATAAATGTAAGTTGTTAATCTTATTATACCTATAGCCATGATAAGCTCCCTATGATGAGTGCCTTAAAAGAAATGCTAAATGCTGTGGAATTTCATGGATAGGTAAGCTCGAAGCCAGCTGACATCCTAGAAAGGCTTCTTGAAGTAGGTGGGGGAAGCCTGGGTGGCTCACCAGTTGAGCGTCTGTCTTTGGCTCAGGATATGATCCCAGGGTCCTGGGATTGAGTCCTGTATCTGGCTCCCTACAGGGAATCTGCTTCTCCCTCTGCCTATGTCTCTGACTCTGTGTGTGTGTGTGTGTGTGTGTGTGTGTGTGTGTGTGTGTGTGTGTGTCATGAATAAATAAATTAACTCTTTTAAAAAAAATTTGAAGTGTGGCACTAGAGAATGAAGAGAGAACAGAATGGAGAACAGAGAACTCTGCGGGGGTGGGGGAGGGGAGGTGATCCCAGGTGGAAGAAACCCTGAAGCAGGAGAACAGAGGGGGTGCTCTGGAAGCAAGGAGTGGTCCAGTTCAACTGAAGCCAGAGGAAATGGGGCAGAGGAAGAGTCATGGGAGAAAAGGCTGAAAAAGAAGATCAGTGCAGCCAGGAATTGAGGAGATCCTTGAATGTCAGGATGAGGAGTTTGTACATTACTCACTAGTTAATGGGGAGCCACTAAGGGTCTTTAGACAAAATCTGAGGTTTAGAGAGATGGCTGGCAGCTATGTTGAGGATCATCTAAAGAGGAAGAAGCTGGATTCAGAGCAACTAGTTAGGAGGCTTTTGCCACAGTCTAGGGAAGAAAGGATGAAAAACCAAGCTAGCGTAGTGGCCCAAGGAATGCAGGAGAGAGGAAAGATGAAAGAATACAAACATCTATTAAATAAGTAATTATTCATTGAGCTTCCGTGACCTCCTCCGTCTTCCTCTCCAACATTAAGGACCTCCCCGGCCCCAAAGATAGGTCATATTGGAAATATTTCATATTTATAGCACCAAAGCTGTGGTAAACAGTAGCAAAGGAAATTGGGCAGAGCCAGCATGTCAGATTTCAAAATGAATGTCCACGGAAAATCAGGGAGCTTGAAGAAAAGGATGAAAGTGGAGAGATACTGGAGGTGAGGGTAGATATTAAAATCCTCACTCCCTGTACAAATTAAAATGGGTGCAGATATATGGCTAGGTAATCTAGGGGAAAGAGAAGTTATGAGTTGAGCCCAAGGCCAAATGAAAAGTATTTTTTTTTTCAAACAAAAGCAAAAGAAATAGTCCACCCGTCCTGAGTAAGAAACTGCTGTGAAGCAAATGGACATAGGGGGATGGAGGGTGGGGATTAGTGTATAATAGTTTCAGCCTTTTGCCCAGTTAATTAATGGTTTGGTTGGGGTATTATAAAAAAAAAAAGAAAAGAAAAGAAAAGGAAAGAAAAGGAAAGAAAAGAAAAGAAGAAAAGAAAGGAAAAGAAAAGAAAAGAAAAGAAAAGAAAAGAAAAGAAAAGAAAAGAAGCCAAGCTATTCAGTGATTTAGTTCAATGTTTCCGCAGTCCCCACAGCATTCTCTCTGCACTGTGTAAGAAACAATGAAGTTCCTGGAAAACCATGGGCATCTGTGCTCTGCTATGCTGGCTATTTCACAGAATCATGAAGACGTGGGACAGAGGTCTTGCAGACAGAGCTGGTGGCTCTTGAGAGTCCGACCGGCTAATGTGTATACTTCTACTGGGCAGGAATAAATTTGATTCTTAGTTCTGATAGTCAGCACTGGTAAAACATTCCCCTGGCAGGATTTCCACATTGGGCCTAAACAGTCCTCATCTGTGAAGGAGTGTGTTCAGGGCTAGGGGAAAACCTCACAAGTCCCATTCTTCTTCTCCTTCTTCTTTTTAAGAATTTATTTGTTTATTCATGAGAGATACAGAGAGAGAGAGGCAGAGACATAGGCAGATGGAGAAGCAGGCTCCCTACGGGGAGCCCAAAGCAGGACTCGATCCCAGGACCCCAGGATCACGACTAGAACCAAAGGCAGATGCTGGACCACTGAGCCACCCAGGCATCCCGAGTTCCATTCTTCTTGAAGATTCATGGTTATTACCATCGCCTAGTGGCTCTACTCATACTTCGCCCCCAGCCCACCACCTGGATTGTGCTGACTGGGGACACCACAGTGGGAGTGAGTTTCTGTGTCTCTGGCTGGGTCTGGCAGACTTGCCTACTGAGCTATTAAGTGATCAACAAGAAGTAAATGACCAGATCCATCCCTCCCACATCAGTAACAGAGAAAGCAATGGCTTGCATTGATTGAGGACTTACTGAGTGCCGTGGACACTTGGCTTGATTCATCTCACTAAAACCTCCCCACAACCCTGCAAGGCAGGTACTATGGTCATATCGTAGGTGAGACAACAGTCTCAGAGAGGGATTTTTTAAATTATTTTTCTTTTGAAGTAAGCTCTGCACCTAACGTAGGGCTTAAACTCACAGCCCCAAAATCCAGAGTCGCGTGCTTTTCTGACAGAACCAGCCGGGTGACCCAGTCTCAGAGAGTTTTAAGTGACTCATTCAAAGGCACACACTAGCCAGGACGTGGCAGAGTTAGAATTTGAACCCTCACCTCCTGACTCTATCATGCCTCACCACCACGAAAAGAGTTTCTTTCTTGTTTTCTCCTGACTGTGCTGCTTCACAGGGTAGAGCATGTTTTGATGATCATAGCACCATGGATCCCTCTGAGTCACCTTGTAGAATTCCTACTCATCTGATGGCCTCTGAGGTGTTACGTTAGTCACCTTGGGAAGCTACTCTAACCCAGTCTGGTCTCAGACTGGGAGAACCTCAGATTCAGCTCCTGTCAACTACTCTTTATAACATTCCTATCTAGAAGTCTGCTAACTTCTGCTTGAAAATTTCCATTCCGAGCTAGCTTTGTGGACATAGGGCTATTTCATTTTGTACTGGGCCCCCCAAATTATGCAGTGGTCCTGCTTCTAGTGGAAAAAAAACTCATTAGCTCAGGAGGTAGCCCCTTCCATTTTTGGACTACACCGTCTCTTAGCAAGGGTGTTCTTATGGTGTGAAGAAATCTGTGTATCTGAAGGTTCTTCCCACTGGCTTCAGAGACAGACTTGAGATACAATTTCTAGCTCAGCAACCTCCTCTCTGTGGCTATAAGCAAGTGATTTTCACCTCTCTGAACTTCAGTTTCCTTGTTTCTGAAATGGCAATACTCTTACCTTCTTTGCAGGTTTTTTTTAAAGGACAGATAGGACATAGCACATTGGAGGTAGTCAATGAATGGTAACCGAAATTAACATCGTTCATGACCCCTATCATAAGTATATTGAGTACAGAGCACAGAACATGGTATAGACCACAGATCCCAATGTGTTCTTGCCTCAATGGGGAAAATCACTCTTAAAAAGTCTTATATTGTTACTATTCTTCTTACTTTCCATACTAAGAAAACTTGATATCATCAGCCCACTTATCATTTCACCTTGAAAGTACAGCAATTTAATATAACCTAGTTTAACAAAGAATACACTCAATAGTAGTTGTAGTATTTTACCAGGAGATTGCTTGATGTTTTAATTTTGTATAATAGTTTTTCATCCCTAATCGCATCTTAATCTCACAATAGCTCTATGGGGCAGGCAGGGTAGACATTAGTTCATATCATCTATTCATTCATTCATCTATTCCATCACTCTCTCCTGAAGCTCTACTATATGCTAAGTCCTATACTTAGGGCTAGGGTTACCACGGTGAACAAAGCAATCCTGGGGACCCTCCCTATAGAGGTCATATTCTAGTAGATTTGTAGATGAGGAAGCTAGCTTCAGTGTTTATGTAGTATCTGTACTAGGTCACATGCATTGTAGGGGGTAGATGTGGGATCAGACTTAAGGTTTTCAGATGCTTACTTCAGTGTATATTCCACCCTCCCAGTCCATTTCTTGTTCCCCTGCATTCATTGCCTTCCTTTCTAAACAAAGTCAAGTCACTCTAGTGTCCTTGAAGTGTCTGCTGATCTTGACTACTTGTCTGGATAACCTGTCAGTAACCCAGAAGCAGAACTTGGATTGGGTTACTGGATTGGCTTGGATTACTGCAGTCAGTCTTCCTGTTCATTCCTGGGTTAATTCACCCTTTCTTTGGCTAGGTAATGTAGAATTCCCTCTTCAAAAGCCTAATGTGACTCTCAATTGCCCACATATGCTATCAAGTTCAAACATTCTGCCTGGCTTTACAGCTTTCTATTATCTGGTCCCACACTGCCTTTGAACCTTATCTCTTTATTCCCCCACCTTTCACACATCCACTCCAAGCTCATTTCTGAGCCTGTGGCCTATTCACACACCTCATCACACTTGTTACCTTCATCCCACGAAACTAGATGCTCGCCTTTGTCCCTTCCATCTAAAGTAAGTCCTACGTAGCCTAACTCCTACTTCCTTCATGAAGCCTTCTGTAAATGGCTGCAGCTCCCAAGGATCTCATCAATAACTAAGTAGACTTACACCTGGGTTTTAAAATTAATTGCCCAAGTGCAAACTAAAGCATACAGCCCTTCATTTGAAAAAGTCCTGGGGATTTAAATTGGCTTCATGCTTAATATGAATCAATTGAAATGATGCAGTTACAAATATATAAGTAAATAGATAGCTGGAGGCAGGGAGGGTGCTTGGGTGGTGCAGTCGGTTAAGCATCCGACTCTTGGTTTTGGCTCATGTCATGATTTCAGGGTTGTGAGATCAAGCCTCGCATTGGGTTCCATGCTTAGTGCGGAGTCTAAGATTCTCTCTCTCCCTCTTCCTCTGCCTCTCCAATAAGTAAATAAATAAACAAACAAACAAACAAATAAATCTTTTAAAAAATAGACAGCTGAAGGATGGAATCTCAGCCTGTACTAGAAGAAATATCATGCTTAGATTGAAATAATTACTGGACTCACTAATTCACTCATTCATGTAAAAAAACACTCATTTCTTTTCAATGTGCAGACCCTTTGTTCCAGAAATACCTTTCAGCATTATTTATCTATGGAAAGTTTTATGATTCTCCCTTGATGTCCTGAAGTCCCACCATGATGCATCCAGGAGTTATCAATTTGTCTTCCTTTATTCTGCTTAGGACTAGGTATAGGATTTTATTTTATTTTATTTTATTTTATTTTATTTTATTTTATTTTATTTTATTTTATTTTTAGGTATAGGATTTTAACCTGAGGACTCATGTCTTATCAATTCTGGAAATACTCAGCCATGTCTCTTCAAACATTACCTCTTCCTATTTTCTTTCCTTCTGGAATTTCTATTAGATGTATGTGGAGTGTCTTAGTCTATCATCTGTATCTTTTAATTTCTGTTTCATACTTAGCATTTTTATAGTATTGTGTTATACTCTATGAATATCTCAGCTCTATTTGTTATGTCACTAATTCTCCCCTCTCTTATGTCTTATTTGTAGTTTATTTTTTAAAGATTTTTATTTATTTATTCATGAGAGACAGAGAGAGAGTCAGAGACACATGCAGAGGGAGAAGCAGGCTCCATGCAGGGAGCCCGATGTGGGACTCGATCCTGGGTATCCAGGATCATGCCCTGGGCTGAAGGTGGCGCTAAACCGCTAAACCACCGGGCTGCCCTCTTATTTGTAGTTTAACATGTCAGTTGACTTTTTTTACATTTCAATGGGAATTTGAGCTAAGGTCTTCCAATGCTTGTCCCACATTTTCTATATTCTTCATTTCTGGAACTTTTCTTCAATGTGTATTTTTGTATATATATTCTTGCTTTATTTATTCTGTTTCTTTTTGACCTCTTAAAGCCTTTAAACATACAACATTTTAAAACCTGTTTAGATTGCAATAGTATCAAGGTACCTGGATAGCTCATGGTTGAGTGTCTGTCTTTGGCTCAAGGCGTGATCCTGGGTTCCTGGGATCAAATCCCACATTGGGCTCCCTGTGGGGAGCCTGCTTCTCCCTCTGCCTATGTCTCTGCCTCTCTCTGTGTGTCTCTCATGAATAAATAAATAAAATCTTTTAAAAACAAAAAGATTGCTGTAGTATCTTTAGTTCCTTAGAACTGAATTCTCCCATTTGTTGTACATACTAACTCTTGTTGTGGGTTTCTTCACGTTGCTTGATAATTTTCCTTTTGAGCTTCTCTTCTGTAGGAGCTGTATTCTGTGAGAATTTGACTCTGAGTTGTAGAGGTGACCTTATCAGCAGTTTTCCATTTTCTTCTACCAGAGATCTATGGTGCTCTTAGTTCTGGACCAGCTTCTATGAGAATTTCTCAGCTCAGAGTCTGTGAACTCTGGGTACTATGGATTCCAGTCTTATACCAGTGGGTGGCTCAGACTTACATTTTTAAATTTCTTATGAGTATATTTCTATCCCATTCTAGGGAAGATGGCCTATATCTTGTTTGTGGACACTCAGTATGGCATAATAGCTCAGAGCATGGCCCCTGGATCTGAATCTTCTATCTGCCACCTTCTGGCTATATGACCTAAAGCAAGTTATTTAAACATTTAATTCTTTATTTGTAAAATGGGGTTATAATAGCACCTACTTCATGGGGTTTTTGAAGATTTAGCAAATTATTATATGCAAAACATGTGGTAGAAAAGTACCTGGCACATGGTAAGCACTAAATAATATCTGTTATTCTTGTGTCCCTGGCTATTGGGCAAATCTGGTTTCAATTCACAGATGAGGCAGGTCTCTTCTGCTCCTTGTTTTGTGCAGGAAGCACAATTCTATTTCAGTTCCAAGTCCTTAAAAGAACTCAAAACCTCCATTTCTAAAGCACATTGTCTGGCCCCATTATTTTCATTAGTCATGAAACTTCAATTCCTGCTCATTGTTGTAATTTTGAGTTTTATTTTATTCCTGGAATCTGGGGGTTTTCCTTTCTTGCCTCTTGAGTTCAGCTGCATGTTTTTATGGTTACATTTTATTCAGTGGGTCTCTGTGTTTGGAGTTGTGTTGCTAATAGATAGTGAACAATAGCAGATAAGCTAACTGTTCAATAGTAGGGCATTTGTTAAATAAATTGTAGTGCATCCTTCAAATGGAATACAATGCAACCAGAAAAATAATATATGTCTGTATAGTTATATGATCTGGCAAAGGATACACCTATATTGCATTATTATTTTTTTATTTTTTTTATTTATGATAGTCACAGAGAGAGAGAGAGAGGCAGAGACACAGGCAGAGGGAGAAGCAGGCTCCAAGCACCGGGAGCCCAATGTGGGATTCGATCCCAGGTCTCCAGGATCGCGCCCTGGGCCAAAGGCAGGCGCCAAAACGCTGCGCCACCCAGGGATCCCCCTATATTGCATTATTAAGTGAAGAAGCAAGGAGCCAAGAAATATATGTCTATACATTTATGCATTTGTATGCATAAAAAATGTGCCGGAGGGATGTGCACCACAACCTTTTACCCTGGTTACTTCTAGCATAGATGTAAGGTATAGACCCTTACTTTTACTTCAGTTTTTCCCTTCTGTTATAATTTTAAAAAATAATGTGCAGACATCTCTTTTAAAAAAACAAATAATTTGAAAGAATCTCAAAAATTACTCCCTCTCCGATTTCACCCCCCTCCAAAGAAAGATAAATAACAGTTACCAATCATCCACTTGGCCAGGAGCTGAAATAATAATGATGAATAAGCTTCATTCCTCTCACAAGAAGCTAAGATCTAATGAGAGAGATAGCCATAAATAAGCACAGAGTGCTATAAGAAATGTTCGCAAGTAGGCAAGGGAATTCCTGACTTTGTCAGAGGGAAGGGCACTCAGAGAAGTTTCACAGAGGAGCTGGGGCCTGAACAATGTAGAGTTCATCAAGCGATAGAGTGTGGAAGGTGTGAAAGGAGTACTGACAAACTATGAGTTCCAAATTTTCAGACTTGCCACTTGCCAACCCATGGACAAAATTGGCCTGCAAACATCTTTTGTCTCACACCTGAGCTACCTCACCTTTTTAAAATTAGCTACCTACCCCTGAAGACATTCCGGGGGAAAAAATCTATTTTAGAGCTGGTTCAACAGAGGACAAAGCAGATGGGTTTGGAAACCATGTCACATTAAGGGTTCAAAGACCTAAGCCACTATAGCCCCAGAAAAGAGATAGCTTAGGAGAACATGTCTTTCTTCAAGCCAATCAAAAGCTACTCACAGAGGAGAGAGAGTAGATTCATTCTGTGCCGTCCCTTCATTCATTTGACAAGTATTTGTCGTATGTCCGTTATGTGCCAGGCTCTGAAAGAACTGCTCCAAATAACAGAATTAGGACAAGGGAGTTATACATGTCAGGAAGGCAGATTTAAACTCAGGATAATGATTCCTAACCATTTTTGGTGTCAATGCCCTTTGAACCTGATAAGAGGTATGGGCCCTCTCTGCTGAAAGATGTACCTATACACACGCACACAAATATCCACATGCAATTTCAGGAAGCCCATAGAGCCAGTGAAGTGCAAAGATGGACTCCAGGTTAAGGATTTCTGGAGAATAGGACAGCCACACAATAGATAACTATGCAGCCATGGCAAAGAATGACCTAGGCATCAAGTGAGAAAAAGAAAAAGTACCAAATAGAGCACGTACTTTTCCATAAAAGAATTATACACACACAAGTATGTAATGCATAATTTACAGGTTACTTCTAGAAAATTACAAAAAGCTGGTAAAACTGATTGCCTCCAAGAGGGAACTTGGTGGCTGAAGACAGATGGAAACTTTACCTTGTACCTTGAGGCAGATGAGCGACATGATCTGACCTATGTTTCTAAAGGATTTGTGTAATGATCCTGGTTTACAGAATAAGGGTAGCTTAGAGTAGGGTGGTAGCAGTGGGAGGTGGTGGAATATACTTTTCACTACTTGTTCCCTGAACATTTGGCATTTTGTATTATGTATATTTAATACCTATTCAAAAATATTGTGAATCTTAAAAGGGCTCTTGGCAAAGATCTTTCTAGGAATTAAACTCCTCTATGGAGCATTTTGCTTCAGACTACATGGAGCTTCCTGGCAGTCCTCATGTAAACACTAAGTTCATCCCTAGCAATGTGGTATTGAGAAGTCCTACACTTGGAGGGGGGTTGCTTTAGGTCATGGGAGTGTTCTGTCCTCACCAGAAGATGCCAGTAGTCTAAGAACTCCTAGTAGATTAATAATCACTCTTGGTCTACTTGACAGATATTTATGGAACACCTATTATGTGCTAGGCACCACGTTAGGTATGGGGGAACATAACAGTAATAAAATAAGTTCCTGCATTCCCAAAGTTTACATTCTAGCAGTGAAGGCAGATAAGGAACAAGCAAGTAAATATCATTGTATAGAAAATGGTAAGTTCATAAGTATTATAGAGAAAAACAGCAGTGTAAAGTGATATGGAAGCATGCAGAGAGTGGCAATTTTTAAACAAGGTGGCCAAGGAACTATCTCTGATAAGGTGTCATTTGCACAGAGATCTGAGGGAAGCAAGTGAGTAAGCCTGTGGCTCTAGAGAAGAAGAACATTCTAGTTAGAGAGATCAGCAAAGGCCTGTTGGGAGTTATCTTGGTGTGTCTGAGAAATAGCAGAGTCCACATGACTAGAGTTGAGTCATCAAGGGGGAAGAGTGGTAGGAGTTTGGGTCAGAAAGATAACAAGGAAGAAGACACCTCAAAGAGAATCTTATAGATCATTCTAAGAACTTTGACTTTTACTGTGAACAATGTAGAAAGCATGGGAGGGTTTTAAGCAGGCTGGCTTGGATGAAAGGAATAGCAGAGGAAATGGTGAGAACTGTTCAGATTCTAAATAATTTTGTAAGATACACAGTATTGTTGATAGATTGAATGTTGGGTGTGAGAGGAAAGGGGAGTTAAGGAAGACTCCAAGCTCGTCCTGAACCTTTGGAAGAATGGAGAAAGAAGACTGTGGGAGAAGCAAGTATAAGGAAATAAGTCACTTTGGTTTTGGAGAATTTCAAGTTGAGATGCCAGATAACCTAAGGGTCATACGGATGAGGGAAAGCCTTGGAAGAAGACTAAAAAAGAGTTGCCAGTGGAGTAGGGGGAGAACTGAGGAGGTGTGACATTCTGGAAGCCAAGTGAAAAAAGTGTTTCAAAAAAAGGTGATTGACTTTGTCAAATGCCACTATTGGGTAACGTACAATGATGATACAAAAGCGATCATTGGATTTAACATTGAGGATATATTGTTAACAGGGACATGAATCCTTTTGGTGGAGTGATGGGAGGAAAAGCCTGATGAGAGAGGGTTCAAGAAGGAAAAGGAGGAGAAAATCTGGAGCTCATGAGCAGAGACAACTCTTTCCAGAATATTTGCTGAATGGGGGCTATAGCTGAAGTCAAGTGAAGAGTTTTTCTTCTTAACATTGGAGGTGTTGTTTTGGTGGAAGAAAAATTGCTGATGTCACAGAAAGAGGGGAAAATGATGAGAGCAATTATCTTGATTAGGCCAAGAGGGATGGATTTTAGGACACAAGTAGAGGAGGTCAGTCTTTAGTGGAATCACAGGCAGTTCATTTAGAGTGACAAGAGGAAACATAGGTCATGTGAAGACAGAGACAAGTAGGTTTGTAGAAGTCTGTGTCTCTTCTGATGGTTTCTACTTTCTCAGTGAAATAGGAAACACAGTCAGTAGCTCAGAGGAGTGGTAGGGGGAGAGGTGCTAGAAGTTTGAGGATAAGGAGGCCATCCAGGAAAGTTCAAAAATGACTAGATGAAGGAAATCTAGTGAAACTGGATGGTAGGTCTAAGGGCCCACCTCAAGTTGGTGGTCATGGATCTAAAGTGAGACTATTCAGCACGGTTTTAAGTTTTTATACAACCTTGTTCAACTGCTGGGGCAGGTTTAGAATAGACAGAGTTGGATTTAACCAAGATTAGATGTCTGTCACGTGAATATGATGAGGGCAGAGAGGCAAGGTAAACCAGGGTGTATACAAAAGTATGGATATAATGATGGATACAGAATCTGAGCCATACAAAGCAGAAAACCAGGATAGCAGGGGGCAGAGGGATAGTACTCTATCTTTCATCATGTAACTGTTCTCTTGCTACTTTTTTCATAGGAGGGCTAAAAAGTGTCCATTTGTGTTAGCAAGTAGGACTACACCAGTGACCTTAGAGCAGTGTTCTCATGCTTGTATTCCCCAGAACCACTAGCCCCTCCCTACCATCTCTGTGAGTGAGGTCAGGAAACTTAGAACACTCCATGTCCCTCATCCCTCTCTTGGAGATCCACTTTGCCTGTTGACATATTAAGGTCTCTGAATATTCTGGCAGTTGGGAAACTACTTTTGATTAACCTAGTGGCTGACAACTTTCCTTGTTCGGAGGGTTACTTCTTATGTACTTCTATCAATGTCCATTCCCAGGGACTAATACTCCATGGAACACACTTTGAGAAATACTAATTTAGGAAGCATCCTGGGGATTGGAAGCTGAGTCGTAGGCCAAAACCTTACTGCAACCTTTTCCAAGGCAGGAACCCACGCCCTCCTCAGGCCATCTCACTCTGCTGCAGCTGAGCTGGCCCCCAGAGACTTGGATTCTGTCCCATTCCCCTTCAGCCAAATAAACCTGATACTGCCAGTACAGCTGATTCCCTAGTTTTCATTCAGCTGCAGTTCTCAGAGTTGTATCTTAAATAATTCAAGAGATATTGTTGTGACAATGCACTGGAAGCAGCATGAATGTTTATTAACCACTTCCTTTCATCAGGCACTATGCTTGGCATTTTACATATATTTTCTCGTTCACTCTTCACAACAATACAGTGAGGAAGTATATGTTATTTAAAAGACAAACATCCAGGAGGGGCACCTGGGTGCCTCAGCTGATTGAGCATCTAACTCCTGATTTCAGCTCAGGTCATGATCTCGAGATGGAGCCCCGTGTGGGAAGCTTGCTTAAGATTCTGTCTCTCTCCTTCTCTCTTTGCCCCCTCCCCCTCTAAATAAATAAATTAAATACATACATACATACAACCAGGAAAATCACTGGCAATCAGTCTTCTTTTTCTTTTTTCTTAAGATTTATTTATTTGAGAGAGAGAGAGAGAGAGAGAGAATGCAGGGGGGAGGAGTTGAGGGAGAGGGAGAGAGAGAACCTCAAGCATACTTCACACTGAGCTTGGAGCCTGACACGGGGCTCAGTCTCACAAACCTGAGATCAGGACCTGAGCCAAAATCAGGAGGTGGAAGCTTAACAGACTGAGCCACCCAGGTGCCCCTTCAACCAGTTTTTTTTTCCCCTTCAACCAGTCTTCTTTAGAAGCTTGTTGCCTAGAAGAAAGGAAATAGGCCTACTTAAGAGTTTAACAAATAATGTATTCATCACAAACAGATTGGAAACCCTAGGAACATTCATAGAAAGAGAATGTTGGGACTAAAAGGCACCTGAGAGATCAGTTTCAGATATGAAAAAGAGGCTATTGCATCCTCCCAAAAGTTATTACATAAATGGTCTCAGGAAAGATAGATTAAGAAATTTTGCCATAACTGCTTTGATTTAGATCAAGCTGTAGAAAATTATATTGTCATATGAACTAAATCTACAGATCATGCAGCAGGAATATGATGTTATAATTGATTTTTGGCTGGAATTGCTAACGAATGTTGGAAAATTTGGTCTTTGTTTCAATGTTGTAGGGGCTTGATTTCACCAGAATGCATTGGTTCTCAAACCAGAATGTGTGTAAGAATTACTCCAGGTACCTGTTTTAAAATGCAGATTCCTGGGCAGCCCTGGTGGCGCAGTGGTTTAGCACCGCCTGCAGCCCAGGGTGTGATCCTGGAGACCCGGGATCGAGTCCCACATCGGGCTTCCTGCATGGAGCCTGCTTCTCCCTCTGCCTGTGTCTCTGCCTCTCTCTCGCTCTCTCTGAATGAAAAAATAAATAAATCTTTAAAAAAAAAAGAAAAAAATGCAGATTCCTAAGCCCCATCTTCAGAAATACTAATCCAGGGAGCACCTGGGTGGCTCAGTTGGTTAAGCACCCAACTCTTAATTTCAGCTCTGGTCATGATCTCAGGATTGTGAGATCTAGCCCTGCATCAATCAGGCTCTGTGCTGGACGTGGAACCTGCTTGAGATTTTCTGTCTCCCTCCCTCTCTTACCCTCCCACTCACTTCCTCTTACCCTATCGTAAAAAAAAAAAAAAAAAAAAGAAAAAGGAAATACTAATTCAGTAAGCCTGATGTGATGGTCAGGAAATTGGCATTTTTAACAAGCTCTCTGGGCAGCAGTGAGCAGTACACTGCTATGTGTGGTCCACCAATTGACCAAACCTGAGAAACACATCTCTGGGGATACTGTCTTCCTAATCAAGGTGTAAGCAAACCAATCTCAACTAGTTATCTGGAGCAGTTGCCCTGCAAAGAGATCAAAGTAGAGACACAGGAAGTCCCTCATGTTCCCGGATCCCCATTTCTACAGAATCTCATCTTAATGTGATAATGAACCCTTAGATGCATTTTCTTCCCTGTGACTTGATGGCAGGAGCTGAGGCTCAGAAGGAAATACAGTGCACACCATGAGGTGTCTTTCTGGGACATAACATTCTGATGGAATCAAAATTCCTTATGTGAGCTCTTAAGTGATCAGAGATTCTTCCCTGTACCCAGAAGTTGGTGGCATTTCATTATATTGTGGTCACTTTTTTTTTTAATTTCTTTTATTTAAAAATTTTTTTAAAAATGTATTTATGATAGTCACACACACACACACACACAGAGAGAGAGAGAGGCAGAGACACAGGCAGAGGGAGAAGCAGGCTCCATGCACCGGGAGCCCAACGTGGGACTCGATCCTGGGTCTCCAGGATCACGCCCTGGGCCAAAGGCAGGCGCCAAACTGCTGCGCCACCCAGGGATCCCTGTGGTCACTTTTATTTTTATTTTTTTTTAATTTTTATTTATTTACGATAGTCACACAGAGAGAGAGAGATGCAGAGACACAGGCAGAGGGAGAAGCAGGCTCCATGCACCGGGAGCCCGACATGGGATTCGATCCCGGGTCTCCAGGATCGCGCCCTGGGCCAAAGGCAGGCGCTAAACCGCTGCGCCACCCAGGGATCCCCTGTGGTCACTTTTAGAGTAAAGAAACAGACATAGCTTGTAGGCTGTGGGTGCCTATATCCTGAAGGGATCTTGGTCCTTATAGCCAAGATCCAATCCCTAGTTCCAAAGGTTCCAAAACTCAACTTTGTCAGTTTTAATCAGGAAGTAATTAGGCTCTGGGGGACAAATTTCACACAATCTAAACTCACAAGGCAATGTTTTAGAAGCCAAAATATCATTTTTATTAATTCATCTTGATAATGAACTACAAAGCAAACTTATGTCAATCAGTGCATCCTCATCCCAGTTGGAAATCTAATTAGGAAACCAAATAAAGGCAAAAGGCTGTTCGGTGGAGGCAGCCTAGTTTAGTGAAAGGAGCCAGGATTTTGCAGTCAGAGAGATCTAGGTTAGAATCCCAGCTAGGTTACTTGCTTGTGGTGGGCTGAATGATGATCTGCCAAAAAATGTGTCCAACTGGAATGTCAGAAAATAAGACCCTCGTTGGAATAAAGGTCTTTGCAGATGTAATTAAAGTAAGGATCTCTACATGAGATGGTCCTGGATTAGGGTGGGCTTTAAGTCCAATGATTGAATGAGAGAAGGCTGATGCACAGGGGAGAGTCCATGAGAAGACAGGGAGAGAGATTGGAGTAATGCCACCACAAGTCAAGCAAAGTCTGTAGCCATTAAAAGCTAAGAACAAGCAAAGAATGGAATCTCCCCTCAAGCTTTTGGAGGGAAGCATGACTCTGCCACACCTTGACTTCAGATTTGCAGCTTTCTGAACTATGAGAGAATAAATTTTTGCTGTCTCAAGCCACAAAGTTTATGGTAGTTTGTCACAGCAGTCCCAGGAAACCAATACCACTCATTTAGTTTTATGGGCTTGGGTGAATCCCATAGACTCTCTAAGCCTCAGTTCCCTCATCTGAAACTGAGTGTTAATAACAAAACCCTATGAGATAACAGGGCTACTGTGAGGATTAAATAGCATAGTTTATGTAAAGTGCTTGGTTCAGAGCAAGCACTTGTTAAATGGTGGCTCTTGTTACTGGTGAGTGATGAGGTTAGCAGAGAGCATGAGATGATCTGAAAAGATGGAGACCAAATGCATGCATTCATGGCCCCATCAGAAAGACAGTCAATAAATCAACAGGTCAGGACATTGAAGGAGAGAAACAACTTCTTTTTCTAATTATTTTAATTTTTATTTCTATAATGGTCAACATG
Source organism: Vulpes vulpes (assembly GCF_048418805.1). NCBI lineage: Eukaryota > Metazoa > Chordata > Mammalia > Carnivora > Canidae > Vulpes > Vulpes vulpes. The sequence continues at coordinate 80,342,251 of NC_132796.1, read as the reverse complement.
GAGTGATATCAGGAATCCCTTCTTAGTTTTGATGGTACTCTCCCAGGCATAGCATTTACAAGGCAACTGTAGTGTTTTCCACTAGTTGCTTTTTAAGACATTGTTTGTTAATGACATCTAGGGAAGCTTTTTGTCTTATCAATAAGTGCTGTTGTGGTGAGCAGCCAATCCTACTTCTATAGTGGGAAACTTGCTTGTCAGCTTAAGTCCCTGAAAGAGGCATTATTCCATCCTATTGGTTGACCTCAACTCTACAGTTGAGGGTCCTTTTCAGTTTTAGTCTGTAGCTCTCTGTCTCCATTTTGCAGAACTCCATGAATTCATGGACCTATGTCCATATTCTCACCAACCTGTTCTTCGTAAACAGGAAGTTCTTTAGTTTCTGCATCTGACAGCCTCCACTCCCACCCAGCACACTGGTGTTAGCTTTGAGAGGCCAGGGAGATTGTGCTGTATTCCTTTAAAAAATTATTTATTTATTCATGAGAGACACACAGAGAGAGGCAGAGACACAGGGAGAGGGAGAAGCAGACTCCCTGTGGGGAGCCCAATGTGGAGCTCAATCCCAGGACCCCAGGATCATGCCCTGAGCCCAAGGCAGATGCTCAACCACTGAGCTACCCAGGCGTCCCTCGTGCCATATTCCTTATTACCCCTACTGTCTAATATGCTGCATGGCATATTGTTAAGGTGGGAGAAAACAATTAATAAAGCTTGGCCCTGGAGTCAGGCAGACCTGGGTTCAAATCTTAGACCTCTTTTTGCTAGCTGTGGGGCCTTGAGCAAATTATTTCAGTTTTGGGGACCTTAGTTCCCTCGTTTGTAAAATGATGATAATAGTACCTACCTTTTAGATGTTTTCTAAGAATTAAAATGCATTCATATATATAAAGTGTTCAGCCCAGCACCACAGACATATGGAATGCTCAGTAAATTTTATCAGTGTGTGAAGGACTCCATGAAATAATAAATGAGTGGGATATGCATTTTCAACAGGAAGGCATATAACTCCAGGAAAAATTTTAGTGCCTATAAGAGATCCAGGAAAGGATGAGAGAACAGCCAGTAAGAGCCAGGGAATACTCCATTTTACCATGTCTCTTACCACGTGATTCCTCCTGGTGAGAGTACGTGCAAGCTGAAGTTTATCAGAACAAACCATTCATGTCCAACGCATGGAAGGAAAATAGCATTTCATATCATTACAGTAACAGTTGCTCAACTTCAGAGAGTACTTCAAAATATGATGAAGTGTTGAAATGTGTAGCGTTGTCAATAGAAGCTATTGCTAGCAGTGGTTCTAAATTAATCAAAAATACTGATTCCAGCATTCTCATTTTAGTGCAGAGTATTTGAGTTATTATTGTTATTAGAGAGAGTCGGAGTCAGGAGGATTGCATAGACAAATGATAATGTTAAGGGAAGTCAGATGAAATTTCACACATCAGGAGAGTTGCACAGGCAATGAAAGCAACTTTTACTTCACATGACGTGCTTTAAGTTGTAGCACAGGGACACTGAGGGAAGGAGGGAAGAATTGATATGCCGCAAACCTAGCTAGAAGCAACTCCTGCTCAAGATTCTGCACCAGTGATGCTGTGTGCTAGCTAGTTCTCCTGATCCCCCAGTTTTCCAGTCTCCTGTTGATTCATTCATTCCACAAAAATATACTGGGTGCCTCCTACACACCAGGCGTTGTTCTGGATGTGGGGAATATGGCAGTGAACAAAAAGCCTTACCCTTCTGGGACTTGCCTTCCATTAGGGGTCAGCACACTATGGCTTACAGGCAAAATCTGGCCCATCACCTGTTTTGGTAAATATGGCTTCAATAAAACACAGCCAAGTTCATTCGTTTATGTGTCCTGTACGACTGCTCTTGTGTAACAACAGACTTGGGTAGTTGTGTCAGAAACTCTCTGGCCCACAAAGCCTAAAAAAATTATTATCTGGTCCCTTATTAAAAAAATAAAAGCTTGCCAGCCTCCTATTCTAGCAGAAGATGATTTTTTAAAAAAATATTTTATTTTTCATGAGAGACACACAGAGAGAGGCAGAGACACAGGCAGAGGGAGAAGTAGGCTCCATGCAGGGAGCCTGATGTGGGACTCGATCCCGGGTATTCAGGATCATGACCTGCGCTGAAGGCAGATGCTCATCCACTGAGCCACCCAGGAATCCCCAATTCTTTTTAAATTGATAAATATAATGTCAAATTCAAAGTAGAAAGAAAAATAAAAGAGGGAGGGCAGATAGGGAATGGGAAGGGGGAGCTGACAACTCTGGACATGGCTATCAGAGATCTCCCTGCATAGAGGACGCTTGATCCAATATTGGAAAGAGGTCAGTGAGTAAGTTATATTGATGGTTGAATTGTATACAGCATCGTGGGCCATTGTAAGGAGTTTTACGATTACTGTGTGTGAGATGGGATGTCACTGGAGGAATTTTGAGCAGAGGAGAGACATGATCTGACTTCCATATTAATAAGATTAGTCTGGCTTTCAAATCAATAAGGGGATAATAGACTTAGGTGAGGAAGGCAGGGACAAAAGTAATAAGAACAGTTGGAAGGCTAGTGCAATTAATTATATGGGGACATAGATCGTTGTGACTTTAACTAGGTGATGAAAAGTAGCTGGATTCTAGGTATATTTTGAAGGTGGAACCAAGATTTGCGGATAGAATAAAATGTAGGATATGAGAGAGAGAAAAGACTCAAGAATGATTTCAAGATCTTCTGCCTGAGCAATTGGAAAAATGGAGTTACCATTTAGCACAATGGGGATGTCTGTGAGGAGTCAGTTTGACAAGTGGAGTAGGTTTTGGCGGGGGGCTGGGAGCAGCAGTGGGGGGAGATTTAAGAATTCAGGCGTTTTAAAAAAGGACTTTTATTTATTTATTTAATAGAGAGAGAGAGTAAGCATGAACAGGGGGAGGGTCCAGAGGGTGAGGGAGAAGCAGACCCCCTGCTGAGCAGGGAGCCTGATGTGAGGCTACATCAGGACCCTGGGATCATGACCTGAGCTGAAGGCAGATGCTTAACCCACTGAGCCACCCAGGTGCTCCAAGAAATCAGTTTTAGATGCCTTGAATTTAGGATGCTATGTCAAGCAGGCAGTTGGATATAAAAGGATGGAGGGGTATAGGTTGGAAATCCACATCTGGGAGTCATCAGCAGATAGTTTTTCAAGCCATGAGAAGAAGATCAAGAACAGAAGCAATCTAGGACTTCAGGCCTTCTTTTACCTTTCAGCTTGAGATTCAGTCCATGACAAAACCCTATGGATTCTTCCTTTATAATGTCTCTCAACCCAACATTTTTTTCCCATTCCCACCACTACCGTCCTCATCTAGGAGGTCATTCCATCTCACTCGGCCATTTGCAATAGCTTCCTAACTGGTTTCCTTGCCTCTCGATGCCATCTTGAAACTCATCATCTCATTTGTCCCTCCCCTCCAAGAAATTCTACTTCTCCTGGCCTCCCCATCTTCAAGAATAGCCTTACCATTCATGCCTATTTGTTTGAGCTTAAAACCTATAAATTACCTTTGCCTCCTCTGTCTCTCCTACTTTCCCACATGCAATCTATCACCAAGCACTGTCATTGTTGCTTTCCAAATATAACACAATACGGCCCACTTTTCTCAGTCTCTGTTACCACATCTACAGACCAAGATGCCCTCATATCCCACATGGACAAGAGCCTTCTAACTACTTTCCTGCCCTCCAACCCATCTTCCATATTGATGTCATTAGGCTCTTTCTCAAATAACGCTGTATGGACTTGACTTACCTGTTTTGCAGGTCCATGGAATAAAATTCAAAGAGCTTTCATCATTTGGCTCTTAGCTTTTCTCTCTAATGGTATCTGTCATGGTTCTTCTGGATATTGCTTCTCTTGCAGCCCTGTGGCCTTATCAATAGTCTTTAGATCCATGGTGTGTCCCAATACCTCAGTGCGGACCTTCCCAACCAGATTGCAAGTATCTGAGGCTATGAATCCTCCCCTCTGGCTTCAGCTGAGCCAAAGGTAGTATAGTTGAAGCTCCTAGGTTATTTGTTTTTAGGCTGAAGCTGCTTCCTCCATTTACCAAAATGTGCTTTGCAGATACTACGCTTTTCTCTGCATGCCATGGCATGATGTGAGTTGGGAAGCACTGACTTAGTGCACACCATTCACCTCAGCCTGGGACGTGCTGCCCCATCATCTTCTCCAAGTTCTAAGTGCCCTCCCATGCCAAGTTCAAGACTCACCTTCTTGATAAAGCAGTCTCTGATGTTGTATGCCCGGCCTCAAAATTCCTGACCTAATTAGACATCTCATATGGCACTTAGTACTTGTAACTTTGTATTATTCAACTTTTTATTGCCGACACCTTATCTCAGTTGTGTTTCGGCTCCTTAAGAGCAAAGACTTTTAAACCTGCCTTTCCCCCTAACTGTTGCCTTAGCATACACTAGGCACTTAACACATTGCTATAAAAATAATGAATGTACAAATAGATGCATGGATTTATAAATGGATGAATGTAATGAATGGATTTATAAAACCAACCAGAAGGCACAATGGGAAAATAACATTGGATTAAGAGCCCAGAGAACCTGGATTCTTGTCCACGTTGCCACTAGAATAGTTGGATGAAATGTTAGACAAGTTGTTCGCCTTAGTTTTCTCATTTGTAAAATAGGAATAATACTTTCCATCCTCATGTCCAAGTTGAGAAAGGATACTGTATGGAAAATTATTTGGCAGATGAAAAGAGCAGGTTGTTCATGAGTAATGCCAAAGGAAGTAGTATAGAGCCTGAAGAAAGAGCTTGTCAAGGACACTGCAAAAAGTCACAGGGCGGGGTGGGGAGGAAAAGCCAGTGGGATAGGAGAAACTTGCTGGCAAAATAGTGCTCAGCAGTGGCTGGAAAAGGATGGGAAGCACAAGAGACAGAAAACTCAAGTTTCTCTGTTGAGAAATAGTATAACATTGCCATTAGATCCAGAATGCCTAGATCCAAAGCCTGGTTCTGGCACTTACCAGCTGTGTGACCTTGGACAAGTTATTTGATATCTCTGAACTTCAGTTTACTCATCATACAGGTATAATAATAGTACCAATTCCAAGGGAATTGTTGTAAGACTTATATGAGTTAATGTTTTTAAAGTGCTTAGAGCAGCATGAACCAATGCCTGACACATAAAAGATGAGTTAGGTCAGACAATGGCCTTCCTCTTCCTTGCCAAGCAGTACTTCAACTTCGATGGCTAGGACCTCCTCCTTGGGTCTGAACTAGAGCCCACAGAAGCTTCAAGTTGCTCCCCAGTACACATGTCTGATTTCTGGGTTCCAGAGCCCAGTCCTCTGAGCCTGGAATCTTAGGATTCATAGAACACTGGCACTTTCATTAAGTTTCTAGCCTACAAAAAATTTTTACAATACTTCAGCCTTTAAAAAAAAAAGATTTTATGTATTTATTTATGAGACACACAGAGAGAAAGGCAGAGACACAGGCAGAGGGAGAAGCAGTCTCTGGGTGGGGAGCCAGATGCAGGACTTGATCCCAAGATCCGGGGATCACGACCTGGGCAAAAGGCAGACACTCAACCACTGAGTCACCCAGGTGCCCCCAGGCTTTTTCAAAACCCAATAGTGTCCATTGTGAGGACAAATCAAAGTGGATTCCATGAGCTCCCCAAAGCAAACAGAGTCCCAATTGCCTCATCTTTAAGACTAGTGGCTTTGCAATTAAGCAAAGGCTAGTTTGAGTCAGGGCTCTGCAAATAAGCAACTGAATGACCTTGGACAAATCAAACTCTCTAAGCCTCAGTTTGCTCATCTGTCAAATGAAGCCTAACAGGTGGCTGTCAGGATCAGAGGAGAAAATGGACATGAAGCAGTCAGCACAGAGCCTGGCACATAGCAAACACGCAAAAAGTGTTAACTCTTATCATTAATAATTCCTAGTATTGTGGGTCTTGATTTGCCCCACTCTAGGATATAATTTAATTGCACTATAGCTTCCATCCACTATTACTCTATCATTTCAATTTGCCCCTTCCAGAGTAAAATGGTGCAGGAAAAAATTCTTCAAGCCAATAAATTGAGAACATTCTCTCTGCATTTTTTACTCCACTTGAGGTTTATGCCCACTTCAAAATAATTATGGAGAAAGAACCAGCAACTCTAAGCATGCCACAGATCTCAATATCTGTGAGTACCTCAAAGGTAATGGAGTGCTTGCAGCCTCGGATGGACATCAAAATGACCATTTTTAGTTTTAATTTCATTAAATATACTCTTCTTGTAAAATGGCAAATGATTTCTTTTCAAAACGCTCATCCTTGCATTTACCCTAGAAACTGGTCTCCTGTTGAAACCAATCTGGGGGAGTGGGGAGGGGAGTGGAGAGACAAGTGGCCAGGCGAGTACATTTTGCAAAAGTCACCCAAGTGAATCTGGTAGGCACCTCTGCTTGGAGAGAGGGACTAGAAAGTGAGTGTGGAAGAAACAATCAGGGCCTCCCTTTGAGAAGCAATCCAAGAAGAGCAGGTATAACCACTCTGCCTCCCAAACAAAGTGGGTGTGTAGAAACACACCCTGCATCCACTGGGGACAGTATCGTGTTTTCTCCTCCACATGGAAATAATGGAGGACTTCCCTCCTGTAGCTATTCCACTGTCATCCTTGACACACCATTTGGAGGATTATGCTCAGTGGGAAGACAAGACTTGTCCCGTGCTTCAAAAATACAACTATACTTAATGGCTAGATTAAATATACGTCATGCCCGACAATCGAATCCTATTTAATGTCTGCAGCAAGAAAGAATGATTATCAAAATAATAAATTATTTTGGGTTTATGCATTTGTTTTCAGAGCTAATTGCTTCCTGGCAAAAACTGTTTGGCCTTGATTATGATCATTAATGAGCGTGCTTGCATTTCAAATCGAGGAACCAGGCTTTCAAATGGCTTTAATCAAATCAAATAACACTAAATATTTTTTGAAGTAAGAGTGTAAAACAAAGTGTGAAAAAAATAGTAATTTATCAAGTTGTTACTTCTTATTCTCTGATGTATGTGTCAATGACTTCATAAATTATGATTTTTAAGTTGAAATATTATTGATTTTTAAAAAATAGTCTTTATGTATTTTAGAGCAGTTTTTAGGTCCAACATCTAATATGTTTCACAGCAACTGTTCACATATATTATATATACACTATATAAAATGTAGAGTATATCTACAAATATATATTTTATATAAATACATATATAACATGTTATATGTATGTTAGATGCACTTACTTTGGAGGTTCAACAAAAACTTAGGTTTTTCCCATATATCTGAAAACTTTAAAATAAATTTTCATCTAAATCATTCAAAAATAAATAGGATGTCAAATTTCATTTATATAGGTGATCTATACTAGCTGATCATTACTAATGCAGAAATACTCAGCTCTCATTTTTCTAATAAGAAGATTCTTACTAACAAATTACAAAGAAATAAAGACCATTGAAAAATAATACTTCAAAAAGAAATATAAGGGCGCTTGGGTGGCTCAGTCAGTTGAGGCTTGGACTCAGGTTTCTGCTCAGATCGTGATCTTATGGGTCCTGAGACTGAGCCCCACGTTGGATTCTGTGCTCCGTGGGGGGTTTGATCTAGGATCCTCTCCCTCTGCTCCTCCCCCTACTCACGCATGGGCATGCCCTCTCTCTCTCTCATATGAATAAAGCCTTTTTTTTTTTAAATAAAAAGAAGAACTATAGGGCACCTGAGTGGCTTAGTTGGTTAAGCGTCTGCCTTTGGCTCAGGTCATGGTCCCAGGGTCCTAGGATCAAGCCCTGCATGGGGCTCCTTCCTCGGTAGGGAGTCTGCTTCTCCCTCTGCCCCTCCCCCCTGTTAGTGCATGTGCGCGCGGCTCTCGCTCTCAAATAAATCAATAAATTAATATCTTAAAAAATAAAAAAGAAGGGCAGCCCGGGTGGCTCAGCGGTTTAGCACCGCCTTCAGTCTAGGGTGTGATCCTGGAGACCCGGGATCAAGTCCTGTGTCTGGCTCCCTGCATTGAGCCTGCTTCTCCCTCTGCCTGTGTCTCTGCCTCTCTCTGTGTGTCTCTCATGAATAAATAAATAAAATCTTTAAAAAATAATAAAAATAAAAATAAAAAAGAAGAACTAAAATTCATTAGGCTTATTGGTTTCAATATTTCAATACAAGGACGCAAAATTTTTAATGTAAAACATTATAAATAATGTTTTTGTACCCAAAAATCAGGTACAACCGACTGATTTCCTTCCAATCTCTTGCTAACTATGTGGTCTTTATTTCTCTGAGCTTATGTTTTCTTGCCTGCAAAATAAGGATAATAATAGCACCTATGACAGAATGTCAATGGGATGATTAAATGAAATAATACATACACAAATTTTTAGAACACTATTTGGCACATGATAAGTGTCTAACAAATGTTACGAGATTTTGTTGTTATTTCTACTAGAATGTAAGCTTCATGGTGGCAGTTTTTCCCCATCTTCTCTGTTGGGTTCCCATTACCTAACATAGTGAGTGCTCAGGAAGTATATGTTGGGTGAATTGATTTATGTGAAAGGTATCTGAAGGTCTAGGGGAGTTGTTTGATTGTGTCAATGCTTCTAATCATACTTGGGAGCTGCACAATCAACTCAAGATGAATTTTTCAATAACAGCTTTATTGATATTTAATCCCCCCATTTAAAATGCACAATTAGGGGGCAGGCCCAGTGGCTCAGCGGTTTAGAGCCGCCTTCAGCCCAGGGTGTGATCCTGGAGACCTGGGATCGGTTCCCACGTCAGGCTCCCTGCATGGAGCCTGCTTCTCCCTCTGCCTGTGTCTCTGCCTCTCTCTCTCTCTCATATATATATAATCTGTCTTCATGATTAAATAAATAAAATCTTTAATAAAAAAATAAAATGCACAATTAGGGGTGCCTGGGTGGCTCAGTCCGTAAGTGTCTGCCTTCAGCTCAGGTCATGATCCCAGAGTCCCAGGATTAAGCCCTGCATTGGCATCAGGCTCCCTGCTCAGTGGGGAGGCTGCTCCTCCCTCTCCCTCTTTCTGCCACTCTGCTTGTTCTCTATCAAATAAATAAAATCTTTAAAAAAATAAAATGCACAAATAAGTTTAGTACATTCACAGAGCTGTTGAACCATCACCACAATCAATTTTAGAACATCATCATCACTTCAAAAAAGAAGCTCCATACCCATTAATAGTCACTCCTCATTAATGCCATTAACCCACAACTCCTCCCCCCAGGACCTAGGGTACCACCAATCTGCTTCCTGCCTTTATAGATTTGCCTATTCTGGACATTTCTTACAAATAGACTCATATAAATGGCCCTTCATGCCTGGCTTCTCTCATTTAGCATAATGTTTTCAAGGTTCATCCACACTGTTGGCACATTTCAGTAGCTCATTCATTCTCATGGCTGAATAATATTCCATTGAATGGATAACACATTCGTTTATGGATTCATCAGCAGATGGACATTAGGGTTGTTTCCACTCTCCGGTTATTATGAATAATGCTGATGTAAACATGGGTTTAAAAGCCAGGTAAATCCAAGCTTAAATCCCTGCTCAACTGCTTTTACTAGCTATTTGGCCTCTGACAAATTACTTCATCTCTTGGAGACTTAGTTTTTTCATTCCAAATAGGAATCAGAATCTACCCTACAGGCTTACAGGAGAAAATGAATTAGATAATTCCTGTGAAATCCCTAAGATAAAGTTATTGTTGAACACATGGCAATGACTATTATCATTGCTTTAGTTAAATTTTCTTATTTCAAGGCTAGTGAGGTCTTATCCCCGAACTTCTGCTCCTTTGATAGTTTATGCCTGTGGATGAGAAAGTTTTACAGGAGGCTTTAGTTTGCTGAAAAAAAAAAGTTTCTAAAATTACCAAAGTAACATATGCTTGTAAAGAAATTCTAATTTTGGGCACCTGGGGGACTAAGTCGGTTGAACATCTTGATTCTTGATATTGGCTTGGGTCTTCATCTCAGGGTCTTGAGTTCAAGCCCCATGTTGGGCCCTAAACTGAGTGTAGAGTCTACTTTTTAAAAAAAATTCTAATTTTACAAAAGTGTATAGTGAAAAGTCAAAAGGTATTTTTATATACCCCTTCCCCTTCCCATTTCCTTCCCAGAAATAACAATAACAGTTTGGTATATGTCCATCCAGACCGTCGTCTATGTATATCCGTAAATATGAATATATACATAAGAACACACACATATATTTCTACATAAATTATACCTTACTATATATATTATTCTGTGACTTTCTAATTTTACTCAACAGTGTGTTTTTGACAACTTCTCTTTTGAGTACATAAAGCTGTACTTCATTCTTCTTAATGGCCGTTCAGTAATCCAAAGAATGGATATGCCAATGGCTTACTTTTTAAAATCTCATTGTTCTTAAGATAGCATCACGAGTCTCCAATATTATTATCAGCTTTCGAGTGTTTTTTTCTTTTTTTATATTTTTTTATTGAAGTTCGATTTGCCAACATATAACACCCAGTGCTCATCCCTTCAAATTCCCTCCTCAGTGCCTGTCACCTAGTCACCGCATCCCCCTGCCCACTTCCCCTTCCACTACCCCTTGTTCGTTTCCCAGAGTTAGGAGTCTCTCATGTTTTTTCACCCTCTCTAATTTTTCCCACTCATTTTGTCTCCTTTCCCCTATAGTCCCTTTCACTATTTCTTATATTCCCCATATAAGGGAAACCATATAATGATTGTCCTTCTCCAATTGACTTACTTCACTCAGTATAATACCCCGTTGAAGCAAATGGTGGGTATTCACCGTTTCTAATGGCTGAGTAATATTCCATTTATATATATATAATATATATCTCATATCTTCTTTATCCATTCATCTGTTAATGGATATCCAGTCTACTTCCACAGTTTGGCTATTGTGGACATTGCTGCTATAATCTTCTTTATCCATTCATCTGTTAATGGATATCGAGTCTACTTCCACAGTTTGGCTATTGTGGACATTGCTGCTATAAACATTGGGGTGCAGGTGTCCTGACTTTTCACTGCATCTGTATCTTTGGGGTAAATCCCCAGTAGTGCAATTGCTCGGTCATAGGGTAGCTCTATTTTGAACTCTTTGAGGAACCTCCACACAGTTTTACAGAGTGGCTGTACCAGTTCACATTCCCACCAACAGTGCAAGAGGGTTCCCCTTTCTCCATATCCTCTCCAACATTTGTGGTTTCCTGCCTTGTTAATTTTCACCATTCTCACTGGTGTGAGGTGGTATCTCATTGTGGTTTTTATTTGTATTTCCCTGATGGCAAGTGATGCAGAGCATTTTCTCATGTGTTTATTGGCCATGTCTATGTCTTCTTTGGTGAAATTTCTGTTCATGTCTTCTGCCCATTTCATGATTGGATTGTCTGTTTCTTGGGTGTTGAGTTTAATAAGTTCTTTATAGATCTTGGATACTAGCCCTTTATCTGATAGGTCATTTGCAAATATCTTCTCCCATTCTGTAGGTTTTCTTTTAGTTTTGTTGACTGTTTTTTTTTTCTGTGCAGAAGCTTCTTATCTTGATGAAGTCCCAATAGTTCATTTTTGCTTTTGTTTCTCTTGCCTTCATAGATGTATCTTGCAAGAAGTTGCTATGGCCGAGTTCAAAAAGGGTGTTGCCTGTATTCTCCTCTAGGATTTTGATGGATTCTTGTCTCACTTTAGATCTTTCATCCATTTTGAGTTTATCTCTGTGTATGGTGTAAGAGAATGGTCTAGTTTCATTCTTCTGCACATGGCTGTCAAATTTTTCCAGCACCATTTATTGAAGAGACTGTCTTTTTTCCAGTGGATATTCTTCCCTACTTTGTCGAATATTACTTGACCATAGAGTTGAGGGCCAATTTCTGGGTTCTCTATTCTGTTCCATTGATCTATGTGTCTGTTTTTGTGCCAGTACCACACTGTCTTGATGATCACAGCTTTGTAGTTCAACTTGAAATCTGGCATTGTGATGCCCCTGGATTTGTTGTTGTATTTTTTTTTCAATATTGCCCTGGCTATTTGGGGTCTTTCTGATTTCACACAGATCTTAAGATTATGTGTTCCAACTCTCTGAAGAAAGTCCATGGTATTTTGATAGAAATTAAATTGAATGTGTAAATTTCCCTGAGTAGCATAGACATTTTCACAATATTAATTCTTCCAATTCATGAGCATGGAACATTTTTCCATCTCTTTGTGTCTTCCTCAATTTCTTTCAGAAGTGTTCTGTAGTTTTTAGGGTATAGATCCTTTAACTCTTTGGTTAGATTTATTCCTAGGTATCTTACGTTTTTGAGTGCAATTGTCAATGGGATTGACTCCTTAATTTCTCTTTCTTCAGTCTCATTGTTAGTGTATAGACATGCCATTGATTTCTGGGCATTGATTTTGTATCCTACCACACTACCGAATTTCTGTATGAGCCCTAGCAATCTCAGGGTGCAGACTTTGGGTTTTCTATATACAGTATCATGTCATCTGTGAAGAGGGAGAGTTTGACTTCTTCTTTTCCAACTTGAATGCCTTTTATTTCTTTTTCTTGTCTGATTGCTGAGGCTAGGACTTCTAGTTCGAATATTTTTTCTTGCTGGATTCTTTTCTTTAAAAAAAGATTTAATTTACTCATTTGAGACAGAGAGAGTTCACGCACAAGTGAGGGGAAGGGCAGAGGGAGAAAGCAGACTCCCCGCTGAGCAAGGATCCTGACATAGGGCTCGACCCCAGGACTCCAAGATCATGACCTGAGCTGAAGCCAGATACCTAACTGACTGAGCCAGCCAGACACTCACTGGGTTCTAATGCTAAGAAATTAAATGTAAAAGAAGACTGGAGTGGAACGTCCATAAATTCAACAAAGACCTTGAGAAGCTTACTAAATACAAAAATAACTTGATCTGGTGGATAAAACACTGAAGGAACTGTAATAATCTTTTCTCCTGAAAATGTAGTATAATAATTACTCTTTTGGGTGAGAAACCAGCCCAAATAATTGAGAAATGACCCAAAAATTATAACCATGTATTAAAAATGATTACATTTACATAAATAAATACATGAAGGAGAAATTAAAATTAATGCTTCTAGAATAAGCAAAATACATCATGTCAATTTCCAACAGCCCCAAACTGTCTATGTGCTACTCAGGGAGGTGTCAGTATTCTGGGCAAGTATTCACAAAGTTCAAAAGTGTCATAACACAGAAGCAATGTGGTTATAAAAGAAGAAAATGTGTATAAATGGAATCATGGAAATGTCACTCACTGTAATATCAGAGCAGGAGGCTGCAATCAAAGCAGTTAGCAATTAGAAAGTACAGCACCCTATCTCCCACAGAATTTTTGGTATAAGCAGCCCTGACAGCACACAGAACTGTTGTAAGATACTTTATGAGAGAGCTTTGTGGTTGGTAATGCTTGCTTTAGTGACATCTGGAAACAGCTGTTTTTCTCCAAAAGACAGCCCTGTGTCTAAGCCTGCCAAATACAGATAACAAGGTGCATACCTATCATTAACAAAATTATGCCTTCCTTATTGACAGAAAGGATCTGTTCATATTGTGAGGAGAGTACATTACGGGACTTGTGAAAAGCTATTGAAAAGTATCATATGGATGGCTGCAAAAAGCAGTGATTCCCAGCCCCAAATTCACCACCCTGTAGGGTGTCTACAATTATCCTGAGGATCATCATGAACTCTTCGAAAACTCCTCAAAACAAAATTAAATAGGAGGTGCTTTAATTTTAAAAAGGGATATGCCATACAGCATTTTGAGGAAAAGGGGAAGATGGCCTGAAATCAAGCTAACAATAACTGTGTTATAAACTCCCACAAGGTTGGGAGCCAATGATGATAAGAGTGGTACATTATGTGAATTCAGTGGTAGTTTTTATGAATGTTGTACATTGTGCCAAGGCACATCATTAAAACAGTTATAGTCAAGTGCATGAGTTTTCTATGTGTTTCAAAAGTGGGCCCTCACAGAACTAGCAATCCATGAATTTTGCCTCCAAGTTTTGGAAAATTTTGTAGTTAAGAGTTTCCTGAATGTCTGAAAATATATTCCAATGCCAGCAACAAAATCATTCATTCATTGAAGAAATATTTATTGAGGGCATGCTGTATGCCAGGTACTGGTACACACATTGCCAGTTAGAAAGTTTCTATTGGCCATGGATAGGAGTACTTGTTTTTCTGAGCCCTTCTGATAGCATATTTTGAAATAACTTTAGCAGTGCTATATTAGTGAAAAATCATATATTATTGTAGTTTAACGTTTCCTTGAATATTAGTGACATTGAACACTTTTCCATATGTCTATTGAGCATATAACCATGTATTGCCCTTTTTTGAATAATTTGCTCACTTTCCTACTGGCCTTTTTATTATTGATTTGTAAGGACTCTTTACCTTTTACCACACCATCTACCTGACTTTATTATCTTTGGGCAGAAGTTTCTAGAGACAGCCAAATTTGCTTAGAAACTGTCATAGTTTAAGTTAGCTAATGTTGTCAAATATTTTTAGGAGTTCTATGAATATCCTGCAATCATTTTGTTGCTGTTAACTTCTGTTTCCACATCAAATTTAATTTTGTGTATAATAAATCAGGCTATGCTTTAGCCAAAGAGATTACAGAAGAGTCTAACAAGCAATATTGTTCAGTAGTCAATAGAGATTGGACTATAATCTTGTCAGTGATTCAAAACAAAACATACCAAAAAAATCCTTTAAAAACTCCATAGAATTCTTTTCTTTCTGTGATTCAGAGTCAATAAACATTTGCCGAGTGCTAAATAGGTCCAGCTGCTTTTATATACGATCTTTCTCACCATCCCCATCACTGATCTATCACCAAAATAGGTATCCCCATTTTCGTCTAAGGAATTTGTAATTCAGAGAGGTTATGTGATTTATGGTCATACTAGTAGCAATTGAGTGGCAGAGATGGTCCTTCAACAGCCCTCCTCAGCAAGAGAGGATGAGACATGTGAATGCTCAGGCAGGCTTTATATTCTGGTGCCTCTTCAATTCAGTTCAATATTTTCAAAATATTTGCTCGATGTTTACTTAATGAGAGTAGGGAGAGACTGAGTTTCTATTTGTAAATGCATATACCCTTTTCCTTACATTCAGAATATGTTCACCATCTACACTTATCAACAATAACAGCTATTTCTTGAACACTTACCATGTGTCAGACACTGTGCTAACCACTTTACATGCATTGTCTCATTTAGTCCTAAGAGGTTAGCATCATCATCATCATCATTTAGCCAAGGTCACACAGTAAATAGAGAAGTCGGGATTTCAGCCCAAGCAGGCTGACACCTGAGTCTATGAGCTTAACCACTATGTTTGACTACCTTCAACTGTAGCAAAACTCCCAAGTTCACATTTTAACCTACCAATTTCTCCCATTTCTATTGTTTCATCCCTCAAAACTGAACATAATGGAGGTCAAGGATATGGCTACAAAATCACCTTTAAAAGGTTTTAGAAAAAAAAAAAAAGGTTTTAGAATTTCCCCCGTGTTTTTCAATTCTCTTGATAAGAAACCACGTCCTATTTTCCTGTAGTGCCCATTCCGTCTTCAGTTTCCTCTTGCGACTTTCCAAACTCTCAGGCACCTCACAGGAAGTTGTAGGAAAGAATTTAAAATTTAGATAAGGTGATCAACCCCTTATTCCTGATAAACAGCCCTGTAGCATGCAGTATTTTGTTTCATAATTCTAGCTGCCTGTGGAGAGTTGTTCACTTTAAGCAACCCCTAGCTTGTTCATGTCGCAGTTGGTGGCACACCCTTCAGCTTGCGCATGCTCATGGCAGAAATGGTTTGGTTGGCACCAGCGAGGACTGGCTTCTTTTTGCTTTTGATTTCTCTACCCAAGGGCACCAGGCTCCTTCGTGAGAGAGGTGGCCAACTTCCATCTCACCAATTACTTTGGGAAGTGTTGGCAGAAACGCAAGGCTAGTCAGCACCAGATTTATGATTTATCCCAGAGATTTGTAAATACCCCTTTTAAATTGGCACCCCAGGCTGTTGCCTGCCTGGCCCATGGCTTAATCTTTCCTGTCTCAGAAATCTTGTTTTCACAATGGTATGCAGAGCTCAAGAGTTGGTGAATAAGGAGGGTATGGTTTGGATATATGCCTGTTGGTTCAAATATCAAAAGACAAGTTTCTGAGTTTGGGCTGATGCTAGTCGGCATATAGATTCCAGAGAAAAACCCCATTTGGTGGGTTTCCTTACCCTGATATTTGTAAACAGGTGAAACCTGATTATAATGAATGTCAGAGGGCAGCTGTAGCCTGCAGGTTGAATGCTGATGTTGACAGCTGTGTAATTACAGTGAAGTTTTATTACAGGGCATTTTGTATGTATGATTTTAATGAAGTGCGGATCGTTTAGAAAAATGACTTTCCTGAGCAATGTCAGGCCATCTACAATCTGAACTTCACCTTTGTGTTAATTAAAGCAAACCTTTAAACAAAACTGGAAATGAAAAGTAACACCACCTGGTTAAAAGACTCCCCACCCCCCCACCCTGTTTTCTAGTCTGTCCATTCATGGTACCTGCCTCTGTGGAAAACTAAAAACTTTAATCGATGCAATACTTCTGGGTTCAAGATCACATCTCTTCCTCCACTCGATGCCCTACCAATTCTTCATGGGCATCAGTCTGCTTTGGGTCTTAAGAAGAGATTTCTGACTAGGATTGAGGGTCTCAAATCAAGTGCAGGGACTGGAGGAGGTTTTAAGTCTTGATGCCTGAGAAAACAAAACCACCTTCAAAGGCTGAAGAGAAATGCAGTGATCGCATTTTGGAATTTCAAATGGGAGTGCATAGTCTGAAAATGGAACAGAATATTTGAAATCAGGACTGCCCCAGAAAGCTTGGATAAGTATAGCTATCATATATTTTGAGCACTATGTGCCAGGCACTGGGAAAAATACTTCCTATGTATATTATCTCATTTAATCCTTTCAACAACCCTAAGAGGTACATCCTAGAGTCCCCATCTCTGCAGATGAAGCTACTAAGGCATACTGGGGTTAAGACTACTTGCCCAAGGTCATATGGCAATTATATGGCAGGTCTGGGACTCAAATCCAGTTCTAACTCCAAAAGTCTTTCTCTTGATCACCAAGGGGCTCTGCCATTGTCTTGGATGTTTAAGCTCTTAATAGTTTCTTTGCAGAAGTGATTCAAATGTAGGAGCCAAGTAAGTATTTCCATCTATGTGTGACCTGAGCAATTATTGCCATGTTCAAGGACAATATAAATTACAGGCAGGGTGTTCAAGTAGGCTCTCTCTCATTCTATGGGGGTTGTGGTGGCAGCCTTTTCCATCTTAGCCTTATCGCCATAAGCCTACCTAGGATTCCTTCTTGGCCAGCCATGTTGGTCTCTGGAAAGTGAACTATGATAACTCTTCTACTTTAATCTCATCTTAAGCAATAGTAATCATGAAATCATGATTTGGATGTTAGACGCATCCTTAAATGTACATTGAAATAAGTAATGTTCACCTGTCACCACCCAAAATCATCTCAGTACCGCCAGAGGAACATATACCACATAGACAAAAGCATTGATCTGGATGATCTCTAAGTGACCTTCTAACCTTGACATTCAGTGTAGCAGTTAGCCCTAAAAATAGTGAAGCCTGTTTAACTGTCTTCCATTTTCTGAGAGACTTTTTCACAGTTTTTCAAAAGAAATGGAGCACTTCCAAGGGAACACGATGCTTCTATTTCCACAACTACTGATCTTCAAGCCTCCAGCTCAGGTGTCACAACCTTAGCAAAGCTCTCTCTGACCACCCAGTCTAGATGTAACCCCCTATAATGTTACACTGTCTTATTTTTCTCTTAATACTTATTACTATTTGAAAGCCCCTTGTCTGTTTGTTGGCTTGTATGCTGCCAATCTCCCTACCAAATAATAAGCCCTTGCATTTAGCATAATGCCTGTCATACAATAAATGTTCAAGGAGTATTTGTCAAATGAATGCACGTGATGAAGTAGGAACTCTAAAGTTAGGGTAGGGCCATGGAGCTGATCAAACAGGCAACATAAGGAAAGCTAAACTTTGGATGGTGTAATTTATCCAAGAGACCAATGACCTGAGGAGGCATAAAACTGTTTGAGGTGCTTACAGCCCTCATTTCTTCTTGAGCACTTAACTGTGTTCAGGACACCATGTTGCGCTATTCCACTGTGGACTGATTATCTAGCTCTCGGGTCTATGTATTGGTAATCCCCAGTCCCATTGATGTAACTCATGTTGACTGAGTGATGATTCTATGTCAAGCACCATTCTATGCTGGGATACAGCAGTAAGCAGGACAAAGTTCCAGCCCTCTAGAGAAGGTTAAATCAAGATCAGGCACATACCTTAATATAGTTTTTCCCAGATGGTACTTCCTAGTGATACTTTACCTTTCTAGCAAAACCAGATATTTGCTTTCAAAGTGGTCCTAGAAAAAAAAAAACCAAAGTGGTCCTAGATTCATCTGTCCTGACCCACTTATATTTATAATAGCTACCATCCATTTACGGAGTATGCACTGTGTGTCAGGCACTATTCTGAGGGCTTTCTATGCATTACGTGATCAAATCTTTCCAATAACCCCACGAAGAAGGTACTGTTATTATCCCCATTTTACAGAGGAGGAAACCAAGGCTCACTGAGATTAAAGAACTTGCCCAATGACATGAATAGCTGTTATGTGGTAGAGTGGATTCAAAAGCTGGGCAGGGTGCCCCCTGTAGCTGTGCAATGCAATGACCCTCCAGAGTCACTGTCCTTAACCATAAGTGTGCAGTGGTGCTTCTTGTGAGTGATGTATGGTCTCCTTTCACTTAGGACATCTAGCTCTGAGATTCTTTTTTTTTTTTTTTTTTAGATTTTATTTATTCATGAGAGACCCAGAGAGAGAGGCAGAGACATAGGCAGAGGGAGAAGCAGGCTCCCTGTAGGGAGCCTGATGCAGGACTTGATCCCAGGACCCTGGGATCACACCCTGAGCCAAAGGCAGATGCTCAACTGCTGAACCACCCAGACACCCAAGCTCTGAGATTATGACAATCCAGACACTCTTGGGTACAAGGGTTTGCCTGAGGTCAAAATGTTTCAAGATCTGCCCATGTGGTTCAGAATATGAACTGGTGGATATACGTTACGAAGCCATTGTGATGACTCATTACACCCTAGGAAGAACACCGACTCATTAAAGATCAAATTATTGAAATACAGTTCAAGAGGAAAACAGCATATATCTGGACTTCTTTCACTCAAAACTGATGACACACGAGGCAATTAAAGAAAAGCCAAGGAAAACAACCAGTGCATTTGTGGAGGAAATATTAAAGCTACATCTCAATATAGGCAATTCGGATTAAAATAATAAATATACTTCTGCCATCAGTTTTATCATCATCTATCCTGTAGGCTCAACATAGAATGAAAAGCTTTAAAATATGTTCTGGCTTTACACTGATTCTGCATTTTACTGAAATACATTCATTTGTTCAGCCTCTTTTCAAAGCAATTTGTCTTACCTTTTTGCACCTCGGTATCATAATAAGAACCTTGCAAGGTAGAGGAGGGAAGGTATTATCTTAGTCTTAGAAAAGTATACATTTAAACTACAAGGTGGATAAGTAAGTAACCAAAAGTACCAAATCAGAATGGAAGCAGTGCAATCTGGTTCCCACTGAAGGTGCAAAATTGTCACACTGTTTTCATATCCCTACAACGAATGGAATCTGCTCCAAGCCTTCCACATTTCTAGCTGGCTAAAGATTCACTCTCACTCTTGGTGTTTAGAGGCCCTCCCTCTGCCAAGGTTGTAGAAAGCCCTAGCAAATCATACAGACCAGAACTTTCAGGACAGGCCCTCTGCCTTTTGTCCATCCGGAGGGGTTTATCATGCAAATGCACAGGCCTCTTGTAGTAAAGATGTGTCAGCTGCTTCTGCACCACCCTTGAACATTGGTGAGGGGGCCTTTGCTGAGGTGGACAGTCTCGTGGCCTTGTATCCAGCCTCTCTTAAGTGCACCGTGCCACCAATCTCCTTTGAGATCTTGTCTCTTCTTCGGGGCACTAAAAGGGAGCAAGGCTAATCCTTGCTGCTCAGGGAATCTTTTATAACTCCCACCTCATCTCCAGTCCTGGACTTTTAGAACTTCAGATAGCTTCTGTCACCTCTACTCAGAAGTGCTCACATCTTAACCCTCTGGGACAAGGCAGTTTAGTATCTCTCAGTGCACCTTTTGAAATCAAAAGCTCTGGATTCGAATGATCTTCTACGTACCTAGCAACTTCTGCTTTTGACCTTATGAAACGAAAGCTCCCAAGGCAAGGGAACAGACAGACATGGCCATGTTTTAATTTGGGGGAGGAGGAAAAGACCTATCACAGCAGCAACAAATCATAAAAAAATTTAATGTCTTGATAAATAATCCTACTGAAAACTTTGTTACAATTCCTATTGGTAGTTTGTTTGTTTGATTTTGGGCATGTTATTTGTAAGTCAGCAGTGAGCAGTGGATCTACATTTTAGCAGTTGATTTCGATTCTGGACATATTTATTAAACATGCACAATGCTCCTACTACTCAACTATGTATTGTATGGTATCTATAAGAAGAAAAATGTATGGCTTTTGTCTTTGAGATGTAAGGAAATGAATCCACAATGTACTCTTTGACAATCTTTGCTGCTGGTAACTTTCTGACCCCACTATCCGAGGAGCTAGAATTTTCTCTTCTAAAGATTATGCCTTAAAAATAATAAAAAAATAAAGATTATGCCTTTCACAGAGAGTGTCTTCTTTTTCTTCTTTTTTTTCCCTTTTTTATTCACTTGAGATACGTTATATGCTAGTCACAGGGCCAGGGACATAAAGAGATGGCACTGTCCTTGCCCTCAAGAAGTAGAAACTAGGTGGAAAAGGAGAATACACTTACAATATCGAAGCAGCTTGACAGAAGAGGCTATATTTAATTTAAGACTTTTTAAAAATATTTTATTTATTTATTCATGAGAGGCACAGAGAGAGAGGCAGAGACACAGGCAGAGGGAGAAGCAGGCTCCATGCAGGGAGTCAGGCATGGGACTTGATCCCGGGTCTCCAGGATCAGGCCCTGGGCTAAAGGCGGTGCTAAACTGGTGAGCCACCAGGGCTGCCCTAATTTAAGACTTAAAAGATGAATTGGGCTTTACTACAAAAGGACTGGGGAAGAATATTCCAGAAGGGAGCAACAATATGGGCAAAGAAGGAAAAGCATTTCCCAAAAGTAAAAAGAGGGAAATGAAAGAATATAGCCTGCTCAGGGAACTGTCAATCGTCTGATTGGTGTGCAAAGTCTGGGGTGGGAGACAATAGTGACAGACAAGGCCTGAGAGCTAGTCTGGGGTGTGATGGAAAATACTCCTGTGTGCAGTGCTAAAAGAGTTGGGGATTCTTCTTCTAGGCAATAAGAAAGCAATCAAAGGTGCAAGGAGGGAAGTGACAAAACCAGAACAGCATTTTTGGGATGCTCTTTATGGCTGAAGTGCCAAGAACAGACTGGAGGAGGGTGAGACTAGATACAGAGAGGGTAATCAAGTGGCTCTTGGTGAGAGTTGATTAACTAAGGTGACACAAGCGTGAATGGATTTGAGGTCATATTGATGAACTAAGTGCAAGAGGGGAGAGAGAAAGAAGACTCCCAGGCCCAGGTAATCAGGTAGGTGGAGAGGACATTACATAAAATGGAAAATGCTCAAGAAGGTCAAAATTGTATACAACGAGTTCTGTTTTAGATATGTTGAATTGCAGGTATCTTTGTGATACCCAGGTGAAACTCTCTAATAATAATAAGCCAACCGAAGAGGAAGACAAACCAAGAGAGACTCCTAACTCTGGGGAGCAAGCAAAGGGCTGCAGAAGGGGAAGTGGGTGGGGGACTGGGGTAACTGTGTGATGAGCACTAAGGAGGGCACATGATGAGATAAGCACTGGGTATGATACTGTATGTTGGCAAATTGAATTTAAATAAAATATTAAAAAAATAAAAATAAAGTAAAACAAAGCCCCACTTCCAACCATATGTAAGTTTCTCTTTGGCCTTAAGTGTTGGGTAGACATCTTTCTGGTTACTGCAGGGAAGAAAGTGTATGAGCATTCTCTCCCAACAAGGAAGGTATCCTGGGTAGCAGAGCTCTAAGGCATTAGGATACTTATATGTGTAATACATGTTATATTAGATAGTAACCTCTTTGAATAAAAGGCTGTTCCCTGGCTGGTGCATTCATGAATAGCAATGACCAAATAAAGCTTGTGTTTGTCTTAATCAAAAAGAAAAAAGAAAATGCCCAAGAGGGCCAAAGTTGTGTACTGTACAATGAGCTCTGTTTTAGATATGTTGAATTGCAGGTATCTTTGTGATATCCAGTTGAAACTTTCTAATAATAATAAGCCAACTGAAGAGGAAGACAAACTAGGAGAGACTCCCAACTCTGGGGAGCAAACAAAGGGTTGCTGAAGAGAGGTGGGGGGGATGAGTTAACTGGGTGATGGGCGTTAAGGAGGGCATGTGATGAAAGGGGGAATGAGATAGAAAGAAGACTCTTCTAGGAAGAGTCTCTTCACAGAAGAGAAGTCCTGGAAGGAAGGGGTGGTCATGTGTAACGAATGAAGAGGAGAGGTCAGAGAGGGCAAGGATTGGAAGGACCATTATGAAGCAGCCAGACTGCTGCCATGTGATGGCATAAGATGAGCTAAGGAAGAGGGGAATAGCATATGAGGCTTATTCTGTCAAGAAGCCTGGCAGTAACTGAAAAGTGAGAAATAAGATGGCAGCACAGTAGGCAAAGTTGAAAGAAAGGTTGTTTAATAGGGAGAATGCCTATGGAGAGTAAGAGAGAAGTTCTGAGAAAAGAGAGGGCTAACACATGGACTTGCATCTCAGACAAGTCAGGGGAGAATGAGTTCTGGTTCCATATGTCTCAAACTATCTGTAATGAAGGATCAGCTTTTGAAATTTCCAATTGCAGACTGGTCCTTCTGTAAAATACAGTAAAAATTACTAGAAAATGCGGTAAAAAAAAACATTCAAAATACAGAAGCCCCAAATTGTTATTGTTAGATCTGATAAATGCACAGTTATTTTATCAAATTGCCATAAGAGTTTCTAAATTCCTACTCTCAGTTTCAGTGCTTATGTTGTTGTGGGTCAGTTTCAAACAACTCGAGGATTGAAAGGGGTCACCACCATACTTTATGTAGCACGATTCCAGAACATTCTTTCTTCCAAGGGAGAGGAAGGAAGTAAGAAAGGGTATGGGATTCAAGGGAACACTTAGGAGTGGAATGAAGGAGAGTTGAGGAAAATCCCCACCTGCAAATCATTTTTTTTCTTTTCTTCACTACAAAAGTGAAGCAGAAAGCCTGACCTTCTAAAATGAGTTAGGAATGAAGGGGATGGGGTATGGGGAGGGTTAGAGGAGTGTAGTAATGGGTTGAAACAGCTGCTGTGGGAAATGAGAAATGGAACTGAATAAAGATGAATAAAAGAGTTGTAAAAAAAAAAAAAAACAACAATAGAGAGAAGGCCCAGCTGAGGCTGGAAATCATAAATTTGTTATGGAGCCAATCAGTTCAATTTTGCAATTTCTGCCTAGCAGTTTTGCAGCCTCAGAGCAGTAGTGGAGAAACATATGGTAGGGTTCTGGTAATATGGTGGGATATGTGTGCAAACTGACTCTCCCATGGAAAACAACTAAAAATGCTGGATAAAATGCAATGAACATCTTCAAGGTATCAAAGAGCTGGAAAGGTAGTAAGGAATCAGAAGCCCAGATGGTAGTGAGGGCAGATTGATGTAGTGGCTTCTTTGAAAAAAATTCACTGAACTTAATTTAAGCTTCAGAGAATAAGATGTAAGTGATGTGAAAACACAAAGCCAGGGCCTACCCATAGTGGGGAGTCCCTCTCCAGATAAAACTATAATACAGAACTAAACCATCACTGTATTTATGAACCAGAATTAACTCCCTACACACCCATAAGAAAACTTTGAGGCAAGCAGCCTTGGAACTGAGTGGAGGGGGAGGCACCTGCCCTGAGAGATTTGAATACAATCCCATCTAATAAAGATTCGCAGCCTAAATTCACATTATCGAGGTGCTCCAAAGTACATTAAGCTCTGAATTTAGTTTAAAGTAGACCCAGACTGGTGGTCCCAGAAGGCACCTGGCAGAATGCAGATGCTCTCTGCAGGAACCCACCTCCTCCTAAGCCTCAAAATATTCTCACAAATAATTTTTCAAAGTAATGAGTAGATCTTAGTTAAGAATCACTAAGAGCACAACAAAAGAATATGCCATACGTAACACAAATAAGAAGTTCAAATGAGACAGATTTGAATCCAAATATATAAGTGATTACATTCAAATACAAATTGACTAAATGCTTGTTAAGATATAGACTAAATTTAAAAAATCGTACCATATGCCATTTACAATAGTTACATTTAAAACATAAAGATATAGAAAGATTGACAGTAAAAGGATGGAAAAAGACATTTCACACAAATACTAACCAAAAGAAAGCTGGTACTGCTGCTATATGAGTATCAGACAAAATAGATTTTGAGGCAAAAAAGCACCACTAAAGATATAGAGGATAATTTCCTTTTTATAAAAATATAATCCATCAAGAGGATATAAAAATGCTAAATCTGCAAGAAACTTATAATAGCCTTAAAATAAATTAAGCAAAAATCAACAAAAGTATAAGAAGTATCAGACAAGTCTATAATCAAAATGAGAGATTCTAACACACCTCTCTCACTAATTGATTACTAGATCCAAAAAAATCAATAAGTATCAAGAATATTTGAATAACATAATTAACAAAATTGATCCGATAATGCGTAGAACAATGAACCCAACAATTACAGAATACATATACTTTTTAATCCCACATGGAACACTCACCAAAATTGACCATATACTGGATTGTAAAGCAAAGGATTAAGATAATACAAGTGACATTTTATGATCACAATGCAATTAAGCCATAAATCAACAACAAAATGGTAACTGGAAAAAACCACATATATTTGAAAATTTTAAAAACATACTTTTAGATAAACAATGGATCAAAGAAGAAATCACATTGACGATTGTGAGATATTTTGAACTGAACCAAAATGAAAATCCTATCTATCAAAATCTATGGGATGCAACTAAAACAACACTTAGAAGAAAAACTGTAGCCTGAAATACTTATATATGAAAAGAAATAAAAGTTGAAAATAAAAGATTTAGGCATCTAACTTAAAACAACAACAACAACAAAAAGAGATATCTGGGTGGCTCAATGCTTGAGCATCTGCCTTTGGCTCAGGGTGTGATCCTGGGGTACTGGGATCAAGTTCCACATTGGGCTCCCCACAGGGAGCCTGCTTCTCCCTTTGCCTCTCTCTGTGTCTCTCATGAATAAATAAATACAATATTTTTTTAAAAAAAAAAAAAGAACAAAATAAATCCAAGGAAAAGAGAAGGGGGAAAACCCACATACAGTGCAGTTGATCCAGGATTAGAAGATAGCAAAGCATCTGTCGTTGAAGGCATTAAATATGAGGGAATTGCAGAAGCTAGTGAAAGTCTGGTCAAAATTATTGCTAATGGGGATCAAGCTGAGCAGGAAAGGAGGTGAAGTGGAGATGGGGAATGGAGAGGATGTAGGGAAGATGAGAGAATAGAAATGGATCCAACGACATAAGGCCACAAAGACAGGAGATCACAAAGCAATTTAGTGGGAGTAAGGGAGTGAGAGGTGATTGCATCGGAGTTTCTGATTACATGGAGTTTTAAAGATTTTATTTGTGAAACAGTTCTGAATGAAGAAAATATTCCACATGTGGCCATGTAAGTAGGGTTGCTGAAATGAGGTGGAGTACACTTAATGATCCGTTCACAAGTCTTTCTCTTACTCTGCCCAATTTCTAAGACCTTACAGGACAGGAAACCTATATCCCTATTACAGGGTCTGATACAAAGTGGATGCTCAATAAATGCTTCTCTGCCCTAACTAATAGAGATGCTACACTAAACATTTTACATGCATTCTTTTTATTTTATCCTTAGAACAATTCTATGAGGTGTGTACTTATGTGCAATTTAGAGATAGAGAAAGTGAAGTTAAGTAACTTTCTCAAAGTTGTACAAGGAATGAATGGCTACTATGGAAAAAGCCTGGGAGTAGATTTTTACTATGGCCCCAGACAAGCTATGCCCAAAGCAATCATTAGGCCCTTTTGTGATCCTGGAGACCAAAATTCTGCTGAAGAAGTGAAAACATCACGGCATCAAAATTTTCACTGCAACCTTATCGCTGGTTTACAAAATGCACACCCTCCTCTTTGCCTTTCAACTGTCGACTTCTCCTTACTCTTCAATCGCTACCAAGACCCAGGCATTTTATTGCCTGTCTTCTCTCTGTGTTCACCATTTCCATCCAGCTCAGTCTGCTCTCTTCTCTGCTTCATCCTATCTTATCAATCTCCCTCTTTATGAGACTCAGAAAGAATAACAATTGATGCTTCGAGATCTCAGTATTTGTGTTTTTCAAGATAGAAACGTGTTTGGGCTAATTCATCTAAGAATTTCTTACAGGTGTACCTCACTGAAAATTGTGTAATGATGACCACCAAAGAAATATTGCTACTGGGGATCTCTGGGTGGCTCAGCAGTTTAGCGCCTGCCTTCAGCCCAGGGAGTGATCCTGGAGTCCCAGGATCCAGTCCCACATCGGGCTCCCTGCAGGGAGCCTGCTCCTCCCTCTGCCGGTGTCTCTACCTCTCTCTGTGTGTGTCTCTCATGAATAAATAAATAAATAAATCTTTTTTTTTTAATTTTTTTTAAAATTTTTTTTTAATTTTTATTTATTTATGATAGTCACAGAGAGATAGAGAGAGAGGCAGAGACACAGGCAGAGGGAGAAGCAGGCTCCATGCACCGGGAGCCCGACGTGGGATTCGATCCCGGGTCTCCAGGATCGCGCCCTGGGCCAAAGGCAGGCGCCAAACCGCTGCACCACCCAGGGATCCCTAAATAAATAAATCTTAAAAAAAATTAAAAAAAAGAAATATTGCTACCAATGATAATAATGACAACTATTTAAAATTGCTCTAAAAACTATCAATGATTTTGAAAAAGCCCTCCTAGGATCCAACATTCCTCTCTAGCCAGTCTGTCATTTTTCTGTTTCTTTTTTGGAGCCAAATGTTTGAACAGAGTTGTCTGTGTACACTATCTGCAGTTCCTCATCTTCCTACTCACCTTTCAACCCACTTAAGTCTGGCTTCTGGCCCTCCCATTCTCAGGAAGCTACTCCGGCAACCTCCACATTGCCGAATCGACTAGACACTTCTCTATCCTCATCTTACTTGAACTTCCTGCATCTTAAAACATTTTCTTCTCTGCATATTGGAACATGACACTGCGGGTTTTCCCCTACCTCACTGATCACTCTTGTTTAGTCTCCTTTGCAGATTTCTCCTAATACTGTGATACTTCAAGACTTGACTCTGGGTCCTTTTTTTCCCCTTTATCCCTTCTGTAAGTCATGTCATCCAGACAGGGCTTTTATTACCATCTATGTGCTGATAATTCTCAAATTTATTTCTCTATAGTCAACACACTCATTTGAGCTTGAGACATGTACATTTGACCGTCTATTTGACATCTCCATTTGGATATCTAACAGATATCTTAAACTTCTTATTCCACAAACTCTTGATACCTCCTCCAACCAGCTCTGTCCCTATCTTCTCCATCTCAGTATGTCACCACACTGATTCAGCTACTTAAGCAAGAAATCTAGGCATCATTCATAATTCCTTTCTTTACCTCACCTCAATAACACATCTATATTAGCATTATTGACTCAACCTGTAAAATTCATGTAGAATACCTCCCTTTGTTTCATCTTAACTGCTACCACCTAGGTCCAATGTGGCCTATCCAGGATTATGGACGTTTCTTGACTGGCCTCCTTACCTCCTCTCTGTTTTCCTCTAATAGCAGCAAGATTGATCTTATTGAATCCTTCAATGGCTTCTCTTTTGGCTCTTTGCATAAAAGCCCAAATCTTTACTTTGGCTATGCATGATTCACTTTCACCTCAATAAGTAAAAAAGAAGGCTTGAACAACACTATACACCAACTAAACCTCACATACATCTATAGAGCATTCCACTCAATAACTGCAGAAAACAATCTTTTCAAGTGCATATGGAACATTCTCCAAGATAGACTATATGCTAGGCCATAAAACAAGCCTCAAACATTTAAAATGATCTAAATCATACAAAGTATATTCTCTAGCACAAAAGAATAAAATTAGAAATAAATAAAGAGATTTGGGAAATTCACAAATACGTGGAAATAACATACTCCCAAATAACCAACGGTGCAAAGAAAAAAAAAAACCCGAGGGAAATTAGAAAATATTTTGTGATAAATGAAAGAAAATCATAACACACCAAAACTTAGTCAATACAGCTAAAGCAGTACTTAGAGGGAACTATATAGCTGTAAGACCTTTATTTAAAAAGGAGAAACAGGGCAGCCCGGGTGGCTCAGCAGTTTAGCGCCACCTTCAGCCCGGGGCCTGATCCTGGAGACCCGGGATCAAGTCCCACGTCGGGCTCCCTGCATGGAGCCTGCTTCTCCCTCTGCCTGTGTCTCTGCCTCTCTCTCTCCCCTCTCTCTCTCTCTCTGTCTCTGTCTCTGTGTGTGTGTGTGTGTGTGTGTCTCATGAATAAATAAATAAAATCTTTATAAAAATAAAATAAAAAGAAGAAACATTTCAAATCAATAACCTACCCTTCAACCTTAGGAAACTAGAAGAGAAAATGTATCCAAACATGAAAAAGAGACAGCAGGATAAGAAATAAGGAACAGGATCTACAATACTAGAAAAAATGAACAAAGTGGCAGTTGAAGTCCTTACTGATAAATAATTGAATGTAAATGGATCAAATTCCCCAATCAAAAGACATAGAATGGCCAAATGGTTTGAAAACAAAAAACTAGATCTAACAATATGCTGCCCACAAGAAACTCACTTTAGCCTTAGAGAGTGAAGGGATAGAAAAAGTCATTTCAAGCAAATGGTAACCAGAAAAAAAAGCAGAGACAGCTATATTTATACCATTCTAAATAGACTTTAAACTAAAAATGGCAATAAGAAACAAAGGTCATTACATAATGATAAAGTGATCAATCCATCAAGAAGATACAATTGTAATTATTTATGCACCCAATATTAGAGCACCTAAATATATAAAGTGAAAACTAACAGATCTAAGAAAGAGAAATAAACTGGTAGTATAATAATAGTTGGGGCCTTTACGTACTTCTCTCAACCATGGATAGATCATCCAGACAGAGGATCAATAAGGAAACAGTGTATTTGAATAGCACTGTAGATCAAGTGGACCTAAGAGACATATACAGATCATTCCAACCAACAACAGTAAAACACAAATTCTTCTCAAGTAAACATGGAATATTTTCTAAGAAACTAGAAAAGAAGAGCAAATTAAGCCCAAGTAAACAAATAAAAAATAATAAAGATTAGAAGAGACAAATGAAATGGAGAATTAAAAATAAAGAAAATTAACAAAAGTTGGCTCTTTGAAAAGACTAGCAAAATTGACAAGCCTTCTGTTAGACTGACCAAGAAAAAAAAGAAGATTCAAATTACTAAAATAAGAAATGAAAGAGGACATCAATACAGACCTTATAGAAATAAAAAGGACTAGAATAGAATATTATGAAAAATTTTATAAATTTTATCTCAAAAATTAGAAGTCTAAATGAAATGGACAAATTCCTAGAAACACTCAAACTACCAAAACTGACTCAAAGAGAAATTGAAAATCTTAATAGTCATATAGCAAGTAATCAGATTGAGTCAATGGAACAAAACAAAACAAAACAAATTGAGACAGAACATAAAGACTCCTAACTCTGGGAAATGAACTAGGGGTGATGGAGGGGGAGGAAGGCAGGGGGTGGGGGTGAATGGGTGACGGGCACTGAGGGGGACACTTGATGGGATGAGAACTGGGTGTTATTCTGTATGTTGGTAAATTGAACACCAATAAAAAATTAATTTATTTAAAAAAAACACAAATTAACACCAGTTCCTCTCAAACTCATCCAAAAATTAAAAGAAGAAAGAAACTTCCTGACTCATTCTATAAGGCCAGTATTATCCTGATACCAACGCCAAAGATGTCACAGTAAAACTCAGACCAATATTAATTATGAATATAGATGCAAGAAGTCCTCAACAAAATACCAACAAATTGACCTGGAAACATAAAAAAGAGTTATACACTGTGATCAAACAGGATTCATCCCAGTATTGGGGGTTGGTTTAACATTCAAAAATCAATTAATGTAACACACCATATCAACAGAATAAAGGACAAAAAACACATGATCTTTTCATTAGACACAGAAAAGCTTTAGACCAAATCTAACCTTTCAGAACAAAAAGACACCCAACAAACTGTAAATAGAAAGGAACTTCCTCAACCTAACAAAGGGTATCTGTAAAAACCCAAAACTAACATTGTACTTAATGGTGAAAGACTGAAAGCCTTCCTTTTAAGATCAGGAATGAGACAGAGATGTTTGCTCTCACCAATTATTTTCGACATTGTACTGGAGGTTTTAGCCACAGCAATTAGGTAAGAAAGAGGAGGGGAGAAAGCACCCTGATTAGAAAGGAAGAAGGAAAAACATCTGTTTGCAGAAGACATGATCTTGTATATAGAAAATCCTATATCCAAGAAAAAAAATGTTAGAACTAATAAACCCGTTCATCTAGGTTGTAGGATGGATACAAGATCAATATAAAAATCAGTTGTGTTTCTATACCATGAATAATCCAAAATTTAAATAAACAAAACAATTCCATCTACTGTAACATCCAAAAGAGGAAAATACTTAGGAATAAATTTAACAAAACAGTGCAAAATTGACTCTGAAAACAATAAAGTATTCTTGAAAGAAATTAAAGAAGAACATAATAAATGGAAGGAAATCCTATATTCATGGGCTGGAAGCCTTATATTGATAAGGTGTTTATATTTCTCAAATTTATCTATATTCAATGCAACCCCTATCAAAATCCCAGTTGGCACCTTTCAGAAATTGACAAGATGATCCTGAAATTAATATGGAAATGCAAGGGTCCCAGAACATCTAAAACAATCTTGAAAGAAAAACAAATTTAGATGGATCATACTTCCCAGTTTCAAAATGTATTACCAAGTTACAGTAATCAAGACAGTGTAATGTTGGCACAAGGATAAACATATGGATCAATAGAGTAGAATTGAAGGTCCAGAAATAAATCCTTTTATTGATTTTTTATTGATTCTTTGAGGAGGGTGCCAAAACTTTCAACAGGGAGGGTCAATAGGGAAGAAGGAGTCTTTTCAACAAATGTTACTGGGATGACCGGATATCCACATGTAAGAGAATAAATTTGGAACCTTTCCTCATAACATATACAAAAGCTAACTCAAAATGGATCAAGGACCAAAATATATGAGATAAAATGGGAACTTTTAAAAGGTAACAGGTGAAAATCTTCATGACCATTGACCATGGCAATGGTTTCTTATACATAATATCAAAAGAACAAGAAAAAATGATAAATTGGATTACATCAAAATTAAAAACTTTTTTTTGTTTCAAATGACAATGTTAAGAAAATGAAAAAGACAACCCACAGAATGGAGGAAAATATTTGAAAATGACAGGTGCAATGAGGGACTGGTATATCCAAAATATAAAAATAATTCTTATAACTCAATAATAAGGTGAATAACTCAATTTAAAAATGGGCAAAGGATTTAAAAAATGTTTCTTCAAAAAAGATACACAAATGGCCCATAAACATATGAAAAGATATTCAACATTGTTAGTCATTAGAGAAATGCAAATCAAGATTACGTTGAGGGGCACCTGGCTGGCTCAGTCTGTGCGGCACACAACTCTTGATCTTTGGGTCATGAGTTTGAGCCCCACATTGGGTGTAGAGATTACTTGAAAATACAGTCTTTTTTAAGACTAAATTGAGATACCACTTAATACCCACTAGCATGGCTACAATAATGTATTTTTAAAAATGATAACTCGCCTTGACAAGGATTTGGACAAATTGGAAGCCTCATATACTGCAGGGGGCTTTTAAAATAGTGCAGCCAGTTTGGAAACAGTCTGGCAGTTCCTCAAAAGGCTAAATGTAGAGTCACCATAACCCAGCATTCTCACCACTAGGTATACATACACAAGATAAACAAAAACACACATCCACACAAAAAGTCATACATGACTGTTCACTGCAGAATTATTCATAATAGCCAAAAAATAGAAACAACTATTTAGTCAAGCGATGAATGAATAAAATCTAGTATATCCACATAGTGGAGTATTATTTGGCCATAAAGAAGAATGATGTACTGATAGATGCTGTGACAAGGAAACAACCTTGAAAACTGTATACTAAGTAAAATGAGGCAGCCCACAAAAGGACAGATATTGTAGGATTCCATTTATAGAAAATGTCCAGAATAGGCAAATCTATAAGAACAGAAAGTAGACTGTTGGTTTCCAGGGGTAGGGGGAGTGGAAGGAATATGGAAAGTGCTTATTGGTAGGGGTTTTTAAAATTTTTTTTATTTTTTGTATATTTCTTTATTGGAGTTTGATTTGCCAACATATAGTATAACACCCAGTGCTCATCTTGGCATGGGGTTTTCTGGGAGATGGTGAAATTGTTCCAGTAAGTAAATAAGAAGAGATGGCTGGGTACCTGCCACAATCACTGTGCATTGCCCATAGTGAGAGAGTAAACTGTAAATTATGGACCTTTAAGCCAATGGCTAGAGTGGGGCTCAATGAGTTACTCTTCAGCCAGGATCCAGCCAAGGTTATGGGGTTCAGATCCTCCTCTCCTCACTGCCCTGGGGGAGTTTTAACTTTAAACTAATATTTGCAAAGAAGGGACTTTATTTCAGAACGTATTTTTATATTTTATTTGACGTTATGTCTCACCTGTCTATAAGTGCACCAACAACTGGAGTAGGAGTTCCAGAACATGATGAGAGTAGTTATAGAAAAAAATAACTAAATGTCTATAATTAAATTTATAAGTGGGGGCACAGTTGTGGTTTATACATTTTTGTGCCCCATTATATGCCTAGAGAAGAGGAGATGAAGTCTTTAAAGAAGAGCGAAAAGAGAAAAAGAGTCAAGCAAGAGTATCCAAACTATGGTAGACACTTTCCTGTTTTAGGTGTACTTGACTCCTCCCACTGGCCACAGGATACTCTTTGTGATCATCTCCTCCCAATAAAGCTTCCCTTTCCAATCTACAACTAGTGAGTTTTGTTAATTCTCCTATGTTTGTTGTAGATATTAGCATATCTAAATCTCATTAAGGAGTTTATACAATTTTGCCTCAAGGAAATAGCTAACAAGACAGCATTCAATTAGTCTGCACTCTAGTTGACAATAGAAGATATAAATGAAACAAGTAGAAAATGGTCCAAAGTAGATCCTGGTCCTTTGGCTTATTAACGTTTTGTTCATTAGGTCAAGAAAGATTCCAGGAGGGAAGATTTGTTTTGTCACGAAGAAAACAAAATGTGAGATGCCTAGGTGGCTCAGTGGTTGAGCATCTGCCTTTGGCTCAGGTCATGATCCTGGGGTCCTGGGATCCAGTCCAACTTTAGGCTTACCGCAGGGAGCCTGCTTCTCCCTCTGCCTATGTTCCTGCCTCTCTCTGTGTGTCTGTCGTAAATAAATAGATAAAAATCTATTTAAAAAAGAAAAGAAAAGAAAATGTGTTTTATCAGTCTGAATTGAAAAGTAGGTAAAGAATCCTGGTATTTATTTGCATATTCATTCAACTATAAAAGGGAACTAATCACCACCTCCACCACCACAACCATGTGTTATATGTGTACAAGGTTAGATCAAAGTGGTGGCTAATAATATTACATTTTGCAGTTGTTCAAGGATGACAGTTGAGAAAGTTTGATGACAGAGGATAAAAATAACACTTGTTTGGGCATAAATGGAAGTTTTTTCTCATTGAACTATGTGCACATTCTTCGTCCCACTCACACCCCTGGAAACCTAAGAAAATAATTTTGCAATGTTAGCATGTATTCACTACCTGATTGAATTACAACAATTCTCTTTTTTTTCCTGAAATAAAAAAATAACTATATTTGTAAACATGTGGATACATTGAGGTAATGATAAAATAATCAGTAACTACTGGGTTAAATTCAATTTCCAGCTTTACCACATAGCAAATAATGTGCATAACCTTTGTTCAAGCAGTTTTTCACAGTTGTATAACAAAACATTTGACAAGGGTTAGTTAATAGCAATTTAGAGGCAGATGCAGAAGTGCTTATAGTTTGAATGTGCTTTGTTGACAAAGAGACTATGGCCTATTTACTTTTATTTAAAAGAAATATGGAATCTTTACCTTCCAGTTGACAGTTGGTTACAAAAAGCAGAAGATACCTTAACGTTTCCTCTGGAGGGTATTATCACTTCACTCCAGCGTTAGTGGCGGGTAGAAACACATGTGCTCTATCATACTTTGACCTTTACACTTCAAGTCAAGAGAAGCCTGAGCAAGGTCAGTTTTTCCATCTAGTGTGCACTTTGCTTAGATGTAAAAGCAAACAAACAAGCAAATAAGAAAGTAACCACAACACCATTTTCACAGAATCTGATCTGTAGATTTCACTCATGTTTGAATGAAATACATTTACTTCTATGCTGGTGACTTTGCAAGAAAATGAGGAAAGAAGAGGCATTTCCTCAAAGGCTAAAAGGAGGCATTACCACCACCACCACTACTTGCCAGGGGATTTGCAAAGCATGTTGAGGCTTAAGGTTGATACAGGAGATGAGCCAGGCTCAGGAGAAGTTAACACAGAGAAAAAGGTTAGAGTGTTTTTTCTCCCATTTTTAGCCAGCCAATACAACAGAGTGCTTCAGATAGTAACTCCTGGTGGTCAGGTTATGGTGTATTTTCTGCAAAGCTCAGGTTTGGGTTTGCCTAATTTCTTTATGCTTGTGAGGTTCGAAATTGGCATTTAACATCCTTGGGGGAAAAGCTATTTTTGTTATTCAGCTGGGATGTCCTTGTCTTAGGGTTTCCCATTGCATCAGTCCCTTAGGCTGCCATGATATCCATGATAGTGATGTGTCTTTTAAATGAAGTGCAGAAATAAGGACATGATTATGGTGCTTATTAAAGATTCCTTGCTATTTTCACAAAAGTAGGGGCGTTAGACTCTTGTCTCCTGGCCAAATTCTAAATTGGGAGATTACATTCTGCTTTCCTAAATTCCCTTAGCAGAAGCAGCCATCCATGGTATCCTACTTTGCTTCCTTTGCTAAACTGTCGTGTGATATTGAATGGCACTCGTTTTCTACTCCAGAAGTGCTCACTTTTTAGTGGAGTGGTGAGTAAATCAGTACCTATTGTCTGATACTGTATTTGACCCAGTTGCAAACAAATTAAGGTTTTTCATTTTTACTTGGTAATATCTAGTGTTTCTCAATCTTTCCCTAATTATGAAGTTCTTATTTTTGTTTAACTTCCATCCCACCCACTGTAGTTTTAACATCACCATCTTGTATCCATCGCTAACCTTGGTATCACATAGTAACATTGAGAGGCAGTATAGCACAATGGCATGGTTGTTGAAATCAGTCGTTTAAATCCTCACTCCATCACTCTCTATGTGGGTGATGTTGAGGAAGTCACTTCTGAGGTTCAATTTCCCCATCTGTAAATGAGCAACCTCAGAGGGTTACTGTGAGGATCAAATGAAGGGTGATGGGGTAAGTCGAGTCATAGTACTTGGCACCCAAGAAGTGCTCGATAAATAGTAGTTATTTGTTGGATTGTGTACACAGATCTGGCTTAATTCATAAACTCTTTGAGAGTGGGAAGTATACTTCCTGGATTTCGACATAAGTACAGTGTGGTGCACATAGGATGGTGCAGAGGCTCAATATTCGTTGCATGAATAAACTTTTCTCCTGAGTGGAATGAACAGCCTTTAGCTATTTGCAAGATCCCACACATTTAGCTCAAAGGTGACAAAAATCAATTAATTCTCTGATGTCTTCAAATCTACAGACACCTGCCTTTGTCTATATGTTTTGGTATGGTGTAGACACAACGCAAATAATTCACACTTTCTGTTTCTAACAGGCTAATTTCTATGAATGTAACACTTGATTTGTCTTAGGTGCCCAGAATGGGACTGACTCAATCACACGCCTCCTCATTCATTCAAGCATTCTTTGATTGAGAATTTTTTTAAATGAATACTAAGAGCTATCTAATTCTATACCTGAACAAAACCTTTGAATTTGTGACTAAGGATACTACTTGCCCTATTTACCTGTAAGATCTGTGCTGACTACAGATATATTTCTAATTGCTTTGCTCCGAAGCCAGCACACACACACACACACACACACAATAACCCACCGCAGCAAGTTCCAGAGCACGACCAACGTCTTTGAACTAGGGAGGTGTTGGTTAGGACTTTATTTTTTGCTTTCGAAAACATTTGCAAGGGGCTGGGAGGGAAAGGTGGGGGGCGGGGGGCGGGACAAGGGAGGAGTATATAGATTCAACCAGGCTTGAATGTTTGTCAATAAGGAAAGATTATTGCCCTTTACCATAATCTTGGAAGACCCCGGGTGCGTGCTTAGGTGGGTATTAAAGCGACCGCAGTGTGGCCATTTCCCCCGACTGGTTTGTACGCACTTTACAGGGGCGGTCTCAGGTGTGGAGCTCCAAGCACCTGCTTGCTCAGCTCCGGCAGTTCAGAAACCAGCGTATTTGAGGCCGGTGGCTCAGGTTTCACGTAACTCGGCTCAAGTGTCACTGACACTCTGTGTAGTGTGGGTCATCGAGCTGTGTGCTTTGGGACTCAGACACTTAACTTCGGACTTTCTTCTTTCTCTCCCTCCCGCAACTAGTTTTCCTTTCCCTTCTTCCTCCCCGGGCGTGCCCCCCTCCTTCCTTTGCTCCTACTCTCCGCTTTCGCGTTCTTGTTTCCTTGTCTTTCCTTTCGACAGAGCTTCCC
The DNA here is from genome assembly GCF_048418805.1 of Vulpes vulpes. Lineage (NCBI taxonomy): Eukaryota > Metazoa > Chordata > Mammalia > Carnivora > Canidae > Vulpes > Vulpes vulpes. The sequence goes on along the minus strand of NC_132796.1, from coordinate 80,304,945 downwards.
GTCTTTCATCCATCCTCTGAGGGCCACGGGGCTCGAGGCTGCGGCTCCCAGGAGGCGCGAGTCCCGCGGGACAGGCGCTAGGTGCCAAGCGGCGAAAGCGCGGGGCGCGCGCCGAGCCGAGGGCGCGCGCGCGGCAGCCGTGTGGCCGGGCGGCCGGCCGGGTAGTGGCGCGCGCGCGCGCCCCGCGAGCCCCTGGCGCGCCCCCGGCGGCCGGGGCCGCAGCGTGCTCGCCCCCGCCGCCAGCTCGCCTCACTTATGGATCGGAAGCGCTGCGTGGGGGAGACTGTTCCAAGATGGCGGCGGGTTGCTGCGGGGTGAAGAAGCAGAAACTGTCCAGTTCGCCCCCCTCTGGCTCGGGTGGCGGTGGTGGCGCCTCCTCCTCCTCCCACTGCAGCGGAGAGAGCCAGTGCCGAGCTGGGGAGCTGGGACTAGGAGGCGCCGGCACGCGGCTCAACGGGCTGGGAGGTCTATCTGGAGGAGGTAGCGGCAGTGGCTGTACCCTCTCTCCCCCCCAGGGCTGCGGCGGCGGCGGCGGGGGGATTTCCCTGTCGCCACCTCCGAGCTGTGGAGTGGGGACCCTACTTTCTACCCCGGCCGCCGCCACCTCTTCCTCACCCTCCTTGTCCGCCGCCTCGTCCTCATCGCCCGGCTCCCGGAAGATGGTGGTGTCAGCGGAGATGTGCTGCTTTTGCTTCGATGTGCTCTACTGTCACCTGTACGGATACCAGCAGCCCCGGACCCCCCGGTTCACCAACGAGCCCTAGTGAGTACCGTGCCCTCCGCCACTCTCTCCCTTGCGCTCGGGATGGGGCTCAGAGTTGAAGCAAAGTACGAGTCCGCCTCCCGGGCGGCGGCTGCCCCTGCCCCTCTCTCTGCCCCAGTCCCCGGAGCCACTCGACCTAAGTAAGGGCACCCCGCGCTTTCTGCCCTCCGAGGCAAGCACCCCACACTTGGAGCAGGGTGTTCTTGCAAGAGATGGCTCGCTGGTTCCCAAAAGTGTTCGCTTTCTCTTTGCGATAACTTCGAAGAGTTTTGACCCTTCCCTTCTCGCCTTCGCCACCCCGCGTCCCCACCGCCCTTCTTTTGGGGAACCGGATTACTCTAGGTGTTGACCTCTCCTCACTTTGGTTTCCATTTACCCCACGTGAAAGCCCCGCCAGTATTCCCGCCCCGCGTACCTTGCGCAGGGAGAGTTACTATCCCACTGCAGGGTGAAAAATAGCAACTATCCAACTTCTGTGCTGCCTAAGTGATGGAACTTAGCTCCGGAGCTTATGAGGTTACCCATATTTTCCTTCGGGTTTCCTTCTGCCCTGGGGAAGGAGAAGGTTGGTTTTTGTTTTTGTTTTTGTTTTCGTTTTTTGAAAAAAGAAAAAAACCACACACATTTTCCCATTACTACCTATTTTTATCCAAACATACCCATTAAAATGTGTTTCTAGTGAAGCGCACCGCCAGTTCTCTCACATTTGAAGAGTGAGACCTTCCCCCCCACCCCTTAATTCCACCGTCTGGGTAACAGCTCATTCAAAAAGAGCTGTCCCCATAGAGCCACTGTCAGTTTGTACATAAAGCGTGTATTCGCTTTTGTGTCGATTTCACTTTCTAGAAATCTATGTTAGGCTTGACGATTTGAGAAATAGTTAATCCAACAGTAAGTGGGTAGGAATTTTTATGTTTTCTTTTGGCTTGTACTTTTAGTTATTTTACCCTTCAAGTGTGTGGTTGAAATTGTTTAAAATAGCACTGTTACAGCTAAAAGCAGGTTAATTCTAATCCCTGTCCATTTGGATGTGTGGGAGATGGGGCATATGGTTTTTTTTTTAATGTGTAAACTGAGTGTAAACTGACTTTTTGAGTTAAATGCTAGACAGAATGTAAAGCCCAAGGAAGGGCAGAATGACAAAGAGGGCAATTGTTTTTATTATGAGTACATTGCATCAACAACAACAAAAATAATGGAGGATAATTTCAGTGAAACTTATGCTGAGAACCATCAACCATTTTCCTTGCTAAGACGAGTGCCCCTTGTCCCCATATCATAAATACCTGAATTGATGTTCTTTTTAAACTGCTTCTTTTCATCTTGTGAGATTAGGTGATTAGACTACTATTAAATAAGTATAAACACTTCTGCCTAGACTAAAAATATTAAATTAATATGTAAAGTGGAAATTGCAATAAAGTGTCCTGGAAATTGTAAATTTGTATTGTTTGTTTTCTTTGGCTTTAATACTTTAAATGTATTTAATTTTGTATTTTTGCCACTCTTCTGTGATCTGTGCATTTTCGTTCAGACTTGGTTCATCTTTGGGCACTTATTCATAAAAAATGCATGAAAGAGCATCCAGACTGACACTTTGCCCAATAAATTAACTGTCTTTATAAATTTCATAGTTTTAATTGTAGGAGCTTAAATCCTAAACTCACACCTTGGCTTAGCCAATTTGTTTTTTGGTTAAGATGTCAGATTCATTTAAAAAAGTCTGCTATGTAAAAAAAAAAAAAATCTATGAAATATTTATTGGCTTGATTCACTTATTTGTGACTTTTCTGCCTTCTCTTGGATGTCTATGATATATTAAAGCCAGTTGTGGGATGATACATAGGTTGGCTCTGCAAAGTCATGGGACTGCAAAAATTCACTCCTGTTCAGTTACATGAGTTTGGCAAAGGCGATTTTACTATTCACGCTCCATTGCTCCAAAGCATATGAGAACACACTTTGAGGAGGTGCTATTTTCACACATTTTAAAGGGAGTTTGGGTTAACTGAATGACTATAACAAGAAGTTTAAAAGGAAAGTGAGCTTGACCAGTTCATACAGAAAATGCTTTTGAAAATGTCATCTTAACAGTGGCTACTTTGCACATGTGTTTAGGTATTGCTTGTCTTCGAATACCCCACCCACTGGATTTCTTTTCGGGGAATTAAACAGACCAAATATGACACATTTTTTACCACTAGGGATGTGTTGAAACGATGATGGAAGAATAACCATTATCATTTAGCAGGCCTTGAATATGTCATGTGTTCAACAAAACAACTTAGAAGAGACACCGAACATGACCAAGGGGAGAACGCATGTTTACTTAAGTGGAAAGAGGACTGCATCTTCTCTTCATTTATTTTAAAGTCTTTTTTGAGGTGTACTGTGGAAAATTCAAGAAAATGTCTTAAAAGCAGTGTTTGATCACGGGAGTAAAATAACTGTAATCACTTGACAGTGCCTTAGTAACCACCACACATTTTCTGTTTTACATACTACATATTTAATAGCTTTGTTTACTTATTAGTGGCTTTGTGCTGGAGAACATAAGCCATAAATAGACATATTTCTTTTTTTCCCCTGAGTTATTAGTGTCATGTCATTAGTGGCAGTGTTTCAGGTCTTGTCTCTTCCCCCCCGCCCTCCACCCCAACACCAGAAGACATGCTTTCAAGAGTTCAGATCCTCCTGTGTAAAAAGCACATCACTTTCATCCCTTCCCAGAACCTTTTCTGTCAAAATGTCTGTAACTAGTGAAATCTGCCTTTTACAGGGTCAAAAGTTCTAGATTGATCAGTCACTCTTCCATTTTGAATGGTTATTAGAAATTTCCTCTGTTTCAGGTTTGGGGAGAGGATTTCAATATATGAACAGGCTGTGTGGATACAAATTCTTTACTGTTGGCTGCTGTTTGTTGGAATACCTACCTCGTTGCACAGAGGTAGCAGTAGCTACAGCTTGGGAGGACAGTGAAAACTTGTTTAATGGAAGACCCCTAATATTCGTGTTAAAAGTTAGGCCTGCATTACTAAATCCTTGGTCTCAGTTGTATAGGCACATGTGCCTACAGAAATAAGGTTTAAGACATTTTAAAAATGACCGAGATGCATTTTACTATTCAAAATCAGAGCTCTTGGATTAATATGTGGGAACCCAGATAGCCATGTTACAAGAAAAACATTTGCTACTATAAAGGGATCCACTGTGCCAGGTGTGGAGGCAGTTAGACACCAGTGCAGCGGTTCTCAACTTGGGCCACACATTGGAACCACTGGGGAATTACTAAAAATGTGGAGACCTGGGTCACAACCTAAATATTCCGATTTAATTGGTCTTGGATGGGGCCTGGACATCAGGATTATTAAAAGCTCCTCAGGTGATTTTCAACGTGCAGCTGAGGCAGAGAACCGCTGGTCGTGCAGTATTCAGCTAGCCCTTTCTCCGGAGACTCAGATTAATTTGATCTGGGGTGGTGCCTGGGAACCCATATTTTATAAGCACCCTGGGTAATTTTGGTTAACAACCGGGTTCGGAAACCCTCGCAGTGTGGTCTGCAGAAGACCTGACCTAGGAGCTGCTGTGAAATGGAGGCTCTCAGGTCGCTCCTCAGACCTGTTGAATTCGAATCTGCATTTTAACAAGCTCCCCAGGTGATTCTTCTGCACATTAAAGTTTGAAGAGGAGTGGTTCTCCAACTTTAGAGTACATCATAATCTCCTGGAGTGCTTGTTAAAACACAAATTGCTGGGCCCCATTCCCAGAGTTTCTGATTCAGTCGGTCTGGGGTGGGGCCGTGAATTTGCATTTCTAACAAGCTCCCTGGTGATGCTGCCACAGTTCCCAGGACCACACGTTGAGACCCCTCCTGGGTTAGAGAGAGAAGTGAGGACCTCAGTAAAGTCATCCGGTAACTGTAAGGGAATGGCAGTTTTCCCTGCCAGTTTCCAGTGGAGAACTTCCTGTTTCCATGTCACCAGGCTTTGTCATGTTCTTTCTAACTTAGCACCGAGGAGATTGAATGGTGCCAAGATCCTAGTAAGAGTCCCAGGTTCTTGGGATGGTTTCAGTCTGAGGTGGGGGGAGGGGCGACTCTTGGAAACGGGTGGTATGATTTTAGGTCTTTTTTTTTCAGAAATGTTAAACACAAGGGGCATATTTTAGGAGTTAAAAGCAGCATAATATGGTCTCTTAAAGTTAGTTGTATTGATTTTGATAAGTAAATCTCCCTTCTGTTGCCATAAAAAATGCTTTGATGATTAGCTCACTAAATAACACGTTGTGATAAGATTTTAAAAGCTTTTCCTTACACTTACGCTTGCTGGATTGGATTTTAAAATTTCCCTGATTAACAAAGAAATATAAAAGGATCCTGCCAAGGCACTGGGATTGTTCAGTCTTATATCTTTAAGGCTTTATTGCATGTCATGTCCCATGAACTATTTGTTTTAATCTTCTTGCCACCTTTGAAGTTAATGCACTACTACATTTTGTATAGACCATGGCACATTAAAGATACTTTATTAACATCAATAATATGGTTTTCCATTGCAATGAATAAAATATAATTTAAAAAATCCACTCCTGGATATTCAGTTCTTGAGAGACTCCAGTCAGGTGTTTGAACAGTTAACTCTTTTCTTGTCTTGTCACAGTAGTCAAATTACTGTTTTCCAGCATGCTTGGGAGGAATTGGGTTGTTTTTGAAAGATGAAGCAGGCACTTTGTTTCACCAGAATGGTAGCAGTCCTATGACATGTTAGTTAAAAAGGTGATTTGAGAATGAAGGTTGGGTCAAAGTGATATTAATACAGCATTTAAACACAAGCTATTATATTTGAATTCTATCTTTTTTTAAATGAAGACTGATCAGAATAGTTCAAAGGTTTATCTGTCTATTGCAGATGATGCTATTATGCCACTACAGAGTTCCTCATCCATGCTAGCATAGTGGTCATAATGTATAGTTTTTCTTCTTCTTCAAGAAAAAACCCCAACACATATTGTCTGGAAAATTGTTGAGCATTTTTGAAGGTATTACATGGATTGTTTTTCAACAATGTTGATTTTCATTTGAAGGCAGTCTGGTGTCCTGTCTTTACTGAGAGAAAAGAAAGAAGGCACGCCCCCAGTTGTCATTTATGCTGTAAATACAGCCAGTGACTGAAATGGAAGGATGTAGGAATATAAATTACAAAATTATTTTTGTATTCATGCATAAAGGTGTATATAGGACAAAGTATATTTAGTTAAAAAGAAAAATTCAATGCTTATTTTACCTTCTCCCCCATATGGCCAAAGAGAATGATAATCTAGCTCATAATTTTGCTTGCTTATGAATTGTATTTGTGCTGCATTCAGGTCCCAGTTAGCGAGAGGCAACCAAGAAGGAATCTTTGCTGGGGGATCTCTCAGTCCAATGAGAAGAAAGACCACTACTGAGCAAGTGAAAATACTCTGTTAGCCCATATGCATGAGTAGGTTTTTTTTTCCTGTGTTTCTCAGAGAAATATTAGCATTCACATTGTTGTCTTTAGAAAACTGTACACTTTTTGTGATTGTATTTGTGTTAAAACACTACAACTTATTACCGCAAAGGATTATAATTTTGAAGTCAGTTATGTTTCCCATTTATAGACCATCTTACTTTCTGAGAATGTATATGTGTGAAACGCTAAAACCTTGCAATAAGATGGTCAAAGTTCCCTATTTCAATAGGCGTTATTCTGTTCTCTCAATGTCACACATGCTTGCCTGTTTTAAAACAGCACAATGACCAGGGCTTTTACATTTAAATTCTCTTCAATAGTCTTCCCCCCCACCCCGAACTTGTGTAATAATGTCTCTTTTTGATACTGTTCTGAATCAATTAAGCTTAGTGAGGACCAGCAGTAAAAGCCAGGGTCTGCCAAGAATGGACGTTCAATGTGTAAGCTGTCTTTCTGCAATCAGTAATTGGGCAGTTGCTCACAGGACACTGGAGATGGTGTGGGAAGCCAGTGGTTGTATAGGTGGAAAGAGCAGATTCCCCAACAGTAAACTTAGAGTTGAGCTTCTATAGTTACAGTGCTGCTAAGAGCAGAAATGAGCCACAAGTTTATGTAGTAGAAATAAAAGAGCCTGAAGGAAGAAGTATGGTGTAATAGTGCAGTTGGTTGGGTGGAGCATATTTTATGTTTGGTCCAACAATAAGTGGCATCTTTTCTATCTAGTGTGGGTGTATTTTCTACAGTTCTTAATGTATCATACTTTCAAACCTGCTCAACCTTAAAAATGTGAGTTTTGAAGAGCTGGGTGGAAATTATATGTCACTGGGGAAAAAAAAAAAAAACCCGTTATTCCTTTTAGCATATACATTATGCTGAGTTCCATGGTGGGAAACCAAAGAAGTCGTTCTATCCTCACAGAGCTTGCAGTCTTGTTCAAGGTATGACACAAACATCAAAGTCCCTTAAAATGCTGACAACGCACTATATATGTGATTGTAGATGAAGTTAAAAAGTAGAAAACAGTATGTCAGTGTGGTGATGCCGTGGAATAAAGGAGTGGTTAGGTAAAAGGCTTTTAGGAAGAGGATGGCTTTTGAGCCAATTATGAAATCGCAAAGGTACAGAAATTATTGGTGAAGAGTCTGGCATGACCAGTAGATCTTGAAGTCTTCCTGGTGTTTCTTGAACTCATTGCTCACCACCACACCCCTTGCCATAGCACTTGGGGATTTCCAGCAGCTGTCTTCAGCCAGCAACTTTCACCCCCAGCATTCTCCATACCACTCCCCTTCCTCTGGTCTCAAAGATCAGAAAACTTAAAGGAAATTATAAGTAGCTTTTTCTCTTGGGAACCTTCTGGGAAGGCTGGGTAAGAGATACTGGATCTGATTATATATAGTTTCCTGTGTGAGGAAGAGAACAGTATTGGCAGAAGACTCTTCCAGGACGTTAGATGACTTTGAAGGAGAATAATCTCATGGTAAGGGAAACCAGCTAGGCTTGAGGTTCCTAGGGTACTAGGAAGACTGACATTGGAAAAGTAGGAGAGGCACCCGAAGGGCAGAGTTAATGAATATAGGAATGTTGCAAAATCAAGAAGTGGAAGAAATTATCAACATACGGAGGGACTCGCACTCCAAGGCCAGGTTTTGTGTAGGAGTGGAAAGCTTGCAGCTCACCTGTTCCTTGGCTGCCATCCTTGCCTCTTCTTTTCTTGGCTCTGTGCCTAGCTATTCTTGTGCTCAGGAAAAGTTTGTTCAACAGCTCAGTTGGAATGGCTATGAAATTTGATCAGAAGTGTAAGAACCTTCCCTTTCCCCTCTTCATCTATTCCCAACTGTATCTAATTTGAGAGAAAGGAGAAGACACGTTGGTTTATAGAGTTCAGATCAAATATAAAGATAGATGAGATAGCTTTTGGGGGAGGACCTGAAATTAGCCGATTGCATGTAAGTAAAGAGGCATTGCAGAAAAAAAAGATTGACCAAATTCCCATTGCTAGGGAAAGTGAAGTTGGGGAGAGGCTTTGAATGTAATTCAGAGTTTACAAGCCTGAGGAACCAGGAGGATGGTGGTGCCACTATAAAGCATGGATGTGAAGGAATGGGAAGGAACACATAGTTGGTCAGATGCAGTTGGTTTCTTATTATGTGTTTTTCAAATGTCAGCAGTTATCAAACGTCATTTCTGTTTTAATTAACAGAACCACAGAGCAGTGAGAGAGCTGTTGTGACGATTTGGTCAGTCTCTTGAATCTCTCCAGCCACCTCCACCTCAGTTTTGACTTTGAATGTGTGGATGGGTAGAGATCAGTGGTAGTTTTCAGCTTTGTGTTGCTAGTAAAAATACCTGACAATATATTGGTCTTCCTAAGGTAACTTTATATATTATATATATTATATATCATCGATTTGTAAAGCAGTCAGCAATTCTCATATTTCTGTAGCGTATGTCATAGCACAGTGTTCAGCAAAATAGAACCTCATGGAGGGCCATCAAGAATTTGTAGTTTCAGACTGTGGATTAAAGGAAATTTCTGAAGGACTGGAAGTATTGCCTTTGTCCTCAGGCTTAGAAAATAAGGAATCAGGCTGGATCTACTTTGCAGCTTGGCTCACAAGGAAGGGTAGATGCTATCAATGGACAGGATCAGCCATATTGCTTTATGATCATTGCAATGTTCAGTGGATGGGCAAATATGAAATGTTCTACTTGAGTCCAGGCCTACTAATATTAGTTGTTTTTTTTTAAATAAGGTCTGTGATAGTCTTGATGATTCTTGCCTTTCCCCTATCTGTTTCATTTTACAGATAATCCACATTGTGACCCAAAGCCACATGCAATGCTGGGAGAGCACAGTTGACTGTATTATGCAATATCCTGCCAGAAGATGCTGACCAGCTCTCTAGTAATGGAAAGTAGTGAGATTAACAGCCTATGTAGATTGCCTTGCCATTCTGTATACTTTCTGTAAGCATATAACACACAATTCTAGTAAACATGTCTTATAGTGAGACTTTGGATTGCTGCAAGGTATTAACACCAAATTCTTTGCTTTGCTTCAGGCATTAGTGGGTCTTTGAGTCATTCTCATAGAATAGAATCTATGAAAAAATGGTTTTTGTGCTGTTAGCCTCCAGGTCCCACAGCACTGTGATGGCCTCAAAGAGATGCTTGTGTGCTAGTTACACTAGTGTGCTGCTTCTCTGTGACATTGTTATTGCTTATGTAGCCTAGCAACCATACAGGCATAGGTGGCCTGGTGTGCAAATAAGTCATATATAGCTGGTGAAACTTGGGCCTCAGTACACACCTCATTGTAGTAAGGGAAAATACCTTTTGTATCCTGATTTTGAACAACAGTGAGGTAAGTGTGTAGATGATGGGTGCTTTTTTACATCCTTCTCACATTATTATTTGTTAAGTGGAAGATGGTGCTGGTGATTTATTCACTAAAGGAAAGCGTCATGAAGTCTTCTGGCCTTTTTCTGTGTTAGAGTATTGCCCTCAATGCATTTTATGAAGTTTCCCATGATTAAAACAAACAACTCTCCACACTTTGGCACTACAACCCAAAAACTTGCCGCCGGCATAGCCAGGTGATTTTGTGGAATAGCTCTTTGATGTTAGGACTAGGTGCCAGGTAGTCAGTGATTAAAATTGTTCAGTTCATGGGTCCATATACCCCACACTCTTGTCAATTCAAAAAAAATCCTCATAAGAACAAATGGGAATGATACAGCTTCTATTTTTCTGACACTAATGAGATGATGTGTGGTTTGTGGTGTGTTTTACTCCACAAAGTCCTCTAATCATTGCCTTGTGTGGGAAATTGTTTTGCAGGATCCACTCTTTCATACTGTGAAAGCATTAGCTCTGTGAAGAAACAGTCACCTAGGGCTGAGGCAGGAATAGAGGGCACATGAGAGCCAGGGAGGGAGAAGAATGTGATGGTAGTCAAATGAGGTGAAGCCTGGATTCAGGTCAGAAAAAGGAGACTGAGTGCCTGGTCTGGAGTAGGCATATTTTACAGTGCAGAAACCTGAGTATCCCTCCTTTACAAGTGGCCGTGGCAGTCTTGTTTAAAAAAGTATATATTATTCCTCTCAGAAACAGATGCACAGCATAAAGTTTAGTTATACAAGAAGACTTGCCTATGCATCCCTTTAGTTCTTCCAAGAGACCATGTTGGAATGAGAATAAGGCCTCTGGGCAAGTTTGGGGGCCATAGGACAAGTAGTTTAAGTATACCCCAAACAGATAAATGTAACCAACTCTCTGATCATTATCCTTTCTTTGTTTCTTGACTTGTTTGTAAACATAGTTATAAATCCTCAAGTACTCAGATGTATCTCATTTTCAGGTGTGTTTATTGAGATAGTAATAGATGTAGGAGGTTTTGTTTATTTTTTATGTTTTTATTTTTAAAGATTTATTTATTTATTTATTCATGAGAGACACACAGAGAGAGGCAGAGACATAGGTAGAGGGAGAAGCAGACTCCCTGCAGGGAGCCTGATGCAGATCCCAGGACCCGGGGATCACACCCTGAGCTGAAGGCAAATGCTCAACCACTGAGCCACCCAGGTGCCCAAGGTTTCATTTATACAGCTTGCTCACAGCCATACTCCATAATAGAGATTATGGAACAGATAATGTTAAAGGATAGACCCCACAATAATTTCTGACTGCAGAATGCAGTCATAGGAAGGCATTCTATTGATCATACTCATGTCTTCTGTAGCTTTTCTCCAGTGTGTCTCAACAGGACCTACTATGGTCAATCTAATTTGTAAGTTATGTTCTCACAGATAACTGGACTGTCAGCCATTTTTAGTCAGTCAGTTTCTCTTCAATTGTACAGATGTATGCTGCTTTTAGAAAATAAATTGATTAATGTATTTATTCAGTGGTAAAAAAAAAAACACAGCATTTTTTTTTTTAGAGAGAGCAGAGATGGAGGGGCACAGGGAGAGAATCTAAAGCATTATCTTCAGATGTGTGGAGCTCAATCTCACAACCCTGAGGTCATGACCTGAGTCGAAATCAGGAGTCAGACACTTCACTGACTGTGTCACCCAGGCACCCCTTTTTCCAAAATTTTAAGTGTCTAGCACAATACTGATAACTGTCAGCACCAGGTTTAGCTTAGTTTTTCAAGGTATATGATAGTAGCTCTATCTAAAGCAACTAATGTTTCATAATAATTTTGGGAATCTTTAAAAAAATCTTTACAAACATACATTAAAGCTGCACAGAGCTTATTTACAAGAGAGCTTAATTTAGGCTTTGAAGTATCTATTTGTCCAAACTTACTGAAAACTATAAGTAAACTAGATTAAAGGCATCCGAGTCAGAAATCACCATTAAAAATGTTTCAAACTAGTAGCGTGTCAGTATTTGATATAGCATTTATCATTTACTTTATTAGTATACTTAATACTGCCTACCTGTATTTGAAAAGAACTGGATTTTCTAGCTTTCCTTTTAAGTTGTTATTCTCATCCTCTGTCTTTTAGGGCTTTCTAATGAATTTGCTAATAATATAAGGAAACGTCTTTGTTGGGAACTTTACCCTGGCTTACCCACTTTTAATGGTAGAACAATGAAGGAATTAAAGGTAGAACATTTGTTTTGACTGTTGAACCTGATACTTCTGAGGAAATGTGTTTCCTAGAGAGATGGAAAATTGGAAAACACCTTGCCTAATGGGCAATTATAAGTAAGGCCTTTTAAGTCCGTATGTGTATATATAAACCACTTTAGTTGAGCACTTCTTGGAATTGCTTATTTGCTTTAATGAAAAGCTCATATCTAAAGGTGGTTAATGGAGTACTCACTTTGGGAGCACATATACTCAGTGTGGTAGTGGAATCTGTGAAATAATAGATATGGTCAAGTCATGGGTCTTTAAAACTGTTTATTTACCTCATTGCACAACCTGTATGAGATTCTTTATCATTAGGAGAGGTACAGATATCTTTTAATATTGTCACTGAATTGTGGTGTATTAATTTGGATTTTGGAGCAGTTTCTAACTTCTTTCATTTAGAGATAGTTTTAGACAAGAAAGTAGAATTTCCACTATGATTATCCCTTTGTAGACATTTTAAAGTGAATATTTGTTTAAACTTCAAGATCTGTTTGCCAGCATTATATTAAGACAGTGTATCTTATATCAAAACCTGTCATGTACTAACAGTACTAACAGTTAGTGCTAGCAGTACTAGCTGCTCTTCATATTGTGAATTCTAACATTTCAGTTCAACAAGTAATATAGTGGTTGGGGGTGAGAGGTAGGTCTGTAATAGGTGTAAGCCATGCTTCCTGCCCTTAAAAAGCTTGCAGTCATATTGAGAAGACAAGATTCATGAAATGAGTAATGTAATCACATGATTTAATGGCTAATAATTGATGGAGACAATGAGGCCTGTGAGAGTTTGGACAAAAACTAATGTGGGCTGGGATTATACAGGAGGGCTCCACAGACAAAGTAGGATTCAGGCTGGGTAGACCTTTTGCAGAGGAATAAAGCATTCTAAACAGGGAAACAGCTTAAAGATACAGAGGTCAGAATGAGCATTATACGGTAGTCAGTAGATACCAATCAAAGGTATATTAAAGTTGGAGAGATTGTAGCAAGAAAGGGGACCCCGTGAGGAGACTGTTGCTATAATTCAAGCACTGGGAAATGAAGGTCCGCCAGTTGACAATTTTAAACTATTAATGACCTGTGAATTGCCTCTTTCTTGGTAAAATTTCCCTTTTGTCCAGTTAATTATGCCTCAGCAGCTCCTTTAATGTCATGAATGTCATGAAGCCTGGACAAGAGACTGGGAAATAACACAAGCAGGAGTCTGCTGTGTAGACAAAGTGCTTTCATTATCTATAGACATTCAGCATAAATCAGTTAGATTAACATTGGTTATATCACCCTTTGCCTGAGTGCCTTCTATGTTCCATGTTCTTTTTTCTTTCTTCTAAACCAGTGTCTCAGACATGAAGTTAAGAGAGTTGAATACCAACAAAGATTATGTAATTTAAAAAATAAACTACCCTAATTATTATGGAATTAAATGGCATTAAGCCACTTTTTTTCTCCTTAAATTAATGAAGGAATTTTGTTTGGATGTTACAAATGTAACTCATATAAGGTAGGTACTAGGAATTATAATTCTAGGAGAATTGTGTACTAATTATTGAATGATGTTATTTATTAAATTAGCTTCAACATCAATTAGTCTAATGGCTATGTTCCTCGGAGTTCTTAACAGGCCCTACTCAAGAATGCTACCACTCTAAAACACAAACTATATAAGCAAAATCTGTAAAGGTTTCATAGTATTATTTAGAAACAAAATTCTAAAATGATTTCCCGATTACAATAAAGCAGCATATTTTAATTTTATGTTGAACAACAATTACCCTTTGAAGAAGAAGGAGCAAATTCTTAGTCTTTTCCTTGCTGATTTGTCTTTAATTAAATAAAGAGGTAAGTTTCAAACCCCAAACTTCTTTTTCAGGGATCACTATAAAATTTCATTTCATTTCATTTCATTTCATTTCATTTCATTTCATTTCATTTCATTTCATTTCATTTCATTTCCTCTCTTCTTTTTTTCCCCAGAATATGTTTCAGAATACAAGAAAATTCTTTCCTGTTAGACTGATCTTTGACAGGATCTAGCCACATAACCATGAATGTTGTGCCAACGTACTCAGGAAGTAAAAAAACAACACTGGCACAGTGCTCATTAACAGTGTTCTCTGTGTAGTCAGTTTAGGTTTTTTTCTTTCTTTTTTTTTATAAGTAAATGAGCTCTCCCTCATGTCATAGACTTGAAACATGAATAATCTGTAATTTGAATTACATACTCCAGTGAGGTAAAGAAATACCAGATGTTAAAATAGTGGTAGTGAATATGTTTAAGTCCAAGCTTTTGAAGAAGAAACAGTTTGGTCTATGTCTGTGATCATGGACCCCTTCCACATAATAGGGTAGGAGGCCAAATGGAATCCAGTGGTTCTTAGGACAGACCACACAAAGGCCCGTGGTCACTCTCAATATGTTTGAAATCTTTGTTAACAAAGGTGAATACTCTCATCAAGGGAAGGAGAGGTGATTTTGTTTATACAGGGTTGAACCATTTAGAGGCCAATTTCACTTTCACAGGCTTCAAACAATAGGCATGTTACTTGGGCAGTGGCTTCCATAGTGTAGAGCACAATCAAGGCAAAAAAAAAAAAAAAAAGTCAGTGGTTTTCCGTTTTGGCGATGGTAAGAGAAAAAGCAAGTCCTATTTTAAAGTAAAAAATTGGGTGTGGGTCCAAAGGGTCCTGGTTCCTGTCTCCATTGACTATTCTTAGAACCTTTGCTGTGTTTATTTCAGTTCAGTCTAGAGAAATTCAGGTCAGTTTTTGCAGAAGAGGAGCATTTTAGTCTTGAAGCTTTCTTTCATTTCCATGAAGAGTGTAATTATTCACCATCCCATAGTAACCATTTATTAACCCTTTACTAACTTAATTAATTTGCAGCAAGAAGCAGGGTCACTGGTGCTGTCTTCTTCTTAAATTTGTTGTTAGATTTATTTGAATATTTTTGACCTCTTATCTCCCCCACCCCAAAACTAAAGGATATATCTAGAAATATCCTTCTCTTCTCCTTCCTCAACATAATTTGTCTTTGGAGCTTTGTCATTTTTGAAGACAGCAGTCTTGAATATCTGAAGACGTTGTAGCAACTGTATTAAATAATTTTTACCACTTAAATTCTAGCAGTGTTTTCCACTTTGCATTATCTAGAACGTTTACTGGTTCTACTAGTCTTCCAGTTTGGGGTGGTGGAGTGATGAGGACAGAGAGGTTGTAAATTCATGACTTCCAAATTTTTTCAAACAGCAGACTTAAATATCTAAAGTAGTGTGTTTAGCTGTACTGATTTTGAATTTGGGGCAGTGCTAGATCTCAAAGATTTCTAGAAGTTTTTCTAGGGAGGTTTTAAAGCAGAGAATGAGAGATGTTCTATTGTGTTTCTTCCTATGCCTTACCTGGAAGTGGGTATCTTTGTGTCTGTATGTGTGTAACTGATACTGTAAGATCTTTGTGGATTTATTTGATATTGTTTGTTATTTGGAAACTGACCTGGCTATATGTAGCTGTATACAGGGGAGACATGTGTTTATACTTCTCAAAGAGGTATGGCATAGGCTTTAATCACCTACTTCTCTTTTACTCTATGATTCCATTCATGCAGAATCTTGGAATACTAAGAAGGCTGTTTGGTACTACTTATTTTCTGCTGATTGGTTCTAAACTATAGATTCCCATCTGTTTAGATAAATGCTTCTCTCCTCATATTTCTACAGCCAGAAATTCTTAGTCTACTGCCTAAGAATGGATTTTAGAGGGTCAGCAACCATGATGAATCCTATATTTGGTGAAAAAAGGAATACCTTTATTTGTTTTTTTTTTTATGATAGAGAGAGAGAGAGGCAGAGACACAGGCAGAGGGAGAAGCAGGCTCCATGCACCGGGAGCCTGATGTGGGATTCGATCCCGGGTCTCCAGGATCGCGCCCTGGGCCAAAGGCAGGCGCCAAACCGCTGCACCACCCAGGGATCCCCTACCTTTATTTGTTTTTATGGAAATTCTTGATGTGTCTGTTCTCACATTAATATAATTTAGATGAAGGAATATAGATTTGAAGAAGCCTGACCTAAGGGATTTTAAGTTGTACTGAAAGCACAAATAATATCTTAGCATGTAATTTCCTTCATAACATATTTTATGGTAGACTTGTTTGTGTCATAGTTCTGAGTCAAAGCTGAATTCAACACATTAGTCTTTAACTTATCCAAAATTAATATCTTCTGGCTAAGAACCAACACAGCTTTATGACTCTTAAGACATTTCCTTATATTAATCACCAGCTGTAGAAATGTGCTTTATTTGGGGGGCTATTAAAAACATTTTTTTCACTTCCTGAGTTATTGCATAATTTGCAATGCAAAGAAAACATCGAAGCATAGTTGGACAGCAGGATAGACTTACTAATTTCTAATTTAGCAACTTATTCATACATATTAGCTTTAAAGTATACAAGATTCAGATTCTTCAAATTATTGTCTTAGCAAAATGAAAAATTATTTAATGAAGGACTTTAATGGTTGCTCATAAATTACTGAAATTGCAGATTTTAAGCTAATGAATTCTAAAGACAGTAGTGAAAATCTTCCATGTTATATACCCTTATTGTATGCTTATGCTGGTTTTTAAAAATATGTATGGAATAGGACAGTGAAATTCTGAATGATAGCTTCTTAATATCACTGAGACTATTTTTTATTTGAATGAGTGATTTCCTCTATATTAAGGATATGCTCAATTTAAATTGGTTTTCTCAGACAAGATTTTAATGGCTTTGTAATCACCTTTTTAAAATATTTCATTTATTTGGTTTTTTTTTTTTTTGAGAGAAAACAAGCATGGGGAGGGAGAGGGACAAGCAGATTCCACACTCAGTGCAGACCCTGACATGGGGCTTGATCTCAGGACCCTGAGATCATGACCTGAGCCAAAATCAAGAGTCAGATGCTCAGCCAACTGAGCCAACCAGGTGCTCTGCTTTGTAATCTCTCTCACAGTGTTTTAAACATTTCATGAGTGATTCTCAACATTTTTCTTCTTGCAACATGACTCTGTGCCCTGCAGCATGATCCCTAAACCCAGAGTTCTGTGTACAATTCCAGGTAGTACTTTAAGAGGGGCAGGTCAGTTATTTTGAAAGTATTATGTGTTTATTCTTATTCTTCTCCCCATTTTCCTTCTCCTCAAACACACACACATACAAAGGTATGAGCAGGTTGTTTTCATATCATATCTGCAACTAAATTCAGGACCCCCAGAACTATCCAAATGAAGAACCACTTATAATATTTTGACATCTCCCAATTTAGTATTAGGACAATGCTACCATTGAGGTCAAACTTTTTCATAACTTGTAATTCGGTTTGGCAACATTATAATGAATCATCAATTGTGTGTGGTAAGATAGTAAATGTCTTATTAAAATGAGTTTTTAAAATGTTTAGTCGGATTCTTCATAAAATTCAAGACTTAGAGCTAATAATCACCATCTACTCCATTTCATCTAAGAAAATACACTGAGACCTTTTCTTAGTGACTTTTCATCTGTTATGACTCTAGGCATTGAACTAGATGCTATGTTTTCAGTCCCACCATGCCTCAGATAAGTCCTAATTTCTCATGTTCTTTTATTTAAAACTAACATAATGTGAATCTTTAAAAAGAATTAATATTTAAAAAGTACTTGAAATGCAGCCAAATGTTAATAACAATAAATACCTCTTTATTGCATTTGTTATCAAAAAACACATTTATTTCCTTGTAGTCGCCAAAGGTAAAATGGAATGTAAATCTAGGCTGATCATATTTTCTCTCTTCTAAGTTTTATAGATGTTCATGAATACTTTAACCTAACAGTCAATGTGTAGATATCTTCAAGGATCCCACGTATTTTTCTGGGTCCTTTTAAGAGCTGAAGGTTATAGTCTTTTTAGAAGATCCCCATTTCAGAATGATTTTCAAACTCAAATAGAGAGTAAGATGATTTAATTAAGTAAATATTTCCAGAATATTAGAGTAAGAACCTTAGAAAATCTACTCTTCTATAAAAGCAGAATGGGCACTGGCTAAAATTTTCAAAGCCAGGTTTTTTAGAATTCTGGAAATTAACCAAAGATTTCCAACAACCCGAGCATTTACTCATTAAAAACAGGTGATTTTTCCATAAGAACAGTGAGCTTTGTTGTGTTTTAACTTACCCTAATCCTTTCTCCCTTTACCTGGTTCCACAAGGAAACCAGTAGCCTTGCAACCACAGTAGTTATGAAAACCAGTACCCACAGGAGGGGTCAAGCTCCCCAAATATTCCTGTCACCAAGAATCATCACTGTTTGACCTACCTGGAAGCTCCCTGGGAAAGCTCCATTCACAAGCCTTATCTCTATTTGACCTGATTCATCCCTGCTCAGTGAAAAGCATTGTCCTCGGGGTACTTGTTGAAAACAATCAAGGGCAATTATTTAACATTGCATCTGTCTGAGCTTGTGATACCAGAGGAAGGCAAAGAGGCTGGCCAGAAAACTTAAAAGGAGGATCTGGGGATAAGATGGGGGGCTTTAGCAAGCTCTAAGATATTCCTGGTTGTCTAGAAGGCCACACACATGTGTAGGGCTGTGTTTATGCCCAAGAAAGACTTATGGAGTCCCTATTTGCTCAACTGTGTCTGACCTTGAGAACCTGTGGAAGCAGGAAATGAAGGCCAAGGCAGAGCTATAAACTGCTAGAGCATTGAAAGCATACCCCAACACACACACACAGGGTTTCTTGACACGGGGTGGAAGATCTTCTGGTTCAAGATATTTTACAAAATCTCTTTCCAATCATTAGTTGACTCCTAAACTAACTGAGCAGAGACTTCATGTGGCCACACATGACAACAAATACAGACTTTACAGAATCAGTCCAGGAAAGTCACTAAACAAACAAATAACAAAAGAACAAACCTTGGGGAGGGATCTTCTTTTCAAACTTGCTATATTACATTATTTAAAATGTTTAATTTTCAACAAAAAATAAAATACAAAGACATGAGAAAGTATGACACATACAGGGAGATAAGCATAAGCAGTTAATAGAAAGAAACTGTACCTGAGGAAATCCAGATGTTGTGCTTACTAGTCAAAACTTTAAATGAGCTATTATAAATATATTAAAAGGAAATCATGCCTAAACAATTAAAAGAAAGTATGTGACTGTCTCATCAAATAAAGAATATCAGTAAAGAGATAGAAATTATTTTTAAAAGAACCAAATGGAAAATTTGGAGTTGAAAATTTCAGTAAACTGAAATGAAAAAGTTACTAAAGTGTTCAGCAGCAGATGTGAGTGGCAGAATTAAGAATCAGAAAACTTGACAATAGATTGAGATTATACTATCTAAGAAGAAAAAAAAGAAAAATCAGCAGACCCTAAGAGGCTTATGGGATACCATGAAGTATACCAACATACATATAATAGGAGTCCCAGAAGGAGAAGGTGGGGAAGCAGAGAGAATATTTGAAGGAAAAATGGCTGAAAATGTCCCAAATTTGTTAAACAAACAACATTGATCTGCAACATTCAGGAGCTCAACTGAAAGTAGGATAAACACATGAGGATTCACACCTAGACACATGATAGTCAGGTTGTTGAAAGACAAAAACAAAGAGAATCTTGAATGTAACAAGAACGAAGGGGGCAGCCCAGGTAGCTCAGCAGTTTAGCTCCGCCTTCAGTTCAGAGCATGATCTTGGAGACCTGGAATCGAGTTCCACATCCAGCTCCTTGCATGGAGCCTGCTTCCCCCTCTGCCTGTGTCTCTGCCTCTCTCTCTCTCTCTTTCTGTGTCTCTCATGAATAAATAAAATCTTTAAAAAAAAGAATGAAGGGATTCAACAAAGATGAGGGATCCTCAATAAAGATTAGCAGCTGATTTCTCATCAGAAACCATGGTGGACAGAAGTGTAGTGGGATGAAATATTCAAAGAGCTGAAATAAATGGGTTGTCAAGAATCCTATATCTAGCAAGACCATCCTTTATAAATAAAGGAAAAATTAGGACATTTCCAGATACTCAAAAACTGAATTTGTTGCTTACAGACCTGCTCTATAAGAAATACTAAAGGCAGTCCTTCAGGCTGAAATGAAAGGACTCTAGATAGTAACTTGAATGTACACAAATAAAGAGCACCCCTAAGGGTTACTACAAAGGTAAATATAAAAGGGTAAAGGTATCCTTGTTTGTAACTATTGTTCTCCTATCTGATTTAAAGGACAACTGAATGAAACAACAATTATAAAACTGTTGAGGGGCTTATCACAAACAAAGCGGTCATTTGAATGACAATGGTAGTTTAAAGGAGCAGGGTAGGGAACACAGCTATAGTGGAAGAGACATTTTAGAAACTATTGACATTGGTTGCTATTAATCTCAACTAGATTTTTGAAAGTTAGATGTTAATTATAACTCCCAAGGCAACCATTAAGAAAATGACTCAAACCAGAATAAAGAATTGGTAGTTAGCTTTAGAAATCTCTTTGCGATGACATGCTGGTTAGATTCTAGGAAGTGAGATTATAGATTAATTAAGATTTTCAAAGTTAAGTTTTATTTGAAAGGTTTTTTTTTTTTTTCATATACTGTAAATAGGTTGAACTGTATTGCCTACATAGAATAGTTTGGCCTCTTCCCAGATAAACTTTGATGAAATACTGAAAACACTTCATAATTATCAATTCTTAGAACAATCTCCTGAACTAAGTGCTCTTATCCAGTTCTTAAGATGTGAAAACTACAGTGCAGAGAATTTAAGCCTTGCTTGTTTCTTCTTGGTAGGATTTACAACATTATAAGAGTTGCAATACTCAAGCACTGGTTTTATAACATAGCCCTCCCCTCTCCTAAAAGTGGTTAATGGCACATATTTATCTTTTGGTATTTAAAGTTAATATGTTTAAGAATTTTATGACAACCCTTAAGGAACTGAAGACAAGTGAAAAATCTCTCCTTGGGCTTGCTTGCCTCTCTTCTAGAACTATTTCAAAGAGACCTTCAGTCTGATGTGCAGTGTCTGTCACAAAATGTGTATATCTATTGCTAGGAAAGTTGATTTTAGTTCAGATGGAGGTCTTAAGAGACTGCAGAAAATCTGTTCTTTTCTGAAATAAATATGGCATGTCAATAAAAAAAGTACCGTTTTTATAGAAATTTCTGAATTTTAGAAATGAGTCATTTGTCAATGTGTAGATTAAGTGCATCCTGAGAAAGTTAATATGAATCAATATTTCTGAAGAATTACTATGACCAAGGTGTTTTGGGAGATTCAAAGATAGATAAGATGTATTTCTTGCCCTTATTAAGGCTTATTATTAAGGACAAGTGTGAAGTATTGTAATATAAATTTTATATTACTGCTGACTTTAAAAATAATAATGAATTATAGAGTTTTAGTGTAACCTAACCTTTTGGAAACTGCATAACCTAACTTGCTAGTGAAATACAGAAACTGTTCTAAATGATAAATGCCATTATATCTTACATTATAATATTGGGAATTTGTTCCTATGAGGAAAAAATCGGCTCTAATTTTGATTTGCTTTCAGTTCTGTTTATTTGAGGAAGAGTAATGTGGCAGACAAAATGATTAAAAGCTCTGAACAGTTTTGAATGGGATCTTGAACCAGCTGCAAGTAGCATGAAACAAGAACTGCACTGCTTCTAGGAGCTGGCTGTCAGGATCAGGGATGTCCAGCAGACAAAGCAGGATTCCTTGTAAGTAGGAAGCTAGCTATTAAACCAGTGCTCTCAGAAGGGACTACCATCTTCTCTCTCAGCCGGGGGATCTTAGTCTCCTTCTTTAGCATTTGTTTACCACCTTTAAAGAGAGAGTAGCTTAGCAATTTTGTAGTGATGTTTCAGCTTAGCAGCAAGCTGTACCTAGTTGAGGAAGAGAGGATGAGGTTCTACTATATAGATTTAAAAAGGTGTGGTTTTACTTCCAGAAGTTCAGAGCAACCTCCTTAAGAATGAAGCTTGTTAGTTATGACACCATAATTTCTTTCTGTAATATACTTGTGAAAGTCTTTTATTGCCCTCACAACAAACCTACTTGTGCTATTTATTTTAAGCAAATTAATTCAGTTATAAACGAAAAGTTTTTTAAGTTAATTTTTAAATTGGAAAGTCTTAATTAAATGAACTGTCCAAAGACGATTGACCTAGATATTAGTTACTTTGGGAATAATGAGATAGATAAGGCATCCCTGCCCTTAAGAAGTTTATACTCTAGGGGTGCCTGGTGGCTCAGTCAGTTAAGCATCCAACTCCTGGACTCTTGATTTCAGATCAGGTCATGATCTCAGGGTTCTGAGATCTGTTTTTTTTTTAATTTTTTTATTTTTTTTATAGTGATTCAACAGTTGTATACATTACTCAGTGCTCATGACAAGTGTACTCTTAGAACCATATTGCTTCTTTTTAAAAAAGATTCATTTATTTATTAAGGGAGAGAGACTGTGTGTGTGTGTGGGTATGTGTGTGTATGTGTAAGCAAGGGAGGAGGCAGAAGGAGAGGGAGAGAAGCAGATTCCTCACTGGGTGGGAAGCACAACATGGTGCTCAATCCCAGGACTCTGAGATTATTATTATTATTATTGTTAAAAATTTTATATATATATTTAACAGAGAGGGAGAGCAAGTGCAAGCAGGTGGAGCGGCAGAGGGAGAGGGAGAAGCAGGCTCCCTCCAGAGCAGGGAGCCCAACATGGGGCTCGATCCCAGGACCTAAGATCATGACCTGAGCTGAAATCAAGAGCGGAGTGCTTAACTAACTGAGCCGCCCAGGCATCCTCACTTAAATAAAAATCTTAAAAAGAAGTTTATAGTCTAGTAAAAGAGCTGTTATGCACTGAGGTAACTAATACAAATGAGTAAACTCCTTATGGAAGGACAAATAAAGCCTACAGAAGTTAGGGAGTAATGAGCGTGGATGGAAGATTTTAGCTGACTGGAGTCATCTGGTTCACAGACACACAGATGTGAAAACCAAAAGGAACTTTACAGATCACCCATATTCCAACAAAAAGTCTTGCCTTTACTAGAATAAGCCTGCATCTTTTTGAGCATTGGTGTCTGGAGATAGACAGTCGTTGAACTTGGATTGACTTGTGCTAACGAGAAGTTAATTTTTTAAACATCATACCAGGGGCAGAATCAGTGGTAAAGAATCCTTCTAGGTCTCTGGTTTTAAGAGTAGGTCAAAAGGGACAGGATAATAGGTCAAATCAATTCGAGACTGCCTGTGGTCTGTGCCCCTAAATATGTCAGACTTTGTGCCAAGTAGAGCAAATGCCGTGGTCCCTTGCCCTTGAGTACCTAGCTCACTGGCTGGCTGGAGAACCCAGAATGCTGGATCAATGGAAAACCTATCCCTAAATCCCACTCCATAATCCCTGGGATGAAGAGGAATACATCAGATAGAAGGGATACTTTAAAACCATCTGGTCAGAAAAGTGTGCCCCCTAGGGATGAACTTTTTTTGAAGAAGTAGTTTGTGTGCATGGTATGAAAAACACGCATCAGGAGGGGACAGTGAGATGGAGCTTCCCCACCCCCACCCCTGACTCCCTGCTATCCAGTTCCCTTTCCCTGAGGCAATCACTGCTGCTGCCATTTCTCATCTATCTTTACAGAGATAGCCTATGCATGTAGTAGCATCTGTGCACATGTACATACCCTTTTGTTTTGCACAAAGAGTAGCATACTATACATGCTTTTCCATATCTTTTTTGCAGGTAAAGAGTCAATCTTGGATATACTTCTATATCAGCACACCTAGAAATGCCTCATTTTTCTATTTTTTCATTTAACTTTTTATTTTGAAATAATTATAGAATCATAGGATGTTACAAAATTAGTATGGGGGGGCACCTGGGTGGCTCAGTTGGTTAAGTGTCTGCCTTTGGCTCAGGTCATGATCTCAGGGTCCTGGGATGGAGCCCTTGTGTTGGGCTCCCTGCCCAGCAGGCAGTCTGTTTCTCCCTCTCCTTCTGCCCTTCCCCCTTCTTGCACTCTCTGGCTCACAGTCTCTCTCTCTCTCTCTCTCTCTCAAATAAATATATAAAATCTTTTAAAAAATAGTACAGAGATTCTCATGTACCTATCACCCAGCTTCCCCCACTGATGATATCTTCCATAACTATAGTGTACTGTCAATACCAAAACACCGATTGCTACAATAGAATTAGACTACAGTGTCTGTTTTTTTAATGCCTGCAAGATACTTCATTCCCTGTATATACCAAGATATTCCACTATGTGGATGTACCATTTAATTAGTGCTTTATTGATGGACTTGGAAATGGTAGCATTGCTGGTGGAGAGAAAGATAGGAAACAATAAATATCCATGTATTCAGGGTCATTGCTAGCACATGTATTGCCTTTGTGTGGATTAGAAAAAAAATGCCCACTCTGGGAGGATATAACATCATAGGTGTTTGTCTAGGAGAACAGAATACAACCTGATTAACTGTATTTAGCATCTCTGCATGTACCTCTTTGTACATAAGTGGGAATACATATATGTAGGATAATGGAGTGTACTTTAAAATCTTCAGCATGACATCAGTGTTCCAATTCGAAACTTTGATGCTATTTTCTTTCAGACTGACAAATCCTCACACTCTTGACCCCCACCTTTAACCCTCATCACCCCTCCCCAATACATCAGTCAATGAGTATTTTCTATTATTTGTGTACATGTCTACCTCTCACACTGGGTGGTAAGCTCCTTTGGTAGCAGAGACCTCATATTTTCATCTTTGTACCTTCTTTCCCTTGCCCTCCTCACTCTACTGTTATCTAGGCAGATAGAATATTGTTGCATATAAAAGTGTTAAGCAAAGTTTTGTTTAAAAATTGTCTTAAGGCAAGGAAGTTAAGAGGTTATTTTTTCTTTTTTTTAAGATTTTATTCATTCATGAGAGACACAGAGAGAGAGGCAAAGACACAGGCAGAGGGAGAAGCAGGCTCCATGTAGGGAGCCTGATGTGGGACTCAATCCCGGGACTCCAGGATCATGCCCTGGGCCAAAGGCAGGCGCTAAACTGC
The DNA here is from genome assembly GCF_048418805.1 of Vulpes vulpes. NCBI lineage: Eukaryota > Metazoa > Chordata > Mammalia > Carnivora > Canidae > Vulpes > Vulpes vulpes. Next base: position 80,279,958 of record NC_132796.1, on the reverse strand, counting down.
TGAGCCACCCAGGGATCCCTGAGGTTATTTTTTCATCTGCCTCTTGGTACTTCAAAAGGTGTCAGGAAAGTTTTAAACCAAAATTATTTTGAATTAAAATACCCACACATACCATGTTTGTAGGAGAGAAAGAGTGTGTCATGAAGTCAGCCAACTAATAATGGGTTACTACAATTTCAAAAACATTAAGCATTATAATATTCAAAGGAAGAAAATAGACTAGCTGAATTCCTTGAGAAATTGTAAGCAGGTTATTAGGTTCTGGTTCCACTGAATATTTAAAAATAGCAGTAAGAAAAATCCCTGATAAGGGCTTTTTAAAGAACTCATAATGTGTACAAAAGAAATACATACTGTTAGAGATAAAAGAATGCATTTTAGAGCTCTGTTCACAAAGAACCTATTTTATACACTTATGTTTAATAAGTACAATTTTGAGAAGTCGCATAAACCTTAGGCCCTAAAGATGCCTAATTTCATCAGGTCTTAATTTTATATGCCATTGATTTAGGATGAAAATTGTCCATTTTTACCACTGGGCCATTCATTACTATTGAACATTAGAAATGTTTTATGGAATTTTAATTACATTAAATATTTCATTAAAACATCCATCAATGGAACCCTATGTGGTACATATCAATACTTCTTTGAATACAGAAGGAAGAATGGAAATGTATTTTTTAATGCATCTTCTGTTGTGTAATCTTTATGTGAGCAGTGTAACTAAAATTATCAGACTAAGCATACAACCTAATCAGCCTAAATCTTCTACACATGACAAGTTAAAATAGTTAATAGTAGTTGCAAAATTGCTTGATTCTGAGGATTATGTCTATGGCATAGGCAGTGAATGGACTTGTCATCTATATTAGTTATATTTGCTTGTGTGTAAAATTTAAGGGGGTAAGCACAGGGGATGTGCCACATAAAACTGTGGAGGAAAATCTCTTCAGATCTGAAGTTCACAGTGAATTATCAACTGAGAGTTGCTTTGCCAGCAGCACATAAATATTTTTTCATTGTACGGAGTGACTGTTACTGGAAGAGAATTGAAGAAAACATTTGTTTCCCTTGATTATTTGCTGTAAATATTTTTTTTGGTAACTAAATCAACAAACTACCGTGGGTTCATTATGAGAGAGAGATCATTATTTAGAAGCTCTGTTATCCTGTTGTTAGCTATAATGGGTTTTTACCTGTATTTCAGGAAATAAAGCAAGTTGGATCGATTCCAATAGGTTTTATTTTTCAGCTTTAGTTCTAAAATCAGATTGTGTGCAACTCTGAATCATGGTTCTATAAATTCTTGGCTATACGAAGTAAATTACAGTATATCTTCCAGTACAATTATAAGAATGCTGTAACACACAGGATCCTTTTCTTGGGTTTTTTTATGATTAAAGATTAATTTCCTCCTGCATGTGGCTGGGTAGGTTTTCAATCAGCTAGTATTGAAGTTCATTGTCAGCTATCACTTGGGTGCCACCTATGTATATGACAATTTACTGTGGATTAATAGGAGTTTAAAGAACAGTTTGATATGGCAAGATTTCTTACAGGGATGACTAGGACAGACACATTTACCTTGTAAGTATGTGTGTTTATGCACACACACATTTCATATTAATCTTGGCCTATAAACTCCCAGTATACTTCAAATAATTTACCAATCTGCTTTTTTTTGGGGACATACAGAAGTAAACCATCTTTTCTACTTAACTGAGCAGGTGCCTGTGTCTATGGCTACAAGGTATATTTCAACTTTTAATATGAATTGATATAATTAAATTTTACATATATATGTAATCACCTCTCATTATCTCTGCTTCTGTAAAGGGATCTTAATGTAAATAGTGCAAAATAATGATTTCCTTGCCTCTTTTTCTTGACTTTTCCTCTCGTTCTGTGAGTTGTCTGCTTGTGCTTTCCCTGTTGTGCTCCATCCAGCACCTTTATTGGAGTGAGCGTACCCCAAGCCAGTAAGTGAAAAGAGGAAATGGCCACACATGGATAATGGAGAGTTGGGTATTCATGATTATACATGAGAATGGGGTGGTATATTAGTCATACTAAACTTGTGAATTGGGGAAGGATTTTGAATTCACAGAAGATTTTGAATTATGTTTGAAATCATAGGGATTTAGAATTTGAGGGGTGACTAGGTATTACAATCAGTGAGTATCATAAACAGTTAATTGAGTAGTTTTGTTCAGGGAACTATCAGGAAATGAGTATATTCAGGAAATCTTGAATCCGGGGAGGTGGGGGGCGGGGAGTGCTGTAGAGAAAGGCTTGAAATTAAAGCATCTGTTCACTCATTTTGACTTGATGTTTTTCCTCTCTTGGGAAATAATGGCATAGGCATTGTATGGTTGAATCAGAGTGAGAGATTGGTACCTTGAGAACAGAGTCATTGGTGAAGAGAAGACTGGAATGGGTTAGCTCAGAGAGGACACTGGTTTACATAAGGATTAGCTGTGAAGTTAGGCTTGAGATGAAAAAGTAGGTACAAATGGTGGTACAGGAGAGAAATGGTATAGTTTGGCATTTTACCAGGTAATGTGCATGGTGATGTAGGGGTTCATGTTAGGCTCTCGCTGTTCATTCAAAGAGAAGGACTATGCCATTACCCAATGGATTTTGGAGAGGCCCTGCAGAGTAAGGTCTCTAGTTTTGCCTCCAGGTATACTTCAGAGATCTCTAGTTTTTTCTCAACTCCTGAGAGTGCATACTCGGACTCCTGAAATTCTTGTAGAGCTTGTGAGGAGAAACCCAGTACAGTGACGTTTGCTGGGAACTTATGTGGCATGCACCCTGCTGAGTGTTTTACACCCACTTTTTCCCATTTCTCCACCGAGTCAGATCTTTGGTAAGGGTATATGTGCATGTGAACAGGTGAGTGGACATTGTGCAGAGAGAAGTCTCCACCCTGGCAATGACTTAGTCACCTAAAGAAGTCCGAAAGCAATGATGCTCCTTCGGATCTGACCAGAAGCTTTCTAGCCTTCTCTCTTCCTTTTACTCTACCTTTCATTTATACAATCTGGTGGCTCTGAGCCACAGATCTTGAGCTAATGTTCTTTTTTTTTCTTTTTTTTTTTAAATTTTTATTTATTTATGGTAGTCACACACACACACACACACAGAGAGAGAGAGAGAGAGAGAGAGAGAGAGGCAGAGACACAGGCAGAGGGAGAAGCAGGCTCCATGCACCGGGAGCCTGACGTGGGATTCGATCCCGGGTCTCCAGGATCGTGCCCTGGGCCAAAGGCAGGCGCCAAACCGCTGCGCCACCCAGGGATCCCATTGAGCTAATGTTCTTTCCCAAGTCATGGTCCTCTCCTTTCTTGCTTCCCTGAATTCCCACATTAAGTGACCTTCTTCTCTGCCCCAACACTTCTTATTCAGAGCTATTTGCTTTATATTAAATTCTATTTATGAGTTTTCCTCTTTTACTATCAGACTATAAGCTTCTGACAAGTAGGGTTGGTCTTTTTCATTTCTGATCCCTAGTACTTAGCAGATAGTAGAGAAGGTGCTTCATAATGATTTGTTGTACTAAATTGACCCTATCAACTGTATTTAGCTTTTTATCCTGTTTATCCCTGTCGGATGGCCCCCCACATTCTACTGACAGAGTGGGGCAAGGAAAACCTCTTAGCTTTCTTTGTAATCTCTCTTAGTCCAGACAACTGTATGCCACCAAAACCTAATTCTGACTTGCTTCTATTTAAAAGACTCAGTCCTGGGATCCCTGGGTGGCGCAGCGGTTTGGCGCCCCGGTTTGGCGCCTGCCTTTGTCCCAGGACGCGATCCTGGAGATCCGGGATCGAATCCCACGTCGGGCTCCTGGTGCATGGAGCCTGCTTCTCCCTCTGCCTATGTCTCTGCCTCTCTCTCTCTCTCTCTCTCTCTCTCTCTGACTATCATAAATAAATAAGAATTAAAAAAAAAATAAAAGACTCAGTCCTCCAAGGACATAGTATACCCAGCTCTGATAGGTACTACTACACAGTGTCAGGTAGACTAGTAACTTGGAAGATTGAGATACAAAAAATGGCTGAGGGGAGGAATTCTGAGCAGCAGTATACATGCTAATTTCTTCCTCAGAATGATTGATACTCAGGAAACCATGGAGCCCTCGGTTACCTGAGGAGGTGTAAACAGCTCCAGATTGCAATTAGCTTAAGTCATATTAATTGCGGTCACTCCAACTGAGGCCCAATGGTCGGTTGTGTTCTTTCCAACTCCCAAGAGCAAGATTACCTCTCTTTTCCAGGGTTGGAGAGGAAATCAGAACAATGTGAAAGTTCTTACCTAGGTCTGGAGGCATAGTCATCTTCCTGAAGTGGAAGATTCTCTATTTCAACAATGCCTCAGTCTCCACAGGTGCCTGCACAGCTAGTGTGTCTCTGCATTGGATTTCTATTTGGGAAAAGCATTCCTAGAAGGAAAATTGACAGAACAGCAAGATGTGGTTTATCTAAACTTCATCCTCCTCTTTTGACCTCCTACTTTTAAATTCCAGTAGGTGGAATTCTTTTTCTTAAACCTGCTACTTCCACCAGAAGGTAAATTGTTCAGACTCACCCACCTGTGACTGACTTGATGGCAGCAGGCCTCATAATTGACAGAATCACTGGCGGTAAGACCATTAACTTTTCTAACCAGCCCTATTTTTATAATCAGTGGTTATAAAAGTCTGCTTAGCTCTCCATTTGGATCTCAGGAAACTGCTCACTCATGAACATGATTCAATGTTGAGAGACCTTGTATCCGTCCTTACCATCATCAAAGGCAGTGAAATCATCCAAAACAACCCCTTGAACTGGTATTAAAATGCAGTAGTATCTAATCTAGGGTACTTGAGATAAACCTGATGATCTTTTACTAAGGTCTCCAGATTTTGTTCAACGAATTTATAAAACTAGAAGGATCTGGTAGAATGGGAAGACAGAGAAGATGACCCTAAGTAACTTCTCACATATGCTCTAAGTTTTTTGGGGTCATGTGCCCATACAGCCTTCATCCTTCAGGCTGAGTCATAACCAGAGACTGTATGCTGTATGAGGGTATTGTGAAATTCTGTGTAGCTCTTTAGCCATACTGGTATTGGGTTCTTATAAAAATAGACCATTTCCAGACAGTAACTATGTATTCTGGATTTCCCAGAGCAGTCCTGATTTCAGTTTAGCCCATTGTGTCCATAAGTATACTCAGATTCATTAGACTTACCAATTTTTGGTTCTGAAAACACAGATACCACACACACAAAGACATCGTTCTTGCCAGATGAGAAGAGTCCATCATGGCATACCCTTGCTCTTTCAGCTTGGCCATTTTCACTGCCAGAAATTCTCACCCCCTGCTAGCAGTTGCTAGTTCTGTTCTCATCTTGTTTCCTCCCTTTACTATAACCCTTCAGGTGTTAACTTATTTCTTTCCTTTGGCTGTCTTCTTTGCACTGGAGTCCTGCAAATGGTGTGTATCCTTACAGTCTCACTAAGCTACTTGTATCCTAGCATTTGGGTGCTACCTTTTTGAAAAATAGCACAATTTTCTTTCTTTCTGGGACATTCTTGGAGATGGAAAACTGCACCTGTGAGATACTTATCTTCACAGGCCTCCAAAATGGATTCAGTAGGAAGCAGCATCTACTACCATTTATTGTTTACTAATGCACTGGAACTTGGGTACATTTTTTAAATCTCATTTAATCCTTACAACCTATGAGGATGGTATTAGTCTCTCCTCATAGATAAGGAAATGTGCTTGGAGAGGTTAAGTCAGTTGTCCAGGATTTCTATTTAGTAGCCTCTATTTGGAAATCCTTGGTACATTCCAGATAAAATATTAATTGTGGGCATACCAGACTCAGAACTGTGGATGACCTGGCTGAGCATTCCAACCCCATCTTATAAAAGAACTTTTACTTTTATACTTCCCATTATCAGGAAATGTATATTTCTCTACTCTTGATAGTTGCATTTTTTGTACATCTGTGTTATATACCAGCAGCCCTCAAATTTGAGCATGCATAAAAGTCACCTGGATGGCTTGTTAAAATGTAGATAGCTGGCCCCCCTCCCAGAGTTTCTGATTTAGTGAGTCTGGGGTGGCCTGAGAATTTGAACCTCAATGCTGGTGGTCCAAGGAATATACTTTGATAATCATTGTCATAGATTATTTTTTATTAAAGTATTATTCAGCACTTACTGTGTTCTAGGCACTGTGCTAGCCCCGGGGATATGATAAAGAGTAGACTCATAATCTAGTGGGGGAAACAGACTAAATTAATTGTATTTGGGGTAAGTAAACGGGGATCAACACAGAGAAAAACAGAGTTGCTATCCTCTGCTTTAGATAGGTTGAGAGAAAGTCTGTTTGAGAAAGTGATATTAAGTCTAAGACCTAAAGGGCATGAAGAGCTCCTTATGGCTTTCAGCATTGGTTTTATCAGCTCCAGCCTCTGTTGCTGGCACTGGTGACAATACCTTGGTAGAACTCCATGAATTTCAGACTGACCTCTGGGCAGTGCATTCCTTGGGCACTTTCTGTGGCCTTGTTCAAGCTTGATTCCATACTTGCTCTATGACTGGGTCCCTCCTCTTCACCTCGGCCTCTCCCACCCCACCCCCCTCAATAAAGATACAGGGGTCAGAGGAATTTGAAGGGTAGGCTAATTTTGTCTTCTGGCTCCACCTAGGTCACCTTCCTTGGTATCCAATGGCTTAGAAAGAATATATACCAAGGATTGTGCCTGTGATCTACCACTCATGGTCACTGCCTTCAGCTTGTAACTATTAGTGACATTTTAAGATTCTGCCTTATTTGCCACTTGGCAAATTTGCTCGGAAAGGAGTGGCAGTATAGGAATCCACACAACTCGCTAGCTACCCTGATGTTGGGTTTCCTTAAAAAGAACTCCCAGATTCTTGTGGTCTAAGAGGATGCTTTGTGCTTTCCAAAAGGCTATATGAGCAACACAAGCCCAAACCTTGCTTCTAGTTGTGTTGACCAAGTCTGGGAAAATTCTAGGCATTTGGAGGTAACTATGCTCCCACTTCTCCTTATCTCTTGACCTAGATTTTTAGCTCTGAAATTTGATTATTTACTGTTTTTTTGTTTGTTTTTGCTCTGGATATGCCCTGCCTGCCATGATTTAACTAGCTTCTGCTTAGAACGTTCTACCTCCGGAACCATTTCCTTTATGTCCAGTTTTGCTCCATTTTGATTAAACATTTCTTATAGTATTCTGTTCCTGTACAAGTAAAGGGACTTTTACCAGGTATTTCTCTGGGTATTTTCGGGCAGAGCATGTCTTTCAGCCTAGGTATACTCCTTGGAGATAACAGACTTCCTTAGGCACCTTTCTATAAATCCCTGAACCTGAGGTGGTTTATCATATGGGGAATACTGGAAATTGACTTTTCTGGTTGCTGAGGATATCCTGAGGTAAGAAATCTTTTAAACAGTCATCCAGTACATGCTTAGTGGGTTATGATGGCTCTTCTACCCACCTGCACCTGGGGGCCAGATTTAACTACTTTTCCCCAGATTGAGAATCACCCTTTCCCTGTATATTCAGAATTTTCTTACTGCTTATCTGGTTGCTGATGGTATAGAGTGGACTAGCATTTTTTTGTTAGCCCATATATCAATCACAATGATTGAAATAACAAAAAAGAAATGGTACAGAAGCTCACTTTTATCTGAAGACGATAAACCTTTTCTGTGGCTTTGAAGTCAGATAGCCCTGGGTGATAATGTCACTTCTGCCCCATTGTAGCAGTGTCGTAGGCTGAAGTAAATCAGCCTCTCAGCTCGTTTTCTCATCTGTAAATGCCTTTTTAAAATTGTGTCGTGGTGGGGTGTCTGGGTGGTTCAGTTGGTTGAGCATCTGCCTTTGGCTCAGGTCATGATCCCAGGGTCCTGGAATCGAGCCCCACGTCGGGCTCCCTGCTCAGTGGGGACCTGCTTCTCCCCTTGCCTCTGCTGCTCCCCCTGCTTATTTTCTCTCACTCCCCCTCTTTCTCTGTGAAATAAATAGGGTCTTAAAAAATAAAATTGTGTTGTTGTGAAGATTAAAATGCATGTGAAAGCACCTAATCATATTTGACTAATAGAATGCTTTCACTGAATGTTGACTCTCACTTTCCTCTTTAATGTTCTTCCAGTCCTGAACCACCAATTGAGCAAGGCACAGTCTCTCTGGTGCACCTGTCAGCACCAGAATCTTACATTTCTCCAGATAGAGAATCCATTCAAGAGCCACCTGTGAAATTATAATACATCCTATAACAAATTATAACACTAAATTATAATACTCAAGAATCCCTCTTTCTCCTAGATATCCAAGGAAGGAATTTAATGGTTCCTGAGGAGCTACTTAATAGAAGTCTCATTGGCCAAAAATGATAACAAGAATTTTACCTTTATTGACACAGTATTATAATACTTGGTGGTTTCAGGACCTTTCAAATGGCTAGTATCCTTGGATTCCTGTGGTAGTCCATTGAGCAGATGGTGCACTCCTCCCCATCTTGCGCATTCATGTCTGAAGCTGAAGGGAATTAGAGGACTCTTTCATGGTCTCTAGACTAATGAATAGTGGAGTAGAGCCTCAAGCCTGTTTCTGTCCTCTTCCCACCTTATCCCAGTACTTTTATCCTATTATACCACATTGATTTGAATTCTGAGGTTCTGGTTATCCAAGCACTAGAATTCTAAGAACAAAACCTCTCTGGGGGGACCTCGGTGGCTCAATCGGTTGAATGACTTGGTTTTGGCTCAGGTCATGATCTCAGGGTTGTGAGATGGAGCCCTGCAGGCTCTGCGCCCAGTGGGCAGTCAGCTTGGGATTCTCTCTCTCACTCTCCCTCTTCCTCTGGCCCCCTCTCCTCTCCTCCCCTCCCACTCTCTCAAAAATAAATAAATAAATCTTTGAAACAAAACATCTCTTTTTAAATTTTTTTTATTTTTTTATTTTTTAAACAAAACATCTCTTAAGTTCCCCTTGATTATAACCATGAGACATTTATCTCCCTAAGAGATATCTCTATAAAGTATGAGTTTAAAGCTCTACCTAGAGGGCCGAGAGAGCTGTTTATGCCTTTGATATAAATTCTTTTTTTTTAAAGATTTTATTTATTTATTCGTGAGAGACACAGAGAGAGAGGCGCAGAGACACAGGCAGAGGGAGAAGCAGGCTCCATGCAGGGAGCCTGATGTGGGACTCGATCCGGGACTCCAGGATCAGGCCCTGGGCTGAAGGCGGCGCTAAACTGCTGAGCCACCCGGGCTGCCCTATAAATTCTTTTTTAAAAGATTTTTATATGTTGAGAGAGAAAGAGTGTGCACGCATGTGAGCAAGGGGAGGGGCAGTGGGAGAGGGAAAGAGAATCTCAGGCAGACTCCCCACTGAGTGTGGAGCCATTCAACCTCACAGGCCTCAATCTCAGGACCCTGAGATCATGACCTTAACCAAAACCAATAGTCGGTCGCTCAACAGACTGAGTGACCCATGCGCTCCATGCCTTTGATATAAATTCTGTGTACCACAATTAGATGCCCACTACACCTTTAAACACAGTATTTGTTGGGCCTAGACCCACAACAACAGTCCCTTTTAGTGTGATCCTCATTAGATCTTTTAAATTATTTCATTCAATAAACGTATATTTAGCCCTTACTACGTGCCAGGGGCTAGGTAAACAGCCATGCTAAAGACAGACTGTCCTCCTGGAGCTTGGAATCTAGTAGTTAGACAGCAAACAAATAGGTAGTGATATGCACTGTGAAGAAAAATAAAGCACTTTAAATTTTTTGCTCAAACCAAACGATTGTGATAGTTACCGGTGACTCCTGGTAGACTGTCTGAAAAAGTCAGTTATTAGGAAAATGGCCTCTGAAAGGAACACTGCTCTGACACCCCTTAGCAGTTTCTATTTTTCATACTTTGGACTAAGACCTTGCTTTTTTATATGGTTGTGAGTAATCCTGACAGAGTTGGAGTATAAGGACATGGCCAAACACTTAAGGACAGAAGGCTTGTAGCAGAAGGCTGTTAGGTATAGAACACTGCTGGAGAAACAATCTCCCAACAAATACTTTTAGAGTTGTGTTTATCTTTTATTTTTAAATGTAATCTCTTGCCTTATAGTGTTTTATATGAGGAACAATGAAAATAGATGGATTTTTAAATATCTATTCAACTTTTCTCTGTTTAACAAAACATGGTATAAAAAATAGTAGCCTCTTCAGATGCTTTTTGTTTTATGGCGTTAAGACCGTAGAGTAAGGACTTTTGTTTTTTGGGTTTTTTTGTTTTTTGTTTTTTGACATACGTCTTTTAAAAGTTTTGAAAAACAGATTCTGCAAGTTGGAAGGAAGCCATTCTTACCATGAGGCAAATATACTTGAGTTTAATTTTTAAACTATAACTGCCATTTGACCTTAAATTAAGACAGCGTGTTTCCATTGTGGAGTTTTACTGGTTTAACAATGAGAACATTTAAAGCAGCTGCCACCAATTAAAATGATTCATAAATGCTGGTTGTAAATAAATATTCTTGAAGTTTTAACTCAGTGAAGTCCATTTTTTTAAGTGGCACTGTCTTTCTGGAAAGCAATTTGGTAACATGCATCAAGAGCTTTAAACAATGTTCATGTACTTTGATCTGGTAATTATGTTTCTAAAAAAACTCTATCCTTAGAAAATAAATCTGAGATCTGGATAAACTTTAATGCACAGAGATGTTCTCCCCAGTTTTAACAAGAAGGAAATTATTGCCTAAATTATGGTACACCCATATGATGAAATATCATGGAGCCAGTAAAATATTTTTGAAGAATCTTAACCATGTAAGAAAATGTTGATGCAATTCAATTGAAAAACAAACTACGAAAACATACAGTATGACATTATGGGAACATATTTCCACAGGAAATGACTGTCAGGAAATGTAAATTTTCATTTTCTTTGGTTGTGAGATTATGTGTGACTTTTATTTTCTTCTTTCTACTTTTCTGTATTTTCCAAAATGTTTTTACAGTGAATATGCAATACATTTATAATAAATAAAAAATGTTATATAAGTGTTTTGATCCTTTCTTTCAATGGGATGCTTTTTATTAGTACCTAGTCCATTTATATTATTACAACATAATTTTCTACAGATTTTCGTCTTTACGGCAGTTCTTTCTGGTGTTTTATGCTTTTAACCTTCTGTTTATTTTAATTTTTACGATATACACAGTGTCCAGAATTTTATTTATGTTTGTTCTAATTTCCTGTTGTTAAGTCTTTAAAGCCAATAATTCAGCTCCCCATTGGAATACCGTTTTTTGGGTGGTTTATATCAAACAACACACACACATTCGTAGACTGTGATAAACAGAGGTGACTCTGGGGCCATACCATAATGCCTCGCTCCAAATCCAAACCCTACCACTTAGTAGTAGCTGTGTAACCACTGACAAGTTAATTGCCTCCTCTGATCCCCAGTTTATCTGTAAGATGGAGGGTAATAATAGGATCTACCTCATTGAGTTGTGGTAGGGATTTAAAAGAGTTATTACATGTAAACACTTGAGAAAGGCCTGCCACTTAGTAAATGTTTGGTAAAAGCCATTTTTAGTCAAGTGTGTATGCATATATATATATGTATACATGCTGTCACGACCATTTGTTAGATGCTCCTTTTTATCTGACTCATTACTTTTTAATTTTTTTAAAAGATTTTATTCATTTATTCATGAGAGACGCACAGAGAGAGGCAGACATAGGCAAAGGGAGACGCAGGCTCCCTGCAGGGAGCCTGATGAGGGACTGGATCCTAGGACTCTGGGATCACCACCTGAGCCGAAGACAGATGCTCAACCACTGAGCCACCCAGGTGCCCTGACTTATTCCTTTTTATTTTTTATTTATTTATTTTTTTTTTGACTTATTCCTTTTTATAGTTGTAATTTAAAAATTTGAATCTGTCTTATTCTGAGTGAGTTTTCCTGTTTTGCTTTGAAATTATTTTTAAAAGCTCCCATATTTTCAGTAATAGAAACCTTATTGATTTGGCTTCCAGTCATATTTTCCTTTTTCATATTTGGAATTAATGATCATTCATGTGGGCTGGATGGAATGAAGGTTGGCTTTGTTCAGGTTTAAAAGAACTCCCATTTACATACAGATCGTTGATGTATTCATTAACAGTTATTTTCATCTGTTGAATTATTTACCTTATTTATGAAAGTACCACTTTAGTAGAGAAGAAGGCGGGATGGGCAGGTAAGTACGAGTGTAGCCTGAAGCTATAAAACTGCATTTGTTTCATTGTAAACTCTATAATCCAGACTTCTCTAATTCAGTGCAGTTAATTGATCTTCTCCGATTTGGTGTGAAAAGAGAGCTGCCTTTTAGGGAATCGTGCATTGGGCTAGACACATATATTATGTAATTTTGTAGTCCATATGAGAACCATTTTATTATAAGTAAAATAGTCATTTGGCAATTTTGCTGTCATGCACTACAAAATGAGAAATGTGTTCCTATAGAAAACAACTTGGATATAATTGATTCACTGTTCTTATAGCTGATTGCAGTAATGCTGCTGTGGCTCAGTTTCATTTCTTTGAAGAAGAGGTGCTTCTGTGGTATGTTTACATTGGCAGAATGAGGAAAGACGCAGGGCAAGTTTGAAAGCATTGAGCTGGTCACTGAAGGACTCTTTTTAAATAGCAAGATTTTTCATCAATCTAGCAGTATTCAACAGAGACATCTATAATCCCGAGATCTGCATCTTTAACTGGAAATTTGGTTAGAGTTTAATATCAAGAAGGGCTGGGAGAAGTAAGTCCAATGAGAAGTTACATTTTCCCTGGTCTTTGGTTCTCCAGCTCTATAGAAACACTGGATTAATTGAGTGTGAGTTCCCATAGGTGCGTTTCAGATCTGGAGGTAGAGAGACAGCTTGGGTTTAAAATAAAAGACTTTTTTTGTCTGTGGTGTCTATCTGCAAAGCAAAGGCTTGGGGTATTTTGCTGGTTTTAAAGGAGAGGACGAGTTGGGCTTGAGGGGGCCAAAATTAGCTTTCAGAGATGAGCATGTTCAGGAGCTCAGGAGGCATATCTTTCTTGTAATGATGTGATGAAGCTGAGTAGGTCCCCATCATTTCCAGACCGGGTACACCTTTGGCTAATTCGTAGTCTTGCAAGTACTTAGCAGTTTAGCTGGAGTCTTTTTAAACCAGAGTATTTGAATATAAAGAGGAAGTCGTTGTACTGGTGCTTGTTGGTAGGATTTCTGTGCTCTTTCTTATCTTCCCAGGGAGTTTGGTCCCTTTGTTTAGCACGTTTCATTTGTTTACAAAGTTATAGGCTTTGAAGTAGGTAGCTATATACTACCTAAAGAGAAGCATAAAACAAGAAGGTAAGCAATTATCCTTCTCATTTCATTACCTTCTTACCTTGGTTTCTCAGGCAGTGTCATTCATGGATTTTGCTTTTTCTCTCAGAGGTTCTGCACTGGCTTGCTTATTGCTAGGCAAAATTTCTGTGGAAACTTCTGTTGTTCTGTGCTTACTTTCTAAACATTGAATCATCATGATGCTGCCTGATGTGTTAGTGGGAAATTTTTGAATTTTAAAAAAATTTTAAAAGATTATTTGAGAGAGAGAGAGCCAGAGAAAGAGCCAGAGAGACAGCCAGAGAGAGAGCCAGAGTGAGGCAGGGGCAGGGGTGGGAGAGGCAGATTCCCCACTGAGCAGGGAGCCCCACGTAGGGCTCAGTCCCAGGACCCCAAGATCATGACCTGAGCCAAAGGCAGACGCTTAACCAACTGAGCCACCCAGGTGCCCTTGTTAGTGGGAGATTTTTAAAAATAATTTTTGATCGGATAATTTAATGGCACATATCACATTGTTTTTCTGCTTGTTCCATAATAAAAAAAAAAACCTTTGCATATTTGGTTTCCTTAATATGGAGCTTGTTCTTAGGCAGCTGCCCTATTATAGACATGGCTGTGATCGCAAGATTTGTACCTTTAAGACTGTTAGTGTTAGCTAGTACAGCAGTGAGGTAAATAGCTGTGCCATAAGATTGTTTAAATCATCATAGCTGAAAAAAATAGCCCTATAAAAGTAACAGTAACAAAATACATACATATATATATATATATATATATCACAGACATTATTCATGATTATGAATAAATTCTTCAAGATTTTTTTAGGTATTGTAAATAAGGTTGTTTAAATTGCATTTATGGGTTTTTTTTTTCATTTTAACTTGTATGGAGGGAGAATAAGAGGATGGGCTATTTTTGACCTTGACTTAAAGAAGGTCATATCAGTGTGATTGTAACGGACACTTTTGTCAAGTTCAGTTTCAACCTGACTGCTTTGATTTTTTTTATTTCATTACGTTGGATTTTAGAGTTCTTGAGTTGATATTTTTTAAGATTGACATCTCTAACCTTTTGGTTCTGAGTAGTGCATTGCCCCTGAAATTGGTTGAGTCACTTCATATTCTTCTGAGTTCACCATCTGTCAAAGCTGAAGAGATCTGTCCCTTTTACTTTCTGTCTTCCTGATCCATTTTCTTGTTTGCCATGGTCTTCTATTTGTGGTAGGCTTTTTTCACATTTAATACATACCTACCACAGAGTTTGACCCTTAGAGTGACTGACTCCATTTTAAAAGGCTTTGGGACTTCCACTTCAGTCCAAGAAGTTGTAACTGGTATAAGACTTGTTCCCTTCTGCCTCACCTACCTTGTAAATAGCTAGGAGCTGGGCAAAAAAGATTTTAAGCAACTGCTTTCAGAGGGGACCTGTGATCCTTGAGAAAAAAGGGACCAAATGAAGTGAGCCCTCCAGTCAATCTGGCTTTTTGCCTACGAGCAGTTTCTGGACCATAGCCTTGTAAGAGGGAACCCAAGCAGAGCTTACAGTTTTGTTGAATTGGTGAGACAGAGCTAGGAACTCAGGGAAGTCTAGGTGGAAGGAATTTGTAGAGTATTGGGAGTGGGGGGCCACTCAGAAATAGCTTCAGAAATCTACATAAATGTCCCCTTTTCCCTTTTATCTTTGGCTAAGTATGAACCTGTGCATGTGTTGAGAGAAACACCATAGGGCTGGGCAAAAATAAGCTAGAAAGTTGAAAATTTACTGGAGCTCATACAGGACTGAGAGACATTTGAGTTGCCACAGCAAGAGATGAGACACCTCATTGAGCACACAAAGTATTAAATAGAGATGCCTGAAGGATCATATCTTATTAAAAGGGCTACTGTTAGCCCTAAAGTAGAGGATACTCTGAACCCAAACTAGCAAAACTTCAATCCAAGCTTTGAAAAATAATTATCCACTAATAATTTAGATGCATGACAAAAAAACTTCACTCTTCAAAGGAAGGCAATGAAATCAAAACACTCAAAAATAGAATGGTTATAATGTCTGATATGCAAAAAATTACTAGATAGTCCAAGAAGCACTAAAATGTGACCCATCATCATCAGGAGGAAGTCAGTCATTAGAAGTAGAAGCAGAAATGACAGTTACAGAATTAGCAGACAAGGAATTTAAAACAGCTATGAAACTATGGAAAAATTGAAAGAAAAGCATGAATATAATGAGGAAAGAAATTGAAGACCTATCAAGAACCAAATAAAACTTCTAAAGCTGAAAGGTATAGTACATGAAATGAGAAAGTCACTGGATGAAATTAATAGCAGATTAGATTAGACTCCAGAAGAAAAAGATCAATGAATTTGAAGATCTAATAATTGAAATTATCCCATCTAAAAATGGAGAATGGAAAAAAGTGAAGAAGGAAAGGAGAGGGATAGATATAAAAACAGTTGAAGAAATAATAGCTAAAATTTTTCAATTATGATGAAAACTATACACCCATAGAGCCAAGAAGCTCAGTGACCTCTAAGTGGAATAACCACAAAGGAAACCACACTAAGGCTGTTATAATCAAATTGCTGAAAACCATTGGTAGAGGGAGCATTTGAAAAGAAACTAGAGGGAAAAAAAGAACACAATACATACAGAAGAGCAAAGATAAGAAATTATATACATCTCATCAGGGATAATGCAAGCAAGAAGACAGCGGAATGACATCTTTAAAGTGCTGAAAGAAAAAAAAGCACTGTCAACCTGAAATCCTATCTCCAATGAAAATATCTATACAAAATTAAAGCGAAAAGAAATGAAGGTGAAATATATTTTTTTCAGACAAACAAAAACTGAAAGAGTTGTCACCAGCAGACCTGAACTACAAGAAATATTAAGGGAAGTTCTTCAGGCTGCAGGAAAATGATTCCAGATGGAAATTTGGATCTCTACAGAGTAATGAAGAGTGCCAGATAAGTGCGGTAAGTGTGGGTAAATATACAAGACTTTTCCCTCATTTTAAAATTTCTTTAAAAGCTAAGTGATTGTTTAAAGCAAAATTAATAATCTGTTGTGGAATTTATAAGGTATGTAGATCTGAAAATATGACAATAGCCCCAAGGGATGGAAGGAATGAAATGGAAGCATGCTGCTAAGGCCCTTATGTTATGTGTATAGTGATGTAATATTATTTGAATGTAGACTGTAGTAAGCTAGAGATGCATCATATACAATGTAGAATAACCACCAAGAAAGGCATAACTAGTAAGCTAATAAGGGCAATTAAAATGGATACTAAAATACACTCATTTAATCCAGAACAAGACAGAAAAAGAAGAGCAAGGAAATGATAAGAAATGTAAAAACAAATATAAAATATAAAGGTGATAGACTTAAACACAACCATATCAAAGTTACATTAAATATAAGTAGTCTAAATACAATTAAGAGGCTACATAAAAATGTAAGACCCAACTACGTACTATGTATAAGAAACTAACTTTAAAGAACTAGATAGGTTAAAAATGAACAAATGGAAAAAGATATGTCATGTAAACACTAATCAAAAAGCTAGAGTGACTTTGTCAATATGTGACAGATTATACTTCAAGACAAACAGTATTACCAGGGATAAGGAGGGACATTTCATCATGGTAAAGTGGTCAGTTCATCAAGAACACAACAATACTAAATGTGTGTGCTTCTGACAAAGCCTCAAAAAAACATGAAAAAAAAAAAAGACCAGATACAATGGAAAGGATAGAGACAAATATACAATTAGAGATGGATATTTTGACACTTTTAACTCAGTAATTAATAGTGTAAGTAGACCAAAAAAAAAAAAAAATCAGTGAGGGTATAGAAAATCTGACCAACACTACTATACCTAACCAACTATACCTAATTGACATTTATGAAACACTGGACCTAACACTACCAGAATATATTTTCTTTTCAAATTCACTAAAATAGACCATATTCTGGGCCATAAAACAAGCCTCAGTATATTCAGAAGAAGGGAAATAATACAAAGTATATTTTCTGAACAAAATGGAATTAAATGAGAAATGAATAACAAAATATATCTCAGAAATTCTCAAATATTAGGAAATGACACAGTACACCCTAAATAAACCATGGGTCAAAGAAGAAATTAGAAAATATTTTGAACTGGGGCATCTCGGTGGCTCAGATGATTAAGCATCCAACTCTTGATCTCAGCTCAGGTCTTGATCTCAGGGTTGTGAGTTCAAGCCCTGAATTGGGCTTAATGCTGGGTGTGGAGCCTATTTAAAAAAATTCAACTGAATGATAATAGAAAATACAACATATTAAAATTTATAGGATGTAGTTTATACAGGGCTTAGTGGGAAGTTTATAGCTTTAAATTAAAGAAGATCTAAAATGAAATAACAGGCCACCTTAAGAAAATGAAGAACAAATTCAACCACAAGTAAGAGGAAGAAAATATTATGAGTAGAAATCAATAACAGAAAAAACTAACAACAGAGAAAAATCAATGAAACCAATAGCCAGCTCTTTGAAAAGATCAATAAAATTGATAAACCTATAACTAAACCGATACAGATAAAAAGAGAAAAGCTACAAGTTAGCACAATTTACTAATATTAGGAAGGATGCAATAGACATCACTATAGATCCTGCAGACATGAAAAGGACAAAAGAATATTGTGAATAAGTCTAGGCCGATAAATTCCACAACTTAGATGAAATGGAAGAAGTCCTCAAAAGACACAAATTACCAACATTGACTCAAAATGAACTAGAAAATCTGAATAGTCTTATATCAAATAAATTGAATTCATAATTAAAAATCATCCGATAATTAAAATCTAAGCTCTAGTGACTTCATTGTGAATTCTACCAAATATTTAAGGAACAAATCAAATCAAACTTTTAGAAAATAGAGGAGGATAGAATTCTTCCCCACTCATTCTATGAGGTTGGCATCACCATGATATCAAAAATTGACAAATATATTAGAAGAAAAGAAAACCATAGATCAGTATTCCTTATGTTCATACACACAAAAGTCCACCACCAAATATTAACAAATTTTAAGAATGAACCTCACGGTATACACAAAGAATTACTCATAATGGACCATAAACCTAAATGTAAAAGCTAAAAATACAAAACTTCTAGAAGACAATAAGAGAAAATTTCCATGACCTTTGGATAAAGATTCCTCTATCCGACATGAAACATGAACCAGAAAACAAAAATTCATAAAATTAAACTTCCTCGAAATTAAAACATGTGCTCTTCAAAAGATAACATTAAGAAAATTAAAAGGCAAGCCACAGACTAGTAAAATATATTTGCAATGTACATTTGTGATAAAGCTTGGCATCCAGAACATACTTTTTAAAAACCTCCAATTCCTGTAGAAAGAAGACAAACAATCCAATTTAAAAATGAGTAAATGAGTTGAACAAGCACTTCCCAAAAGAAAATATGTGCATGAATAATAAACACTTGAAGAGTCACTCAATATCCTTAGTTATCAGAGAACTGCAAATTAAAACCACAGTGAGATATCCCTACACATTAACTTGAATTAAAAAAAAAATCTAATGTTGATGAGGATGTGGAGCAACTGGCACACTCATACAATACTGGTAGGAATGTAGTCAGTACAGCTATTGGAAATTGTTACAGCCAACTGGAAAATAGTTTGGCAGTTTCTCCTAAAGGTAAACATATACCTACTCATAGCTCAGCAATTCTCTTTGTAGGTGGTTCTCTAAGAGGAATGAAAACTTATATTCCCATTAAAAACTTGAATGTAAATATTATCATAGAAGCTTTATATATAATAGCCCCAAACTGTAAGCAACTCAGATCCATACATGAGTGAGTAAAGAAACAAATTTTAGTATATCCCGTTCAGTGGAATACCACTCAGCAATTAAAAGAACAAAACACATGAATGAATATCAAAAGCATTACGCTAAGTGAAAGAAGCCAGACAAAAAAGACTGCATATAGGATGATTCCATTTATATGAAATTCTGGAAAAGACAAAATTATCGAGACTAAAAACAAGTTAGTGTTTGCCAGGGTCCAGAAGTATGGAGAGGGACTTTATATTGCCAAGGGGCACGAGGGAACTTTTTTGGGGTGATGGAAATGTTCTATAACTTGATTGCATTTTAGGTTACATGTATGTATACGTTTGCCAAAATTCATTGAATTTTACACTTAAAATGGGTACTTTTATAGTATATAAGTTATACTTTAATGGGAAGTAGAAAGGTGATTTTTAAAAAACACTTTGGAGGTGAGGATTCAGTTCTGTGTTAGAAAAAAACCCCTGAATCTCTTGGGGCATTTCAAAATAGCGGTTCTTAAGAGGTTGAACTGTTTTTTGAAAGGTAAAAGGGGTGGGGAGTGGGGGAAGATAAAGGCAACATAAGCAGCCCTGTTATAAAAACATGGTCTCAGTTGACTGATTTGTCCTTAGATCCTGCCTTTCCTTATAACCCCTAAAATGCAAAGGGTTTGGGGAATTCCTGCTACAAAGCTGAGAGTATCCAGCTCCTTTCTCTCAAAGGAGCAAGTAATCCAATTCAAGGACCTTAAAATCAAAACAGTTACCTTTCTAAACCCAGAAAACTTCATAAACGACTACATCACAAATTTATTGTAGGTCTTATGAACCTGGCTCATTACATTGGAGCTCCTTGGAATGGGAAGCAAGAAAGATGGAAATCTAGAATGAAGAAGCTAGATAACTTTATAGCTCTCTTTATATTAGTGTTTAAATCATTCAGCTTATTTATTTCCTGTCTACTCTTTCTGGTCACTGAGTGGGTTCTGAGGATAAGACAAGATGGTGGAGAAGATAGATCATTAGTGGGGAGGTAAGATACATGTGAAAAAAGAAAAACTTTTAGTTGTCTTCATTGTTTGAAGTGTTAAGTATTCCCTAACCATCCAGCATATGAATTGTCAAGTGGAACAAGACGTTTGGTACCAAACACAGTTCCATAAAAGTTTTTAAGGGCATTAAAAAAATAAAAGTTGACCAGCTCAATCAAAGCATTCTAAAAGCTCTGAATCTAGCTCTCTTAGTTGTGCTTATTGAATACTTAAGACTTCAGTAGAATGTTTTTTTTTTTTTTTTGGCCTGGTCTCTCTTATATTAAAATAATTAATTCTTTTCATAGTAAAGGCTGAGTCCCAGCCCTTAAAGATCTTTTAACAAATTGTTTCAGAACAGGTATTCCAAATATAAATTATTTCATTGTGGAAATCTATGGCATTTTGTCATTTAAAGCTTATTTTATGAGCTTTATCCTAAGATGCTACCATATATTAAATTTAATACTCACTGTAGTCTAAGCTAAGACTAGAAAATATGTCTAAATATAGTATTTTTTTCCAGTACAGGCAGGCTTTCTCATCTAATTCGGGGCTGTAAGAAATAAAATAAGACTATAAAAATTATGCTATCTCAATGTATCAAGTCTGAGACTGAATTTTTTTAAGTTTACTGAAAACCATTGATTTGGTCTTGCTAAAAGGAAGAAATGGTTTTTTCAGTTCAAAATTTGGCAGAATCCAAGCTAATCCCTTAAAGTATGCTTGTGATTTGGCTGGTTATATGTTGGTGGTTATTACACTTGATTTATAAGACATACACATACACATCATTCAACCTTCCCAGTCATCTGTAAGACTTTAGGCTATCTTCCTTGGCATTTGCCGGTTAAATTAGCATTATGGTGGTGCTAAAAATGGTGGTGGCAGGGGGCAGGGCAAATAAAATGTTGCATGATAGAATTTCTAGGAACACCAGGCAAAGAAAACTACTGAAAATTTGGTAATTCCTGGTTCCCACTTCCAGATATTTGTGGTCTTCTATACTAACCCATGCTGTCTGTTTGAATAGTGTCTTCTTGGGGTGCCTGAGTGGCTCAGTGGTTGAGCATCTGCCTTTGGCTCAGGTCGTGATCCTGGGGTCCTGGGATCAAGTCCTGCATCAGGCTCCACGCAGGGAGCCTACTTCTTCCTCTGCCTCTCTCTCTCTCTCTCTCTCTCTTATGAATAAATAAATAAAATCTTTTTAAAAAAGGGATAGTGTCTCCTTATTTTCTTGAGCCCCATGGGATCCAGGCTATTTACAAAAGTTGGAGGGAGAGGAGTGTCATATGAGGCTGTGATCGTGATTTAGTGTATTTTCCTTATCTGCAGAAAAGGATTGGTTGGATGAGACAAGTGTAAGATGGTGGGCGGGGGGTTGGGGTGACTGGGTGATGGGCACTGAGGGGGGCACTTGGCGGGATGAGCACTGGGTGTAGGCTAAATGTTGGCAAATTGAACTCCAATAAAAAAATTTTAAAAAAAAGAACCTTACCTTCTCCCAGTGCCTGGCCCCATTTACCACCTCCTATTGTTCTCCCTTTAAGGTTTCTTAATTTGAATTTCAGATTACCTGGAAGAGTTAAGGCTCAATACCTTAACTTAATACCTTGACATAATATCTCAACAGATCAATACCTAGCTAAATAATTGTTAAGGGGTGGTAAGTGGAAATTTTCATTTGGCGGGAATTTTGATTGGACACAAATTTGTAGCTATTAGATCACTTGAGTTTGATGAAGGCTGGCTAGACAAGAGGAAAAAAAGTGAAGAAAGAGAGTTGAGAGGGAGTCAGAAAGGGTGTTGGGAGGCCATCAAAGATAAAATAGGTTTTGCTGTGGGCTTCCAACAGGAATAGTATAGAAGCTTATACTTACAAGGTTGGTTTAGTGTGTCTAGGGTGATCCAGCCATTTCCAGTGTGTCCTGGTATCTTCTTAGCTAATCTTTCTCTCTCTTCCTTGGAGGTGGAGAATAAGATTTATGTATTCCTAAGAATTTTCTATTCTCTGGTATCTTAGAAAACATCTAGCTTTGCTACTCGCAATTTTTTATCTCCCTATACTTGGGGCGGGGGGGCGGGGAATGACATTGGTAGTAAGATTTGGAGAACTAGCCAGGTTTTATTACTAGCTAGTGAGGTGACTCTACACTTAAATCACCCTGGATCACTTTCATTTTTTACCTGTAAAATCAAGAGGAAATATATAATCTCCTAAAATTTCCTTCATCTAACAATCTTAGGTAATTATATAAATTATGAACTATGTGCTAAAACTCTCGCTAGGGGTTTGCTATGGATGGAATTATGGCCCCACAAAATGAATATGTTGAAACTCTAACCTCCACTGTGATGGTATTTGAAGATAGGGCCTATAATGAGATAATTAAGGTTACATGAGGTCATAAGGGTGGGTCCCTGATCCAATAGGATTAGTGTTTTTGTAAGAAAAGCCGCTAGCAAGTTTGTATACACATGCTCATTCTCTCTGCATGCTCAGAGAAAAGGCCAAGTGATTACAAAGCAGTCACTTACAAGCCAGAGGGAGAGCTCTCACCAGAAACAGAACCCCACTGGATCCTTGATCTTGTCCTTGCCAGTCTCCAGAATTGTGAGAAAATACATTTTTGTTGTTTAAGCCACCTGGTCTGTGTATTGTGTTATGGTAACCCAAATAGACTAATAAAGGATTTAACCACATTGAGTACATTTTTACAAATGGAATGTGGAGATTCTGTGATTTGTAAATGAGGTAGGTAACTTCTTTGTATTGAAACAGGAAGTGAAATGTTTTAACCTTGTGGTGGAAAGAATACTCTACCATTTCTGTTTTTCTCTGAGCTCCTAGATCCTGGGGAATTACAGTATTGAGTTGGATGTTATGAGTAATTTAGTTGGATAACTGAGTTAAGTAGCAGAAGAACCTGAGCATCATTAAAAAGCCATCATTATTTGATGGCAAAAGAAAAGAACCATGCTAGGTAGCTTCTCTCTTCCCATATATATGTGTAATATTAATAACCTTGGTGAATACCCATTTATAGTAATTAGCATTATATTGGTAGGGATTGATATCATCCTATTAACATTACCCGCTACAAATCTCATTCTAAAGAAGAGCAAATATTCAACCTATTTAACCTATTTCTGCTGTGGTATGGAGGGGAGACAGGATTTATGGTAAAATATTCTTTGTGAATACGCCTTTTTCATAGTTGTACCCCTCTCCCACAAATATGTGTCTAATCTGTTCTGGTCTGCATCAGTAGTCTCAAAAGAGGGATGTAGTGGGGCGCCTGGGTGGCTCAGTGGGTTAAACGTCTGCCTTCAGCTCAGGTCATGATCCTGGGGTCCTGGGATTGAGTCCCACTCAGCCAGCAGGGAGCCCTCCTCTCCTTCTCCCTCTGCCTGCTTCTCTGCCTACTTGTGCACTCTCTCTCTAATAAATAAATAAAAATCTAAAAAAAAGGGGCATAGGCAGTGGCATTGCCACTTGGGCTTGAGAATATTCTGCTCATATTTAAGTTGCTTTTCTGTACTTTTGCTGAATCCCTCCAACTACGTTTCTCTGAGAGCTAGTACTATTGACCTGATGGTATTGGCTGCCAGTTGGCAGAGAGGATTCACCTAGATTAGGTGGTTACTTCCTGTTCCTGTCTACAGACTTGGAAAAATGGAGAGTTTACTTTCCTCCAAAGGTTTCTTAGAACGTAGTGGTACAAAATGTTCACAAGTAGGAAAATGCTTTAAAAAGTTATGTCTGGTTACTCTCAGATAAACATTTCCATTAATATTTCATTTCATTTTGAGCCCCTTTATAGCTTGTAGTAGTTTTTTTTCAGTGTATGTAGGTGGCTTCAAACCATATGGTAAAAGCATTTTCCAAAAACATTCAATCTTTGTCTTACTATGAACTCTTTTCCAGAGTTCCTTGTCACTAAGCAGCTCCTCTCAACAGGCTCAAATCCCTTTTTTCTACTTTGATCTATCTCTGATTACATAGATCTCATAAGTCCTTTTGAGAACTTATACACATTTTAATAACACATTTGGGGATGAAATTGCCTATTTCTTTCCTCTGTGCATTGTTGCTATTTTTAGGTCATATATATTGAATGTTCCCATAGTCATTGTCCTGTACAAAGTAGTTATCACACACCAGATACAATTTTTTTGTGCTCAGTGATTGATGTTTATTCTGTTTCAGTGTACTTTAAAATGCTTCTTTTCTCAAGTTCTTTCCCCCATGACATGTTGCTTGTAGGTATTTTGTTTTTTTCAATTCCATATATGTGTTCTTTAAAAATTTTTTTTCTAAATTCTTTTGTTGAAGAATAATCAACATATAATATTGTATTAGTTTCAGGTGTACAACATAGTAATTCAGTATTTACATACATTTCTGAAATGGCTACCACAATTAGGTCTGGTTACCATCTGTCACCATACTAAGTTGTTACAATATTATAGACTACATTCCCTAAGCTGTCGTAACATAGCCTTGTATCTCTTAATCCCCTTCACTGACTTGATTCATCCCCCTCCCCCCCCCCAGCAACCATCCATTTGTTCTCTGTATCTATGAGTCTGTTTGTGTTTTGTTCGAACACAGAACACATATGTGTTCTTGATAATGTACGCTGGATGAGCATTTGTAAATGAGAAATTAGAGCCCCATATTGTGAAGGCATAGTTGTATTCTGTCTCCTAAAAGTCTAATCTCTTCCATCTTCAGGCATCTGCTCTACACACAGTGAGGTTGTCAAGTAGCAATCTCTCCCATCTTTGACACAGATATTTCCCCGCAATACCAACCCCCAAAGCGTGTGTTGTCAGGGGCAGGTAAGGAACAGGGAGAGTGTAGACAACTCTGCATCTGCTTTACCTGTTATGAGGGCTCCTGAGAACAAATGTTCAACAGTTCCTAAGATTCAGAGAATGTTAAATCTGCAAGAGACCACAGCAAGTTATCAAGATTATCATACTACTTTATGTTCTCTGAAAGTGCTATGTCCTTTTACATCCCCATGCCCTTGCTTATTATGGGGTATCTTTTCTCCCAGCCTGCCTGGCAAAATGCAGCTTATCCTCTAGCACTCTAATCCTCGAATTCATCATCCTTTCATCAGTGATAGCAAGCATTATAAGAAACTGTATATCATTTTCCCTACTCTGTGTTTTGAATGCCCTCCAACATATTCCATAATATAGTGGTTAATTTGTATTCTTTTTCTATTTACCCTACACGTTTTGAATGTTTGCTTGAATAGGCAGGATTATGGAAGAATGATGTACACATATATTTTAGTGGGATAAATAAGATAACTGAAAGTAAAGCACTTTTTAAAAATTTTTATTTATTTGAGAGAGAGAGAGAACAAGTGGTGGGGAGGGACAGCGGGAGGGAGAGAGAGAGAGAAGCAGACTCCCCACTGAGCAGGAAGTGTCATGCAGGGCTCTTTCCCAGGACCCTGGAATCATGACCTGAGCTGAAGGCAGATGCTTAACCGATGGAGCCACCCAGGCAATGGAGCCACTCAGGCACCCAGGTAGAGCACTTTTTTTTTTAATTTTATTTTATTATTTATTTATAATAGTCATACAGAGAGAGAGAGAGAGAGAGGCAGAGACACAGGCAGAGGGAGAAGCAGGCTCCATGCACCGGGAGCCTGACGTGGGATTTGATCCCGGGTCTCCAGGATCGCGCCCTGGGCCAAAGGCAGGCGCCAAACCGCTGCGCCACCCAGGGATCCCCAGGTAGAGCACTTTTAAATGACTTTCATCTCTAGAGGTCTTGATGGGAAATTAATTCACTCACACTTTTAGGTTTCTCACTCAAGTCACTGAGGAAGAGAATACACTATTTAGTTCCAGGTCATCAAAAAGCCATCATGGTATTTTAAAGACATGTTAGTATATATATGTTATAGTGTGATTCACTTTGTTCTGAATCGGCCAAGAGACATATTATGGAGATAGGATTTGTATCAGTGCTGTTATGGGAGAAGAGTGGCATCTTACTGTCCACAGAATTGTTGCTGACATTGACTCTTCCAAATTACAAAATGAAAAATAAAGAGGTGAAATTCATCATTAAAGACAGTAGTATTAACACGAGTTATATGTCTAATTCTTGTCTTCCTAATAATTCTTAGTCAAGAGCAATTAGAGAAATGCTCCAAGTGGAGCATCAGTATCTTGTCTCAAGTTATAAGGTGTTTAGGTTCATATGATGTAGAAGCAGAAAACCTCAAACTTTCCTTTTGCTTTTTATCTTCATAATTTTAATGTAGGTCATCCAACACTTGAATACTAACATTGACAATCATTTGGCCTTATACTTTAGTCATTTTTTTAATGCATCTGGACATTTGTTTCTTGGAAGAAGGTAACTCTTAGCACTGCTCCTGGTTTGTACACATTATTTATTTGGGAACCTGTCTGTCTTTGTGACCACCTGTCAGAATTTGGCATTATTTAAATGTTTGAGATGGGTGATTGAAGTAGTTGAACAGGATCTTCTCACCCAACTGCTGAGGACTGACTAGAGACTACTTTAAATACAGAATGTGTTCTCCAACTCAACAGCATATTATTAGAAATACATAACATATGGTATGTCCCCCTAAAATTAAAATTTAAATTTATAGAAAGCAGAAATGTACTATATTATACCCATAATACTGTGAATACTCACATTAACATGAACCACCCCCAACTCTAGGGTATTTATCTTTTTTACACAATGTGCTAAAATGTGTAAATTAATTTATCTCATACAAACTGACATATAAAGTTGCTTCTAACTAGAATTGTTTCTAGACTCAACCATTAATTGAGGCTGTCACTGGTTTGCTACAGGATCCAAAATACCTACTATGTTAAACTTCATTTAAAACTACAGAACTTTCTTGACGCCATCGTATTTGATGCTTGAGAGATTGTATTTGTTGGCCATACTTTTCCCTAAAAATTATAATAATTTTTGTGGTTTCAGAGTCTTACTTTGTTAATGTTTGCTCTTGCCCTTTACCTTTCCAAACTCTACTTATTTTTCTAGGTCAAGCTGAAGGGAATCAAACTCAATTGAAATTTTCTTCTATCCCTGTGGCTTCATTCATGGCATCTTAGACATAGTTTATAGCACTTATTTTCTTTTGCCTGTGTTGGTTAATCATGAACATGCCTGCCTTCTGTACTGGCTCCTAGAGCACTCTGACGATGTTTTAGGCAATCTTGTATTTCCTGTAGCACCATTCATAATACATAATATTCAGTATTTGTTGAAATTTGGGGGTTGGTTTTTTTTTTTTCTAAACTAGACTTAACAAATCAATCAATAACGTGAAGTTTAAATGAGGACTCAAGCTGTTGGGCCATGCTGGTTATGGCTTTGTCCAGGTTGTAGTTATTATTTCACTATATATAAACTGTGGGACTGCCTCATCTGTAAAATAGGAGTGTTTGTAATAGAATTACTCAGCCTCTTAGGGTTGTTGATGAGGATTAATATAATTTGTTTAAAACATTTATCATGCTGCCTAACATATAGAATACACTCAGTACATTCCAGATATAATTATTGTTAAATGCAGTCCCATTGGGCTAGACCCAGCCCCTTGGGGGCCTGTCATGTAATCCTTTATGTCTCAGGTACCTAACCATGCATATGATAAATATTCAATAAATAACTGTCTTGAGTTGAATTGATGGATTGACCTTATTTTTATCTCCCGTTACAGCCCACTGTTTGTAACATGGAAGATTGGTCGAGACAAAAGATTGCGTGGATGCATAGGTACTTTTTCTGCCATGAACTTGCATTCAGGACTCAGGGAGTACACACTTACCAGGTGAAGACCAATTTTTGTTACCTCTGCTTCTACGTTAAAAGAAAAAAAAACTTATGAAACTTGAACCTGATACTTTAACTCCTTTGCTTTACTAAATTGTTAACATTCTTGACTCCTTTCACATCAGATTTTTCCTTCTCTTCAACATTTGCCTTATCCCTGGTAAAATTTTATTGCCACATTTTATCAAAATATAAAATACTGTGATTACATTGTATTTTGCCATAAGTGTTTTAAAGTGTCTTCCTTCAAAGGCCAGCTTATTTTGTATAACTTGAAAATGGATGCCCAAAAGTCAATGGCTTACCACAATGTATAATTTCCTTAATAACACTGTGTCTTCTCTGTTAGGCTTTGTAAGAATTGTTGATGTCATCTTACATGTATTGTTACACTTTTATGTACTCCTGCAATGGAGGGGAGAGCCTAGGAAGAAAGGGATGCCACAGCCTGGCAGTGTTATCATTCACATTCACACTTTACCCAGAATTAATTGTAGCTTACTTATTTTGTTTCGTCTAACACAAGGACAAAGTAATGAATGCCTCATTGCAGTTGTTAAGGCTTTGTTTTTAATTTCCAAATGCACAAAAAGCTATCGAGTATGCCATCTGATTTTTTTTTTTGTTTCAAGTTTAGATTTCTAGCAAATTATGTTCCAGAATTATTTCAAAAGAAGAAAATTCCTTAAATAATAAGCTATTAGTAAAGGAATTTCCTGTTTTTGTTCATATTTCAGGGTGATTATCTGATACAATTTCTATAGTTGTAATATGCACAAGTATCTGTCCAACAACAAATTGGTCCCTGCTGACTGTTGGTACTTGGGGAACGTTGCTTAACCTCCAACAGATAAAGTAGTAATTACAGGGTTTTGTTCTATATACTTAGTAGGGATGTTAGGGAGGTGTTAGGGGAATGAAATAATATCCAGTCACTACTTTGCTTCTGGAGTAACATTGCAGAACATTCATTATTTTATTATAGGATTATATAAATGCAGCTTGTGGTAGCAGTTAATAAAATACTGGTAACTGAGTTTAGTATTCTTTTTTTTGAGTTTAGTATTCTTATATTTGAAGGTACAGCTCACAACTACAGGGTTTTCTTAGCTTACAGTGAAACTGGAAAGAAAAGCAAAGGCTTGGAGGGTCACCTTCACTTTTTATATTTGCACAGGCATTAGAATTGAGTGTTTGGACTTGATTAAGAACATACAGGCAGTAAAAAGATCAAAACACGAATTCTAGAAATGACTTGAACTTGCCAAAGATAGCGTAAATGCTAGTCTAAGCAAGTTAGATTTTTTTTCCTGACATGAAATACCATGGACTCATTTTGGGACTTTAGCAAATTCTGCCAGAGACTACCTCTTTGGGACAAGTACATACAAAATTACTTTTTAAATAGATAATCAAAGGCAATTTATTACACATTTCCTAAAATAAGTTGTTATGAGGAACACTGGCTCCTTGGTTATTGCTTGGAAAAAAAGGATTCTATAGCCAAATAAATTTGGGGAACACTGGTTAAGCAAATTTAAGCAGCTGTGCTCACTGCAGGACTTCTCAGAACCTTTTACGTCAATAGTGTTGTGGGTCTCTAAGAGTGAGATCTAGAATGCAGCATTTCCCAATTCAACTCTTTTGACCACAGAATCCTTTTATCCTCCCACTCCATTCATTGTCTTAGGCCATTAGTATCCCAAGGAATACATTTTTAGAAATATAAGTCTGTCATAAAATTTCCATTTTTCTTTATAGTTGAAAAGTCCAAGTGAATAGTACAGAAACCCTTTGTACTTTCTAATGAAATTGTGGCAGAAATCCCAGTATCAAATGTTATATACTTTAGAAATCCGTAGTAGTAGTGACTGTAGTAAGAGTTTGGTTTTGTTTAAAGAAAAGATGAAATCTTCACCTACACTGATAAGAAGGGATGAAAATATTCAACTTTTCCGGACTTGTGGATCTGTCTCCAAGGGGTATTACCAGAAGAATTTTAGTATTTTTCTGACAATAATGTGACTCTGAATGAAACATTCAAATAGCCCAGCTTGGAAATTTGCCTGCATTTGTATATATGGTTACCTTCATTGTAATCTATGGTCTTCCTGTTTATTTTTCAACTTTCTTCTCATGTTTTTATACAACTTCCTGAAATGGTGTATGGCACAGTAGATATGTGTGTTCATGTGTGTGTATACACATGTACATACCTTGTCTTTTTTTAAGATTTTATTTATTTATTCATGAGAGAGAGAGAGAGAGGCAGAGACACAGGCAGAGGGAGAAGCAGGCTCCATGCAGGGAGCCCAACACGGGACTCGATCCTGCGACTCCAGGATCACGCCCTGGGCCAAAGGCAGGAGCTAAACTGCTGAGCCACCCAGGGATCCCCCTTGTCTTTTTGCTTCTGTTTGGCTTAATTCCTTTTGCTTATATAGCAATAAGAATTTAGTTATTTGGAAGAGATGAACAAAAGAAAACACATCTTACAATATTCAATTGCTCTTTTTTTCTAGATTCAGCTTAGAGTCAAAACTGTGGAGTCATCTTTAAAAAAGTTGCAGCATAATATCTTTCAGCTAAATAGGGGGCACTTATCATTTCTACAAGGTGCTGTTGATGGTATTATGATAGCTGTCATTTATTAAAACGTGCAAAGTAAAAACTTTGTTGAAACTTCAGAGCAGCTTTATATGCATGCTACTTACAACTCAGGTATTAATGCCACATTTTAAAAATGAGGAAACTGCAGTTTACAGAATTTAAATAATTTATCCACTTACACATCTAGTAAGTGGTAGAACCAGGATTCAAACCTAGGCCATCTGACTATAAAGTCCAAGCTCTTAATTACGACATTCAAGATAAGACAATGTAAGTTTTTCTGAGAAATTATGTTTTGCAGATTTGTTGTGAAAATAATGAACTTCAAAGAGAGTTACTATAAATTGTATAAATCATGGATTGATAATTCTTCACAAAATCTAGTTAGGAGTTAAGATTGAAATTTTGGCACGTTATTTAAATTCCAGAAAATCTACAGATAGCATTATGAAAAGTATATAATACAGGGTTGTATAGACTAGTCAGAAGAAAACTGACTTGGATTAGTACTGTACAAAGGGACAATGCTTATTACAAAAATATCCTTCTGTATGTTTTGAAATTGTTTTCTCTGGCCACACATAAATAATGGACTGGACTTTGAGAAGAATACAATTTTTTTAAAATATGACGATTGCTGATTATTGAAATTTGTTATTCAATCTAAAAAGACCATAAACCACAAAATTTACAAATGGAATCAAATGAACATAGAGGTTTAGGGATAAAAGGGAAGGAGAAAGCAAAACAAAAAATAAACTGAAATTAAAGACTCACCAGGTAGAGATGTCTTTTTTAAAAAATTAGAATGTCTGGTTTTTCACTGTCTTCACCGGTGATTAGATAAGACTATTGTTTTTAAAAGGTTACTCAGATATACCCTTTTTTATTGTGAAATATACATAACATGAAATTTTACCATTTTAACCAATTTTAAGTGTATAATTCTTTATATTGATGTGCTACCATCACTACCATTCATATCCAAAACTTTTTCATCTTTCCTAATTGAAAGTCTGTACCCACTAAACTCCCTATTGTTCCCGGCCCCAGCCCCTGGCAACTATCATTCTACTTACTGTCTCTGAATAGAACTCTTCTACATACCTTATATAAGTGAAATTGTATAGTATTTGTCCTTTTGTTATAGTCTTATTTGGTTTAGCATAGTTCAAGGTTCACCCATGTTGTAGCAGGTATTAGAATATCCTCTTTTAAAAGGCTGAGGAATATCTCATTGTGTATATCTAGCACATTTTGTTTATCCATTCATCTGTGGACATTTGGGTGACTTCAACCTTTTGGCTATTACAAATAATGATGCTATGAACATGGGCATACACATATCTGGTTGGGGACCCTTTTTTTTTTTTTTTTTTTTTTTTTTTTTTTTTTTAATTTTTATTTATGATAGTCACAGAGAGAGAGAGAGAGAGGCAGAGACATAGGCAGAGGGAGAAGCAGGCTCCATGCACCGGGAGCCCGACGTGGGATTCGATCCCGGGTCTCCAGGATCGCGCCCTGGGCCAAAGGCAGGCGCCAAACCGCTGCGCCACCCAGGGATCCCCGGGACCCTTTTTTTAAAAAAAAAAAAAAGCTAACCATTTTATAGAAGACAATGATCTAGTTTGTTATGGTCTCTTGATCTCTAAAACCTAAATCTAAAATTGGCCAGGTCCTTTTTAAATGAAATGTCTATCATAGATTAAGTTAATTTATAAACATACAGTTTTAAAGTTAAACCACTTGTCATAGTCAAGTTTATGTTCTCCTAATTGAAACTTTTAGACTGAACTGAAACCTTATAAATAGGCTGATTTCCTCCCAATTGTAAAAATGCATAATTTCTGTGTAGATAGCAGAAAGACTGTGAGAATTATAATGTAGAACTATGAGATAGACTATTCCTTCCTTGTCCTTGGAGACTCTGGGTAAAAGCAGAAAAGCTTAGAGCTAATAAGAAGCAGGATGGAGAGCTCAGAATTATTTATAGAAGTTATCCATGGTGACATGTTCAGGTCCACAAATTACTATATTTATTAGTGGTCAGAGATTCAAAGTAGAAATATTCTTTGTCCCAGGTGAAGAACAATGTCTAGTATTTGCCAAGTTACTTGCATTTTTGGCCATTACATGTAAGAAAGCTGAGGCAAACTTATTTCCTTTCTTTTAGTACTTAGAGCATATACTTTTATTTTTTTTAATTTTTTTTAGAGCATATACTTTTATAGGAAGATAATCACAACTAACATAGATGAACACAAACATGTCAGACAAAGATTCCTTAAAATTTTAGCCAATATGTTGCCCAGCAAAGCATAGGTCTGATTCCTTATATAAATTCAAGTTGGTGGTAATTCTTCTGGAACATATAAGTGAATAATAGAGATGTTCTTATTTTGTAAAACAGAAATGTGGCCTGTCATCAAACTTAAAAGACTATCTTTTCTTCTCATTTACTTGTTGGACTTAGACCTCTCAGCAGTGAAATAATTATGCAGGTGTGTGGGCAGTTTCTGGAGCTTGATTCTGAACCATGCCACTTTGTTGCATTACTTAATTCTGAGAAATTAGCAATGGAGGTTTGTTCATTTCTAAAGAACAGGGTGACCACATAAAAGGTGATGTGTTTTGTTTTGGCGTTTGTTTTGTGAATGAGAGGGGTGTGTGTGTGTGTGTGTGTGTGTGTGTGTGTGTTTGAGAGAGAGATATTGAGATCGACTGTTTCTATGTTACAAATGTTCATTTTCTATTAGGATTTTTGAGCTTTTAGAAAGAGCTGACAGACCTACTTTATTACTTTCAAAGGCCCTGGCTAGATTGGGTTCTTCTGGGTGACTAGATTTGTTGTAAATCAAATTCGCTTTTGTGTTTAGTGTTATCATCTGTCATTTTTCTAAGGCAATATGAGACTAAAACCATTATAAGCAGCATAATTATGTTTTTCCCTCTCAGAGGGGACTATTTTGTGATCATTGTTATTCTTAATTATTTTAGGTAACTGGACTCGGCTCATTGAGAATAGATTAAACAAGCCCCTCACCCAACCTTATTTAATATTAGTGCTCATGGTAGCATCACCCAGATTGATTTTTCTCATGAAAAGAAAAGCTGTACATGAGTCACTTCTAACTACACTATTGTCATGGAGGCTCATTCTGGAGATGCTCAGGCTAGACTACTTTTGGCAAGTGTCTGTGGCAAGACTCCTGGTTAAAATATGCTTTTTGGAAAAATAAATTAGAAGTATCAAAAATTAAGTATGCAAACTTAATTAGCTTAATTTGTCCACATTTTGTTGCCTTTGTACAAAAGGCAGGTTGGCCTGACTTCTAAAACTTGTACCTAATTTGTTAGTTTTAGTGTATAAGTTACCAAATGAGAAATTGTTTCTCAGATTGTGCAAGCATTTAATTTAAGGTGTAGTTTGAAACCTAGATTGTTATATACCCTCTACTAAAAATTATTCATAAGGTAGCAGAATTAAATCTGTGGAAATCTGGAATCCTCTTTTTAGCCACTAGTTTAATGGACTCTTTCGTTGTTCCATGGTTGTGCTAAATGTACAGAGATGTGGCCGAAAAATGGCCAGCAGAATGTGGAAGGAGAAAACTAAAGAGTATGAACCATTCCCAGTATGGGTAATGGCTCCCGAATTATAGAGAATGATCTGAATTCATATAGCACCTACTACTGCAGAAATTAAGTGTAGTGAGTATGTCAGGTTCCAGTTCCTTATCATATCTTTCAGATCTTCAGATATCCCGTTGGAATCCCCATGTTGCTTTTAGGGCCACAGACACAATGCCTTTGAGTAGAAAAAGCAGAATAGGCCATCTGTAAAAAGGTGAAGATGTGAGAGAAGCAGAAAATAGGCTTTTGCAATGTCAGAGTTCTTGGTTCTTCCATTTCATAAGAGGGTAAACTACAAGAAATTGACCCTATTCTTTGCCCCTGGGAGGCTGCTATTTCCCCTTTACTCACGTTTAAACAGCTCATCCTGCAAATTCAGTCTAAATTTTCCCTTAAGAATTTATAATATAGTAGGAGAGATAAGAGTAAGTTATATAAATAATTCTAGCCCTAGATAGAAGGTGATTTTTGCTAAAGAGTCAGAGGTGGCACTGGATGAACAGATACTGTACATCTGCAATAAAAGTAGAAATACATTTAAAGCAATTAATGAAATTATTTTATTTGGTCCATCCTTTGTCTACTTGGAGTAAAAATAAAAACCACTAAACCATTTTTTTGGTTTGTTTTTATCCATATGGACAAAAAGTCCCAAATCCCAAGGACATGTATAAATTATTAATATCAAAGTACCATATACAAGGTATTGAGTTTTTTGAGAGATTAATACATATTTTGAAGGGAAAAATGAACTTATTATTGAAAAATTAAAACCCCAGAAATAGAGCACATTTAAGAGTGTGTGTGGTGAATACACAGTTCACCAAAGACTAACTAGAACCAGTTGAGTTATAGCCTGATGCTTGGCAAATGAAGAAAATTAAAAGTTAATGGTTTAGATTCAATTTCTCTCTTGTCCCATTAAAATGAATTCATATTTTGTTTCAGTATAGTAAATTGATATCTACCTCCTTTCGTCAGAATCATTGCTTGAGACTGTCTCCATTTTTTTTTCAGATGAAAGACTGAAGTGGTCAAGATAAATTAGAACACAAAATTGTGTGAAATCATTATTATATTAGATGCAGTCTAAAATCATACTGTAGGCATTTAACAATATATTTATTTTTGTCTGAACATTTACAAAATAAATAATGAATCTACTTATAAGTATCTAAAGTATTTGAATCATGAGGACCTGAAAGAACAAGAGAAGAGATTTTGTATCTTAGTGTCCTGGAAGAATAAGATGCTTACACCAATATATGCTCATGGCGATTATTCCTGTCTAGGGTATCATACAAATAATATGTTCTCTTTTTTTAGATTTTATTTATGTATTCATGAAACACACATACACAGAGGCAGAGACACAGGCAGAGGGAGAAGCAAGCTCCATGCAGGGAGCCCAACACGGACTCCATCCTGGGTCCCCAGGATCATGCCCTGGCCTGAAGGCAGCGCTAAACCGCTGAGCCACCGGGATGCCCCAAATAATGTGTTAACACTTCTAGGGGACAGTGTTGCTAGTAATTTTAGTACTTTAAAATAACTGAATATTGAGACATGGTGCAGCAAATAATACTAAATTTTTAGTTCCTATTTTATAAGCATGAGAAAATACTTTTTCAAAGATTTCCTTAAAAGGTAAAGAAACAAAGCCTTCCTCTGTATTCTTTGCCTTCCTTCAAACTTTAAACCACCTCACGTGGATATCCAAAATAGTAGCCTTTGGAAAACTTTCATTTTCATCATTGATAACAATTTTGTGTTCTTTAAAGGCTAAAACACTAGTCAGCCCTCTATCTCATGTTGTAGATATATTTGTTGTAGAAATAACTTCCAGATTTTTTTTTTTTACATTCTCTCTCACTTTTTACATAAAGATCAAACATTCGATATAAAACTCTTGTCCTAGGGCAGCCCTGGTGGCTCAGCGGTTTAGCGCCGCCTTCAGCCCAGGGCCTGATCCTGGAGACCTGGGATCGAGTCCCACATAGGGCTCCCGCATGGAGCCTGCTTCTCCCTCTGCCTGTGTCTCTGCCTCTCTCTCTCTCTCTGTGTGTGTGTGTCTCTGTCTCTCTCTGTCTCTCTCATGAATAAATAAATAAAATCTTAAAAAAAAGTCTTGTCCTAAAGAGAGCTACATTATCTGAGCTGCTGCTTTACAAAAAAAGTTTAAGAACCCATACTATATAATAAAATAGGCATGGACAAATGGAAACTTTTTTTTGAAAAGTTCTGTTGGAACAAGAGTTTCATGGATGCTGAGAATTTTTAAAGATGGGAAATGGTATTTAGCATATTCTGTTGAGAATGAGGCTCTAATTATTAGTATCAAATTTGCATTTTCCATATGTTTAAAATTTAAAAGTGAAGAAAATATATTAGAGTTGTGAAGTGTAGCTTTACAATTTGTCTCATGGTCAGAAAGCTCATTTTTATTTCTTTTTTTTAAAGATTTATTTATTCATGAGATACACAGAGAGAGGGAGAGAGAGGCAGAGACACAGGCAGAGGGAGAAGCAGGCTCCATGCAGGGAGCCCGATGTGGGACTAGATCCTGGGACTCCAGGACCATGCCCTGGGCCGAAGGCAGGCACTAAACCACTGAGTCACCCAGGGATTCCCCTCATTTTTATTTCTTTTACACTTTTTACCTCAGCTCACAAAATTATCCTGTAAATAAATCTATTGGAAGTATAGGCTTCATCATTGAAATTAGAGCAGCATGACATCACCATTTTTAACCCTCATTTTTTAATTTATACACTGAAATGCCAACTTTTGTGTCCTTCCTAGTAGTGAAAGAAAAAATTAGAAAAAGCCATAAAAATAAATTCGTCAGAAGCTTTGATTAAAGGGATTGCCCAGAACTCAGCTTCCTGTTGCTATACCCAGCGACTTTGAGGACTGCTTTATATATGGTCCACAAAGCTTATTTCAAAGGTTTCAACTATTGCTGCTTCACTGAGAATGGGAGGAAAGTCTCTTTCAAATTGTTCAGGCTGCTGGGTGATGAATGAAGTGCTGAATCACTATATTGTCCACCTGAAACTAATATAACACACCTGTATGTTAACTATACTGGAATTAAAAGAAAAACGTAAAAAAAAAAAAAAAACCCAAAAACTTCTTTAGGCTGCTTTAAATCAAAGCCATTCTTCTAAGATGACCTTCTGTTGCTCCCTAGCTGAGGGGGATTGATTTGCTCACCTAGGTCTGGAGAAATCTGCTAATCCTTTGAAATGAGTGGAGCGGTGTCGCATATAAGAGCAGTAAATAACCACACGTGGCTGGTTAGATTAACACTGCTAATGAGGTCATGGGTTCAGTCCCCATGCGGGCCAGGTCACTTTGTTCAGCTGGACATAGACTGCACCCACTTCCAAGGGGGCTCAGACAAGAGCGTGCAGATGACTCAGTACCACACCCAAAACTTCAGCCTTGTCTCAGCAATAGGAAACACTCTACATTTGGAAGACCCAATCATGAGATTTCTCCCAAATAGTTCTAAAAATAATTGCCTTGAATCTTAAAAGAAAAAAAACATGAGGATATTTTTAAAATTAATTTCTTTTCAAAAGCCCTCTGGAGAGAGCCAACAAGATGTGGGGGGAAAAAGCTCTTTGGAGTAGCAAGTGGAAATGCCAACACAGGTTGGGTTTCAGGGGGCCTGGAGATGTTATAGACAAAGGGGAAGATTTCTGGTTGCATCCCTGGCCTCAGAGGAGAATTTGTTCATTTGTTCCTCTCTTGAGTTTCACTTCGAATCAAGAACAGTTGGCCAGGAGAGGGAGTCATCTCAGATACCAGTGGGTTTCAGCTCGAAGCCACTCTTTCCAACCTCTGTGGTGAAAGGAGGACTATGTTAAACTCACCAATGTGTGAGGACATATGGTAAAATATACCCACTCTTTTCAAAAGGCCCTTTTTTAAAAGGCCCCATTGTCAGGTTGTTACCTGTGGTGTCTGGAGATGCTCTGGTGCCTCCTGAATCTGCTTACTAAGGTGTGTGTGTGTGGTCTAAGCATACGTGTGTGCCTCTCACGCTATTTTAATTCCCTCTTCAGAGCTTTATTACTGCTCAGAGTAGCACACTTACCCCAATAGCCACACTGGGCATGAACACACCCCTTGGCAAGACTAAACTCTCCTCTTTGACTGTTAATCCTGATGCCTGAGACAAGAAGTCCCCCTGTGTCCCTCCTGTCTTGCCTAGAGTAAAAACCAAAGTTATTCCAAAAGCTCTGTTTCAATTAGAGTGAAGTTAATGCTTTACAGTGCCATCACCCTCTGTCTGCCCCTGCCTCACCCCTGCCCATCTCCTATTCCCATCCTTCTTGTTTTTTTTAAGATTTTACTTATTTTTTAAAAAGATTTATTTGTTTGTTTGTTTGTTTATTTATTTATTTATTTATTTATTTATTTATTTATTTATTTATAAGAGACACAGAGACATGTGCAGAAAGAGAGGCAGACTCCCTGCAGGGAGCCTGATGCGGGACTCGATCGCAGTACCCCGTGATCATGCCCTGAACCAAAGGCAGACGTTCAACCACTGAGCCACCCAGGCATCCCAAGATTTTACTTACTTATTTGAGAGAGAAAAATATCACAAGTAGTGGGGAGGGGGAAAGGGAGAAGCAGGATCCATCTCAGGACCCCCAGATCATGACCTGAGCTGAAGGCAGATGCTTAACCAACTGAACCACCCAGATACCCCTCCTCCCATCCTTCTTAAGAAGCACAGCCTTCCTAACATCACATTCCAGCCATGCACAATTATCCACCACTTCCCAAATACATGTCTTTCATGTCTCTCTGGCTCTGAACCATTTTTTCTCTGCCAACCACGTAGCTCTCTGTTCCTACCCAGTCAACTCCTCCCCATCCTTCAAGACACAGCTTGCTCCTTACTTCTGTGAAATTCCCTTGACACTCCCACAGGAAAATTGGCCAATCCCTTTGTCTGCCCAGCACTTTGTTCAGGCCTCTATGACACCACTTGACACACTGGTTTGTAATGATTAACTTTACACGTTTGTCTCTCCCTTTTGAAATTACCCTCTGTAGTAGTTTACCAAGCCATATCAAGGCAAATGAATAGAAAAAGTGTCATCACTTCGTAGAGCAACTTGATCCAGATAACTATTTCCAATCTCTTCCTTTCTGTCTGCTTCAGTTAGGTCACCTTTGTCACTGTTCCCTGCTGCCACTGTACTTGAGCTATTAGAAGTTTCTGATTCTGAGTGGTAGTGAGAGGGATAATTTAATGCCAGTTGGAGTTAGACTGATCCAGGGGACAGGGATCCTAGACTGATCCTGGAGATAGGGATGCTTATCCAGAACACTTTAGAAAGCAAGTTAACATAAGGCTGATCTCTTTGGGATAGGTGCTAGAAGTGATTGAAGAACCACAATGAGAATTGTTGCTCACCATGGAACCACAGAGTTGGAGGGAATCCTCACAAGTAACTCCAGTCCAACCCTTAACAGATACTTGAATCCCTCTTAAAATCTCCCAAGAAATGGGCAAGGAGCTTCTATCAGAGTATCTCCATTGACTTGGATCTCACTACTAGTTAAGTAAGCCATTTCCTTTTCAAACACCTCAAAACCCACTGCCACAACTTCAGTTACCACATAGCTTTAGTTGAAGCACCAGAAGTCAAAGATTGCCTATATTTAGCACTTTATTCTTTATAGAAAGCCACATTAACCAGCAGTGGTTAAACTTACCCTCTGAGTAATGTCTGAGCCTTTAGAAATTGAAGAGTAGTAAGATATGTAGCTTTACAACTGACTCCCATCCACCCACCCATAACAACTGTAACTGGCCCCCTATTGAAAGCTTTGAAGCTGCTGCTGCCACAGCTTCTCTCACTGCTTACATTAAACTTCTGGAATTGGCTGGGCCAGAGAGTCCATAGATTCCGAGAAAGAACTGGTACAAGATCTTTTCATACCATCCAACAATTCATAGTACAAAGTTGGAACCAGAGTGAGAACACAGGTGTTCTGACATTTGCCTGGGACCATCACTACAACTTTCACAACAGAAGGCTTCTATAAAAGTAGGAAAATGTATTTATATTAGTTTCATGTTAAGAAGCATACCATGCCAAGGCACCCTGTAATAGAATAATCAATTTGTAATGTAGAGTCTCAACACCCAAGTTATCTGCCTTGTATCGAGTTTTTGGCATATTTCCATAAAGTGAAGAATAAATACCCTTTGAGCTATTCGACCAAAACTCCAGGAGTAACAGAATCTGTGAGACAAGCCCAAAGCAAAACCCAAAGCAAATACATACACACACACACACACACACACACACACACACACACATACACATAAATATATTTATTCCTATCTTACATTTCTCTTTTCCTCAAACATGGCCTCCAACATACTATTTATATTTACTAATCACAGTAATCACTAATAGCTTCTATTTGTGTGTTTGCGTTGGACCCATCCAAAGTATTTCATGTAAGTTACCTCATTTCATCTTGTCAGTTATATGTACTGTTGAAGGTATTTCACTTATATGACAGTTAGTGAAAAACAGAGCTTAGGTTAAGGCACTTGCTGAATCACAGCTAATACGTGACCGCACCTGAATTTGAACCTGATTCTATCTGGCTCTGAAGTCTGTGTTCCCAGCCACTGAGTATACTACTCTCTCTCTCTCTCCTATGAAAGCCTCTTATAGCTATTTTTTCTCCTAACTCAGTCGGCATCCCCTGGCCTTCATTCATAGGAAAAATAAACACTGAACAACTCTTTTTTTCATGTGGTGTCTCAGTTACTCGACTCAGCATCCCCAAAATCCCTCACACCTGCACTCCGTAAGCTCCAGTCTTTACTCCACTTCTCCTAGATCCTGTTTCCTTTTAGAATCATGTGACATGCCATTTCCTTCATGTGCCCGTGTTCTTCACAGCTATTATCCTCTTGGTCCAGGTTTGTGTACTGATCCCCTCAGTCCCCTCAGGACAGATCATCTCCTCAGGGCCACCCTCTCAAGCTTTGACTTGCTTTGTGCGGCACCTGCATCTCACCCCAGCAAGTTTACATGGAATACGAGTTCAGCCTTCAGGTTTCCGATTGGGTATAACCTGGCTGAAATCTACTCTGACTTTGGTAGGGGGTTAGGGAAGGCTTCCCCATAAAGGGACTCTAGGTTAAAGCCCTGGCTCTTCTCTTCTCTACACCTGTTCGAAAAAGGGAGAATTTCAGGAGTAAGAAACTAGTCCATTTCTTAGAAATTATAATTAAGGGAACAAATTCCACATAATTTAGATCAAATTTATGGCATTAGTTTTCATTTTTTGCAAGTTGACGTTCCTTGGGGCAACTTACCATAAAACAAGAAACAGCTATATAAATGGAGGACAAATATATCCATGACTGACATTTTTCTTGTAGAAATGAAAAAAGAATCTTAAGAAGGAACTAGATGTATTTGGACATGGATGATGTCTCTTGTACCATACTTAGATGTCTTATAATCAGAAGGTTTTTAAAAAAATAATTTAAAAAAAACTATCCAGATTGTGTCTCTTTCTGACTGCATTTGGGATTTGGGGATCTGAGTATCTGAAAAGCAAGGGAGATTTGTTAAATGCATTTTTAAAAATTGTAGGGATCCTTGGGTGGCTCAGTGGTTTAGTGCCTGCCTTCGGCCCAGAACATGATCCTGGAGCCCCAGGATCAAGTCCCACATCAGGCTCCCTATGTGGAGCCTGCTTTTCCCTCTGCCTGTGTCTCTGCTTCTCTCTTTCTCTCTGTCTCTCATGAATAAATAAGTAAAATCTTTAAAAAATTGTATATGGGACTTTTATGGGCACATTATCAACTTTGAGGTAAACTGTAATGAAAACTAGAACCTTAGGCATTGTATCTTGTTTTTGCCCTTGATCCCTTTAAAAACATCTTTATCTGAAACAAATAGCACATCATCAAAAGTCTGTTTTCAGGTTAGAGGCATTTTAAAGCCTGACAGGAAAAATACCTTTCCATTTTTAAAAATTCATATACAGCCTGCTAATTATTATAAAAGGAATGGCAGTGTTGCTGGATACATTGTCCATGTCTCATGTCTCCTAATAGGATTTCAAAGAATGTTGCCAGCATATGAAGTCATCATTTCACATATTCAGGTCCCACATACCAGAGACTCATCATGGCAACGGGGCAAATTAATGATGCCATGAAAGAGAAACCAGCACAAGGCTAAAGATGCCTATCCAGGAGTTAGTAACATTTTTAGTTTCTGGGATGTCAGAGAGGCTAACCAGTGCACTTAAGTGTCATTTGTAGATTTGTGGCATAGGCCAGAGAGGTGAGAGGAAAGGGTGATGGAGCCTGGTAGAGCAGAAATTCTGCCAACTAGTTAGATGTCCAAGTTGATTGCTGCTGTTCTGTCTCTTGCCTGAGGTGTATCCTGTTTTAAGTTCAAGACCGAGAGAACCTTCCAGAAGGAACATCTTTGATTTCCAAAGCAAATAACTTTGTAAATGCTCATGGCTCTCCAGCATCACACTGCAGAGTTCTGTTTCCCAAAGGATCCACCCAGGGTTTTCCTCAAACCTCCAGAGTTACTGCTTCTTCCTTTGTGTGCTCATTACACTGTGCTAGTACCTTTGGTACAGCATCTTATTTGTCTTGCCTTGCAGCATCCTTAATGCAGAATGCACGTGATTCTCTCACTTAGGTTGCTTGTCCCTTAAGGACCTAAGCTAAATTTTTTACACCTTTGCATCCCTTAAGTAGCTGTGGGGGATTAGGCACAGATCAAAATAAATATTTGAGTAAGAGTGAGTTCCCTTAGTATACCACAGTAGTTGTTTGCTAGGTGTGTCACGATCACTAAAGAACCAGGAGCCATAGCCTATGCAAGGGAAGTGAGCAATGAAGGTAACAAGTCTCTGAAAAGGTAAATCAGAGGAAAATAAAATTAATTTGCAGAAGCGATTCACTTTCCTTTTGAGGAACCTGAACATAACCTAAGGTGAGACAAAACTGTGTTTTGTTTTCTATTTATAATCTTAGATCAAGATATTTTTGATGCATGACTTGCCTTATAACTGCATCAGCTGTCATTTGAAACCCCTTCATTCTTATGAGAGGTTTTAGGCAGACAAAATATTTAAGATACACTAGTTGTAGCTGTTAAGGTCTGCTATTATAAAAAATGTAACCATGAAAAGTTTAAAATGGGCTCCCACAGGGGCACCTGGGTGGCTCAGTCCGGTGAGCATCTGATCCCTGGTCTCAGCTCTGGTCCTGATCTTAGGGTTGTGGGATCGAGCTCCGCAACGGGTTCCACACTCCCTCTGCCCTTCTCCCTCTTCTCTCTCTCTCTCTCTCTCTCTCTCTCTCTCTCTGTCTGTCTTTCTCAAGCAGATAAACAAAACTTTGTTTAAAAAGTGCTCCAAAACTTATACATACTCATTCTACAGATGAGATAAAAGAGAACCAGAAGGAGCCTAAGATCCTGTGTATTGCTTGTAGTACACAGTTGAACTTACAAGCATCTGGTGCCATAAGGATGCTTTTTGGAATTGTTTCACGAAGGATACTTTATTCACAATGGCACTGGTGTCCACGTATTTACTTTCTTACTCCTTATAAGAGAGAGATGGCTATTTCTGTGAAGTTTTATAGTTCCTAGTCTTAAAAAGCTCAGATGAGTGGGTGGTGATTTGTCAGAAATGATCTACCTGTGATGGCTGAACACCTTGGGTGAAGGGGGCCCAAAGTTTCAGGTAAGCGATCCCAGTTCATGCCTTCATGTTGTGCCATTTATTAATATCTAATTAATTATCCTTAATAATTATGTTAATGAAACCATGTGGATTATCTGCGTTGACACAGAAATAAACCTTGAATTCAACAAACAAAGCAGGACCCCACCCCATTTCCCCAAGGAAGAAGTTTTGGGCTGGGGATTGTGATAGCATTTGGATCATTATATTAACAAGTTTTAAAAAGTCCTTTTGAG
This sequence comes from Vulpes vulpes, assembly GCF_048418805.1. Classification (NCBI taxonomy): domain Eukaryota; kingdom Metazoa; phylum Chordata; class Mammalia; order Carnivora; family Canidae; genus Vulpes; species Vulpes vulpes. Next base: position 80,235,560 of record NC_132796.1, on the reverse strand, counting down.
GGATGCCTGGGTGGCTCAGTCAGTTAAGTGTCTGTCTTGGGCTTAGATCATGATCTCAGGGTCCTGGGACAGGGCCCTATGTCAGGCACCCTGCTCAGCGGGGAGTCTGCTTCTTGCTCTCCCTCTGCCCCTCCACCTCACTCATGCTTTCTCTCTCTCTTACTCAAATAATAAAATCTTTTTTAAAAAAAAAAAAAAGTCCTTTTGAGGATAGGCCTCTATCCTAGCCTCAATTATCAACTGTGGGAATATTTGCTCCTGAAGGGGTGCCACCCTATTCTGAGCTCAACTCAGAACTCCCTCTGCCCCTCCACCTTACTCATGCTTTCTCTCTCTTTTACTCAAATAATAAAATCTTTAAAAAAAAAAAAAAAGTCCTTTTGAAAAAAAAAAAGTCCTTTTGAGGATAGGCCTCTATCCTAGCCTCAATTATCAACTGTGGGAATATTTGCTCCTGAAGGGGTGCCACCCTATTCTGAGCTCAACTTTCCTTGTCATTACCCCAGCCATATACTATGCAGTACCTATCTATGTAATGAATAAACTGTTTGGAGATTAAACAGAATGCTCAATTTTTACAAAGCTCAGTTGCATTGGGGAGAAAAAAAAGTGCTGTTTGTATGCATTTAATAAGAAGGTGTTAAAAAATAATAGGAATGTGTTAATTTCCACAAAACATCTGGTTTCAAACAAAAGTTGTGAATGTAGGACCTCTGAGGGGGATTAGAGAAGGAGAGGGGATTTACTGTGCTTAACAATTGCCAGTAGTTAGGCCACTTCCAAGTTGTGATTTTGTCAGACTTGGAAATTAAGTGGGATCAACTCTACTGAGCCCTTCAGTAGGAGAAGATCCAGATCCAGCTGCAGTAGGGAGCAGTTACTCATTGAGAACTAAGGCGTTACCCAGTGTCTCCTAGCTTGTCTTCATTAATATGTTTAATATTGCTCTTTTTATATTCTGGGTTTAAAAAAAAGACTGTGGTTTATTGGCTGAACTTGTTCAGCTGAATCTACTGTAAAAGGGCTTTCTTTGTGGCCATTATTTTACTACAGATTTCAGTGTTCTTGCTGTTCTTCTTTTCTTAAGAAGGTAATTCAAACTTGGAATAGTTACTATAGTTTCAAAGCTTGATTGAAAGATGCATTCAGTATTTTCTCTAAATAAGCAGCAATTATAACAACACAGCTGTAGTTAAAGATAGAATTTATTATAAATCCTGACAGTCATGCTTCTCAATGACATCAGGCTGAAATAAGATCTGTTCAGGTGCATTCGACATTTACTGAGCACATAACTCTGAGCAAGGTAATGTGGTCGGTACTGTGGAGATATTGAGACAAACTATCTGGTCCCTTCGCCCAATGAGTTTGTAGTATCATAAGAGAGATGGACACGTGCACAAAAGGACACGGAAGAACATAGTGAGTGCTACATCAAATGTATAAACAACACTGCTGGAAGTGAAAGAAATCAGCTCTGGCTGCATATGCTGGGGAAGGTTTTACAGAACAACTCACATTTAAGTGGAATCTCTCTGGACATATAAGACTCTGTTTCAACATTGAAAAGTTAAGGATGTGCAGAAGGTATGCATTAGGTGTCCAAAAAACTTTCTGAGCCAAATGCAAGGAGACAGAACAGTGCATTCTGTTTGAGGGATAACTGTAACCCTGTGTGGCTTGAGCTCCAGTGAGGATAGTGGGTGATAAAATGGTAGACCGGGGCCAGGGTCTTTTCTCAAGGCATCAAGTTGGCATTGAAAGATTTTCAGCAGGGTAATAATGTCATTCAGAGAGGACTCTGGCCACTTATATATAGAATAGAATGGCAAGGATAGAAATGAGAGAAGAATTGGCTGATTTTAAATATTCTAAATGAGAGATGCTACAGATGTGAATTAGATTAGTAGCAGGAAGGATGTAAGGAACAGAGACATGGTAGCACCAGAACAAGAGGAGACTTTGTATGGGGAGTGAGGGTAAGGGACGAATTAAAGACAGGGTCAAAAAAAAAAAAAAAAGTCAGGGTCAAAGGTTCCTGTTTCTTTCTTTCTTTTTCTTTCTTTCTTTTTTTTTTTTTAAGGTTCCTGTTTCGCGATGGGCAGATGACACTGCTAATCGGCAGCCCAGGAAGAGGCACATGTTTGACACATTGCGTGTAAAAGAGTCATTTTTAACATCAAAGTGATTTTGACCTTAATCTTACAGTCACTGAGTTTCTTTTTAAATTAAGGATTTATTGAACATTGCTTCCTTTCAGGATATAGTAGCGACCGAGATGCCTATGATTGATTGACTTTTTATATGAAATGTGTTTCTGTTCTTTTTTTTAAAATATTGTATTTATTCATGAGAGACACAGAGAGAGGCAGAAACATAGGTAGAGGGAGAAGCAGGCTCCCTGCAGGGAGCCCGATTTGGGACTCGACCCCAGTTCCCCGGGATCACAACCTGAGCCAAAGGCAGATGTTTAACCACTGAGCCACCCAGGTGCCCCTGAGGAGCCTACAATTTAATGTATTATTACATTATATAGTATTTAATATTTTATGTAAAACTGTAGTAAAACAGTAGAGGAACAAGACCCCTTCTTCTTTTGGCCCATGCCACAAAGCAAAGCTTAGACTGTATATAAAAGATTGTTTTTACAGGGCTACCACTAGCTTGAAGGAACACTGATGTTATAACATTTGGTAAAGTACAGCTGAACCCTCAAAATTCCTCCTTGTAACCAAATATACATTTTGTGAATGAGAAAGCTATAAAGAAATAAATGTTTGTAAACACTGGGCAGTTGTTATGGAATTTAAATATCTGTACTTATTACCTAAGAATGTCTGGGTTTCAAGGCTGAATTAAAATAGATTCCAGGCTTCATTAAAGGTAAACAGAACATCTGTTGATCTGTCTAAGACAATGGAAACTGACTGAATTTGTATTATGGTACAAGTCAGCATCTTCTCTTCCATCTATTTAGCAATACTTTTGGGTAATCACTTCTCCTTTGGGGAACTTTCCAGATGTTTTGTGAATATGATTCCAATTTAGAAGAGTTGTTTTTATATTGTAGCTGAGCAATGTTCTAACTCTGAAACTCTTACTTAGACTGGGGTAATTCTAGCCAAGGGGTCCTCTGAAATGTGTGTAGGAGTGCCCTGTGATACTTTGGCTTTCTTGACTTGCCTTGATTCTCAGAGCTGCCTGTGGAGGCAGTTTCCTGGAGTTGAAGAATCCAGCCCCTCTTGCAGTAATTTCCATTAACAAAGAAAATAACATTTCCAGGTATCAGCCCAGGTCATTACATTTGGAGCAATGTTCATATAGTGCAGTGAAAAATGAACAGCAAGTACCACAAGATGATTTAAATGCTTCCCTAGGAAGAAAAAAAAAAAGCTTCCCTAGGTACAGATGTCCATTTGCCTTTTCCAAAAGGAAGAGATACCCTGAAATTCAGTGGAAATGACAGGGTGGTTGCTGTTGTAGACATAGTAAAAAAAAAAAAAAAAAAAAAAAGTTTTTTTCCCCTGAATAAAAGATTGCAAACTTTTAAAAAATGTTAACGTATTACAATAGTCTGGCATTAAGTAGTGAAACTGTAGACAAGTGTCTGCTTTGTGTTATGACTACATTTGTTTCTTTTTTTAAAAGATTTTATTTATTTATTCATGAGAGACACACAGAGAGAGAGAGAGAGAGAGAGAGAGAGAGAGAGGGGCAGAGACACAGGCAGAGGGAGAAGCAGGCTTCATGCAGGGAGCCTGATGTGGGACTCCATCCCGGGTCTCCAGGATCAGGCCCTGGGATGATGGCAGCACTAAACTGCTGAGCCATCCAGGCTGCCCTACATTTGTTTCTTAATATTTAGAAAGTCTTGTTTTATCCAGGTGTAGATTATGCCTTTTATGATCTTCCATAGAAAAGCCCTCCCAAAACGGAACAACCCCAGGCTGTCTCACCCTGCTCAGCAGTTGGTTTGTGTGCTGTGTTTGCTTACTATCTTAAATATTTACCCAAGCCAGGCATAATTTAAAAAGCAAAATTTCTCATTTTAAAAGAGGCACAAGCTTCTGGTGTCCAGTTGGCAGATGAGTTTTGGACTGTGGACCCTCTTATTCCTCTCAGTTATCACCAATGATACAGAAATGACACAGATCATCAACCCAGTAGATGAAGAGAGACCTGCTTTGCAAAAACGAGTACAGACTTTCTCACCCAACCCCATGTTGCAGGTTTTTCTTTCCCCCATAAAATCTACTGGCTAGCATTTTGCTCTGAAACATCGACCTGTGATTATTTGATTCAGTAGTCTTGTGGGATCCCCACCAATTTTAGTGTCCCGAATTTTCTTAAGCAAATACATTTGGTGGTTCTGGTATTTTCAAGGTTTCTATAGAAACTGGAAATCTTTGAGCCTTCTTTTTTTTTTCTTTAACCTTATTGTTCTAATTTACCATTCTGCATCTGAAAAGAGGGAGTCTTACCACCTCAAACCAAGTGAAACTGATGGACTAGCCACCCATGACATGCTAGTTCTGTGCGTTCGGCCTACAGGAAACCTGTACAAATCCAGGGGTTTACAATATCATCTGAGTGGTCAGACGTGTCCTTATGACAAGGTAACCAGGCCTCTGAGGCAGTGGGCCAGGCCCACGGAGTCAAATGCAAACCAATATGGAGGTGTGAAGAGTAACAACCACTAGGAATGGTTCCTCTGGACAGCGATGCTACTTTGTTGGGCTTTCCTTTGATATTTGTCTCACAGTGATTGACTCTTTAGTACTTAACTTACGGGTTTCCCAAGAGTGTTGTTGCTCTGCCTTTTATTTTGTTTGTTCTGGCACGTACGTCGATCACCTCAGGGATGTAGGCTTGTTTTTCGCCCCCCCCTCCCATTTTACAGCTCGATGTAACCCAGGGTATGAAAAGTTTGTTCCGTCTTTCGATCAGGTAGGAAGTAATTGAACTCAATCAGGAGCTCTGGACCATATTTATTTTTTAAAAAAATTTTTATTTAAATTCAATTTGCCAACATATAGTATAACCCCCAGTGCTCATCCTATCAAGTGCTGAGCCATATTTCTGATTCAGTATTTATGACCCACCATAAGATTTGTACTTACAGGTCCTTCAGTGTGATTATAACTGTAGGCGAGCAACGAGCCTCACTGAATCAAACAGAAAAGCTCCCTAATTCAAAATAATTGCAGGAAGTCCAGTATGATCAATAAAGGATGAATGAAACATTTATTTTTAAAGAGTTTTGCTTGTCTTAAGGACACAGATAGCTCAGAACGGGCTAACAGAGGACTACCAAGTAGATGCCTTCCAGAGAGCTGCTTTTTCGTCTGCACAAAGGATTCATAATTATGATGTTACAGTGCATGGAGATGGCTAATTCTAAAGTCCTGAAAATAGTTTCTCTTTCAGCAAGTCTCATACTCCTCTCACAACCTTAATTACAAAGTTGATTTGTCGAGCCTAGCAGACCCTTCTTTTCCAGTCTGCCTAGGTCTGTTTGAATTAGCACAAATCTTGGATTAGGGGATCGCAAATTAATGACGTTTGATTCTGTGATGGAGAGTTTGCTTTCCATCACTGATAATTATTTCCAGGAAAGTTTTAAGTCCACAGAAAATATTCTCTCAGTTTCCTTAATGTTGTTTGCCAAAGCCTTAAGAAGTGGCTTTTAGTTACATGGGGGAGGAAGAAGACATGGCACTAGCAAAGGAAAATGAGGTGCTGTAACCTGGTCTCTCAGGTTTGTGGAGCAGGCTCTGAGCAGCATTCTAAACCAATATTATTCCTTGTAAAAGGCAAACCAGACCTGGGAATTTAAAAGTCTAATGTGATTGAGAGAATGTGTGCTGGTGCATATTAATACTTTAACCCCTGCCAGCCTGGTAAGTTGTAGATCCTCGTAGTTGACAAATACTCCCAACAGCCCCACCAGAGACAGGTCAACTGGTCTTCCCCAGAGGCAGCTCCTCTCCCACCAGATCATTCTCATGGCTTCAGAGGATTGATCTCCATCAAGTCCCCTTTTTTACTTTGGATGCTCACTGTCCTGAGATTGCCCAGAGAACCCGAAGAGTGGGCAGAGGACTTTGTAAAGGATTTTTCGTGTCTGATTTCCTTGAGGCCTGTGTTCTTTTAGAGAGACTGTTACCTTGTGCTTCTTTTTTTCTGTGCCTGCCTTTGCTGACTCGTGATTCATCCATTTCGTAAGATGTTCTTTTATAAGAAGGTGTGAAAAGTGTAAGAATAGACTGGTAATATGGGTCCCTATATGTTTCAAACTACAACAAAATAGTAAGAATAACCCCACAAACATAAGAGGCCATTGAGCTCCTTCAGGATGCAAAGTATCTGTGTTTTCCTTGGGGGGAAAAAGGGCCCATGAGATCAAGGCAACTCTTTAACTCTATCATGGAAGTGGATTATTATCTATTTATAGCAGTCTGTGAGTTTGGGATGGAAAAATGTTGCCAAACTGTACTGCACTGTGAATGCACAGTAATTTAACTAAGGACTAAAAAGGCCAGTTACCACCTAAATTAACAGCATTTAATAGCCATCCAACAGGGGAAAACACACTTCAGTGGACAGTTGTTCAGTTGATGAATAAAAGACTATTCAGTGTATGGGGCAATGTTGGCTATTTAATAAAGTAAAAGCAGTAGGGTCATCTAATGTTTATTATATTACCGGTAAATGTATATTAAATTTGAGACTACCTTCCTATATGCTTTCTTTTCACTCATTAAATATTTATTCAGCAGCAACTGAACGCTAGGTACCAGTTATAGAGTGGTGAGCAAAAATGAGCATAGTCACCATACTCACGGAGCTCACAGTCTAACGATGTTATAACACACACGTGGGTATGAAAGTGTAAAAAACTTCTCCATTGCATTCTATAGGGCTTTTCTTATTAGCCTAGTAGATTTTCCACAAACAGAATGATTATCTGTAAAGCCAGAAGGAGTAAGGCCTTGCAAATTTAGGTTGCCCCCCCCTTTTCTGTTTGTTTTACATCTCTAAAATGTGACTTATTGTATGAGATTTGTCCTTGTCATTAGGTGTTCTGGGTTGTGCATATAAGTGTCAGTTGTGCCAAGGTAGTATAATAAAACTTCTTTGAGGTAAGGTGTCCCACAGATCTGCAATTGAACATACCATGTCCATATTGATTGTCTAAGTCTGCTTGGCACATAGCAGGCACTGAATAAATATTTGCTGACTTAATTAAGTCGCATTCATAGATACTCTCTTCCACCAGTAATCATTATGACTGCCACTGGCAAGTTCTGCTGCTGTGGGGAACAGCGCTCTTGTCACATGACTATAATTTGAATTGCATGGCTTTTATCCATTGCATTTTTTCCATCCTCAAATGATGCCATTTCCTTTTTGTATCTAGTGTGGTTTCCCTAATACGCATGCACTGTAGTACAGAATCCGCAATTGTCATGATTTCAGCAGTGTATCGCAAAGCTTTGCCAACATATTTTATTACCCCAAGTGCTTCTCTCCTGGAAACAAAATCAGCGTAGGACCCTTTCAATGGGAAAATTAAGTAATGTTTACTGGTGAGAGGATGGAAAACTATACAAGTAGAGTTTTTCTTTGCCTTTGAAAATCGGGTTTATCAAGATATAACTACAATCAAGAGACGGAGAGCTAAAATATCCTTTTCCTTTTGATCAGGCTCACTTTTAAACACATTTGTTGAAAGGAATAAAAGAAAATCTGTTCATGTTAAGGGATTGGAAGATAGGTTGGATTAAAGTCTGAGCAGTTCAGCAGGACATCAAGAACCACATATCCCCTTGTCCTCAATCTATGCATGGCATTGTGATATTTACTTGAACGTGGGCATTGAGATTATCTTGCCCTGACTAGCTTATAATTTGATACATTTAGGGGCACCTGGCTGGCTCAGTTGATTAAGCAGCTGACTCTTGATTTCAGCTCAGGTCATGAACTCAGAGTCCTGGGATCGAGCCCCGGGTCGGGCTTGGTGCTCAGTTGGGAGTCTGCCTGAGATTCTCTCTCCCTCTGGCCTTCTTCCTGCTCATATCTGCTCACATGAGCTCTCATTCTCTCTCTTTTTTTCTAAAATAAATAAATAAATATTTAAAAAAATAATTTGACGTATTTAAACATACACAACCAGAACATCCAGTGGCATGTGCAACAGGGACAGATTCTCTCATTGTTGGAGCTTGATTATAAGGCATTAAATGCCCTATTTTAAAAAAAAGATTGTATTTATTTTATTCATGAGAGACACACAGAGAGAGAGAGGCGGAGACAGAGGCAGAGGGAGAAGCAGGTTCCATGCAGGGAGCCCGACATGGGACTCCATCCCTGGTCTCCAGGATCACGACCTTTGAAGGTGGTGCCAAACTGCTGAGCCACCTGGGCTGCCCCTATTTTTTAAAAAAACAAACACATAACTTTTCTCTTGAATGTTCCTTTCTCTGTAGCTCAGCAATGAGAGAGAATTGGTAGAACATAACGGATGGACTACAAGGGCAAAAAAAGAGCAAAGAAAAAGTGTAATGAGACCCCTGCTAGCATATAAGAATAAAGTAACATGGGGAGGGAATGAATTAGAAACGCAAAGGAGGGGACTAGTGAGGACTGCATTTGCCACCCCCACTGGGGTTGGTACTTTGCTGCTCCCCACCCTGATCTGCTTAGTTTTGGGATCCTGCACGGCTTCAGCACGCGGACAGGTGCCAGGTGTCTGGCAGTGTGGGGTTATTCTGGGAAGCTCACTGCTTATTGTTGTAGCTCTTCCCTGGTGCCTGTGGTATCATTTTCTTCTCTGCTCCCTGAACATGGAGTGTTCTGGAGTGGAATTAGCTTAAGACAGAGTAGGTCAACAAATATGTGAAAGGTTAGTGGAGGAAGGATGAGGGAAGTCAGGAGATGCAGGGCACAGTCACTTTCTGCTCTAGTTCCCCTGCATGTCAAACCAAGAGTGCAAACTGGATGATCTCTGAATGCTTATAGCTCTGACATCAGATGACTCGATGAGTATAGGGGGCTTTGTTCTTGGAGGACACCTATTATGGTTTCTTTTTTTTAATTTTTAATTTATTGATGATAGTCACACACACACAGAGAGAGAGAGAGGCAGAGACACAAGCAGAGGGAGAAGCAGGCTCCATGCACCGGGAGCCCGACGTGGGATTCGATCCCGGGTCTCCAGGATCGCGCCCTGGGCCAAGGGCAGGAGCTAAACCACTGCGCCACCCAGGGATCCCCCTATTATGGTTTCTGATGTAATGTAACATGAGCTCTGTCTACTTCATGGGGCTGTTGTGAGGGCCAGCTAGGCTAAAAGATGTGAAAACCCTCTGGAAACTATGAAGCATTGTATAAAACAAAGATGATGGAATGATTGAAACCCTTCCCCAAAGATATCACACAGTGATAAAAATGAAAATCATTCCATTTCAATCAGTGTAAGGCAAGTTATAGAAACCTTAAAAGCAGATCTGTAGTTATGCTTCATTATAGAAAAATATGCCATTGGAAGTTGTACAAATCAAGGACCGATTCTATAACCATTGCCTGTTGAAGTGGTGCGGGAGTTGAGGCACTCGACTTTTCTTCCCCTTCTGCTTTTCGGGGTTACCATTAAAATGTTAGAGAGACTATATGTTGGCAAATTGAATTTCAATAAAATATTTTTTAAAAAGAAACAAAAGAAAGCTTTTCAAAACACTAGGTTTATAATAGAAAAATACAGTGTGATGTTTCCTCTCCAAAAAAAAAAAAAAAAAAAGAAAAGAAAAGAAAAAAACCCGAGAGAGAAACCAGTAGTGATTTTTGTACCATTCTCTGTCACCGTCCCCCAACCACTACCCAAAAGCTGAGATATAACAATTAAAACCAGTACCGAAAGGAAGGGGGATCAATTCGACTGAATGGCAGAGCATGAGAACCTGCAGTTGCCTTGCATCCTGGCCTGGTGTGATGTTTCCTTTCTTTCATCTCCTCCTTGTGACATTTTACTGTTCTTTATTCCTTACCTTACTAATGTAAAAGAGCAAAGAAGAGAGGAAAACATCCAGAGGGTGGGGGACAGAGTTGGGGGGTGGGGTGGAAGAGAAGAAAAATAATGATGGAAAAATAGAGAGATGAGACATCTCAGGGGCAGTAGGGAGGGGCTGGATTCCATCTCTCTCTCTTCCTCAGCATAACCAAGTTGATAAGTATACTTTGTACCCCATCCTTAAGAGTGACTGAACTTTCCTACTTGGTTACTGGTAGTCCTCCATCGGTGACATCTAAGAGCATCAGAGGCCCCACAGGCAGAGCCAGCATGCTAGCCCCCAGCACACCTGTACCATTTAGGGCTGCCAATCATTTTAGAAAGGACAGTAAACCAGGGGGTAAGACCAAACCACCCTAATGTGGTACGTGAAGGACAGTGACAGTATATGTTTTGCAGTTCAGGGTTTACTCTCTACATTTTGATTCCCATGGAAGGAGGAGAGGACAAAAATTGCATGTGTAGTGAGTAGGTGAGAGCATATTCATTCAGGTTGGAAAAGCAAAGTTAAAAATCTGAAACAGGCCTGTAGTCTAGATCTGTCCTAAACTAGTTCTTTGGTAATGCTATTATGATTTTCAGCAGATGAAATTTCCAGTTGGGGAAAGGCTTCAGAATAAGGGAAGGCTTAGTGTCTCACTGATAGGGCTTTTTAAATTGAGATGAAACGTGTTTTTCAATGGCAGCAGCTCTGAATCACCAAGATCTAAATGGAGAAAACAAGAGAACAAAAGCAAGCTAATACTCTGACTAAAAAAAATGTACCACTTATCTGAGTTTCATTTTTTTTTTTTAAATTTTTATTTATTTATGATAGTCACACAGAGAGAGAGAGAGAGAGGCAGAGACATAGGCAGAGGGAGAAGCAGGCTCCATGCACCGGGAGCCTGATGTGGGATTCGATCCCGGGTCTCCAGGATCGCGCCCTGGGCCAAAGGCAAGCGCCAAACCACTGCGCCACCCAGGGATCCCCTTATCTGAGTTTCAGAACCTGCTCACCCTTAGAACCCAAAGCGTTTGGTGAAACCCCAGAGGAAGCAGCATTCATTGGAGAAATTTTCCTTAAAACTGATTACATGTGTATGCATACATTTATGTTGATTTGCTAATATTCTAGAAGTGGTAACATGAAAAGAGAAGGGGTTCTAGAAGTAGGCAGCCCTGTTGAGTTCAGATGTCAACTCAGTTACCTATTTTTATGATCCTTGGCAAGTTGCTTAATTTCACTGAACTCAGGGAATCTCATTTTCCTCATCTATAAACGGGGTGGTTTTGAGGACTCCAGCAAGGTAACACATTTATAGCACCTGGCTCATCTAGCAAGTCATGATTAGCTCGTGTAGCTCCTCAACAGATATTGGCTTTTTTGTATTTAAAGCTGTTTTTGCTCATAGTATCACGTATCTAGATTTATTTCTTAGAACCAGTAACTCTTAGAACCATGTACCTATTAGAACCAGTCTCCTAGAATTTAGATTTGCAGTCTCCAAAGAGGGGTGTACCTAGATGATCCATTGCAGGGTGAGAAGAAAAAAATTCGATTTATGATCTTTTTATCTAAAATATAAGAAAGTACTTAAACTCCACAGATATTTGATGTATGGACTGGCCCTGGTGCCCTCATTAGGTCTACATCTGAAAGTCACTGTCACATTCTAAATGAGGGATCTTGAGGAATATATGAGATCCATGATTTGATGGAAATTGATAGTGGCATCCTCCTTTCATTCGCTTTTAGCATATTGCAGTGGATTTCAGTTTACATGCATCTGGTTAAGTGGATTCATGGTTCTTAGTATTTGACCTGCAGTTTCTTTGTAGGAGTCTTCTGAAGCCATATGACCATTGTTTATAAGTTAGCTAAAGCTGATCCATGCAGGATGGACTAGTGGCTTAAGAAAATTCCTGCACAGGAATGATGGATTGGTGATATAGTAATGATATAGACATAAGGCAAAGACAAGAACATGGTGAGCTAGCTGACACTTCTGCAAGTTATAACTTGTTTGGATGAGTTATAAAGTAAATATGAAGATAATCTAATGAGACCTGACAAGATGTCAGCCCCTAAATAATAAGAAAGAAATGACCGAGAATGTTACTGAAAATATGTATTTATACATGCTATCTTTAACACCAAAGCTTACTCAAATATATATTGTACTTTGGATATATTAGCTAGTGATAGTAGTACATGTATACACTTTATAAATAAATATACATACTCGGGGTATGCGATCAAACTTTCTTTACTGACAAGAATCAAAACCTAAAACCTAAATCAAAACCTAAAACCAGTGGTTTAGATGAGGAAAACATGGAGCCTCTCATTCCTCATTCTGTGTTGTTGCTTAGAAAGTGTTTTGTCTTGTTTTGTTCCTAGGAATTTTGATGTAGCACAAGCATTATGATAAATAATAATGTGTTTAAATCCATTGAAGATAAACTGATCACAATTCAGGGAACTGCATTTCTTAGTAAACATTTCTTGTATGAAAGTAAAAGACCAATCCTTGCCCTGGAGATTTTTAAAATCTAGTTCAGGAACACTGTTACAAAGCAACATATGAAGGCATGCCTGTAGGATAATAGAAATTCTTGATGAAAAAGCACCTTACTTGACATAGTAGATTGGTTAACCAAAAAAAAAAAAGTGTGTATACATTTCATTTCTATAAATTTACCTATAATTCTGGGTCCCATCGTAACCAGTAAACCAATAGCAGAGAGGGTAAAACAGACCTTTTCAGAAAAGAAACAAACCTTGTCTGACCATTCCTTTCAGTATTCCCATTGCATGTGATTCAATAAGTCTTTTCTTAAAAGATTTTATTTATTTATTCACGAGAGACAGAAATTGAGAGAGAGAGAGAGAGAGAGAGAGAGGCAGAGACACATAGGCAGAGGGAGAAGCGGGCTCCCCGCGGGGATCCCAATGTGGGACTCAATCCTCAGACCCCAGGATTACACCCTGAGCCGAAAGCAGACACTCAACTGCTGAGCCACCCAGGCATTCCTTTAATAAGTCTTTTATACATACCCATATATCATTTTTAATCTTTTCTTATATCCTCATGGCTCTTGACATGATAAAAAGCATATAGTAGGTACTTAATATATTTTGAAAATGAAAGAAAATCAAATTAAGGCTCCTCAAAATGACCATACCTGGAAGAGTAACCATTATCCCTTGAGATGGCCTCATTTAGTTCCTAGAGAAGATAACTTGTTTAGATTCCCCTGTATCAATGTTGAAGAGTCATTCTTATTCTTGGGGTTCCCTTTCTTTTCCCCAAGCTATGATATGGGGACAGTTCTATAGACATAAACTTACAGTGAAAGTTCTTTGACATCCACTACTTATTGAGCATAGTGTATACGAGGTAATTATGCAGGTATTATTTTATTTACTCGTCACAGTAGCTCTGTAGTATTATCACCTCCATTTTATAGATGATGAAATTAAGGCTTATAAGGTTAAGAGACTTGCACAGATGTCACACAGCTAGTAAGCAATGGAGCCAGGATCCACATGCAGGTATATCTGACTCCAGGATACAAGGTCTTGACTATTACATGAAAATAGAAATGCAACATACCAAAGTCTATGAAATGCAGCAAAAGCCGTTCTAAGAGGGAAGTTTATGGCTGTACAGGGCTACATCAAAAATATATAAGAAGTCTCAAAGTAAATAATTTAATTACACCTAAGGGAACTAGAAAAAGAAAAACAAAGGAAGCCCAAAGTCAGTAGAAGGAAGGAAATAATAAAGATCAGAGCAGAAATAAATGAAACAGACAAAGAGACAATAAGAAAGGTCAGTGAAACTAAGAGGTGCTTCTTTGAAAAAACAAAATTGGAAAACTTTTAGCTGGACTCACCAAGAAAAAAAAAGAGCTCAGATAAATAAAATCAGAAGTGAAAGAGGAATTACAACATACCACAGAAATACAAAGGACCCCAAGAGACTGCTATAAACAAGTATATACCAATAAGCTGGATGATCTAGAAGAAATGGATCAATTCCTAGAAATGTATAATCTTCTAGGGCGGAATCATGAAAAACTAGGACATCTGAATAGACAGATTCCTAGATTACAAGTAAGGAGAACAAACCAGTAATCAAAACCCTCCCAACAAATCAAGTATAGGACCAGGCAGCTTCACTGGTGAATTCTACCAAACATTCAAAGAAAATTTAATACCTGACCTCCTCAGACTCTTCCAGAAATTGAAAAGGAAGAAATGTTTCCAAACTCATTTTATGAGGCCAGGATTACCCCGATACCAAAACAAGACAAGGACACCCCAAAAAAGAATTCCAGGCTAATATCCCTGATGAACATAGGTGTAAAAAATCCTTAACAAAATATTAGCAAACTGAATATAGCAGTATGTTGAAATAATCCTATACCATAATCAAGTGGGATTTATCCAATTCAACATCTGCAAATCAGTATAATACACCACATTAACAGGGTGAAAGGTGAAAAACATGATTATCTCAAAAGATGCAGAAAAAGCATTTGACAAAGTTTAGCATCCATTTATAATAAAGCCTCAACGAAACGGGTATAGAGGAAGCATACCCTCAAAGTAATAAAGTCCGTATCTGACAGACCTCAGCTAATATAATACTCAATGGTGAAAAGCTGAAAGCTTTCCCTCTAAGATCAGGAACAAGTCAAGGATGCCTACTCTACCCATTTTTATCAACACAGTATTGGAAATCCTAGCTACAGCAATTTGACAAGAGAAAGGAATAAAAGGCACACAAATTGGAAAGGAATAAGTAAAGCTGTTACTATTTGCGGATAACATGATACTGTATATAGAAAATCCAAAAGATTCCACAACAAAAACAGTTAGAAGTAAGAAATGAATTCCATGAAGTTGCAGAATACAAACTTAATATGCAAAAATTGGTTCTGTTTCTGTACACCCATAACAAGCTATCAGAAAGATAAATCAAAGGGATCCCTGGGTGGCTCAGTGGTTTAGCGCCTGCCTTCGGCCCAGGGCCTGATTCTGGAGTCCCAGGATCGATTCCCACATCAGGCTCCACATGGAGCCTGCTTCTTGCTCTGCCTGTGTCTCTGCCTCTCTCTCTCTCTCTCTCTCTGTGTCTCTCATGAATAAATAAATAAAATCTTTTAAAAAAAGAAAACAATCTCATTTATGATCATATCAAAAAGAATAAAATACTTAGGAATAAATTTAACCAAGGAGGTGAAAGACCTGTGCTCTAAAAACCATAAAACATTAATGAAAGAAATTGAAAAAGACACAAAGAAGGGGTGCTCATGGATTGGAAGATTTAATGTTGTTAAAATGCCCATAAAAGCCAAAGCAATCTTCAGATTCAATGCAATTCTTATCAAACTTCCTTTTTTTTTTTTTAAATTTTTATTTATTTATGATAGTCACACAGAGAGAGAGAGAGGCAGAGACACAGGCAGAGGGAGAAGCAGGCTCCATGCACTGGGAGCCTGACGTGGGATTCGATCCCAGGTCTCCAGGATCGTGCCCTGGGCCAAAGGCAGGCGCCAAACCGCTGCGCCACCCAGGGATCCCTCTTATCAAACTTCCAATGGCATTTTTCACAGAACTAGAATAATTCTAAAGTTTATATGAAACTACAGAAAATCCTGAGTAGCCAAAATAGTTTTGAGGAAGAAAAGCAAAGCCAGAGGTATCACGCTCCCAGATTTCAAACTATACCACAAAGCCATAGTAATTAAAACAGTATGGTGTTAGCATAAAAACAGACACAAAGATCAATGGAACAGAATAGAGAACCCAGAAATAAACTCGTGCATGTATGGTAATCTATGACAAAGGAGGCAAGAATATACAATGGGGAAAGGACAGTGTCTTCAATAAATGGCGTTGGGGAAACATGACAGTAACATGCAGAAGGATGAAACTGGACCAATATCTTATACCATTTATGGAAATTAACTCAAAATGAATTAAAGACTTGAATATAAGACCTGAAACCATGAAACTTCTAGAAGAAAACATAGGTGGTAAGCTCTCTAACATCAGTCTTAGTGATGGGGTTTGTTTTTTGGCTCTGACTCCAAAAGCAAGGGAAGCAAAGGCAAAAATAAACAAATGGGACTATATCAAAAGCTCCTGCACAGCAAAGGAAAGCATCAACAAAACAAAAAGGCAACCTACTGAATGGGGAAAGAAATTTGCAAATCATATATCTGATAAAGGGTTAATATCCAAAATATATAAAGAACTTGATACAACACAATACAACAACAAATGTCCTTTTAAGGAACAGAAGATATGAATATACATTTTCCCAAAGAAGGTGTACACATGACCAAAAGACATGAAAAGATGCCCTAGGGCAGCCCCGGTGGCTCAGCAGTTTAGTGCCGCCTTCAGCCTGGGGCATGATGCTGGAGACCCGGGATCGAGTCCTGCATCGGGTGCCCTGCATGGAACCTGCTTCACTCTCTGCCTCTCTCTCTCTCTCTGTGTCTGTTATGGGTAAATTAATAAAAATCTTAAAAAAAAAAAGAAAAGATTCCCTGCATCACTAATCATCAGGGGGATGCAAATTACAACCATAATGAGATATCACCTTACACCTATCAGAATGGCTCTTATCAAAAAAAAAATTTTTAAGTCAAGAAATAACATATGTTGGTGAAGATGTGTAGCAAAAGGAACCCTTGGGCACTGTTGATGGGAATGTACATTGGTGTAGACACTATGGAAAGCAGTATGGAAGTTCCTCAAAAATTTAAAAGTAGTTACCATGTGATCCAGCAATTCTACTACTGGGTATCTTTCATTTTTTTAAAGATTTTATTTATTTATTTATTTATTTATTTATTTATTTATCTATTTATTTATTTATTTATGAGAGACACAGAGAGACAGAGACATAGGCAGAGGGAGAAGCAGGCTTACTGCAGGGAGCCCAATGGAAGACTTGATACTAGAACCCTGGGATCACTCCCCAAGTTGAGGACAGACACTCAACCAGTGAGCCACCCAGGCATCCCTCTACTACTGGATACCTATCTGAAGAAAATAGAAACACTAATTCAAAAAGATATATGCACCCCTATGTTCATTGCAACACTATTTACAATAGCCAAGACAGGGAAACATCCTAAGTATCTATCAATGGATGAATAAATTAGGAAGATGTCACACACATACATACACACACACACACACGAATACTACTCAACCATAAAAAGAACAAAATATTAAAAAGAATGAAATCTTACCATTTGTGCAACATGAATGAACCTTAGGGGTATTGTGCTATGAGAGAGAAATACAAATACCATATGATTTCATATATCTGGAGTCTAAGAAACAAAATGAAAACGAACAAAACAAAACACAGAATCATAGAAACAGAGCACATTTTGGTGGTTACCAGAGGGGAGTGGGGGGTTGAGCAAGGGTGAAATGGGTGAAGAGGATCCAGAAGCACAAGTTTCCGGTTAGAAAATGAGTTGCAGGATGTAACATACAGCAAGGGGCACATAGAAAATAATATTGTAGTAACTTTGTATAGTGACAGATGTTAACTAGATTGACTATGGTGATCATTGCAGTGTTTACAAATGTCAAATCACTATGTTGTACACCTTAAACTAATATTATATTGCCTGTCAACTATACCTCAATAAAAAAAGATGAACCAGGGTCATAAAGAGAAAATTAAATTATGTTCATTATACTCAGTAGCTTTTCATCCAAAAAAATAATTAAAACAAAAACTGTTCCTAGTAGTTCATTTCTAAAAGCAAGATAGAATAAATCAAGAAAAATCTGCAGACAGAGCATTATGTGGACATTATTTGGAGGGAAATGAGGAACACCTGCCATCCACACTAAACACGTAGCCATCTGTTTCTTTGTGCATCTTGTATTTTCCAGTCTTAATTGTGCTCCACTAAAGCAGACCCACAACCCATTCTCCCAATTTAAAGGCAAGGTAAGAACTTGCCTGGTGAAGACACAGATTCTTGACAATATTGCTATGGTCATCACAGTGTGCAGCCCAGGGAGTATTCTTCCCTCCTGGTGGGCAGCTGTAGTGCTCTCTGAGAATAAAGGCTCTTAAGAGCTTGAGATTAGAGCAATTCAAGAAGTTGAAGCTAGTCAGAGGGCAGTGGACAAGAACACTCTAAAGCCTAAGTGAATCCCAGAGGATAGGAGCCAAATAGTACATATGAAAATCTGCAGGACCTACTGCACTTTTGCTCCCCCTCCCTCCTAACCTTTACTCTTCCTTGCTTTCTCTTTTTGTCTTTTTGTGAGTGTCTCTATTTTTTCCCTTTTTCTTTTTGCCTCCCACTTGCTTTTCTCATTTCTTGTTTTCTCTTCCTCTCCATCTTTTGTTTCTTCATATTTGTGCCCTTCCTCTTTTTCTGTCCCCTGCTCTCTTACCCTTCCTTTTGTTCCATGCCTTAGTTCTTTTTTTAAAACAAAGATTTTATTTATTTATTCATGAGAGACAGAAAGAGAGAGGCAGAGACATAGGCAGAGGGAGAAGCAGGCTCCCCATGGGGAGCCTGATGTGGGACTCGATCCCAGGACCTGAGCCAAAGGAAGACACTCAACCACTGAGCCACCCAGGCGTCCCTCCATGCTTTAGTTCTTTCCTCCAGTCCCCATAAACTCCCCATCATATTGCACATTTTGAAATATATATTAAAATCAATACATTTTAATGTTTATATGCATCCAGCACTGAGTAGGTTGTATTTATTACTTTAAGGGGGAAAAACATCCCCCAATTATGGAACATTTTAAATCTGGCTTACAATTGAAAATTTCCTTCTGGATCACTGCCCTCACTCACCAAAATAGGGTCCTCTTCTTCCTTTCTTAACCTAATGTAGTCACGTCCTTTGTTGCTCTTCTCTACCCTTATGTTTTATAAATGGTCACTGTTTTGCATTCTGTTTTATACTCCCCCCCCCTTTTTTTTCATAATGGGAAGTTAAAGTCACTACTTAATGTGAAGTAGAGGTTATGGATAATTTTTCAGATTTGGGTTTAGGATTCTAGCATTCTAAGTTTCTGGAATTCAGACATGCCATGTGTACATTCTGTTCCAGAATCTCTGATGATGGATGGCACAGTTTCCAGATGATTGAAACCTCTCATGAAAAACACAGTTTTTTGTTTTTTTTAACAGTTTTTTTTTAAACTTTAGATTCATGGATGCTGGATTTGCTTTTCTTCACCTATCTAAACTGGGATTTTTTAAAAAAGATTTTATCTTCTGATTTAGAGAGAGTATGCAGGAAGGGGGAGGAACAGAGGGAGAGAGAGAGAGAGAAGGAGAGAATCTCAAGCCGACTATGCCCTGATCGGGAGCCCATTGCAGAGCTTGATCCCAGGTCCCTGAGATCATGACCTAAGCCAAAATCAAGAGTTGGACACTTAATCAACTGAGCCACCCAGATGTCCCCCAAAAAGGGATTTTTAATTTTGGTTTTAATTGTTGCCTTGTCCTGAAAAATGGTGGCCTATAACCTGAAGCCCTTCTCAGTTTGGTAACTTTCCACTGGTTAACTGATTAAAGTCATCCAAGTTTTAGAAAGTGAAGAAATGAAGGAATGACTGAGTAAATGGCAAAGCAGCTAGATTCACTTACATCATTGCTGTTTCATGCTATATCATTTATGATGAGCCTTATAAGAGCTAAGGTTTCGTCTCTTTTCAGCTGGGTTTTTTTTTTTCATAGTTTTCAGGCATTGTCACCAATTTTGATTCTTTGATAGCTAAAGTCCTAATTCCCTTTTTTAAATGTTCATTTTCATTAAAGAGCTACTGAACATTAGATATTAACTTTGACAGATGTTAATGTTGCTTTTCAATTAGGTAAAATATATTCTTGGTGAGGTGCCAATTTGAATTGAATATATTTGAATTTGGTATGTGAATTAAACTGTTGTTTAAACCTTACCCATCCATCACATGGGTGAGGGAGCAGCTGGCTGCTTTTGTATGTAAGTAGGTCCCCCCAGTCATATTTATTTATTTATTTATATTATTTTTTAGAAGGGGGAGGGGCAAAGGGAGAGGGAGGGAGAGAATCCCTAGCAGACTCCCCAGTGAGTACAAAGCCCCACACAGGAGGGCTTGATCCTACGGCCGTGAGATCACGAAGCTCATGAACTGAGCCGAAATGAAGACTCATACACTCAGCTGATTGAGCCACCCTGGCGCCCCCCGCTTCAGCAATATTTAAACATTAGAATATGGTTTGCTATTGTAGGAAAGAGAACGTCATATAAATTTAATACAAGATCTCCTTGTTTGTCAGTTTCTTAGGCCGCCTTGAATTTAAATTCCCAGATACCACGTTGGTATAAAATGTTTTCCACGGATAATATTAATATTTTAAAATCCTTTCTGCTCCTGTAGATTTTCCTTAGACAGGAAGTCTAGCTCTCTTTACCCTTTGGCTACTAATGAATGCTATTAAGTTATTATCCATCTTCTTTAGACAGAGGCACTACAGGTATGAGATCAGAATTGCCAAGTAAGGCAAGCATTTACTTTTAAAATTAAAAAAAAAAAGACAAATCCATTCAAAGGTGACAACAAAAGTGTGATCCTAGAAGGTCTTTTGGGCTTGAGTCAAAGAATAGAGAATTGGTGTTGTATCCCCACCTGTGTCACTAACTTTGCTGGGTCATCTTGACCAAGTCACTTCCCAACTCTGGACAGCATAGCCCCTCCAAAGTTTCAGCTTCCACATTGCAGATTCTATATGCTAAAGAGAGCAGGTCCAAGGGAGGCTGAATCCTTGTTTTTTATCAGCTATGCATACCAACCTAACAGCTCTGGAGGTCAGTCTCTAGCTGCACTTTTTGTCTATTTTATAATCCCTGAAATACTTGCTAGTCTTTCCTTGCTAGTTCTTTCCCCCTAGGAATTTGCATTTAGAAATACTGAGGGCTTCCTACCTTTTGGAATTTTTCTATGCTCATGAATTTAATGAAAAGTTAGAGTTACCAAAAAATGCCCGAATTAAAAATCTTGTTTGAATGACTTTCTGTAAAATCAGACTGTTTCCATCATGACTAATGTACCTTCACTATTTCAGTTTTGAAGTTAATACATTTGAGTCCTGGTATGGCGAGGCATGATTGTCAGTTTCTCCTATTAACCATGTTAATATTCTCCCACTTATTCATTGTTCTAACCTTTTTTTTTAAAGCCCAGAATGATTGAACAACAAGGCCCTGTATCATGAGAGTTACATTTTAGGTACTTGAAAATTTCATTGATCTGAAATAGTGTGAATTGCACTAAGCTAAAATTTACCTTTCCTTGGTTTGCTAGGGAAAAAAGTAAACAAAATACCTTGCCTCCAAACATTGAGAAATTAACTGTCTGGCAACTTCAGGATGTGTATTGTTTTAATGTAAAAGTGAGAGAGAGGTTTTTATAAATCTCTTCATTAAAGGAAGTTTAGCACTATAATTTAAAAGGCAGACAATATCAAGGGTTGGAAAAAATATCAAGGGTTGGTAAGGATGTGGAGAAATTGGAACTCCCTCACACATTGCTGGTGGCAATGTAGAATGGTACAGCCACTGTGGGAAATAGTTTATCAGTTCCTTAAAAAGTTAAACATAGAATTACCAAATGACCCAGCAATTCAGCTTTTAGGTATCTACTCAAGAGAAACAAATACATATGTCCACACAGAAACTCATACATGCATGAATATAGCTGCATTATTTATAGTAGTCAAATGTTTCTCAACAGATCAACAGATCACAAAATGTGATAGAGCCACACCATTGAAATATTAGGCAGTTGAAAAGATGAAGTATTGATACATGCTACAGCATGGATGAAACCTCCAAAACATTATGCTCAAAGTCAGTGTAGCCATATTTGTAGGACTACACTTCTATGAAATATCCAGAATAGGCAAATCCATAGACCGAGAGTAATGCTTGCGAGGAGCTGGAAGGAGGGAAAAATGGAGACTGGCTGTTAATGGGTATGGGGCTTCTTTTTGGTGTGACAAAATGTTTTAAAATTAGAATGATGATGATGGTTATGTAACTCTGTGAATATGCTAAAAAACATTAAATTGTATACGTTAATGGGTGAATTTTATTGGTGTGTGAATTACATCTCCATAAGCTATTATATATCAAAAACATTAGTGACTATATTATCCTAATTACTTGAAATTGGAAAAGTGTGTGCAAATTACATTTTTGCCAGAGGCCGGAAGGAAGAAGGAGCGGGCGTTAGTATTGGATGGATACTATGTTTCAGTTGTGCAATATGCTAAGAGTTCTGGAGATGGATGGTGGTGAGCCATCAATGAACTTTATTACACAGAACTGTACCCTTAAAAATAGTTATTTTACCACAATAAAAATCTATAATCCAAAAAAATTACATTTTATGTTATTCCAATGTATATAAGGCTCCCCCCCCCCTCTTTTTTTCTTTTTAGCAAGAAGACTGAAAGTGTGATTGGCCTTTTGGTTTTTGTGGATGGGATTCTTCTGTTTTAGAATTTCTGTTCAATATGTGTGTTTGTTAGGAAAGGGAGTGTTGGTTATACACACACATATATGTCTTTATCTTGGCTTTGAATGAGAATTTGAAAATGCTTTTTAAAACTTTATTTGCCAATAGGAAAATAAAAGAGGCCAAACTGTAGGAAAATTTATGTTGTTAAATCATAAAATGGGCAAATGCTGTTCTCAGAGTATGAATTGTCACAGATGTTCTGATTTTCTTGGTTAATCTTGGCTCCTCGAATGGGAAAAAAATTTATACTTTATATATAGAACATATCTTTCTATAAGCATTTTCCTTTGTAGAGTAGAATAGAATGAGCACCAAAATGCATTGAAAGTACTCACATAGGTGTTCTATTTGTACAATACAATAGGTGAGTTTTAGAATGCAAAGGAAGGGATGGAAAAATGAAAAAAAGAAAAAAGAAAATCAGCAATGAGGGAGTCACTGAAAAAGGAATTGAATGATTTCTAAGGGCCATGGAACTTTGTTATAACCCAGGCAGTTTGTAGGCTCTAAAGTTTGTAACTTCTAAGGATTAATCTGTGAAAACATTTTCTAAGCCTGGCTGCTGTATAGGACATTTGAATTTGAAGATTGATGGTGCAAATGCCAGTAGTGCCATTAATATAAAGTGTAATCAGAGGTATGTTTGTTTTTCTTGACCAGGAAGTGTTTTCTTTTAAAAGTACAAGAAACATACTGTGCCTGTGTGAGTGTGTGTGTCTATGTATTTTCTGTCTGTTCTTCCATTGCAGGAAGAATTATGGTCTTCCAATATTTTTGTCCTTTATAGTAGGGGTTTTTCTAGAATTTGGCACTGTAGTATATTTCCCTTGATTACAGGATCCAATCAGAGTTGTACTCAGAAATCCATTGATGTGATTAATGGTCTCCTAATCATACTTTTATTTCCTAGATTAGCCCAATTTCCTGTACTTTCACAATTTTTGAGTCATATATTGAATTATCCTTTATGGGGGGCCTGAAATATTTGTATTTTTAGTCTGTAATTTGCATGATTATTTAAATTTTCTTTGATTTCTTTTGCTTGAAGAAAATGAAATTTTGGTCTTTTTTGAACTCTGAGTGCTGTTCTATGGTAAAAGGCCAACCTGGTATGAACTTTTTTTTAAAACTATATATATTTTTTTCCATCAGCCCTAGGTCTAGAAGTCTTTGCATAAATGTCCACTAGCCTAGGTTTTATTCTTCTCAAAAGTAAAGTATTCTCAGATTCTCCAAGTAACAGGGAAGTAGACCAGGAAATGACTGTACAGGAAGTGTAATTGATCATTCGTGCTTTACATTTGATCACAGAATTGGCTAATAAACAGTCTATTGAATGAAATAAATTGACTTCTAAAATCTCTGGGGCCCTTGAATACATTTGCAGATTATTAGCACCTTTGTCACCTTACTGATTTTTTAAAAATCTCCTACCTTTTTCAAATGATTGTCTGCATTTGAAAGGGGGACTTTTTCATACCTAGTAGTTGCTTTAATATTTGCTTTGTTTTCCACAGTGCCCTTAAAGATAGCCGTTTCCCCCCAATGACAAGGGATGAGCTGCCACGGCTGTTCTGCTCAGTGTCTCTTCTCACTAACTTTGAAGATGTCTGTGATTATTTGGACTGGGAGGTAAGAGTATAGACATTTTTGAAAGAGAAATGAAGGTAACTCCTGCATAAATGTTAAAAATTAGATCCAGGAAGCAACTCTTTCAGCCCATTCTCTATTGTAGTGCAGGTGAGGAGAGTAAGGTGGAGAAATAAACCTCACAGCTGATCAATGAAATATCAGTGAAGGAGATTTTTTCTGTTTTTGGTTTTTTGTTTTTGTTTTTGTTTTTAAGGCAAAGTGCCATGTGTCATTTTTGTCCTTAAACTGAATTTGCTGTTTATTTTTATCCTATTACTTTAGCACAGCCCCTCATAAAAGCTGTTAATAAGTAGTAGGAAGGACTGATTGGAATTTATTCCTTCTATTTCCATTCTGATGTACTTCAGTGTAACTGCCACCCAGCAGTTGGGTGGTGTTAGGACACATCCTAGAAGCAAGGAGCCAAAAAGTTAGGACAATACACCAGTAGGGGAAATCAGACTGTGGATACAGATCAGAGTGTTTGTTAACTGCAGTTAAATCTTGTTCATTCCTTCTTGGCTACCTTATTTTGTGCACTTAACCATGCTAACAAATAATATTAAGGTTATATCATGATGATCTCTGAACATTGTCATGATTGAAGTAGCCTAGATTTGTCATATTTTTTATTCATTAGTATGTGGGGTTGGGTTTAAGGAAGTTTAAAGGTTCCCACCATGATTTTGTTTTGGTCATTGTGAGGAGATAGCTGAGCGTGTGTTTATGAAATTTCACACATAATAGTGCACATGTCACTGAATGCCTACTGTATTTGAGGTACTGTGCCACATATACAAAAGTCCAAAGATTTGCTCTCCACCATGAATCATCCTTCAGTCCTAAGATTTGCTCTCCACCATGAATTATCCTTCAGTCTAATAGCAGGGAAAAGAAGTATACACAAAGCATAAAGAAAAAAGTACAAGAATGAAACAATGGGGATTCAGTGATGCACTTAGCATCTCTCACATAAACACTCATAAGTAACGTGACTGGATCTTTATGGTATAACATGTTTTAATTCTATTGACTTTTTAGAATGACTACCTCCCATCTAACTGAGATATTTTGCCTTGTGGACAGACTACCGTCTTGATGATTAATTGGACTTGAATTTTATTTTTGGAGTTACTCAGATTCCTTGTGAGACTTTGGACAACTTATTCCGCTGCCAGTTAGCTTTCCACATACAGAATAAGACATTTATAAAGTTCTTAACCTTCATTGGAAAAAAAATCCCTACAATATAAATTACTGTTGTTAGGCCAGAGCTTTAAAAAACATTCTACAGAGAGTAGGATAAAAGATTTCCTCCTGAGTTTTGTAGTATGTCAGGGTTTTTTGGAGTATTCTCAGAATACAAAGGCATTCGGGTTTTTTTTTTAAGGGGAAAAATAAAATTAATTAAGTGTTGATCCTACTGAAGTTGGGTTGTGTAAAAACCTTCACAGAATTAAAATTTCCTGTTTTCTATAAGTTCATTGTTCACCTATTTGAATTTTTCTTAAAGTGAAGTCTATCAGTATCATAGAAACATTCCTCAGTACTTTAGTTTTAAATGATCCCAAATTATATCCCTTATTAACAAGTATTCAAATTTGAGTGGTTCTTTTTTTTTTAATTTTTTATTTATTTATGATAGTCACAGAGAGAGAGAGAGAGAGGCAGAGACACAGGCGGAGGGAGAAGCAGGCTCCACGCACCGGGAGCCTGATGTGGGATTCGATCCCAGGTCTCCAGGATTGCGCCCTGGGCCAAAGGCAGGTGCCAAACCGCTGCGCCACCCAGGGATCCCTGAGTGGTTCTTTTTATGTTTTGAGGCTTCTTCTCTAGCTAGAATTTTATTACTGCTTTCTGTATTGCAGGGTGCCATGTGTGTGATGGGGGTAGAGTGGGGGGTGCATAACAGGTGGAAAGGCCTGAAATCTAGGGATGACCAAGCTACAAAAACATGCCTACTCTAACTTGCCACCACTGAGTTGGAAGTACAGTTGTGGTGTGTGCGGGCTTGCACATGTGTAGCTGCATGCATGTGTGGCATGTACATGAAAGTATATTTAAAAAATATGCATGCATGTATTTGGAGGGAAAGAAAAATGGGAGAATCCAATAGTAGTTAAATAAATATGAGCAAGCACAGAGTACACCATCATCTACCCCACTTCAAGCACTGTCTACAGCTAAAATTAACCCTCATACCTTGTATATTACATATTTAATACATTCCCGAGGCTTAAATATTGATGTCTATTTAATGATGCTTTCTGGCTAAAGTAACAACAACAACAAAATACATGTATTTTTGTACTTTTAACATACAAGTATTTGAAAGTGAATTAGATACTGCCAGAATGGCTATGCTAAGAGGGAAAGACTGTCCTTTTCAGTTAGTTCTTCATAGTTGGAAGTATCTTGCATAAGAAAATTTTGTTCCCAAAGAGTAAGAGTGAAAATTGGATTTTTTAAGTACAAAGAATATGATTTGGGCTTTAAAAAGATATACCATAGTTAATGATTACAAACGGAATGGGGATGATGTCATAAGGTCATCCTTAATATTTCTGAAAAAGCATTGGTTACTTGAAACACAGAATGCCAAAGTAGAATTAAAAGCATTTTTAAAAAAGTGTATGTCAAGGAATTTCCACTCCTAGGTATAGACCCCAAAGAAATGAAATCAGATGTTGAAACAAAAATTTGTACACAAATGTTTATAGCAGCACTATTCATAATAGCCAAAATATAGAAATGACCCAAATGCCTATCAACAGATAAATGGAGAAAGCCAAATTTGGGATATCCATACAATGGAATATTGTGCAACCATGAAAAGAAATGAAGTGGTGACACATGGATGAGCCTTGAAAACATTATGCTAAGTGAAAGAAGCCAGGCACAAAAGGCCATATATTGTATGATTCTGTTTATGTGAAAATATGGTGAATGAGCACATCCACAGAGATAGACAGTGTGTTCGTGGTGGCCAGGGGCTTGAGGGAGGGACTGAATGAGAAGTGACTGCTTTTAATGGGTACAGGATTTCCACTCGAGGTGATGAAAATGTTATGGAACTGGATGTTGTACAACACTGCAAATGTACTTGATGCCACTCAATTGTATACTTTAAAATGGTTAAAATGGTAAATTTTATATGCGTATTTTACCACAATAAAAGGCATATATGCATATATATATATTTAAACCTATTGTCTATAATAGTATAGTGCTAATTTGTTGAAGAAGAAAACTTTGAAAATTCAAAAAATATTTCAAAAGGCAAGCCATTTGTAATTACACCGTTCTGAGATAACTACTGTTAATGTTTTGGGAATATTCTTTAAAGTATTTTTCTGTGTCTTTGTATCAATGAATATATATATTTGTTCATGTAACTGAGATCATATTGAATATACAGTCATTATTAAAAAGGATTGTGGGAAAGTCTTTGCTTATGGTTTATCTTTCTAAGTTAATGATTCATGTTGCAAATTTCCTTTACAAGGGGGTCCATCTATATTATGAAACGATACATTTCACTTTGAGAAATTTCAGATTGTCAAAATAGGTACAACTTTTCTTCCAATAATGAAATATCCTATTCACCATAAGTATCTAAATTTAACTTGAAATGCACAGTGCTGCTGTATAAATTGATGCCACAGGGAGGAAACAGAAGACGATAACAGAATTTTAATAGAGAATTTTTAAGTCCGAGATCAGTAATGAGTATGTTTTATATAAGCAGAAGCCTCTCTCATAGGGCTTTTCTGGTAGAAGTACAGTTTGAGAGTTGACCCCCACTGGTGAAACGTGTTACTGCAATAGAATTCCTAATAAAAGGGGCAAAAATGCCCAGATCAAAGCAGAAGAGGACAAAGTCTAGAGGTGAGTAACTTTGGTAACAGGAGAGACATCCCCGTGGTCATGAAGGTGAGGGATATGACCAGTGGTCATAGCCACCTAATTTTCAAATGATCGGTGAATAAGTGAACTGTCACAGGGCTGGCTACTGTCTCTTCTCTTCAAGGTTTTTAACTGAACCTGTTTGGGACCTCTCTTTTGGTAACATGTCTCTAATTTTATAATGGAAGTTAGTAGGAAGGTAGGATCAGACTTTGTTTTAGAGGCTAGAATGCTTCTCTTTGAAAATGTGAGGAATGTTTGACAAATGGTTTCACAATAGTTTCATTCAATTCAGTGTTGAATTGGCAGAATGATCAGTAATGCCTCCATGTTATAGTCCCTCGACATAATAATGATAGCATGTAAAATGAGTGTCTATGGGTAGCCTATCAAGGACTCTGGGTGGTGTCTAAAAACAGCAAAACCATCCACAGAGACCATAAAGACAAATTAGAACACTGGCCCCACCCACCCTTCTAAGAATTGCTTATCACCCCATCATGATCCACTTCTCATCTTGGTAGGTATGAGAAGGATGAAGAGTTGAATGATTTTGAGGGAAAAATTCGTTAACTGATAAATTGAAATATCTACCTGCAGGGCTAAAATGGATGTTCCATGAGGGATATTGCTCCCCCAGGATGACCTCTGAAGTGACCTGTCTTGCATTTGAACACAAAAACTTATTACTGTTGCTCTGTGTTCTTCAATTGACAGCATTCTCTTAATTTCATATGACAGAGTGATGGCGGACATGGTCTTCAGAAGGAAAGAAAAGCTCATGCAGCATGTTGGAGTCCTCTAAAATAATATATAGGCCAGAACTTGTGTAGTTACCCTATTTAGGAGCCATGTTTGTTTTTCAATATCTGAAAGGATATAAAACTAAAGACATTACAACAGCTGGAGTGTGACTTGAGGGGTGCTTCTAGGTGTGGTACCTCACAGCTGCTCATTTTCAAGATGATATAAATGAGCAAGCTTTTTGCTTGTCAAAAAACTTGTGTAGGACTGGAACTGTCTACATCCCCTGGAGGGGACCTGTGGGGTAGGGTCACGGGCATAGTCCAACCAGTGATCCTGCAGGAGCTTGTATCGCAGCAGTTTGCTGACAGAAGACAAAGTATTTTCTAAGTTGTAGTCAGGCATCTTTTACTTCTGTGCCTTAGAGACAAGATCATTTTGAAGGTATGAAGAAGAAATATTTTCTGTATTCTCCAGTAGACCATTAGGTCATATTTCAATAGGTCAGGTACATTTTCATGAGCCGTAAAGCCCTCTTAGTGATATCTAGCTCCCTGGGTCACTGATACCTCAACTGTGCATACAGCTGTCACTTGGGTAATGCATCGTGGCTATTCCTTTTTAGCACCCAACACTTACATGAAATCAACCCATGCTGGGTGGGGCTGGCCAATATAATTATGGGATGATGTTAGAAACCCACCCCTTGGACAATAGAGTTACACCCCCAAGCCCCTAGTCTCACTCTGTCCCTAAAGTACCAAAGCATCTGTCATTGTGCCTGACCTTGTTAGACTCCTGGTACTCAGAGTGCTGCACTTAGCTTTAAAAAGCACACCTTTTGAGTGAGCACGGCTCCATTTCTGACGTGTTCGGTTACAGTTAATAATAGTGCATTTTTGTAATAACCTTCATGAGCATAAACAGATGAAATGAGTACATTGGCCATGGTCATTATCTCTCATCGATTTTAGAAGGTCACGATCTCCCTCTCTCACCCCTTAAAGGTTTACATTTTTCTAGCTCCTCTCAATGCACCACTGAAAACAGAGTTTCCATTCAGACACAGATGTTTAGCATGACTCACAAGCGAAGTGACTTCTCGTCATATATGTTCTGTCCAGCCCCCCTTCATTATTTTTCCTCTAATATACACCATGCTTTGCTTCCCCTCTTACTTAAGAGTCCCACCTTTAGGGCACCTGGGTGGCTCAGTTGGTAAAGGTCTGCCTTTGGCTCAGGTCATGAGCCCGGGGTCCTGGAATCGAGCCCTCTTTTGGGCTCTCCTGGGAACTCTGCTTCTCCATCTCCCTCTGCCACTCCTTACCATTCATGCGCTCTCTCTCTTCTCTGTCTCTCATTCGCTCTCACTTTCACCCCTCTCTCAAATAAATGAATACAATCTTTAAAAAAAAAGAGGGATCCCTGGGTGGCGCAGCGGTTTGGCGCCTGTCTTTGGCCCAGGGCGCGATCCTGGAGACCCGGGATCGAGTCCCACGTCGGGCTCCCGGTGCATGGAGCCTGCTTCTCCCACTGCCTGTGTCTCTGCCTCTCTCTCTCTCTCTGTGTGTGACTATCATAAATAAATAAAAATTTAAAAAAAAATAAAAAAAAAGATACCCACCTTTGAAAAAATTCATATATATGTATATGGAGGGCACTTTGTATATCTAAGAAAATGCTTTTCATGGTATTTTCTCAAGGACCTTGAGATTTTCGTATAAGATATCACTATCATTAACAATAATTTAGTCTTTGTCCTGATGCTGTACTTAGAAACATTTTTTTCAAGTGCTGTGGAACCTTGAGGAAAGGAATACTTCAAGCTTCCTGACCATCTAGTAAGAATTTGCTGTGAATCAACACTTCAGTGTATTAGAAGCCTAGTGAGGAAGCAAGCTGAACAAAGTGAAGTAACTTCTAGAAGGTGATTTAACACAAGGAAGTTTCCATTAGCCATCGATACTGTTGGTGAAATGGGCTTTGCACAGTCTGTCCTCAGGCCTCCTCCAGTTGCTTCCTGCTTTGCTCCCAATGTGTTGTGTGGTGGGAGGAGGGAGGCATTTCCCTGCTTCTTCCCCCAAATCGCCAGACCCTTCCAGCCCTTTCACTAGGAGTTGTATTATAGTGCGCTCTTTCCTGGATCCCTCGTTCCTTCTCAGGATGCTGGAAAAGTTGTACAAGACTTGTGGTTTTTCTGGAGGCTCAGTGTGATGCTGTGACTCCTCCTTTTTAAAACTCCTCCTGTTTCATTTTACTTCCAGAGAACGAATTACTACTAGCCATCAAGATGGTATTAAGAGGTCCCTAACTTTTAAAATGGCAAGGTGGCAACAAGGGTGAGAAACAGTCCAGTTTTTGAAATTGGACATTCTAGATTCCTTTTCCAACAAAGAATTTTTCTTCTCTTCTGGAAGAAAAACTATTCTAAACATCAGATGCCTTGTTTTATTCCTGCATTATCCCCTGTTTTAAGGCAATGTTACAGGTATAAATCTAAATTAAGTAATTAGAGAGGGACTGTTGACTTGACAAAGATATTTTGCTTCACAGGACTCGATGGCTTTTTTACTGCCTTCCTGGTGACTTCAAGATTAATCCACTTACATAAATTCAACACATATGTATAACCTTTTAGGAACAAATCTCTTATAGGTGGAGAAAAAACCATATTGAGCCAGATATTCCATGTACAGTTTAACCTGTATAAGATACTTCTGTATCTTATCAGACAAACAACATTATTTCACCTTGAGTACATTTGCCAAGAGGTGTTTCTCTTCCCCAGCCATTGAAAAGCAAGTGGATTCATGTGTCCAGGTTTCAAGAAAATTTCTTGAGTTTCTTTGTCTGTGAATTCACTCTCTTCCTCATCCCCTTAAAAAAATGGTAGGAATGCATGTTTCTAACTTCTGATGAAAAGCAGGCTTTTTAGTTAAAGGTCACCTGTGTTGCCTGAACTTTCTTTGGAAAGCTTCAGGATGTTCAACTTTTAAGGAATGCTCATTATAATTAATCATTACAGAGAATCAAGGTTTTTTTTCCTCCCCCCTTAATTGCACACTGAGCTGTCACTTGTTCTCCACAAAACCTGAACTAAGAACAATTTCTTTCCTTGCATATGATATATAAACACGTTTGGCTTCATAGCTTTTCAAAGCACCTTGTCATTAGCCATGCTTTATTTAAAATCTTAACTAATTCTTTAAAAGTTCATGGGGGTGATTTTTAGCTAGTTTAGGTATTGTAGAGCTGTATGTCTCCTTAGTTAAAATAAAAGTTATCAGATTGTTGTTCGGTGGCCTTTGTGAAATAAATTGGCAAGCTTGTGTTCCTGATAGACAAGATGTCTGAGTCTCCTACATGAATTAAAATTGGCACTAATTGGTCCTTTGGTAAGCTGTGCAAAAGCCAAGAATTGGTCCATGGAGATGGAACTAATTTTGAAAGCTAAAGGTGACTCATTTGCAGGGATTTCAGAGAAGAGTAGTACATATGCATTTTGGTCAAGGAGGCCTTTGCGGTTGTTTTCACAAAATAACAATAGAAAAAAATCACTTCCACTGATGTAGACGACGAAGCCTAGTTTTCAGAGTAGACTAGAGTAAAAGGTTACTTGTGCCCAATTGATGGCTTCCCTCTCAGTTACCTTTTTGGTTTATTTTGCTAATATTCCTTCTGTTTCTAGAAGCATCTCTCTCAAAGGAGATATGAAAGTGAAGACAGGGCAGCCCTGGTGGCACAGTGGTTTAGCGCCGTCTGCAGCCCAGGGCGTGATCCTGGAGACCCTGGATTGAGTCCCACGTCAGGCTCTCTGTATGATGCCTGCTTCTCCCTCTGCCTGTGTCTTTGCCTCTCTGTCTCTCTATGAATAAAAAAATAAAATCTTAAAAAAAAAGAAAAGAAAGTGAAGACAGCTGCAGATAGATAATGGATTAAAAAGAGCCTAACAGGACAGTCCTGGTTGGTTCAGGTTATTTCTTTTAAGATTTTATTTATTTATACATGAAAGACATGGGGGGAGAGAGAGAGAGAGAGAGAGAGAGAGAGAGAGAGAGAGAGAGAGAGGCAGAGACACAGGCAGAGGGAGAAACAGGCTCCATGCAGGAAGGCCAATGTGGGACTCGATTCTGGGTCTCCAGGATCAGGCCCTGGGCTGAAGGCGGCGCTAAACCACTGAGCCACCTGGGCTGCCTGGTTCAGGTTATTTTTTAAGGCACTGAGGCAAGAGTAGTTTCTAGGTGGTCCTAGGATAGCAGGCCATCTTTATTTTCTCCTTTATACTTTTCTAAAGAGATTTTCTTTGCAGTAATATGCACATACTATTTTTCTAAACAGGAAAAAATTATGTACGTTATGATGGTTGAGGTTGACAGAAATAAAAATTACTGAGTGCAAAAAATGATTTGTAAGAATGCTATTTTTTAAATGTATTATTTAGCCAGATTCTGAAGTGTTAAGTGCTAACAATTGTTAAGTGTTCATTGTTAATCAGATGGGCACCTTCTAAACTTCAGACTTCCTTCTAAAATTGGTGGGTGGGTTGAGGTAATGCAAATTCACAACTCTGAGAATTCGATGGGCAGATCTGGATATGTAGTCTACTTTTTTTTTTTTTTTTTTTTTTGGTAGGATCGGGTTTGGGGGAAGTGATTCATTAGGATCTGTACAAATTGTCATCAGCCTTTTGATTAAAATTTTAATTTTTCTTGCCCTAGTGAGAATTATTCAAGAGGATAAACTTGGAGTAGGCCCAAGTTTGGAATCTTTTCCTCTTATGGTGAATTTGTTTTCACTGGGAGAAGGAAGAGTCATCTTCAGAAGGCTGAGTGGGGAGTGGGCAGAAGGCTTTGTGGGGCTATGAGGGACAGAGTGGAATGTCTTGCATTGTGGCTTTTGGGCTTTTCAGAGAAATACCACATATGGCTTTTTCCTCCCAAGAATATAAGAAACTCCAGACTCTGGGTCAGACCCATGGGCTGTCCAATGCGGTGTTTGTTTCTGTCCGTGGTACCATGGGCTGTTTTGTGAAAGAGCATGTGTGTCTTCTATGATGCCAGCCTCTAAAGGTTAGAGGGTGTGCCAAATATCCTGAGCTCCTCTCATTAGGAACAGAGTCCTTTTATTCAGTTCAATGGAACTGGCATATTGAGCCAGGCAGGTCAATCGTATGTGAATGACCAGTGACTGGCTTTGTTAATTGCAAAGCATATTTTGCCAAATGATATCGCAACAAAGAGACATGTCAAACCACTTTCGATTCCTTGACTCTTGACACTCTCTCTCTGAGAGAGAATATATATATATATCATATTTATATATGATATTGTATATCACATATATATCATATTTATATATGATATTGTATATCATATATATATATTTATATTTATTCAAGGTGTACCCACTAAATATCAGTGGAGTGAGCTAGGGTCATACTGTTTACAAGGAACCCAACATTTGGTTACTGGGAAAGCCTGGGGCTGACTGTGGCATTTGCTAAGACAGGATGAACCAGAGGAGGTAATTGGTTTTATTGGCCAGGATGTGATCAGGGGCATATTTCGTTTTAAGGGTCAGGACTGTGGAGGTAATTGTGGATCTAAATGGTCCAAGGCTTGCGTGGAGCCCTCTTGACCTTGCCAGAGCACGTTTTATGCTCGTTGCCACTTTTAGCCAGATGACTCCTTTTCAAGTTTGAGCCTATCCAGGTGGTTGGCTTGTTGATCAGGCTTGCAAGTAACAGGGGGGCCTTTGGTCATGCTGCTAGTGGATTATAGGACTAACACTTGCCTTACAGACAAAGGGATGTCAGTCTTTGTGCAGTTGTAAGGAGCAAAGTAGGGACCTGTATTATAATGAGGGTGGGAGGGGTGCGTTTTTAATGTGCCTGTGTTGAGAGTCACTGCATTAGAGGATAATAGTTGTAAATGAAGTCACATTTCTAACAAGGGACCAGATAATGAGGAAAAATGAAATCTACAGACAGTCTAGAAGCTTCATTTTCACCATTATTTATAATCTCCTACCAAACCTTTTACCATGTAGCAAAATTGATTAATTTGCGTGTATCTCTCTGTGATAGAGAAATGGAAAGCGGAAAGAGGATGGGGCCAGGTGGGGGCAGGGATGCATAATCCCCAAACTGAATAATCAACTCCAGAATAATCAAGATCTATTTTAGGGTCCAAACATTAATCTTGATGTTGAATCATTCTGGGCAATGTTAAAAACAAAAGATGGTATAATAGCATTAATAAAAAGCACTCGCTCTGTCATGGTTCAGAACAAATATGGCTTTCTTTTTTAGCATGAAATAGGAATCCGTTGAACTGGTCTTAATGTTCCCTGTGCACACACAGATACAGCTCTGTTTAATTCCATATCCTCTTATCTATAAGTCCTACATTTAATTTACTACCATTCGAGTTGATTTATAGCTTTGCTTAGCAAAAGTACAGTCTTGATTAAAAGGATATTATCACAGCTGTTGGACCCTGAAAGCATTTTTTTTCTCAGATCTGCTAATAATTTTGGCAATGACCAGCAGAGTCCCATAAGGCTAGATTTGCAAATCTCCAGTTTTTGCCTACCTGGCCATCCTTTAGGCAGTGGTAGTTAGGAGAATGTTAGAGGTAGTAGGAGATAACATCGTTTTCCCACATGCTACCTCCTTATCCAGCCCAAGAAATGGAAAGTTACTGTGACACTGTGGTAGAGTTTTAGTGGAAGTTGGCTTCAGAGGGTACCACTTCCCTGGTTAGTTGATCTTTTATCTAGCTGGTAATTGTGACTGGAGCCTTTGTCTCTTGGGTTGCTGCTCGGTGGCAGGATTCTCCAATCTAAGAGAGGATTTGATTATTCTACATGAGGGTTACATTTTGGAGTCGCAGCTGTGACAGATTTCTCCCTGAAACAATATGGAGTTAGTTTGGGTGCTTGCGTCAGTGGAGATGACTTAATTTGCAAAGCCAGTGATTTCCACAGGTTGTCCAGATTCGGTCATTCTCCACAGCAGGCCAATTTCCACTCTCCTATTCTGATTGCACAGTATGACTATCTGGTGGCTTTGGTGGTTCTGGGGGTAACAAAAATGCTGTTGCTCAACAGGTGACCAAAAGCTATTATGCTTTGATTCTGGTCAGAACATGATTGCCATTCTCCTGATTCCACTGGCTGAAGAAATGAGTCACTCTGGTTTGGGCTTTTTATCACTGGGGAGTATATTTTTTAATCTGAGAAAGGCGTTATTTCTCCCAAAAGGTTCACTTTAAAATAACCATACTTACATGCCAATTTATAGGTACTTTCAATTGTTCAGAATCATAGGAACAGAGAAAAACACTAAAAATTGTAAACGTAGTACTAATTCCAAATGGGAGAATTTTGATAATTTCTTGTCATATTAAATTCTGTGGTGGGGGCCTTCTCAAAATACAAAAGTCAATCAGTTTTATCCATGAGTAAATTTTATTTTGGTCAGCATGTCCTTCCTAGTTTGATCTTAACCTTCTTCTTTATACTTACATATGTATACATATAAAATGTGTGTGTGATACACACACATATAGAAGCTTTACTGAGGTATTATTCACATACCATACAGCTGGTCATAACCACTTTTAATTGCTAAATTACTAGGCTTTAAAATCTCTGAAATTTTTGTTAAAGAACACAATGCACTCCTATGAAGAAAGGATTAATGTGTCTAAATTACCTCCAATTTGCCTAAATCACTTTTATTTCAATACACAGCCACAGTTTGTCAGAGCTAGACCAATTATTAGAGGTTTTCTAGTTAACCTAGAATAAAAATCACCTGGGGAGTTGTTCTTTTTTTCCAAACCATACTTGCTGAAGCATGAAACCTCCAGAAATTCTGATAAATTTCACAGCCTCCCAGGCACCCCCCATACCAGTTAAATGCCCCTGATTTTGTCTAACACTCTCATCTCACAAACAGAGAAACATTCTTCGCCTCACGATTTTGATGAGATGTCTTAATAACTACCAAATTTCTTTCCAATTTTCACATGACAGATTTTTGGTCAATTGAGTCAGAGATGCAAAATTCACTTCAGTGAATGATGGAAGCACAGATTATTTATGCTGGGTATTTTAAAAAACAAATTATGAAGGAGCTGCTATGGTTGAAGGAAAAGAACTTCAAAGTCACAGATCAAAAAGTTGATATACAGAAACTGTTGCAAATTTGTCATTGTCTCATACCATGTCAGGCACTGGGGAGATTAGTAGATGTCCTTTATCCTGGAAATGCCTGATAGCTAAGCACTCATATTTCTTCTCAGCTGTCCACAGTCATTGCCCACAGGATCTGTAGGGGAGGCCTTATTGTGTTAGTTTTTAAACAGCTGCCCTGATTGCATCTTCAGCAGAAGGCGATTCATAAGAGCACTGATAGCATATAGAAGAAACAGCCACAGAGATAGGCTTTCATAAAAAAACAAACTTCTTAGGGCGCCTGGGCAGCTCAGTATTTGAGCGTCTGCCTTTGGCTCAGGGTGTGATCCCAGGGTTGTAGGATTGAGCCCCACATCAGGCTCCCCGCAGGGAGCCTGCTTTTCCCTCTACCTATGTCTCTGACTCTCTCCGTGTGTCTTTCATGAATAAATAAGTAAAATCTTAAAAAAAAAAAAAAAAAAAACCTTCTCAGAAGATCTGACAGGCTCTTGTGGATGGATGTGTGAAGAAGAATCTGGGGAAAGAACAAAATGGATTCTCCAAAGGTCTTTTTCTTCCCTGAAAAACTGGAAGATTTCAGGTGCAGGGCAGAAGCAGCAGAAGAAGTTTTCATGGACCCTTTAGTCTCTTTTAGACCACCACATGCATACAGATGGGAAGAGCCAAGGTTTATGACTTCACTCACCTGCTCTGAAAATAAGCCTCTTTCCTGGATAAAAGTGTTTCCCTGGTCTTGTGCCTCCCTCAGGTCCCTCACACTGCACTTGGGGACCATTGATCTAAAGCGACTGTAGATTTGGGAGAACAGAATGGAGTTGTTAGGCTTTTGAAATTTCACTTATGTTATCAGCGTTTACAAAGAAGACCTTTATGTGATCCTCAGTTCTGTACACGATTCAAGGCGAGGTATGAGAGGAAAAAGATTCCTTCTGACTAGGTGCTAATCAGAGAAAAAGGATGTAACTTTCTTAAAACACTACCAAGAAATTGCCCACGTTTACTTAGAGAACTCTCTTGCTTGAGGCATCACCAAAAGTTTGCTTCACATAAAGTTAGAGGGATCTCTGGGTTAATATACAAGAAACTGCGTTAAAAAAAATAAAAAGAAAAAAGTAACTGCAAAAAATACCCTGCCCTAAAGTGATTCGAGATCTTTACCACTTGTAAATTTATCAGGAGTGTATGAGGGCAGTGGTGTAGACAGTGAGGGCTTCCCACAGGCCCACTGTAAGCCATAAGATATATTTTAGAGGGGCGCCTGGGTGGCTCAGTGGTTGGGCGTCTGCCTTTGGCACAGGTCGTGATCCCAGGATCCAGGGATCGAGTCCCACATCAGGCTCCCCGCAGGGAACCTATTTCTCCCTCTGCCTGTATCTCTGCCTCTCTCTGTGTGTCTCTCATGAATAGATGAATAAAATCTTTAAAAAAAATATTACAGGGAACACGGGATGATGTCAGATCTGGTTATGTTGGCTTTTTTCAGCCTTATCTGGGGTTGCTCATCTATGTACAATTTGAGGTTTTGAAGAGACAAGACAGCTTGGGAAGGGAGTCGGCAGCCCCAGAAGTTTCAGAACTTCATCTGAAGTGGCAGTTGTACCTGAAAACACAAGACGTGTCTGCTGTCTCCTTGAAGTCAGTTCCCTTGCTCTAGTTACCTAGTGTCAGGAGCCACAGTTTGGGAGTGGGGTGGGAGTTCCTGTCCTTGACTGCCTCATTCTGCACACAGCAGAATGGTTGTTCCTGTGCCAGATAGAATAGCCTAGCCTAGCACACACTGCAGACATGTCGGTCAATGTTTTTGGTCTCTGTGGCCATCATAATGGCCCTCAAACCCAAAGTCAGCACTTTGGAAGGAGAGAAATGATATATATGTGCCCTTCCAAAAACAAGGGGAAAGGAAGAACTGCATTTTCTTGAAAATTAAATTATAAAGTTTTCTGTTTCTGTGGAGAAGACGATACTAATAAAACTGCCGATTTCTTTCAGGTGGGTGTACATGGCATTAGAATAGAATTCATCAATGAAAAAGGATCAAAACGCACCGCCACCTACCTACCGGAGGTTGCAAAGGAGCAAGGTCATGGTTGTACTTTATATTTTGTATGATCTGGTGGAGAATTTGAATAGTACAAATTGAAATGCAATATGTGACCTTGCAGTTATGTCTGATAATTGACCAGTGTCAAATGAGAAGAAATGATTCTTCCATCACTGCCACTGCAATGTCTGTATGAAATCGGTGAATAACTCACACAGAAGTTGAATCTCTGTGCCCAAGGTTGATAGTGGAAACCCACGAATGGGTTATTTCCCCAAAGCAAAGACTTGTAGAAGTTGGGTTTTCTTTTTAGGCAGTGAATATGAATTTGAAGTGCCATTTGCCCATATCCCATTGTGCTGTAGCCTTTTGCCACAAACAAGCCTTCTGTCTAACAGTCAGCCGCCCAGGACATTGTCAATATCAAATGTGTCCTTGTTAGGTGGCTGCCTGGTGCTCCTTCAGCCACTGTGAGGGTTGTAGGTTTCCCATTAAGATTAGAAGCACGGAGACCACATGAAGTCTTAGTGTTTTATCTGCTTGGTCTGCACTTCCTCATCAAACATTTTTCTGTTTTTGCACATAGAACACAAATCTTCATGAACTCCCACTGTAACACAAAAGAATTCTACATTCCATAGCACTTTGTCCTTTCTAGTGACTACAAAATTCTAGTTTTTTAACATTAGTTGAAATAAATATTTCTTCTGTATCTTATAGGGGTTTTTTTGTTTGTTGTTTTGATCATCAGA
Source organism: Vulpes vulpes (assembly GCF_048418805.1). Lineage (NCBI taxonomy): Eukaryota > Metazoa > Chordata > Mammalia > Carnivora > Canidae > Vulpes > Vulpes vulpes. The sequence goes on along the minus strand of NC_132796.1, from coordinate 80,195,649 downwards.
AAGGATCTCTAATTGGATTTCCCTCATGTTTGGTTCATATGAATGTGAGCTATTTTACTGTACAATTTAACAGCATTAGATAACCCACAGACAAGGGAGTTTGTCTTTATTTTTTTTTTTTTTTTGGGAGTTTGTCTTTAAGACAGCTATTGGAAGATTTATTTGGGTTGCTTTTGAAAATGTCTCAATCCTGTAGTTCCTTTGGCTTTGTAAAGGATGGGGTGGGGGGCTCAGATATTAAGTATACCATCCCACATCAAAACCAATAAAAATGCCTTCGCATACTTCATACAAATACACGTGACTGACTCCTGAAGATACCATTGGGGACAGTAAATTACCATGAGTTAGCATGGGAATCCTAACTACTACAGAGTTGGCACAATGACATCTAGGCTTTTCCCTCCCTTTTAAAGATGTCACTGTTAGAGAAGAGGGCAGTGTCCGTGGTTTGCTCCCGAGTCTCTACTGAGCAGTCACTGCCAGACTCTTAGACTTCCTGTGTTTGAATGCAGTTGAGATAAAAAAAAAAAAAAGCCAATGTTGTCAGCCATCATGGGTAGCTAGAACTTGAGGTATGCAGTGGTGAACCTGCTTCCAAATGAGAGGAAAGCTTAGCTCTTTTGTGTGACTGTTTTTAGGACCAAAGGAGTTGATGGCATTTGGTGACAGTGATAGCTGACCTCTACAAAGTCATTTTGTATTTGACTAAAAGTGCTTGTGACATGTGCTTGACTGGTATTTTATCTGGTCTACTTTCCACAGGATGGGACCATATTCAGACCATAGACTCCTTACTGAGGAAAGGAGGATATAAAGCTCCGATTACTAATGAATTCAGGAAAACCATAAAACTGACCAGGTACAGAAGGTGTTTTCTAGCACAAGGCTAACCAGTACCTTTCGATGCATATGTCTATAACCCTTTGGTTTCTTTGGTCTTTCTTACTTGCTTCTCTTTTCTGAAACAGAATGGAAATGAATTTCAGGGCTATACTGGGGGTGGATATGATGGAACTCTGCTTGGCAGTAAAGCCTGTGTGATGTACGAGCCCATCCTTCCAACCTTTAGCTCTGTGTGATTACTCTGGCTTTACACGAGCAAGTCTTCTGAGCCTGTGCACCATATTATTGAAGAAAGTTACTGGAATTAGCCATTGGCCAGCTTTTGACATTGCTTAGCAGAACCCCTGGATTCTGATAAGCACTCCTCAAATTTGAATTTATCTTTTTAGGATGTTGGCAGTGATAGAAGTCTACCATGAAAGCTTACTGAAAAATCACAATTGAGCTAGACTAACAAATGCCAAATACATTTCCAAATGGGATGATAGGGATACTTATTTTTTAAAAACATCCAACATTTTAGGAAAATGGATTACCGTTTCCATTTGTTTCAATTCCATAGAGCTACAATGAATGCTTATAGTCTAAAAATGGACTTTTCCCAGCTCTGAGGAGTTACAAATTTGAAAATGCCTCCCTCTCTGCTTTCCCTGAGTTCAAGTCTAGGAGAATAGAAGGGCATGTACAAAAATAATTATTCATATAAGGCAGAATGTGATGGATGATGTGAGGTCATAAAGTAGGAAAAGAGGACTTCCAGGAGGGGTGGGGTTAGATAACATAAAATTTCAGAGTGGAAGTAGATTTGAGACTAGGCTGGAAGAATGGGTAGAATATTTATTTGAGGGTGAGGGAGGCAAGGATTCATTTAGTGAGTCAAGGCATGTGGGTGGTGAAGTACAGAGCTAAGTTCTGAGGAATGTTCAGTCGTCTGATTTGGCTGGTCTTTCAGTGCGCATAGAGATAGTGGTTATTAGAGTGAAACATGGCCCAGAGGGTAGGTTGGGTCATATCATGGAGGGCCTTGAGTTTCCAGCTAAGAAATATAGACCTGACTCGAGAGGCAGTAAGTAGCCATTGAAGGGCTTGAAACAGGTGTATTTGGGAAGGTTTAAGATGGGAATGGGAAACAGGAAAAGGAGGTAGAAGACATTGCTCTTACCTAAGAATCTGAGGCAGCCATCCAAAGAAGGTGAAATGGTAGCCTTAATAAGAGCTGTGGCAGTGGGATGGAAAGAAAGGCACAAACAGATGAGAAGACACTGGAAGAAACGAAAGGCCCTAGTCATCATTCAGAAGTAGGGGAGAGGAACAAGTCAAGGCTTTACTCTGGATAAAAAAACACCAAGGCACCACAGCACCTTTTAACTAAGGGAGGGACCGAAGGAGGAGAGTCACATTTATGCATTGGTTCTGGATTTGAAGTGCTTCCTGGGGTATCTGTATAGGAATGTCCCATGTGTCACCAAAAACATACATAGATAGAACTCATGGCCAGAGATGGTGATTGGGGATCATCCGTGATGAGGTCATAGTTGAAGGTATAAGGCAGGGCTCCCTGAGGGAGCACAGAGAGTATAGGGTCAAAAGAACCGAAGGGAGAAACCTAGTAAAATCCTTCCAGGAAGGAGCAGTAGGAATAGTCAGAGATATAAGGAGCAGCCTGAGAGCCGGCAGGGGGTGGGGGTGGGGGTGAGAGGGAAGAACTAGGGACATGTGGGATTGTAGAACCCATGGCACAGGAGAGCTTCAGACAGGGAATGGTGTGTGGTCTCATAATGGAGAGGTCAAACCCTTCTGAAAGAGCAGTTTCCATGGAAGAGGAGCCAAGGAACACCAGGCTGAGGATAGCCTGAGATGAAGGGCTGCTAAAAGAGGGAAAGTCTTAGAAGGAGTAGTCAAGTGAATGAGAGGCGTACACAATGGCAATAGGTTGGGCTTTCCTCTGTTCCTTCCTGTTAGCAAACTGGGGCCTGGCGGGGTGGGCACGAAAATTTCTAGAACAATTGAAACCAGGAGTAGTAAAGCAGAAAGAACACTGGACTCAGACTTTGGATTCCCGGGTTTGGAGCTCAGCTTTGCCACTTGGCTGCATGGCATTGGGGCAGTCACGACTTCTCTCTGGACCTCTGTTTCTCCTGGTCTGTAGAGTTACCTCTGAGGTCCCTTCCAGCTCTGACGTTGGTGTGTCATCTATTTCTTGATGTTAACTTTGTCTCTTCCCTGACTTTTTCAGGTACCGTAGTGAAAAGATGACCCTGAGCTATGCTGAATACCTTGCTCATCGCCAGCATCATCATTTCCAAAATGGCATTGGGCATCCCCTTCCGCCATACAACCATTATTCCTGACACTGAGCCGCAAAGCCAGTCATTGGGCCTCTCTGCAGACCTCTTCCCAGGAGACCCTACCCCTTCTTGGTCTAGCTATCTCTTTTACTGTACCATTTTATGATGATAGTTTCCGTTGCCATGATGAAGCTTGGACATCATCAGTATCATCATGGTAACGGGTAGGAAAATGGCATTTGTTTAAGAAGATTCTGTTTTATTATTTTTAGATCATTGATTTTTTTTGCAGCATATATAACTTCTGGGGTTTTCTTTCCTCACCATATTATGTAGAATTTTGCTTTGCTCTCTCAATCAGGGTTCTGCATTTCTGTCCTTACCTTCCCTCCTACTTTCCTTCCTTTTGATCTCTTCCCTCCTTCTTTCGACTGTGGATGGAAGAAATTGTGCAGTTTTTCAGGATTCTATTTAGGTTGTTCTCTAGTTTTTCCTCAGTAAGATAAAGAAGTTTTGATAGCTGAGCTTGGAAGCAAATTCATATCAAATTCAGGTATTTGTGTGCTACTCTTGAATTTGTCTAAAATGCATTTTGCTATGAGAGCAAAGTATGTGGGTCTTCACTCCTTAGGTGTTTTTCCCATGGTTAAAATATATGAACTTTAGTTCTAGCATAGAACATTTGGAGGCCCATGCTAGGGCTTGTCACAGAGAAATCATTCATGCCTATTGTGCTGGTTATCATAGAAGAGATGGCTTCATCATTTTATAGAACCAACTTACAGACTACAACACTGTTTTAATAAAGTACAAGCTACCTTTCAGATATGCTACAGAAATCATTTTGAAGAGCAGCAAAGATCAGGAAGAGAGCGGATACAGAATTTAGTGCCTTTGAGAAGAATATAATTAAATGGAATTAAGAGAGTTTAGGGGGAAAAGGCAATTTAGAGATCTATTCTTATAAAATTTTATTGTGTCTATATGTGAAACAGCAGATTAGACAAATTCCTTACTCTTAAGTATTTTTTTAAGGTGAAAAAAATTTATTTTGAGCAGAGAACCAAAAAGAGGCATTTGTCTATTATATATTAATTTAAATCTGTTAGCTTTAGGTTTCAACAAGTCATGATTGGCCAGAGACAATTTTAGCTACTATTTAAAGAAATAGTAAAGAATAATCTAGTGAAACAAAAGTTCATATATGCCATGATTTCAGATACGTCTGTCACGGGGACAAGACTGGAGTCTTTCTGCACTACATACTTTTGATAGAAACACATTTACTATGTTGATAAGATGTTATGTTACACCTATGAAAATGGAGCTGGCATTTAGAAATGATAGAGTTATTAGAGCCCAGCCCATTTGCAGGGTTGGTCTTCCCATGGTGCATACAAAGAGAACTTGCTAACATCAGGAGGAGTAGGAGTTTCATGTGTCTGTCCCTAGGAAAAATGATAGATGATTCTGGAGAAAGATTACCTTCATTTTACTATAGTAAATATGTGTGTGTATGTGTGTGTGTGTATTTGTGTGTAATTTTTTTCAAATAGGAAACCAGTATATCAAGTGATGACTAGAAGTATGGTGCAGAATATACATAGCCTAAAACTCTGAGATGTCACTGAATCTCAAAAATGGCAGAGCTTATACATAAAATCGGCCGTGACAAGTGACAGACTGCTAGTTCCGAATTCAAAAACCCTTTCCCAGTTTGTGAGCTGATTTGCCTGAATTCCTTCTGCCCACCACTGTGGCAAAGGAAACTGCTTTAGTTTTTTATGAGAGTCCTTGGAGATCTGTTGGTAGTCCCTCATCCACAGTGCTCATTGTGGAAATAACCATGGTCAGTTGTGATGCCTTAACTAAGAAGCCAATTGTTAGCCTGAAATGCAATCGAGGTAGCCAGTTCCATTGAACCTAGAGATTAGTCAGAGCAAGCTAGCTGTTGGGCCATTGAAAGGGATTTTGAGTCCTCTCGTTTCTCCTTGGGAGCATTTTGGAGCAGATTCATCTTTCAGCATAAAACCAAATGGCTACCTGATGGAGACTTTTTCTTGCCCTTATAGGGAAACTAAGCATAAGCTGAATGATATTGTCTGCTGCAAAAAAAAAAAAAAAAAGTAAATAAAACAAGCAAACCAAGGAGAGACAAAATAGATCAATATTGACCCATCTTATCCATCATCTCATCAGTTTAGCAGGCTCCTCATCCTGGGTGAGCTTGTGGTTAGAAGTTGTTTGTTGTTGTTATTGTTATTGTTGTTTTTAAGAAAAGATCTATATGACATACATATGTGTGTGTGTATACATATGCTTACATGTACATACATACATATGTGTGTTTATGTATTTAACGGTGCTAATCAATCTTGAGCAGGTCACGTGACTGGTCATGCGGACTCTAAAATCATATCAGATTTTTAAAAAATTCTTGATATATGCAGATGTTATACAGATTTTTTTTCTTACCAGTGTAATAATGTTATACTGAAGAAATAACCATCCTGCAGGCTTCAGAGGACAAGGTCAGCAATATTTCCCACCATGGCTTGGGGGGAAAGGATAGTTTTGTCTCCTTTTGTTTTCAAATTAATGCACAGTGCATTTTTTTGTCTCTAGCTGTTGACTAAAAAGACTTTGTTGCATAAAGAGTGTCGTACAAACTGTAATGGTGTGCTTCAAACGAATGAATGCTAGGCCCTTTCACCTTCATAGGATATTACAAAGCTGTTAAATACGTGGTTTGAATTAACTTTGAACATGTCGAAATATGTAGCATGTGTTTTTAACTCGGACGAAGATTCGGATTGCACATGTTGTGTTTTCGCCATTTGTGGCTTATTTGTTCAGAAACACAAATGTGAATTGCACTCTTATCACCGGAATATCATGTAAGTTCACTGATCTTTAAACGGCTCAGAAGTAATACTTGAACTTCTTTGAGTAGCACAAAGTTTACATTGCCCCCTTTTAAATGTTAATTAGTTCCGCTTCTGGTTGTTTTCCTTTTTTGTTTCTCAAATGCAACTGGGTATTTTTTCCCCCTCTTGGAAAACAGCACGCATTTTACTTTGGTATGTAGCAAAAGGCTTCCGTTTCTGGAAGGTTCTCTTGTTCTTGAACAAGATCAGCCAGGTACCAGATTCTAAAAAGAACAATTGCCCTCCCCCATCCCCACACCCCACCCATGCCCCCGACCCCTATTAAGTGGCCTTCGGACTGCACCAGAATGTGTGCTACTACCTGCCCCAGCCTCCCCTACCATGAGAGGTCTGTGTACTTGATGGAGGAAGTGCAAGGTGTGCTCTTGTTCTCCTGCCCTCTTAAAGCACTTGTGAGATTATCAGTCCAGTACACACAGGCCCAGTGCCCAGCACACCGGAAGCTTGCATACTGGCCTCTTTTTGTGTCTTCAAATGTGCAGGAAATTCGAAACTGTCATCTGGAATAGGTTCCATCTCTTAACATGTGTTAGATCAAACCAAAGAAGCCCCCAGCCATGCCCAAATGCTGCTCCAAAAGCCTGCCTTCCAGTCCTTACAAAAACCTTGCAGGATTAAATGTGTTAACTTTTTTATTTTTGTACAGTTTCTAAGTGATTTTTGCTAGTGATGTGAAATTGAATTAAGTTTATTTGAGGGGGTGTCAGCGCCTCCTCCATTGAAATAAACTGGTGACTTTCCTTTTATTTTTTAAAAGCAGAAACCCATTGTGTGCCTCTCGATTTAAGGGTTTCCAATTACATTATTCTGAAGACCAGCATTGATCCTTTATATACAAAGATCTGTTTTCCTTGTTTTTTATTACTGTTTCAGAAGAAGAGAAACCTTTTATTTTGCTCTGGACCTAGTAACTGCGCTGGTACATAGACGCACTGAGAAAACCAACTTTTGTAACCACCTCTGACTGTTTTTGTATATCAGAGTCGCTTACTTTTGAAATACTTGGATCTAGTTTCTAAGTTATTTTAGCGTTTTGTATGTTCCCCAAAATTACTTTGGATCAGTCACCAGCATACTGAGTTCTTGGTGATACAGTGGTGAGACTCGTAATGAGCAAAAGCTACCTGGAGTAGCTCTTCTTTTCCTTCTTTCTTAGAAACCTGTTTTTGGATTATGGTGAGAGATCACAGATTACCTGAAATCCCCTCCAAGTATAACTAGATCCTCCTTCCTTCCACATTTAATTGCTTAATAGTTTGAAGAAACTATTGGAAATGGGCATTTTATATGATATGTATAGCTTGAAATTATGAAAACTGAGTGAACGGGAAAAATGAGATTTATGTGGGTCTGTAAGGTGTGGCTGTGGAAAGATATTGTAGTAGTTTTGACACTATTGTTACTATCTTTAAAATCATTTACCCAATAAAATGTTAAAACTGAGTTACCGTTTGGTGTCTCTTTCGTCAACCTGCCTGCCTCATCATAAGGATCTCAGTCTTGTGTGTGCTTCTTGATAAAATGCCGACCGTTGAAAGACTTGCAGCTGATGCCGATTCCTTTCCAAACTGGCACTCGGGAAAGCTATGATTTGCCTGTGTCCTCCTGCCTAACTCTGGATCCTGGCTTGGTGACCAAGTCCAGGCTTTACTGGACAGTCTGCCCTGGCCATGGACCTGAGGCAAGCATCAGATCCGAAGTCTGATGGTAGTGGGGCTGTGCTTAATTCCACCAGCTCCAAATTTCTTCCGGATCAGTGTGTCATCAGTGGGAGCTGGTTGAGCAGTAGCGGTGCTATCTGGTGACAGCCATCTGGGAAGGTGGGAAGCCTTCCTTCTCTTCTGCCCTCAAGGCTTTGCCACGTTCTCAGTGCAGGAGGGACTTAATCCAAAAATGCCCAAGATGCGGCTGCTCAGAGAGTATACACACTCACACACACACCCACACTAGCATTGAGAAGGCAAGCTCTTGGTGGCCTACCTCTACCAGCTGTTGCCTTAGCTCTTTCCCTGTGGAGAGGCCACCGAGGACATTGCTCAAATACCTTGGGCTCTAAGTCATTTGCTGTCTCAGTTCTCAATCCTCTGCTGTCCCATGCATATTTTGGGATTAATTGCTGGTGAATACACGCCGGCCGATTTTCTGTTACATTGCCCCAAAGCCCCGCTGCCCGTGTGAATTCGGGCACACGTGCTGATGTCAATCACGGTGGCTAAAAATGGCCATCTCAGATCCCGGAGGACGACTGCAGTGTGGAATGGTGCTCCATTAAGTCGGCCATCTGCTTGAGGTTTACTCGGTTCCATCATTCATGTTTAATGGTACATAAGATTTTTTTTTTAATGATTTGGACAATATCAATCGGCTTAGGTAGAATGAAGTAATTGCACAAGCCTACAGCATTAATTTTTATCGCATTAGTGGTTAACTCAATGGTCTGGACAGATTTCAACTTCAATAATCATACTCCTCCTACCTAAATTCTTTGCGGAGCTTCAGCATTTCCTCCCTGGATTTCAGGCCCCACTAGAGCACTCTGGAAATAGCTCCACTGCTTCCAAGAACTGGCGCACGGATGTGTGGGAGGTGGCAGGTCCTGTTGATGGAAAACCCTCTCATGCCCAAGGGTGTCTTATCACTGTGAGCTGGGGGGGCGGGGCAGTCGGCCATGGAGAAATCACAGCTCGGGGGGCAGAGCTGCCAGTTGGGAGAGCTGGTGAATGGCTGCCTAGAGAATAGCTTCTCTCACTTCCTGCAGCTCTGACCACAGGAGCCAAGTGTGGATTTAGGCTCAGCCCTCATTTTCGCCTAGGCTTTCACCTGCAGGAGGAATAGCTGAATGGGAGGATGCAACTGATGCAGGCCCTGGGGATGTTGCTTGAACTCCTACGTTAAAAGGCTTCCCTTGACCCTGTAGCTCACGGGACGGGCTCCTGTTCCCCCAGGCCCGTGGAAAGAGATCGTTCAAGAATGGAAGGAGGGATGCCTGGGTGGCTCAGTGGTTGAGTGTCTGCCTTTGGATCAAGTCGTGAACCCAGGGTCCTGGGATCAAGTCCCACGTCGGGGTCCCCGCAGGTAGCCTGCTTCTCTCTCTGCCTATGTCTCTGCCTCTCTTTGTGTGTCTCTCATGAATAAATAAAATCTTAAAAAGAATGGGAGGAAATTGCCTTAGATGCTAAGCACTGTTCTGAAGCCAGTCGACCTCGTCCCAAGAATGTGGCGACAACTGGATTTAAAAATGCCCCTTAGAATATAAATAATAGTGAAAGGGAATAGAAGGGAAGGGAGAAGAAATGGGTAGGAAATATCAGAAAGGGAGACAGAACATGAGAGACTCCTAACTCTGGGAAACGAACTAGGGGTGGTGGAAGGGGAGGTGGGCGGGGGGTGGCGGTGAATGGGTGATGGGCACTGAGGGGGGCACTTGACGGGATGAGCACTGGGTGTTATTCTGTATGTTGGCAAATTGAACACCAATAAAAAATAAATTTATTGTTTAAAAAAATGTCCCTTAACAGATGACGATCAGATTATACCATCTCAAATTGTTTCAGTGAAGAGGCCCAGAGGCCTGGTAGAGGCCATGTGCTTTATATAACTGACCCATGCTTGCCGACTCCCATCATGACAGATGATCACATTAGTTGGACAGAGGTTAGATGTACGGTGCGCTAAGTACAGAGCGCACAGCTGGGTGGTGGCCGTGTAACATGCCTCTCTGCTCACCAACTGCCCTGGCGTCCTTGAACTCACGCTCCCTTTCTAAAAAGACACAACTGAGTCACAAGGGGTTGGTCATTTGTTCAACCTCTGGTCTCCCTCCATGGTGGAAGACTCTGCTTTTTTATTAAAAGCTTAGCTGACATCTCATATGAAAGAGATGAGATGAAGAGCAGTATTGTGTTAGTCTACATTACAATTGTCCACCGGTTACTTTTAAAGTTCATGAGAATGACAAGGCTGTTCAGATGACTATAAAAATTTATAATCGGGGCAACAGATGATAGAAGCAGAGCCTCAGCACCCCATTTATTTCTTCACCCCATTTTGGCTGTCCCACAGCAAGAAGGTACTGATTTGCACATAGAAGAGGGGAAGGATCTTACTCCTATAGTCTTAGGATAGTGGGTAAGCATAGGCCTAAACCGTGAAATCCTGGTGTGGTCACGGCCTTCTGATCCATGATTGACAAGGCCTACAAGAAGTTCAGGCAGAAAAAACGTCGCTCTTGAGGTTTGCACAGAAACGAGGTCACTCCACTTCTCCCACTAACCCACTGGTGGCCTTCGATGGCCATTCTGGATGTATGACATTAGGTATGTTAGGGGTTTTTTTCAGGTTGTATTACAGTTTTTAAATACCATACGTTTTATGCACACATATTTGGAAGCAAGTGTTCATGGAAATTTGGATCAGTTCCAGCAACACCAGGTCCCACAGGACAATCTGAAAACCACTGCTGGAGCCCCAACACACCCAGTTATTTTGAGAGCCTTTGGCAAGCTGTCATCTCATCTCCTTTTCCACTCTGGCCTTTTCCTCCCAAATGTCAGGCTCATTGCGATCCATCAATGTTTACTGAGTGCCTATTCCCACAGAGACATGGCACCGTGCTTGGGTTAAGAATGATGATAGCATAATTTCATAAAACAAATGAATGGTCTACTGGGAGCTAGGGGCTCTGGGACATCCAAGTTTGGTCTAGTTGGGGAAAGTAGTTCAGAGTAGGGGCCCAGGCAACATTGGACTGGCTTTATGGGGTTCCCCTAAATTGCTTCCACTTCAGAATGGCACTAGAGCAGAAGTGTAGCTTCCCCTGTGGGGACATGGCATTGCTCTGGCCACCCCCAGCATGTTGGCAGCAGAAGCCACCCTGTACCGAGCACAGTTGTGATCTGTTTGTTGAGTGGAGGAGGAGACTGTCTCTTCCTGCAACGTAGCTATCTTGCTGCTGAGCAGCAATGTGCAAAGTGGTCAAGAAAGAAAATATGTGATCGGAGAAGACATAGGTTTATGGACATGCAGACTGACATTTGGTGGTGGAAAGTTTTGCTTCTTACTGCAGAGCTGCCCTCTCAAAGACTTCAGGTGCTTCCCATGACCAGGAGAGAGAGAACAGCATGGAGAGAGACTAGGCCTTTTGCTCTAAGAAGACTTGAGGCTGGAGGAGCCGAAGAAGGCTTATAGTGTACCAACTGGGGGAAAGAATCTATTCATGGAGCAGGAGGAGAGGGAGGATGGTAGGGGTAACCCACCCAGAAAGGAAACCCAGAGTCCCTTTCGATTTAACTTTCACCTGCTACGTAGGGCAGGAAGGCAGGAAGGCAGTATTAAATTTGGATATTATAAAACAGGAAGCACAGCTGGTACACAATACAACATGTAAGTCACATCTGAGCCGACAGGAAGCTGCTGAGAGCTGGAGTCATTGCCTAAACACCAGGCTGATTTGAAACTAAGAGTTGCTCTGGTCACTTTTCATCGAACGAGCATTTCTGTCCAAACGGTATTCTGGAATGATCCAAGGTTACGGTAGGTATCAACACATCCAAGTGCATTTGTGCCCATCAGCACAGGAGATAGGGGTTGACCGAACAGCTGGGCGGGGCAATCATAGTGCCTACTCCCACATATCCTGGCAGAGTAGAAAAGGGTGTTTTGGGCTGGAGAAAGCGGGAAACCCCCATCTTTTTTGAAGGGCAGTCCAAGTGTGAGTAGGGCACACATTTCCCTAAACTTTCTCCACTCCCAACATTCGAATGGATTCCAGGAACTCTGCATGGAGACACTGCCACCCCGCTGGCACAGGCCTCAGCCATGGCCCCTTTCCCAGAACTGTGGCCAGAGACAGCGATGGGTGGGCACAGTAACCCCTGTACATGCAGCCATGCCCTGTGGTGTCTTGATTCTGGTTTACCTTGCCTACCATACATGGTCCACGCAACACACAAGTGATGGGGTTGGAAAGGGGGCATGGGATTAATACATGGTTGCTCAAATAGGATGCGATTGCCCCGGTGGGGTAATCCTTCTTCCACCACTTAGGTTTATACCACTCCAGAAGAATCTGCAGGCTTGGAGAAGGTCAACAAGAAATCGCTAATAGCCCTACGCTGGGAAAATGCAGGCGACACTCTTTGCTCTAAGGAAGTTTACACAGTGAGGCCTGCAGGCAGGGCACACAGAATCCTTGAGAGGTAAAAAGAAGCTCCCTTCTTTTCACCTCCTTTGTTTGACATTGCCTTTCATTAACTTCACATAACATGCAACGAACCACTTTAAAGCACACAATTCTGTGATATTCAGTGTATTTACACTGTCCTGCAACCACCACTCTCTCTAGTTTAAAACTTTTTCAGGGCAGCCCGGGTGGCTCAGTGGTTTAGCGCCGCCTTCAGCCCAGGGCCTGATCCTGGAGGCCTCGGGATCGAGTCCCACTTCGGGCTCCCTACATGGAGCCTGCTTCTCCTTCTGCTTGTGTCTTTCTCTCTCTCTCTCTCTCTCTCTCTCTCTGTCTATGAATAAATAAAATCTTAAAAAAAAAACCTTTTTCATCAATCCATAAAAACACCCCTCCCCACCAAGAGGTCACGCCCCCTTTTCCCCTTATCCATCCCCTAAGGAACCTCTAATGTTCTTTCAGTCTCTGGGATTTACATATCCTGGATATGTATCACACACATGGAGTCATACGATATGTGACCTTTCGTCACTAGCTTCTTTTACTTAGCGTCAAGGGTTTGAGGTCCATCTAAGTCATGGCGAGTTTGAGTACCTCACTTTTGTGGCCGAATGATATTTCATTGCATGGCTGTACCACAGCCGGCTTATCTATTTATCCACCCATGAACGCTTCGGCTCTGACAACCATTTGGCTCTTAGGAATAACACTGCCATCAGTATTTGTGTCTGAGTATCTCTGTTGGCATACGTTTTCATTTCTCCTGGGTCTATACTTAGGCATGGAATTGCTGGCTCATACAGTCATTCTATGTTGACCGTTTTGAGGAACTATAAAACTTTTCCCACCAGTCATGTATGCAGGTTTCAATTTTGCCACATCCTCACCAATACCTGTTAGTGTCTGACCATGGTCGTCTCGTGGTGTGAACTGATAGCTCACTGTGATTGTGATTTGCATTTCGTTAATGACCAGTGAGGTTGAAACACCTTTTCATGAGCTAATTGGTCCAATTGTATGACTTCTTTGGAGAAATGTCTATTCAGGTCCTTTATCCAGTTTTTAATTGGGTTGTCTTTTGCGGTGTTGTAATGATACACATACTGGTACGTATGTATGTACCAGTGTGTATTTGTGTATATATGTGTGTGTGTACACTTGTGTATATATACATATATATATATGTATGTATCTCAGATATTAAACCCTTTATCAGAGAAATAATTTGAAAATATTTTCTCCCACTCTATTATTGGTCTTTTTCACATTCTTTCTAATGTTCTTTGATCAACAAAACTTTCTAGCTTTGATGAATCCAATGTATCTATGTTTTTCTTTTGTTACTTATGTTTTTGGTGTCAGACCTAAGAATCGATTGCCAAGTGCTAGGTCATAAAGATTTATCCCTATGTTTTCTTCTAATAGTTTTACGCCCTATCTTTAGATTGTTGATCGATTTGGGGTTAATCTTTACATGTGCTGTGAGGTAGAGGCCCCAATTACATTCTTTTGAACATGGTTTTCAGTTGCCCTGATACTGTTTGTTGAAAAAGCTATTCTTTCCCCCATGGAATGGTCTGGGCACCCTTATCGAAAATCAATTGACCACAGAGGTTTCGGTTTATTTCTGGACTCTCAATTCTATTCCATTGGTCTATATGTCTACCTGTACCATGCTGTTTTGATCACTCTAGTTTTATAGTAAGTTTTGAAATTGGGAGGTGTGAGTCCCCCTGCCTTGTTTTCCTTTTCCACCACTGTTTGAGTTATTCAAGGATTCTTGAGATTTCTTATAGATTTGAGGGTTGGCTTTTCCCTTTTTGAAAAAAAAAATTGGACTTCTGATAGGGGTTGCATTGAATCTGTAGATTGCTTTAGGGCCTGTTGCCATCTGAATATTAAGTCTTCCAATCCATGAGCACCTAGGTGCCTTCCCATTTATTTTAGTCTACTTTTATTTTTTTCAGAAATACTTTATAGTTTTCAGTTATAAGCCTTTTACCTCCTTGGTTAAATTTATTCCTAAGAATCTTATTATATTGGATACTATTATAAATGGAATTGTTTCTCTTAACTTCCTTTTTAGATCGTTCATTACTGGCATTTAGAAACACCACTGATTTTTGTGCATTGATCTTACATCCTGTAACTAAACTTTTCTTACTTTCATTCCTTCCTTTTTTCTTTCTTTTCTTTCTCTTCCTTCCTTCCTTCCTTTCTCTCTTCCCTTCTTCCTCTCTGCCTCTTTCTTTCTTACATACTAGTAGTGTGTATGTGTGTGTGTGTGTGTGTATCTATTTTATTGGGTTTTTAAAAAGATTTTATTTATTTATTCATGAGAGACACAGAGAGGGAGCGAGAGAGGCAGAGACAGAAGCAGGCTTCATGCAGGGAGCCTGACGTGGGACTTGATCCCGGGACTCCAGGATCATGCCCCTGGCCGAAGGCAGGCACTAAACCCGCTGAGCCACTCAGGGATCCCTTTTATTAGGTTTTATATAGAGAGAATCATATCACCTGCAAATATAGTCTTACTTCTTCCTTTCCATTTTGGGTGTCTTTTGTTTCTTTCTCTAATTGTTCTGGCTAGGATTTCCAATGCTAAATAGCAGAGGTAAAAGCTGACATTATTGTCTTGTTTCTCATCTCAAGGGGAAGACTTTAAATCTTTCACCACTGAGTATGATTTTAGCTGTGGGTCTATCATAAATGCCCTTTATCACGCTGAGGTACTTGACTTCTCTTCCTAGTTTGTTAAATGTTTTTGTCATGAAAGCATGTCGATTTTTGACAAATGCTTTTTCTCTTTTGAAATGATCATTTCTCCTTTGTTCTATTAATGTGGTGTACTACATTGGTCGATTTTTAAAAAAGATTTTATTTATTTATTCATGACAGACAGAGAGAGAGAGAGAGAGGCAGAGACACAGGCAGAGGGAGAAGCAGGCTCCCTGCAGGGAGCCTGACACGGGACTCCATCCAGTGTCTCCAGGATCACACCCCAGGCGGAAGGTGGCGCTAAACCGCTGGGCCACCGAGGCTGCCTTTGATTTTTTTAAAGTAGGCTCCATATACTGTGTGGAGCCCTACATGGGGCTTAAACTCACAACCCTGAGATCAAGACCTGAGCTGAGATGGAGTCAGACACCTAACCAATTGAGCCACTCAGGTGTTCCATTGGTTGATTTTTTTTTTTTAAATGTCAAACTACCCCTTCATTTCTGGGATAAATCCCACTGGGTCATGCGGAATGATCCTTTTAATGTGCTGTTGGATTTGGTTTGCTGATACTTTGTTGAGGACTTGGGTGTCTATATTCATAGTGGAAGCTGGTCTATGGCTTTCTTATGGTATCTTTGGCTTTTGTATTGAGGTAATGCTGGCTTTATTGAATGTGTTAGGAAGTGTTCCTTTCTCTTCTATTTTTGGAAGATTTTGAATAGAATTATTGCCAAATCTTTTTATGTTTGGTAGAATTCACCAGCGAAACCTGGGGTTTTCCTAGTGGGAGGTTTTAGATTCTGATTTCATGTCTTTACTTATTATAGGTCTATTGAGCTTTTCTATTTTTTCTTGAGTCAATTTTGAGAATTTGTGTGTTTCTGGGAACTTGTCTGTTTCCTGAAGATTAATTCATTGGCATACAACTGCTTAGAGTGTTCTCTGATAATATTTATAAGTTTTGTAAGGTTGGTGGTAACATCCCCGCTTTCCTTTCCAATTTTAGTTATTTGTGTCTTTTTCCTCTAATGAGTATAGCTCAAGTTTGGTCAATTTTGTTGACCTTTTAAATAACAAACTATTGGTTTCATTGGCTCTATTTTTTTCTACTCTCGTTTTCATTTACCTCTGCCCTAATCTTTATTATTTCTTTCCTTCTGTTGGCTTTAGGTGTCGTTTGTTCTTCTTTTTCTAGTTCCTCAAGGTATAAAGTTAGGGTGTTGCTTTCAGAGCTTCCTTTTTAATGTGTTTATAGCTATCAATTCAACTCCGAACACTGCCTTCAGCATATCCTATAAGTTTTGGTATACTGTACTTTCATTCATCACAGAGCATTTTCTAATTTTCCTAGTGACTTCTTCTTTGTAACCCATTGGCTAAGAGTGGGTTGTTTCATTTCCACATATTTGCATTTTTTTTCCAGTTTTCCTTCTCTTATTGATTTCTGGCCTCATTCCATTTGGTCAGAGAAGATACTTTGTATGATTTCCATCTTTTAAGACTTATTGAGAATTGTTTTATGGTCTAACATATGGTCTATCCTGGAGACCTGGAGAATGTTCCAAGTACACTTAAGAAGAATGTGTGCTCTGTTCTTGTTGGGTGTTCTGTGTATGTCTTTGAGGTCTAGGTGATTGATAGTGCTGTCCAAGTCCTCCATCCCTTGTTGATCTATTATCTAAAGCAGGATATAGAAGTTCCCGCCTATTACTATAGAACTGTTTTTACCATCAATTCTGTCAATGTTTCCTTCATATCTTTTAAATCTCTATTGTTTGGTGTCTATGTTTATAATAGTTATATCTTCTTGATGAATTGATTCTTTTATCAATAAAAAATGCCTATCTTTGCCTGTTGTAACAATTTGTCACTTAAAATCTATTTGGCCTGTTATGATTTAGCCACCCCAGTTCTCTTCTGGTGACCACTATTTCCACTGAATATCTTTTTCATCCTTTCATTTTGAATCCACTTGTGTCTCTGGGCATACACTGAGTATTTCATAAGCAGGATAGAGTTAGATCATGTCTTTTTGTCATCCACTTTGCCAATATCTTCCTTTTAATTGGCAAGTTTAATCCATTTACATTTAGTGATTACTGACAATGAAGGACTTTTTTTCTGCTATTGTGCTAATTGTTTTCTGTATGGCATGTCTCTTTTTGTTCCTCAGTTCCTCCAGTACTGCCTTCGTTTGTGTCTGATGGATTTTTTTCCCTTGTGGATCATTTTGACTCCCTCTTCCTTTTCTATTTCTTTCATTTATCTTCTTAGTGGTTACCATGGGGATTATGGTTAACATCCTAAATTTATAACACTCTAGCTTGATCACCTTTTTCTTTTCCTTTTCAAATAGACTGCAATTTTAGAGCAGTTTTAGGTTCACAGCAAAGTTGAGGAGAAAATTCAGAGAGTTCCCATATACTCACTGCCTGCAACCTTGCCCTCCTCACACAGCCTCCCCACCCCACTATCAATTTCCCCACAACAGAGTGGTACATTTCTTACAACTGATGTACCTAAACTGATACATCATTATCACCCAAAGTCCGGCGTTTACATTAGGGTTCACTCTTGGTGCTGTACGTTCTATTGGTTTGGACAAATGTTTAATGACATGTATCTACCATTATACTATCATACAGAGCAGTTTTGCTGCCCTAAAAATCCTGTGCTTCATCTAGTCATCTCTCCCTACCCCAGCCCCTGGCAACCACTGATCTTGATCACTCCTTTTAAATAATTAGCCAACCTTTATTGAAGACTTCCTGTGTGACAAGGACCACAGTATGTACTTTTCAAAAGCCTTATAAATCGCCCATTTAAATAAGGATCTAGTTCAAAGAAGTTACCAATCCTCTAAGGCCACCTAACTACAAAATGCCAAAACCAGGATTCAGACCGAGTTTGTCAGGCACTGGAGACCGAGGTTTTTAGCATCCACACCAACGTCTTGATGAGGATAAGGATGAGGATGAGGGTGGCAATGGTGGCAGTGGCGATGGTGGTAATGACAGCAGATGGCACCTAACATTGATGGAAGCAGTGCTTACAATGTGCTGGCACCATGCCAAGCGCCTTATGTGCGTTATCTATTCAATCTCCACTCTGGCCCCACCCCGATCTGTGAGATAGGTGCTATCATTGTTGTCATTTTACAGATGGGTAAACTGAGGCTCAGAGAAGTTAAATCACAACCTTCCTCGAATGCACAGAACCTACCAAATGGAGGCTAGTGACTATCAGTGAGGGCTTCAACTTGACACCGCCATCTCTCTCTGGGGCTGGAGAGGGTGAAGATGTGGACCAGTGTCTTTGGCTGAAAACTGGTTGGTTTGGGTTTTTGAAGTTCAAAATTAAGGCATTTAGGCTTGTCATTATTTGACTCCTTCTTTTACAAGGACATGTGAGGTCTGATGGCACTTCTCTCCCACAGGCAGGGCAGACTTTGCCCTTGGCCATCTAGCCACAGTTATTGTCTTTCCTGTCACAGGAGGACAGCCCTCAGGCTTCTGGCTACACAGCTAGGGCTCAGAAATAGCCTCCTAATCGGCCTCATCAGCTTTGAAGGAGGCCACTGCAGGAGGGGCCTAAGTAGGCCAACACTTTAACCTAGTTACATGAGGGCAGCTGTAATCCAGGCTGATCATGTCTTGCTAAGCTCTTGTGGGTGTGTCAGGGGGGATAGGCGAAGAGGGGGTGGGAGACATCCAAAAACTGCTTCCTGTGCCCATGTATCCCTGGATCTCACTGCACACACTCCTTCCCCTTCTGGAAGAGCCTGGCCTAAAGGCTACAGAGGCCAAACTTAATAAGAGCGGCTGCCAAGCACCAAGGACGGCTGGTGGCCATTTCCCACTGCAGTCCGTGTCCAGTGCATATGCTACTCTAGGCCAACGTGCTGCTCTTCCTTGAAAGGCCTGCTGCCTTGCAGGAGAGGGTGAGGAAATCATGGTCTTCCTCTGAGGGGGCCAGACACCTGCTCATGTCAATCCAGAGAGTTTAGGGCAAGGTTGGGCTCCTTCCCCCCAAACGCCTCCTAGCTCAGCTCCCTTCTGGCAACACTAGCCCTGGGAATTCCCAATAGAAGCAGTCTGAGCTGTCTGGCCAGGCTGTGGTTGGGAAATAAAGAAACCAGAGGGATGGCTAGCTTGTCTTGTCTGGCTCCCTCCCCAATCTCTCTCTCTCTCTCTCTCTCTCTCTCTCTCTCTCTCTCTGGCTTCTTCCGTCTCTTCCTCCCTGGTGGGTGGCAGGGTGGGTTTCCTTATGCAGGTGCACCCTGCCGTCTTGCCTTCCTATCCCACAAACCCTCTGCTCCAAGACGTAGCCCAGCAAAGTGAGCCCCCCTCTGGTCAGGAAGCAGAGTGCTTGCCCAGCTGGCATGGATGGTGGCAGGCAAGAAAGGGAAGGTGGAGTGCTGGAAGGAGACCACAGGCTGAAATTTGTAAGTTTTTCCAAAGGGGGACTGCTCTATACGGGGGCGGGGTGGGGGTGCTGTGTGACTCTCAGCTAGGAAGAGGAATCAAAGGTAACAACTCCGGCATCTCAGCTACTCTAAGGCACCTCAGACTGTACGATGTTTGGTGTATGTGCCTCTGGAAAAAGAAAGCTAAGCTCTCATTGAACTATGGTGTGCCACTGATTATAAGATGTAGCCCAGATTTAGAGATGTTAAAATGCAAAAAAAAAAAAAAAAGAGGGGGAAGAGATTTTAGAGTCAATGAAATACAGAAAAATTCTTTAGACCCGAGGCATCACCTCTGTTATACACCCCAGAGACCTCAACCACACAGAGCGCATGAAAGCACAGTGGGGAAGTATATTCAAAACCCCAGTAGACTCCGTGCTCTGAGAACAGGCACAGTGACTGCACTGTCTGGAAATGGGGACCCCTGACACCGAACAGGACTTTATAAAGCCATTTGTTTCACTATCTCGCAGCTGCCTTGGAGTTCAGAAAGGTATGATTTGGCGAAGGACACCCGGGGCCTCCAAGGGGACAGAGAAATCACTGAGTGCCACCTGCGATGCTTTCTCAACTATTACAGGACAATGGCAATCTAGGGTGAGTGGAGATGGGGCTGGTGAGCATGGAAGCAAGTGGCTTTTGAACATCTTTCCTGCTGAAATCATTTACAGAACCTCAAGGTACAAAACAGAATCAAATTGGGAGTTGTTCCGGGTGCAGCAAGGGGGAAAGGTGCAAACCTTACCCACTCTGCCCCCACCCACCCCTCACCCCCAAGGTGGCTTCTCCAGACTCCCCAAGGCTCTGAGGACAATCTCCAAATTTCTGGAGTGAGGGAGCTGCCTTTGTCTCTCTCGGTAAGGTTCTTTTTCTGAAGCTAGATTTCAGTATTTTTCTTCAGGCTTTTTTTTTTTTTTTTAATCTCATTTTTTTTTAAAAAAAGGCATGAGATGACTCACAACCTGGAAGCCTCAAGTGAAAACAAAACAAAAGTTTGCTTTGAATCATGAGCTGGGGTGAGGCCTGGACAATGAGATTTTTGTGAAAGCACCCCAGATGATTCTAACATGCAGGAAGACCTACATGCTCTTGTCTTGGTGGTTATCTTGCTAGCTCCAACATTCTCGAAATCAGACGGTGTTCTGGAGTGCATGGGAAGGCCCTTCCATTCCAAGGGTGGGCAGGAGACCGGAGAGCCTGAGGGCTTCTTCTAAAAATTGCCTAGTAAAGGGTCTTGTGGCTCCTGGAAAGGAGGGAACAGCTGAAGGGACAGCCAGAGCGGGCAGCACCCCTGGGGCACCCCTGGAACATGAGAAGGGCAGGGGAGACCAGAGAGACCCAGTGGCTGGAGCAGAGGGGCGGCTGGGGAGGTGTCTTTGTAAAGAACAGCCCTGCAGCTCAGGCCATTGGCTCTATCACCTATGGGAGCTGTGTCAAGGAAGCGTCTGACCTCCTTGTCAAGACCTGCCTCACTGTGAGACTCCTCTGGGCTACTGGCTGGCTGAGATGCAGGAGGAGCCACACGGGAGTTGGGAAGTTGGGAAGTGGGCTGTGGAGGCCCAAGGCCTTTGGGTCACCCGTGAGCAATAGGAGTGGCCTTCCCTACCATCTTCCCCTGGCAAACGCTTAACCTCTTTGCCAGGCAGTTCAGACACCACAGATGTGCAATTGAGATGCCAGGCAAACGCCAACTGGGAGAGAGATGGGTGGGGACAGCCAGTAACAGAGAGTCCTTGACTTTGGACGAGGCCAGCCTTGCCCGTTGCCAAGGTTAGCAAACCACATATCCTATGAGTAAGCCACTGCGTTTGTCAGACTGATTGTGTGCATCTCTGCCCCTCTACTGGCCTTGGCAAACCAGGACAAGGAGAAAACTCACCAGGGGGCAGGGGGAGCACATAGTAAACCTAGCCCCCCAAGCCACTCCCTCCCGCACAAAGGGGTAGGTGACATGTTCTGTGGGCTGGTGGGCTCTAGTCATGCCAACACCAACTCTGTGCACCCCAGGGAATGGAGGAATGACCCTGGTGGGGACTCAATGGCTACAAAGGACACAGAAAAGTTGTTGGGTGACTTGGCCACCCTCCACACAGAGGTCCCAGGAAGGCCTGGCGCTGAGGGCCCCAGGCTGGAGCATGAGGTGCCTAGACAAAGGCACAAAGCTCCACACGGGAGAGCCCATGGGATGGGTGACAGCTTATGTGGCAAGATTTCTCCTGGGTCGGGGGGCAGGCGATGGTGGTGCTTCCCACCATTTTGCAGCACTCTGGGATAAGATGGGTGTTCTCTGAGCAACTTCTATGGAAAAGGTCCTATGCCAATGGTAGAAGGAATGGGAGCCAACCCTGCCCTCCAGGAGCTCCGTGTGCATTGGGAGAGATGGCCAAAATGCACTGCTTCATAGGGGCTGATGGTGCAGGGAGCACCTGATGCTTGCAGAAGCTAAGCCAAGAGGTACCTAACTCAGAGCGGGGGCTCAGGGAAGCCTGGCCTAGGAGCTGACACTTGAGCTCAAGCCTTTGGACAAGAAGGGAGACCAGGAAGCAGAGAAACCCACGCCAAGGAAAAAGGCAAAGAAGAAGAAGATTGTGTGCAGCAGGAAAAGTGGACTATAGGACGTCTGGAGCAAAGGGTCTGTTCTTGTGTGTGGTCCTGATCGGGGAGGGTGGGGGGCGGGTGTGGGGGTGATGAGATGAAGCAGAAGATGTTTAAAGGACCCAGGGAAGCCATGCAGTCAGATCTGCCTTTGTTGCCCACAGTAGAGGGAACGAGATAGCGGGGATAGTAGGGAAAAGAGATAGTGGGTAGGGGCGGATGCGCTGGCCCAGGGCAAAGATGGACATGGCCTGGGTCACTGCTGTTCAGCTCCTTCTGAAAAGGGAGATGCATAGAAAGGCCTCATGACCCATCTTTCTGTCCTGCCGCCTTCAGGATCTAACAACACTGGCCTCACATCCTAGCATCCACTTTAGCTCAGAGCCTGCCTTCTCGGTGTGTGTGTGTCCAGGGGGACAGGACTGCTGGTCAGCTCAGTGTGTTTCAGCAGGGATGGCAGGAGGCAACGTGGGTGGAGAACTGAGGGAAGTGGCCTGCCCCGACTAGTGGTTCTGTGGCCCCGGATTGCAGGACCCTGGCTCCTTTATAGCCTGGGTGCCCAACTACCAGCCAACGAGGAGATCCCGTTGCACTGAGGGCGCCACGTCGGCTAACCATGTCTCTTCGAGAAGCAGCAGCACCGGTGAGACACGAGGTAGGGCCTCGGCGTGATATGAAGGCAGGCTAGGCTGATCGCCGTTACTGTGGGCTGCTCAGCGGGTGGCTTTGGAAAGGCAGGGCCAGTGTCGGGTCTCGTTCACCTCCCCGTGGGATAGTGTGGCCATGCTGCACAGTTCTGGTCCGGAGCCACCTTCTAGGGGAGCTGGGGTGCCTGGCCCTAAACACGTTTGGTTTCCAAGTCACCTTCTCTACACGTAGTCCTCCAGCCCAGCGCAGCACGGGGGCTCGGCAAAGCCAGCGGATATCCCCAGAACACAGTCCCCGCTGAGAGCCAAAGGCCTCCTGCCTCCCAGGGGCAGCCCTGCTGGAAGCAGGCAGCGTGCGTGGAAATCGGGGCCCCACGTCCGGCCGCACGGCTCTCAGGGCAGGGCTCTGCAGGGCGCCAGCTGCCCTTTGGTGGCTGTCCACAGTGTGTGGGACGAATGGCCCCTTATGTCTACGTTTCAAAGCAGAGGGACTTTTAAGAGGGTTCTAGGAAGGAAGGCCAAGACTCCTGGGTTCTCATAAATCTTTTAATAAGAGTAAATGAAGAAAACATTGTAACAGTAAGTCCCATGGGGAAGAATTCTTTATCATTCAAGGATCTTCAACAACAGAAATACCTAAGACTAAAATTCAGGATGCTAAGGACACGAATGAATGACCATTTATTTCCAGAGGTGACTGTAGAAACCATTTCGGTACAATCAAAAGGTTTTACAAAACAGAGAAAACGCTTTATAAAATGCCCCGGGGCGGAGGGGGGGAATGAGCAAACTGGTGGGGGGTGGGGTGGGCATGGAGCACCCGAGAACCAGCTTGGCAAAATCCTGCCCCTGCCCCTGTCTGGGGGGCTTACAAGGGCTGGTTCAAAGGGGGACCCTGGGAGGGGTGTGCCGAGTGCACAGGAATCCACCTGGGAATGGGGAGGGATTGAGGAGCAGGGCGGAGGCGTTTGCTGATTTCCTGGCAATATAAGACTACCTTGTTCTCTCTACCACAATAACACCGATATAAATGGAGAAGTCTTTATAGTACAAAACTCACACCGGAAGAAAGCAAATTTCCAAAACAACAGCTTTTGCGTGAAACAACTTTTGCTGTGTTTTGTTTTGTGCCATGGGTAGCAAACCAGTGTACAAAAGAATGTCACAGATGAGAGAAACAACAAGCGACTAGGTTTTCCTGAGCACAAACTGGCTCACTCTATATACAGAAAAAGAAGGCTCACTCCCTCTCCCCGACTCTACCCCCTCCAAGAGGGCAGGGCAAGGCAGGGGGTGCAGTGGGAGGACCCCTCCCTGGGCTGGGGGCCTGTAGGACACCCTCCCTAAGCCGGCTCCTGGTCTACCAAAACCAGCACCAGCATCTTGCCCTGTGCTGTCATGCACAGTTCTCTTCTACCCCATCCCCCGTTCAGTTTCCCAGAGGACAGATGACTCTGGATCGAAAGGTCTACAAATCCAGGGAAGTCCTTCTGGCTGAGGTAGGGGGACAAAGGGCTTTCCATTACACTTGAGCCACCTAGCTCAGTCCCGGTGCCCCACTCAGCCCCAACACCAGTGCATGGAGACAGGGTGACAACTTGCTGTCGCCAGGGAGCTGTGCCCATTCCACAGAACACTGAATTAGCCAGAAGCACAGAGTTAAACCCTGACAGAGGCTGTGGCAAAAGGGTCGGATCTACTAGCTAGCCTGGAGGTAGCAGATGGTGACAAAGTACACTGCCCCACTTAAGCCAACCACCCTGCCAGTGGACAGAGGAATGCGTCCCCGGGCCTCTGGAAAGAAGATGGGCCCGACCATCTTTGGTGTACGGAACCAAATACTGGGAAGATGGATGGGGCTGTGAGCAAGTGTGAACATCTCTGCTCTTTTGAGCGGCTACCACAAGCTGGCTAGCTAAGCGGACTGTTCTCATGGGCCCAGATCGGTGGCCCAGGCTACCCAGGGGCTAGAGAAGCACTCCTTTCCCTTTCTGGGGCTGTTTTAAAAGAAACTGTCCACTTCTATGATTGCTCTCAGACACACAGGCTGGTAGACGGCATACGGAAAGTTTGGCCAGGGTGGCTGGAGAACCTCCTTGGTACCACCAGGAAAGCCCTAGGCAGGAGCTGGAAAGCCTGGGCCCACTGGCATGGGAGTCAGCCTTTAAGGCAGGCTGCCCGAGGTGGGCTCAGGTTCTCTCTCTCCATGGGGCTGGGCCCAAAGTAACAGGTACAGATCACTTCGGGTGCTTGCTGCACCCCAGGACCTCAAACGCAAGCCACAAGCCCCTGTGCAGCCTGTGGACTGGGATCTCTCTCTTTTCCCTCTGCCTACCATGTTTTCGAGCCCACCTGGGCCCTGGGAGCCCCGCAGCTCACTTCCACCTCGCCCTTCCCCCAACCCTGACAGGTGTAGCTGTGTCCAGCCTGGCTGAGCCAGGCATGTGGCTTTCATGTTCATCTTTCCTTCCAAGTGGCAGCAAGGTATCAGCCAGAACGGGGCACTGTGCCATGGCCAAGGCAAAGGCGAGTGGTCTAGAGGCACACGGCTTCAGGAAAGCCCAGGCTGACTAACAACCTGTGCCATGCCACAGAGACAGGGAGAATGTGCAGAGTCACTATGCCATGGGTGGCATTCCGAAGCTGAGCACCTACCACACCTGGGCTGCTGGTCCCCAGCTGAGAAACAGACTATCTGCCTACAGAAGACTCTGTGTTCTGCAAGGGGACAGGACATGCCTCCAGAGGCTCCTTCCGTGACCTCCTTCCAACCTCTCATTTGGTAAAGAGCCAAGGGGCACTGAGACCGGGCACATTTTCCCAACAGCCATCCCTACACGCGGAAGCCTGATGGTGGGCAGGGCAGATCCAGTTGCTTATGAGGGTTCCCTTCTGGAGGAAAACCTGTGAATGGCATGAAGACAAACTTGGCCAAGCCCTCGAGGATGGCAGAAAATGAAGGTTATGCATCACGAGGAGCCCAAGGAGAGTACAGAAGAGTATTCGGTGTTCTCCCTCCAGCATCCCCTTCCCCCATGAGTCCTGGGAACTGATCATTTCTATGTTCTATGTTCGCAGGCCTCTGTAAGAAGGCAGTCCCTCCCACGGCTACTTCCCAGGCCTCACCTTGCTCCAAGAGACTCTCCTGCACTCTGCTGCTTTCTATAGGTCCGTCTGCTCAAATCACAACCACTGAGTCACTGAAGCTCAATCTAAGTCTATTGTAATACAGTAATATCTGGAATATGGCACCTGGCCCAGGGTGGCCAGGTTGCCTAGAGTAGGAGAGGGGAGGGGGGCCATCAGAGGAAGTCACTGAACCATTTTTTCTGTTCTTAGGCAAACCAATTCTTAGAGCCCACAAGGAGTCAGTAAATGCCCAGCTGTTTCCCTCCTTGAACTCCATGCATGACTGAGCTCAAGTCTTTCAACAAAAGGTCTTCCTTTTGAAGCATTTGAATCTGCACCCATGGGAGCCTGACTTCTTGGTACCTCCTCTGCAACCCAGACATGGGCTTTGGGGGTGGGCTAGGTGGGGCAGTGTGTGATGCCCCCAATGCGAAACAATTCGGTACTGGATCTGGCTGCGGTGACGACACATGTCCCTAGTTTCGGAAACAAGACCAGCAGGATCTGTATCTTCCCCAACCCAGGATGCTGACATAGCCAGTGAAAGCACAGAACGGATGGATCGGAGCCCCTAGGAAGACAGGCCCAAGGCAAGAATTCTCTGAACTCAAACATCCAAAAGCAAGGGAGCAAACAAATTAAAAAAAAAACCAAAAGCAAAAAACCCAACTCCAGCTTATCCTTCCTTGAAGCTGCCTTTTAAAGAGTGGGGGGGGGGGGGGGAGGAAAAGAGGGAGGGAAGGGAGAAACATTTATGGGGCACTCAAGATTAAAATGGCATCTATTATCAAACATTCAACTAAAATGGAGCGTATGATTCAAATCACAGTTTTCTCACGTTACCACTTACATTGATTAATTTCTAACGCTCACTTCTGATCAGGATATGGGTCACTTTCAGCTCTCTCAAGCAGAATTTACCCAGGGTCCTGCCTAGTAAGAGTTGACATTTTGAACTTGTTCACTTTGGATCTGCCATTGCAGCAACTCTCCATCCCCCCCACCCTCAATGGAATCTAGCCCTTGGGCCGAGGAGCACCCCCACCTCCCACCGCAGGCAGCATCTTGGAGGGAGTGGCTGGTTGGCTGCTTGCTTGGAGTCATGCGACACCAGTGGGAAAGGCTCTGGCAGGTTCTATTTTGGCCAGGAGCTGGGAAATCCCTTGGCTCTCGGCTTGCCGCTGGTATAGAAACAAGGCCTCAGTATAGAAACAAGGCCTCGGTCCCATGAGGGTGGGGGAGAGGGGATGGTGCTGGAGACAAAAGGGGACCCCCATATCAGCCTGGAGGTCCCTGGCAGTGGAGAAATGAAACCCAACCCAATCTCATCACTTCAGTGCCGAAAGAGCTACTGCTTGTTGTTCCCTGTCCCCTCAACCAGCTGTTGTGAAAGCACCAACAAGCAGAGTGAAAGCCACTGACTACCATTGCCCATGTTAAGGCCACAAGGAGCCAAGGAGCCAGGAGGAAGAGCCTCAGGGGAGGAGGAAGAGTCCAGCCCTCAGCACAACACCCCAGGCTCCAGGAGAGATGTCCTGGGGTGGGGGGAAGAGCTGGGAAAGAGAGAGCGGTGGAAGAAAGGGACAGAGAGGAAGGAAAAAAGAAATATAACAAACATTCTAATGCCCTCTCCCCATGATTTCATCAAGAATTGGGTGTCCTCCAAGCCAGGTCAGGACTTGCTTCCTCAGGGAGAAAAAAAAAAAAAAAGACAAGCACCTTCAGTCTATTTTCTTGGCTGGAAGCCGGAGCAAATCCAGCAGATATTTACACAAGGGCCCAGCCATGTATGAGAACAGGATGACCAGCTTCCCGTGGGTCATGGTCATGAGAGTCTGGTGTCCCGAGGCCCAGATGCGATACCAGGGGCCGTAGAATGGGTCTGAGATGGCCGGACACAGCATGTTGTTCAAATTCACTTCGGTGACCTGCAGGGACAAGGGAGGTAGAGTGAGCGTTCACCATCCTTTGGCTTTCTCTGGCTTCTGCCAGTTCAGCCATCTCTACCTAATGGGTGGACTAGACAAGGAGGGATTGATAAATCCCCACCTGTTCATGATGGCATTTCTCTGCCCTAGGTTTTTGGGAGTGGGTCAAGGCTAGAGCCCCCGGGAGGTGACGGGAGAGGCCATCCAATGGAAAAGCTGTTGGGTTTGGGTCTAGAGCCTGTGGTCATTCCTAAGCATCTCCTATGTGCCTAGTCCCTGGAGGGGTGTCAGGGGATGACACAAGGGTCAACAGCATGGTCCCTGCCTTCACTTAACTGGAAACCAACCAAGTTGGCATGGGCAACCACACCGAACCTCAAACCAAACAGTGCTCACCAGGTTTCCTCCACCATGAGATCTAAGGAGGGCACAGAATGAGGACCGAGTCCTCAGAGAAGAGTTCACAAAGTCAGTGGCACCCTGGATGGACTCATGAAGGATGGATGGGGATCATGGTGAGGAATGGAGTAAGCAGAGCCTTCCTTATAGGAGGCGTGGCAAGCGCCAGGCCTATAGGTGGGACTGAGCATGGTATGGTGACATGAGGACACTGACCCCTCTGGGATCAAGCGGTCCCTGTGGAGAGCAGTCAGAGTAAGGTGTGAAAGTCATTCTGTTTCCTTCCTAGAGTCTGGGGAGCATTCACCCCATTGGCAAAGAGCTCAAACTCTCCCCCAGGCAAACCAGAGCAGAGCAATACGCCGAGGGGCCGGGGGGCAGGGATAAGAAAGTGACTGCTTCTACAAAGGCACTGGTGACATCGGTCACATGCCTTAATCCTGCGAGGTCCCACGAGGCTCCACATGGCTGATGCTACATTCATGCTGCTCGCGCACAAAACCAGACATGCCACTCCTGTCCTGAGGACGGCCGCGGCACCTGCCTTCCAAAGCCCTACAAGCCCATTCACATTAGAGACAAGTCTTCGCCACCTCTCGGGGAGGCTGGGGGTCTGGTACCATGTCACAGAGGGATGGAGAGCTCTCTGCCCTCGAGCATGAGATGACTCACCCGGAACAGTGGCAGAGCCAGGACTTGAACTTTCGTCTCCTGACCCTCAGCCCCAAGCTCCTCCTCCTTCGCCTTGTACCCATGCACTCAGCAGTTTGGGGCTCTGGATAATTCAACTACTGAGTCCAGCCATCATCCACGCTCCAGGCGGATCTGAACACCCCAGAATGCCACGGGAGTTCCCTGACACGGCACTTCCACTAGCTACACAGCTTCAGGGCTTGCCCAGTATGGACCCAAGGTTGGAAGCCTCCTCTCCAGGCCTGGGCCAGGGCCAAGGTCCTGCCTCCCTGCCCCAACAGGGTCCATAGCAAACCACTTTCCAGTTGCGGCTCACCGTTTCAGAACCAGGTGGTCCTGAGTGAAGGGCCTCTTCACCTCCCCAGGGATGAAAGAAACAGCTAGTACTGAAGGCTTCAGAAAACTCTTTGGAGAGGCCTAGGCCATGGATCATAAATCAGCCACCCAAACACAACAATCTGACATCCTGGCCTTTGGCATCTTGTATTTTCAAAACAAAACAATACACCAGCGCCAACCAGGATTATCAAGATTTATGGAGAACTCCACACACAGGGGATCAAAGGGGATAGAACCAAACTTACCAGGCCCAGGATCTGCAAGACGCTGAAGTGGTAAAAGAACATGAGGCCAGTTGAGAGAAGGGCCCACCGGAAACTGCTGAGAGGCTCTGGGGTGTAAGCACCTGGAGGAAAAGAGGACACGGTGAGACTCATTGCTCCTCTGCCCCTCTAGGGTACAGGCGCTGAGGCCATGGCCACCACCAGCAGACTGCACCCTCTTGCTGCTTGGTGACATCTACTTAGATGACTTAGGCAACTCCAGATAGCCCCCTTGGCAGCCTCTGTCCTGCAACATACTGCTGGGGCCGTTACAAAGGCAAGTTTTTTTTTAAGATTTTATTTATTTATTCATGAGAGACAGAGAGAGAGAGGCAGAGACACAGGCAGAGGGAGAAGTAGGTGCCCTGCAGGGAGCACACTGTGGGACTCGATCCCAGGACCCCAGGACCCCAGGATCATGAACTGAGCCAAAGGCAGACGCTCAACCACTGAGCCACCCAGGTGTCCTTGAGGATTTTTTTTTTTTTAACAATAAAAGGAATGCATGCTTGTTAGAGAAAATTTCAAAAATGTCATAGAGGTAGAAAGGACATGGAGAAAATGAAGGAAAACACATCCCCAGTAATCCACTGCCCACATGCGATGCTGCTAAACTTGTGGGTGTGTATGCTGGGGTTGTTTTCTCTGTGCCTCAGGAGTTGGGTGTTTTTTTTTTTCCATCACTAATTGGAGTCTTAACTGTATATGTAATAGCACATCCTTCACTTTCAAGGTTGTTTTCATCTTTCCCTCATGTTTCTAAGGAGAGATGTCATTGAGGAAGGACAGCATGGTGCTTAAGAAAGTTTGCTTTCATGCCCCACAGATCTGGGTTCAAATCTAAATTGACCACATACTGGCTGTATGGCCCTGGGAAAGTTGTTGAAATTCCCTAAGTCTCAGTTTTCCTGTCTGTAAAATAAGGATAACAGTCCTACCTCTTAGAATTGTTACAAGGAATGAAGGGAATAATGTACCAAGCTCTCAGGGTTTAGAATTGGGTACGACGTGAGTGTTTAATGAGTATTAAGATGCTATCATTAGCACATCATTATTATCCTTCGAATAACTAGAGAATGTGCCATATCTAATGGCCATGCCATTTCT
The DNA here is from genome assembly GCF_048418805.1 of Vulpes vulpes. NCBI lineage: Eukaryota > Metazoa > Chordata > Mammalia > Carnivora > Canidae > Vulpes > Vulpes vulpes. The sequence continues at coordinate 80,165,097 of NC_132796.1, read as the reverse complement.
CTGACCGTCACACAACTCTCTCCCCCTGGAACAGCGAGAATTGTGTATGTTTCTTCCAGCATCCCTAGGAACTACCCTCCCAGTAGGCTTGAATGCATTCCAGAGCTTACAGAGCAGGGATATGGCTTATAGGATGTTGTGGGGTGTCACTCTGAATGGGGACTTGGGCAGTGGGGTACTCCAGAATGAAATGAAGCTGCAACCCTCCACCCTAAGGCAAGAGTGGCAACATTATGTCCTGGAGTAGTATTTTTTGCAAGTTGGTCTTTCACCGATCCATCCATTCATTCACCAGTTATGAGGCACCTAATATGTTCCATGCCATGTGCCAACCTTTAGGGATAGGAAGATGAAGAAGACGGGCTCCCTACAGTCCCAGACTCATAGTCTGCCAGGGTGGGGGGAGGCAGACACACCAATCAACAATTAGAAAGCAGTATGGTGGTATGACACCTGTGGTCTGTGCCACATTATCCTGGGAGGACAGGAGTGAGCTGAGGGATTGGGGAGGAGGCATAGGAACAAGGCCTATTTCTCCATAGAGGGGGCACAGAGCAGTCGTGAAGGTCAAATGGGACTTAACCAGGGCCCAGGCACCCAGAGCCAGCAGTTCACACAAAGGCAGATATGCAGACATGAGCTCCTGGGTGAAAGGCAATTCAGAAAACTATGGGTAAGAGTTGGGGTTGCAGTGGAGAATGTGGTAGGGTGGTAAGCAGGAGTAAGACTCAGACTTCAGCTGAGGGCTGGTCTGAGACCTTAGAAGCCATGCTGAGGGGCCTATGGGCTCCAGCCCATACCTGCAGGGTCATGAGCCCTGATGCCCCAAGTTTCAGGTAGGCAGTTGGCAGCAGGAGAATGGCCAGAGACTAAAAGTCATTAAGGATGCTGGAGACTGGCCAACTAGAAAGCCCATGCCTCATCTGAAGACGGCAACCACCACTCAGCTCCATTCAACCACTGCCCTGCCAGGATGGGTTCCCAGAGTTGCCAGTTTTTTTTTTTTTCTTCAGTTTTGCAAGAGGAGCCAGAAATATGAACTTTTGTGTGGAATTTCCTGATTTTTAAATGTTGGCAAATAATTCCAAGTGTTTTAAGAATGCTCAATGGACCCAACAAAACACGGCTTCATGGCTGGATTTCAGCCCGTGGATGGCCAGCTCTGAGATCTGCCATGGAGCCATGGAAAGCAGCAGGAAAGGTCCCGATGGCCAGCATGGGCAGGGTGGGAGGATTGGACAGAGACCATCGAGGCACAGGGATGGATAAGGAAGCTGCTGCAGGAACCCAAAGAAGGAAGGGGATGGGCGGCCCTCAAAGGTCATAGAGGTAGGACTGGAGAAAAGTGGAGGAAAATCTCGCCAGATGTGAGGGATATGGTGAGGACGGACAAATCTTGAGAATCTTCTGGCTCAGGCCTCACTGGGCTGATGGTGCCATTGATCATGATGGGAGAAGAGAAGGCAGATGGGGGCAGAAGGTAGGGAGATAATGAGGCCAATTTCAGACATGTTGAAATAGAGGTGTCTGCAGGGAATGTCCTGGGAAACACAAGGTTTCCCTTTTGAAGGGAATGTCCTTAAAACACAAGGTTTTGAAGGTGGTGGCTTGTGAGCATGGGCCCTGGAGTCTACAGACGCAGCTTTTCAAATTCTGGCTCTTGTCACTTATCTTGTCCAGACCTGGGACAAGCCTCTGTATCTCTGGGACTCAGTTTCACTCATCTATAAAATGGGGTGCTTCTGCCTACTTCACCAGGTTGTTGGGGAGATGAGCTGCCCTGATTTAAGTCACTTCGTAGTGTCGTATTGGGGAGTTAACAAGTGGCGATTCTTCTAATTATTATAATGAGTCACACACTCAATGGAGAAGATGGGGCTGAACATCCAGATGGAGGCGTCAGCAGCACCCGATGGCCACTAAAGTCACAGGGGCACATGTAGACTAGAAGAGGAAGGCCAGAGGCAGAAGACCAAGGAACACCATGGGGGTGAGAGTGGGGGGTGTGGAGGGGGAAAAGGAGTGAGGTGGGCGGGGGCTGAAGTCAGGTAGGTCTTCTGGGGGAGAAGCTCGGGCTTGCTGCAGGAACTAGAGCCAAGCTCGCAGCACCTTTGAGTCAGAAGGCCCTTGGAGAGTGTCAAACTCATTCCTCCAGTTTAGAGATGGAGACACCAAAGACCAGGAGATGGATCGTGCCACCACCAAAGTCAGAGCAGGGCACTGGGCTCTCAGATGCTGCCAGGCTGCCCACTGCTTAGTGCCCCTGTTGCCACTTGTCCAGACTGACACCACAGCATGTTGTACAGTCTCTTTCCTCGTCTGTCTCCCCATCTAGACCAGAGGGCCCCGGGGGAGGGGGACCTGGTCGGATTCATTGCTGTGTTTCTAGCATCTAGCATAGCACTTGGTTGGTGAAAACACCTCGAGTTACCCACTTAGACTGTGTGTGCGCCCCTTCCCATCTGCTGAATGAACGGGAGTTGGGCACCGTGTGGTTCCCTTGGCTGCTGGAGACGCTACAGGGAAGAGGGGCCCCGGAGGACCAACAGGTGCACAGGCTCCCACTCCTGCCTCTGGAGTCGGAGCCATCTTCCCCAGGTGTCCTTTCCTCCAGCGTCCGCGTGGCTCCCCCTGCTGGCATCTGGGCAGCAGTGACAGGTCCCGGGGGCCAGGGGGTGGCTGAGGGAAAGGGACAGGAGGGGGCAGCCAGGAGGTCCCCAGCCTAGAGGCAGCACAGCCACAGACCTGCGGAAAGCGGATGGCTGAGGCCACAGACCTCCAGGCAGCCCATCTCCTCACTGCACTACTCACCTGCCCTGCAGTCCCCACCTCCCACTATGGGGGAGAGGCACATGCAGACACTGCCTGGGGCTGCTGTTCTCACAGGTCCTTGCTCCAACCCCGACTCTGCTACCATCCGCTCTGGTTTTCCCAATCGGCCCCACGCCAGACTGTCAGTGCTATGAACAAGAGGCTGCATCTGAACCCCCCCTTCACTTCCAGCACCCTGTACATGGTAGGCATCCCAAAAATCATCAGTGTGTGAGCGAATCAATGGCACAGACCTTCTGGAAGATCATCAGACTATATAAAGCCCTTTGGCTTGGCAAAGGACTTTGAGGACTTCCATCGAATACCACAAGAACCCAACAGACCGCCCTTATTTGCACAAAGATATTTATACCTGGAACAACGTGGGACCCAGAAAGAAACCAAATGGGGGAGGTAAGGTGAACTCTGGCACCTCAATATTGTGTAACCACCATTCAAATGACAACCAAACTATGAGCCTGTGTAGAGAAGTCTCTGGCTAGTAAGGGCAAGTGTTGAAGGTAGAACACCAAACAACACGCCAGGGATGGAAAAACGGAGCCTAACAGCTTAAAATCAAGGGCTTGAGGGCAGACAGCCCCGGGTGTGAATCCCACCTCTGCTACTGCCTATGGGAGTAGCCAGGACAGATCGTGCTGCCCCCTAAGACCCTTTCTGAAGACTGGAGGTAACATCCATCTCTGGGGGCCCCGAGTGGGATGAGAGATACAGAAAAGTAAATAGAGCTGCTCGCCTGGCACACAGCAGGAGGCTGCTATTTTTATCATGGCAAAACCAAGCCATCCAAAATCTCCAAAAAGACTGGGAGAAGCCAGGGAATCTTGCAAAGAGGTGATCTTCCCTGTGAAGGGTAGGGCTGCGGGAGGCCTTGCCTGTGGTTTCCACTACCTTTTCACTCTTGTTAGTTCTTTTCATTGTAAAGATAATCAAAGATTTGATTTCTCTGAAAACTTATTAAAAAAAAATCCAGAAAGCAAGCAAGCATGCACCCTGAGAATAAATGATCCACTCTACATAGATATATGCAAATTGTATGCAAACTCACATCATTCCTTTTTTCCCATATACCTGAATGTGGCCCTTGGGATAATCTGAGTGAAAAAAACAGTTTTTTTTCTAAAGGAAAAGAGAAACTTAAGCACTTTTGGAAAAATTAAACACATAAAACTTTTTTTCCCGACTTTAAGAAAGAAATGTGACATTTTCTGCTAGCATTGTGTATCCCAGGAGGATAGAAGCATTTCATCTCTAAAGGTAGGGGGAACCAAGATAATAGCTTTCTCTGAAATCGATTTCTGCCAGAAGGAAGTGTCATGCGTGCTGGAAAAGAAGTCACCCACACCACCAGCAACAGCAGAGACAGATCCCCAGGAGGCCTCCCAAGGGCCCCTTCTCCCGTCCTATAATCCTACCCACAAAGGACTTACACCAAGGAGATGAGGCTGCACAGGGTGGCCTCCCATTCCCCACTCTCTGTCCTGCTCCCTCTGACTCATTCACTTCCACGAGCTATCCATTCAGAGTAAACACTGGGGACCAGACCCCATGCCTGGTGGTGGGGATAAGGAGGCAACAGTCCCGGCCCCTGACAATTGCCCAGCACTTAAAAGCAAATGATGATGGAGTGGGGGAGGGAGGGGCATGGTGCCCTGGTGGTTCAGTTGGTTATGTATCTGACCTTGGTTTCAGCTCAGGTCATGATCTTGGGGTCATGGGATAGAGCCCCGTGTCGGGCTCTGTGCTGAACATGGAGCCTGCTTCTCCCTCTCCTTTAGCTCCTCCTCCCCCACTCAGGCTCTCTCCCTCTCTCAGATAAATAAATAAAATCTTTAAATAAAATGAATTATGAGATGGTGTCATCAGGTTAGCACAGTAAGTAATGGGGACACAGCAGGGACAGCTGAGGTGGGTTTTGAAGAAGTACAAGAAGAAGCTGGGGTCAGAGCCAAGCAGGAGGGAGAGGGTACTCTGGGTGGCAAGGACAGCCCACCAACAGGTGTAGAGGTGTGACATGGCATGCTGTTTGCATGTCAGCTCAAGCAGGTCTGTGTTACTGGAACATAAAGTAGGAGGGGACATGTGTCAAGAGATGCAGCTGGAGAGACCAGCAAGTGGGGTCAGGTCAGGAGGAACCTCACTGGCCATGGCAGGGAACTTGGCCTTTATGATGCACGCGATGACATGCCACTGAGAGATTTTAAACAGGGGGCTGCTCAGCCTGCTCTGGACATGGAGATGAGAGGCTTGAAGGGGGGTAAGATCAAAGACCAGTTCAGACACAGCCACAGGTCCCAGATGACCTGGCAAGTGGCCAGACATGAGGGAGGCAGCTCCCAAGTTGCTGACTTCACTATCTGATTTAGGGGAGAGAAGAGTATAGTGTGGAGCACGCTGATGCTAAAGGCCTATGGGACATCCAAGTGGAGAGCTCAGGCGAGAAATGGCCTGCACATAGAGCTTTGGGTGTAGAGATTAACAAGAAGAGTCCACGGAATGAGATTAAAGCAGTGATCGTTGCCTGAAGAAAGAAACTCACCCCCACCACCACCCACAAAAAGGATCAAAGACAAGATGAGCCTGCTAGTCACACATGACAACTTACGTATAAAGGAGTTCAAATGAGATACATTTAGTGATCTGGTTCCTCGGCCTGCACCAGCCACATTTCCAAGTGCTCTATAACCACATGTGGCTAGTGGCTACCATACAGGGCAGTGCAGGCATAGAACATTCCCACCATCACAGAAAACTCCACTGGGAGCACACTTTTCTATAGAGGGAAAGACCAATACTACTCCTGGCTTCGGCAACATGTTGGTCATGTTCTCTCGGCTCTAACAATTTCAGGAGAAGTACTGATGCAGGAGAGCTAGGTGCTAAACTCGGAAGAAAAGTTTTTTCAGCTGTCTAAGGCAAGGAAAGGAATTCCAGGAAAGGGGAATAGGATCTGCAAAGTCACAAAGAAATCATTATCCAAATTCCCAATACTTCCATCACTCCTGAATGTTACCTTCACCCTTTTGCTCTTACTCACCCTACCTCTCAGCCCACAAGGAGCCTGCTTCCCCTCTAGCCTTCCAAAGCAGTCTCACTGGTTTTTCTCCTTTGGCCCCTCCAAGCAGAGTTAGTGACTTCTTTCTTTGCATTGCAATTGCCAGACTACTGACCCTCCTTTCTCCCTAAAACCCTACCACCACCATCCCATACCACCCACTACTCTTCCCTTGTGTGGTTGTCTACAGACATGGGGTCAGGGCCCTCAACATCCCTTGAGGATGTTAGTACCTGGCATGCCACCACTCTCTCCCAGACCATCCTTGTCCTATTTCTTGATAATTTCAACATATTCCTAGATGAACCTTCCAGGATCCCTGCCTCTGTTCAATGGCTCCTCCTCCTCAGTGATCTTGCCCTCTAGGGCACCTCAGCCACTGACCCTCCCATGGTCAGGCCTGAGATCTCAGTATTGTGAATATCTGCAATCCCCCATATGTCAAACATTCTCTCTTTCCAGCTTACACTCACACCCTGACCCTGACACTTTGACCCCACCGGAATCTGTGATCCGGAGGTCCCACCATCTTTATGCTATCCCTCATGGCTGCCACTTCCCTCCTTCAATTCCAGGGCCTGCCCTTCTAAGTATCCCTGGCATACACCTTTGACTCCACAGTGCCTCTCATGATTGGTGCCTCTCATGATTGTACTCTTCTTGGGGAACAACAACAACAACAACCCAGCCCTGGTTAAATTTCAATCTGCTCGTCTTCCTTGCTTGCACCCACACAGCTGAACATGTCTGGAGAAAAACAACAGTGCTGACAGTTCTCACTTCAAATTCGTGATCACAGACCTCAAGTGCATCCTTCATGTTGCCAGGCAATCACACTACATTTCCTCTTGTCCGTTCACTCTCTCAGGCAACGATTAATATTTTCCCTCTCTTCTCAAACCTCCAATACATCTATCCCAACCTCACTCTCAGAGGATAAATTTGCCTCCTGCTACACTGAGAAAAAAGAGATCAGGCAAAATTTTCGATGTTCTCATGATTGCCTGTATGGATCTTTTTTTTTTTTTTAATTTTTATTTATTTATGATAGTCACACACAGAGAGAGAGAGAGAGAGAGAGAGAGAGGCAGAGACACAGGCAGAGGGAGAAGCAGGCTCCATGCACCGGGAGCCTGACGTGGGATTCGATCCCGGGTCTCCAGGATCGCGCCCTGGGCCAAAAGCAGGCGCCAAACCACTGCGCCACCCAGGGATCCCTGCCTGTATGGATCTAACAGTAACTGGCTGCTGTGCTCTGCCTTCACCACCCCCTCCCCCACCCACTACAAGGGATGAACTGCCCTGGAGCTCAGCCAAGGCCAGCCTTCCCATTTATATGCAGATCCCAACCCCTTTCACCTACTGCAAACACCTGACTTCATATCCCTTCAAAATGCTCTGCAAGATTTATTTATGCTTAAATCATCCAATATGGTAGCTACTGGTCACGTGGCTACTGAGGCCTCTAGAGGTGGCTAGTTTGAATTGACAAGAGCTATTTGTGTAAAACACTGCAATTCAAGGGATCTAAAATGTCCTGGTGATCATTTTAGACTGGTTACATTGGAACTATAATATTTTGGATATACTGGATTAAATAAGATAGAAGATACTGTATTAAAGTTAATTTCACCAGTTTCTTTTACCTTTTATGAGTGTGGCTACTAGAAAGTTAGAAATGATATAAACAGCTCACAAATTTTTTTTGACAATACTTGTCCATACTCCCTGGCCACAATTCCTCTCTTCCCATTCTCTCTTAACCTGCTCTAAAATTCAGCCTCCATTCCTACCCTACCCTATTCTCACCCTACTCACTCCACCAAAAACAGTTCCCTGCAAGGTTACAAATTACCTTTCCACTGCTGAGTCCAATGGTCAATTCTCAGGCTTCATCCTAGGTGTACCTTTTCCTTCTGGAAACGTTTTTCACCCAACTTCTGGATACTGCTCTTTGTTCTCCTGTTCCTCAGCCTACTTCTTCTCCATCTCCTCTAGCACCTCCTCCCCCTCTCCCTGACCTCCAAAACTGATGAAAGGTCAGAGATGCAGAACTCAGAGATTTTCTCTTCTCTCTATACTTTCATTCCCCAGGCAGTTTCGACCAATCTCATGGCTTTATTGGGATCTATGTCTCGATGACTCCAACATGCATATCTCAGCCTCCATCTCCAGGCTCACACAGCTCATAGCCTGCTCAATATCTGCACTGGAATACCCAAATGGGCGTTTCACTTTCTTTTTTTAAGATTTTATTTATTTATTTGAGAGAGAGATCACAAGTAGGGGTAAGGGGTGGAGGGAGAGGCAGACTCTCTGCTGAGCAGGGAGCCTGATGTAGGGCTCGATTCCCAGGACCCTGGGATCATGACCTGAGCTGAAGGCAAACATATAACTGACTGAGCCACCCAGGCACCTGATATCTCACTTTCATAAATCCAGCTTCTGACCTTGGCTCCTATGGTAGATCATTACAGATTGATCTCAAGCGAGTAGATCACTGGCTCCCAGTGAGTCACAGCCTCCTAGTATCCACATCTCTCCCACCCTGATTGGGCCACATGGCCCACCTGGCTCAGCCATGCATCTTGTTTTGACCAACAGGATATCATCAAAATAGATGCCATCAGAGGCTTGATAAGCATCTGTGCACTGGAGCATGCCCTCTTGGAATGCTGCCCTGAGACCCTTCATGCCATGAAAGGCCATGCAGATAGAGAGGCCCAGCCATCTCAACTGCTCCAGGTGAACCCAGGCAAGACCAGTAGAATAATACCTTAGTCAGCTTGGGCTACCATAACAAAATACCATAACTGGGTGGCTTAAACAACAGACATTTATTTTTTCACAGTTCTGAAAGCTGTAAAGTCTAAGATCAAAAGGCACTGGCAGACTGGTATCTGGGGACAGCCCACTTCCTTTTTCACAGACAGCCACTTTTTTGTTGTATCCTCACAAGGAAGGATGGGCTAGGGAGCTCTCTGGCCTCTTCTTCTTAGAGCACCAATGCCATGCCTGAGGACCCCACCATCATGATCTAACTGAACGCTAACTACCTCACAAAGGCTCTACCTCCAAACATAATCATAATAGGAGTTAGGATTTCAACATATGAACTTAGACCTTATGAGGGCAGGGCACAAACATTCAGTCCATAACAAAGGAAGACTTAGTCTACCCATACACTTGTGAAAAACAGTAAGTCATTCGGTTTTGGGGAGTACCTCTTAATCCCTTTCACCAATTTTGCCCATTGCTCCAAGTCCTCTCCTCCCTGGCAACCAGTTTGTTCTCTGTATTTATGAGTCTGTTTCTGCTTGTTCATCTGTTTTGTTTTTTAGACTCTACATATAAACAGAATCAAAGGGTATTTGTCTTTTTTTTTTTTTTACTTACTTCACCTAGCAAAATACCCTCTAGGTCCATCTGTGTTGTCACAAATGGCAAGGTCTCCTTTTTATGGCTGAGTAATATTCCATCGTGTGCATGCATGCATGTGTATCATGTCTTCTTTATCCATTCATCTGCACTGATTGACACTCGGCTTGCTTCCACACCTTAGCACCAGTCTGCATTCCCACCAATAGTCCCCAAGGCTTCCGTTTTCTCCACATCCTCGCCCAACACTTGCTGTTTCTTGTCTTTTTGATACTAACCATTCTGATAGGTGTGAGGTGATATGGCACTATGGTTGGAATTTGCATTTCCCTGATGATGAGTGCTATTTGAGCACCTTTTCATGTGTCTGTTGGACATCTGGATGTCTTCTTGGGAAAAACATCTATTTGGGTCTTCTGCCCATTTTTAATTGGATTACTTGGTCTTTTGGTGTTTGGCTGTGTAAGCTCTTTATACATTTTGGAAACTGACCCTTTATCAGATACATCATTTGCAGATATTTCCTCCCATTCAGTAGTCTGCCTTTTTGTCTTGTTGATGGTTGCCTTCAGGGTGCAGGAACTCTGTAGTTTGGTATAGTCCAGTAATGCCATTGCTTTAAGCCACTACGTTTTGGGATGTTTGTTACTTCTACCCCCTACCCACTCACCCCCCAAATAAAAGCAATAAACAAGTACAAATCCCTCCTCCTAGTCTTCCTGATCTCAGTTAGTGGTCTTCCATCTAAGTCACTCAGATCATAAACCTTCAAGAGTCATCCTTGACCCCTCCTTCTCTCACACCCTACATCTGATCCATCAGCAAATCCGGTTGGCTGTACCTTCAGCATGTATCCAGAATCCGACAATTCTTCTCTGGCTCTCCTGTCAGTACCCCAACCACTAGCATCTCCTGCCTCAGTTATTACAGACATCACTTACAGATTTCCCTGCTTCTGTCCCTGTCCCCTGTGGTCTAATTTCAGCATAGCAACTGGGTGGCCCCTTTAAAAATTCATTTGGATCATGCGAGTCCACAGCTCAAAGCCCTCCAATGACTTCCCATCTCCCTAAGAATAAAATGCCAAGTCCTTACTACGGTCTGTGAGGCCTTATATAATCTTCCCCCTCAGCTATAGCATCTCTCTGACCTCATCTCCTACAACTTATCCCCTTCCTTCCCATGGCTCTAGACACACTGACCTACTTGCTGTTCCTGGAATATTCTAGAAATGGTCCTGTGTCTAGGACCTGTATACTTGTTTGCTCTTCTTGGCATATTCCTCCTCCAGGTATCCAATGGCTCAGCCTCCTGCCTACAAACCTTTGCTCAGATGTCACATTCTCAGTGAGATCTTGCCTTCAAATGAGGCTCTGCAGCCTCTCCAACCATTCAGCATCCCTGTACCCCTGATTCTGCTTTACCTCTTCCTCTATGGCACTTAACATTATCTAACTTACTGTACACTTCACTTATTTCTTTACTGTTTCCTTCCACACGAATGTCAACTCCATGAAAGCAAGGATATGTATCTATTTTGCTCACTGCTTTATACTCAGCAAGTGCCTGACACAAAGTAGGGGTTTGATACATATCTATAGAAGGAATGAAATGAGCAGCCCAGTATGTTAGAGAACTTTCTACAGTTCAGTATCATTTGACTATCATGTAGGAGAGAGGGATAAACAAGAGATGGAAGCCAGCTCATGATGAGTGCTGTTTGCCACATTAGGTATTTTGGACTTCACAAATCACCTTGAGATCTCAGTAAAAAGTAGGTTCCAGTGCAGTACGTCTGGGGGTGGGGACATAGAGTCTGCATTTCTAACTGGCTCCCAGGTGCTGCTGGCCCACAGACCATATTTTGAAGCAAGGGATAGAGCTCGCAGTCTGGCTATGGACAGAAGTAGAGCGAAGCTAGAGGCAGGGACACCAGTGTTGAGGCTGTTGTGGAAGAACAAGTCAGGGATGATCCAATCTGAACTAAAGCAGGAGGGATGGGAATGAATTTGAGACATGATCAGGAGATTGAATTGACAGCAGTTGGTCACCAATGGGATATGGAAGAGAAGGGGCATGAAGGGCCAATGATTATCTGCAGATTTTTGGCCAGGGTAATAAGTGGATGGTGGTACCACTTGATGGGATGGGGAACATGAAAGCAGGTCTGGGTTTGGGAACAGGGAAGAAAATGATTAGTTTAGTTCCCAATAATGATGCCATCCTACCTTTGTGCCCTCTACATAAGACATCTCCATTTTGAGCTTCAGCAAGCCTTTGCCACCCAGAAGATAAGGCCCTAAGATCATCCTAAAATGACCACAGATGTGTGATTTCCCATTCTTGCCACTGAGCACAGGCTCAAGTCAGGCTTCCCTTCATCTAGGCATTTGACCAAATGAACTGTACCTTCTAATCTGTTGAAATGTATAAGAGACTATCCTGGGGTATATGCCCATGTGGAAGGTCCATCTGGTTGACCTCCTAACCCGATGGGCTAGAAAGCCCACTCAGGCCAGGCTTTACCTTCAAAGTGCCTAAGTGGGGGATCCCTGGATGGCTCAGCAGTTTAGTGCCTGCGTTTGGCCCAGGGCGTGGTCCTGGAGTCCCAGGATCAAGTCCCACATCGGGTTCCCTGCATGAAGCCTGCTTCTCCCACTGCCTGTGTCTCTGCCTCTCTCTCTCTCTCTCTCTCTCTCTCTCTCTGTCTCTGCCTCTGTGTGTGTGTGTCTCTCATGAATAAATAAAGATAAAATCTTTAAAAAAAAGTGCCGGTGTTTGGCGCCCCGCACGTGGACCCTGGCACGGTGTGCCCATGGCAGCTGGAGGTAGCGATCCGCGGGCGGGCGACGTCGAGGAGGATGCCTCACAGCTTATCTTTCCCAAAGAGTTTGAAACAGCGGAGACATTACTAAATTCAGAAGTTCATATGCTTCTGGAGCATCGAAAGCAACAGAATGAGGGTGCAGAAGATGAACAGAAACTTTCTGAGGTCTTCATGAAAACTTTAAATTATACAGCCCGTTTCAAAAACAGAGAGACCATTGCCAGTGTCCGTAGCTTGTTGCTCTAGAAGAAACTTCATAAGTTTGAGTTGGCCTGTTTGGCCAGCCTTTGCCCAGAGACTGCTGAGGAGTCAAAGGCACTGATACCAAGCCTGGACGGGCGGTTTGAAGATGAGGAGCTACAGCAGATTCTTGATGATATCCAGACCAAGCGCAGCTTTCAATATTAGTCTCCAAATATCGCTCCACTGCTGAGGGAACTGTGTCCCAAGCCCATCACCACTGACCAGGAGTCTGGAGCTGACTTACACGGAAATACTATTGCAGAAGACAGTTGGGCTTCCTTTGGCTAGAACAACTCAGCTTGGTCTCAGTTTAGGTTGCTATTTTAGACTTAACTCCTAGGTAACCTGGCCTTCCCTCTGGGAGGGGGAGGGGTGAGGTGGGGTGATGCGCACATAAGCTACACTAGTGACTACCTTCTACCACAGTTTTGGCACCTATGTTATTTTTAAATTGTTTTTGTTTAAAAAAATAAAAATAAAAAGTAAAAAAGTGCCTAAGTGGGGGCTGACTAGCTAAGGTAACTTGAAGACCCACCTTCACCTCTGAGAATACCAGCCAGCCCTCTGCCAACAGCACAGAGTGGGGGCCCTAAGCTGGCAAAGAAGCCACCAGGTAGGCCTGGCCTAGCAGATTCAGCACTGGAGTCCTGAGAGCCAGATCCCAGCTTCCACCCTCATCCATATAGGTGGATCAAAACCCCTCTCAGCAGCACTGTCCAGCCTGCAGGGAAATTTCAGGCCCTCTCTACCTTGAAGGAGCATTGTAGGAATAGAAAAGTCAAAGGAATATGGCAATACTCTACAGAAAAGCAGTTTTTAAACATAACACGCCATGGTGCCTCGCACAACCTATGCAGTTAGTTGTCAGCCAGGTCTCTGGTGAGCTTTCAGGAAGTGGGGGATAACTCTTAGATCATTTGAGCCAAGGAGGCCTAACCTTCAGCCTCTATCAGAATTCCTTAGGGGAGTGGTGTTCAGATTTCAGCTGGCATCAGAACCCCTGGGAGGCCTTGTTACAAGGGAGCTTCCTGGGCCCCACCACAGAGTTTCTGATTCAGTAGGTCTAGGGTGGGACCTAGAGTCAGTAGCCTGAGAATTTGTAATTCTAACAAGTTCCCCAGCTAGGCAGCGGTTTCTGCTGCTGGTCCTGGGACCACCCTTTAAGAACCGCTGTCCTCAAGAATTTGTAGAAAATGCAGATTCCTGGGTCCCACCCCAGCAACCTGAATCCAGGACAGAGGCCCCAATCTGGTCCCGTGTGAGAAACACTGCTTTCTGGAAGCGGCTACAATTACAGAGGGAAGTACTTGACTTAATCATCTGCTCCTACAAAGCACTCCTGAGCTCCAATTCCTTCCTCTTCTGTGGGGAAAATCCCACAGCCATCAGACATTCTCCAATCCACCCCCCTGCACAAACCTCAGCCCCTGGCCAATTTTTCAAATTCCCCAGCTCTTCCCTCACCCCATGAACCCTGCAGGAGCCTTTGGAATCTGCCGGAGCCCCTGAGCCTTTCCCTCTGCCATCACCTGGCCAACAAAGTGGAAGTGGGAAGCCAGAGAAAGAGAACTTTCCTGGCATCCTAAGGCCAGTTAGACAAGAGGGAGGATGAGCTAATGGGAAGGGGGGGTGATTGAGGAGAAACAGGCAGAATGAGGTCGGTATGACCTTGGGGCCAGTTTGCAAGTCACTGGCCATAGTACTCTTGCTTTAACTATTGAAGAAATTAGCACACCGGCTGTATCCCAGCCCTCATCCTCCAGGGGGTAAGCTTAAAGCTTTTATACCCCAGTTTCCTGAAATGTCCCCATAGGGCATCTGATTTGCCTGTACTTCAAAATAACTTTCTTACCCTGTGTCAAGCCTAGGCATCCCCAGCTCCCCAATTCTGAAACAAGAGCTCCCTCTAGTGAAGTACGAAGGGTTTTCCAAGTAGCCAGGGCTTCTTCACCCTCCTGGAGCCAGGCAGAGATCTCCCTGGCAGCGTGGGGCACCAGTGAACCTCTCCAGAGAACAGTGTTTGGGATGCATAAAAGGCAAAAGTGTTACAAAAGAAGCCAGTAATAATAAAATGGAGTTACCAAGGAGCACCTGGGTGGCTCAGTCGGTTAGGCATCTGCCTTCAGCTCAGGTCATGATTCTGGGGTCCTGGGATCCAGTTCTGCAACGGGCTCATTGCTCAGCAGGGAGTCTACTTCTCCCTGAGCCCCTCACCTCCCTCTCATATTCTTTCTCTTCTCCCTCTCTCAAATAAATAAAATTTTAAAAACCCAGAGTTATCAAGATAGGATAAACAGATCTGTAATTATAGTACTTGGGTTTCTTTACTAATACATTTAATGAGATCTAGCAGCGAGTCTAACCACTACCATGATTTCAAGGCAGTGATGAGCATACACAATGTTCTGAGCTATCTGCCACCACTGTAATGTGACAGGAAGCCATCTGTGATGGCTACTGAAAATGAAGTCACAGGTATGGCTAATGCCACTGTTGCCTGTTGCCTATCTTCATGTGCTACATTTCTGGCTGAGGTTGGGGGGAAAACAAGATTTTTTCCCCACCCAATTTAATGGATCCCGTAATTCCTTATTTGTGGACCCCATGTTAAAGACCCCTGCCTAAATAAAACCACCACACCCACCTAACCAAACCAACCCACAGGGATGAAGAAAAGGAGAGGGAGTTCCCAGAGCCAAGAGTTGGGTCATCAACCTGCAGGTCTAAGACCGGTGTGGGTGTGCTCTTCCGCCCATCCTGCAGCTGACTTCCCTCCAAATCATCCCACTGGAACCTCTGGAAACCTGGTCCCACAATCGGCAAGTTCTTCTATACCTGCCACCTCCACACAGAATGCCCCTGGTACTTCTCCAACCTACAGAGACCTGTCTCTCCCCTAGGACACTGCTTCTCCCTCTGGCTGCTCTGAGCAGAAGCTCTTCCTCCTCCTCCTCCTCCTCCTCCTCCTCCTCCTCCTCCTCCTGTGCTCCCTGAAAGCTTGTGTGGGAAGGGAGGGGGGGTATTGAAGATTACCCCTCTCATTGTTTCTGGATGCTTACTCTTCTTTCCTTCTTTCAAGCTTCACTGAGCTTACAGTCTCCCTCTTTACATCAGGCTTTTTCCTGCCCAGCACTGCTCTGGGGTGGTTTCCACATCTGTGCCAGGGGCCCACTTCTAATATCCTGACCTCATGGCCTCTTGAATGTTCTCAACTCCACACATCTGCACCTCTATGCCACCTTCCTACACACAACTGGCTTCAGGGAGCACCCCCAGCCACCCAGCCTCATTTATGTTCATCTGACCACAGCCTCCCATGGTGTCAGATGCCACATCCTCATTCTACTGTGCGCACACGCATGCACCACCTGGTGACCTCTGATCCCTTGATTCCCACCCCCACGGACCTCCTCCTTGCTCTTCCTTCCACACCACCTTGGAACCCATGACCAATCCCTTGAATTTGCCCCCTCACATCCCAGGTGGGCAGAGGGCACTCTTTATCCCTGTTGCCCCATACTTCTCCCTACCCCCGTTCTCACTAGCTCATCACCAAGGGTAGCCTGCTAAGAGTGATAACCTAAGAAAGAGCTCAGACCACATTTTAGGAGATTGGTAGGCAGAGTCATGGTACCTTAGCAGACAGAAAGCATATGAGTACAAATTTATAAGGTGTGAATTACATGATGGGTACTACTCTAAGTGCTTTGCATACATGAACACACTTACTGCTTATCCACACCCTTTGAGGAAGTACTACTACTCTTATTTTATAGATGGAGAAACAGAAGCAGAGAGAAGTTAAGGGACTCAGCCAAGGTCACACAGCTAATTAAGTGACAGAACTAGGTTTTGAAACCAGATTGGTCCCACTTCGTAATTGGCAGCATGCACTTTTCATTGTGCACATCTCAGAACTGTTTCATCGGCAGGTAGCCAGGCCTGTTCAAACTTCTTCTCAAGCTTCTCTGTTCCTTTGACTAGGTGGGAAAGAAGTTCAGGCCCAGTCTACAAATCTGACCACTTCAGATGGTTAGGTTAGGGTCTGGAGCAGAAAGCTCACTTAGGTGTCAAGACCAAGCTTCAGGTTTTACCCCAGGTAGCGAACGTAGCCCTGCCTATGCTGGAGGTGCTGGGTGTCTGAGAGGCTAATCACAAAGTAAGCACTCTATTTCCCATTCTGTTACTGCTCCTTGGGTGATCTGCCCTTGGTTGGAAACCCGAAAGGAGGAAAGTGGGTGGCAGGGTTACCAAAGCTCTGTCCCAAACCCCAAACATCCCTTACTTTCTGGATCTTCCACACCATTGACCCTATTACTTACAAAGCCCCAATCTTAGATGGATACCTCAAGCCCGAGGTCCTGTGCCTCCATGCAGGCTGCTGAGTCCTCCTGGCAAAAATGGAGCAACTGTACAGACCAGTGTGGGGAAAGATGGGGGGAATCTGCTTCAGGGGGCCCCCCGCTGCACTAGCCACCAAACTTATAGAGCTACACTGTCAGATATGGTAGCTATAGCTGCTCAAGATACACAGCCTTTTCCATTTCTTTTTTTTTTTTAATTTTTATTTATTTATGGTAGTCACAGAGAGAGAGAGAGAGAGAGAGAGAGAGAGAGAGAGAGAGGCAGAGACATAGGCAGAGGGAGAAGCAGGCTCCATGCACCGGGAGCCCGACGTGGGATTCGATCCCGGGTCTCCAGGATAGCGCCCTGGCCCAAAGGCAGGCGCCAAACCGCTGCGCCACCCAGGGATCCCAGCCTTTTCCATTTCAATGTAAATCCATTAAGCTGAAATCAAACGGAAAACTTCCTCGGTCCTACTTCCTGGGTTGCACTAGCCATGTGTCCTCTACTCAGGGGCCACACAGAGCAGCGGTTACCATACCGAGCAGAGCTGATATAGACCATCTCCATGGTCACCGAGAATTCTATCGGGCAGTGCGCCAACAGTCTAGACTTGTCTCCTTCTCCCACCTCCCTCAACACTCACGCCTCTTGCCGGTGCCCATCTCCATTCACTGCAAAGCCCATTCCTTCTCAGCAGGGGTCTGGCACCTATGAGTCCTCCACTCCCTTGGCTCCCTAGTACCTGCCATGTTCCCTCTCACTACTGGCCTTCATTGTAGCACCTGAATGTGCCCAGCTTTGGGCAGAGAGTAAATGAGAGGAGGGGGAAAGTACAGACAGGAAGAAGTGGAAGGGGGAGGAATCTCTCCCTTAGCTCTGTAACTCTTCACCCCTCTTTCCTTAACAGCCTTCTCTTTCTCTCCCATCCCCATGTTGCCAAAGGCCTTACTTTGCCAGAACTCTGAAACAACGTGATGCTCCTGATCACTATGACTTGATGAACCTTTCTCCTGCCTTAGCTTCCAGGGCAACCAGCCACTCCTTCTACCACTCTGATGGTTCCTGTAATCTCCTTGTGCTCCTCCTCTTTTATCCACTAGTCACAGGCTGATGTTCCCCAAGGCCTTTTCTCCAAGTTCTGTTTCTTCCGCACAGACAACGTTACCCTGGACGATCTCGGCCACTCCCATGTCTGGATGTACCACCTCTATAGCAATGACACTGAAGTCAGCCTCCAGCCCAGACTCTCCTGAACAGCTCCAGAATATTCCATCTGACTGCCTCCTGGACATCTCAGCCTGATAGCCTAGAAGTGTCTCAAACTCAAGCGTAAAAACAAAAACAGAAACAACCTTCCTAAAACATGTTCCTTCCCTCTGTGGCCCTTCTCCATTAGTGCAACCTGTCTCTCCCAGCCACCTGGGTGGAAATCCTGGGGCCTCGTACTCTGTCCTCTCCCTACTCCCATAGCATCTTAATTATAATGAATACTGTCAATTTAACTATTTAGGGTTCTTAATTTAAATTAAAATAACAATCATCTTAATTGTAGATCCTCATTTCCTGAAAAATGAAAAAATGAGACTACTGTCACCTAGTGGCGAACTGATAAACCCTCAGGTGAAGCCCTTGGCAACACTCAAGGCATATATAGAAAGTGTAAAGAGAATGTTCAAGAGAGTGCTTTAGGCTGCCTAGGGAAGTCAGAGACAGCCCTGGAGTGGGGGCAGCATCTCTGAGCTAATGCTAAAGGAGGACGTGGAGTTTTCCAGGCTCCAGGCAGACAAGCTGTCATGTGTGTGGACACGGTGTTGGGGGCAGGTGGGCCAAATGTGTCAGGAGATTTGTTCACTTAGAAGGTAAAGTAATGGGAATTGAAATCTCAATGATTGGAAATGAGGTCAAAGAGCAGATGAGGATGGAACTGTAAAGATTTTGAATACCATGTAAAAGGAGTATGGTCTGCCTCCCAGACAGGATTTTTAAGCAGGGGAGCCAAATCTGATCGGATTTGTTCTTTCCTAGGTCATTCTGGAGCCTGGATGGAGGACAGACTGTGAGGAGATGCAGGGGGCAATCAGGGCAGGGACATGAGGGAAAAAATGAAGTAGTCCTGGCAACAGAGGCTGAGAGCCTGGATTTGGGTGTGGGGGTGTGGAAACAGATAAGAAGGGCTGAAATTGCAAGCATTTTGAGAATCTGGATCACTGGAAAACTTCTGAACTGACTGGCATAGGGGATGAGGCAGAGGAAGGGATCTAGAAAGCTGCTGGCTAGGTTTTTGGCTTTGGCTGTGGGTGGGATGGTGGAGCCAGTCATAGAGGAAAGAGAAGAGGAGGAAAAAGAACCAGTTGGAAGAAGGGGTATGGAATTGAGAAGTCTGATTGTAGACATGTTTCCTTTGAAGGACCTGTGGTGTTTCTCAAGCCTGCAGTTAGATCTAGGGATGGACAACGCCAGGATCTCTGGGGCAGGCAGAGCAAAGGAGCCCAAAGACCACCAGCCCCAGGAGGACAACCAGGAGACAGATGTGTCATGCAGAGCAGAGGAGAAACAAGCATCTAAAAAGAGGGATGCCAGCAACGTTAAACCCACTGACAAGCATACACTATGTAGGTACAAGGCTCTGTTGCTTCAGAATTGTGCAAGGAACAATCTGGACCTCAAGAGCCCACAGTCTAGCTGGAAGACAGATGTGTAATTAACAAGAGGCAGTATTACATATAAAAGTATATAACACCATGTGCCGGGCATCATTTTGCATATATACATATACGAGCTCATTGAACCCTCATGGCTCCCCTATGAAATAGGTACTGTTCCTGTCCTCCTTTTACACATGAGAAAGCAGACTCAGAGAGGTTTATGGCACTAGCCCAAGCACCAGACTCAGGATTCCAACCCACAGTCTGTCAGAACGCAGTGACTACATGGAGGAGCAGCATAGGGTGGGGGTGAAGCTCGCCCACCTGGTTTCCAGTGTCAGGTGAAACTCTAGTGCACGGGCTCCTAACCTTTGTAGTGCTGGGGACCCCCTGAGTGGTCTGGGGCCTCATCAATCAGGATAAAGTTTTTAAGTAGACAAAATAAAAGACGTAGGATTACAAGAGAAAACAATAATACCTAAATGATCATTGAAATATTTTAAAAATTAAGGCTTTGAAATGTTCAAGTAATAATGATGTACAAATGGTGTTAAGAAATCCCTACAGCAGCTATAATAGGAGAAGAAATTGCAATTGACATGAACTGTGGATGGATGTCTACGATTTGCACCAAAGGAAATGCTGGATGGTTGGAGTCCATGACAAAAAAGACGTGATTTTTTTTTTTCTCATTCAAGGTCATGGATCCCCTAAGTCTAGTGGGCTTACAGGGATTAATCGAGATCAAGATCATGTGAGTAAAACACTCACCCAGTGCCTACTTGGTGGAAAGTGCACAGTACGGGTCCCTGGGTAGCTCAGTAGTTGAGCACCTACCTTCAGCCCAGGGCGTGATCCTGGAGTCCTGGGATCGAGTCCTACATCAGGCTTCCCGCATGGAGCCTGCTTCTTCTGCCTATCTCTCTCCCTCTTTCTCTGTGTGTCTCTCATGAAAAATAAATTTTTTTAAGTGCACAATACATGTTAGCTTGTAAAATGTAGAAGGGGATAAGTAAAATGTGCGGTGTGTGGCTATATCGCTCATTCATTCAGCCCTGAAATATCAGGAGCAAAAGAACACCTCCCGTCCTCAGGCAGACAGGCACGTTGGCAGATGCGTGCACTGCATTATGAGAGGGATGGTGACAGAACAGTTCCAGGGCAGCTGCCCAGAGAGGCTAACTGTCCAGGTGGAGTTTGGAAGACAGATGCTTTCCGGGTGTCCAAGCTGGAGAAGTGGATTCCCTGCAGAAGTCTTGACATTTGCAGGGTGCCAAGGCATAAAAGTTGCACAGAAAATTCAGAAGACTCTAGGGCTTTTCATATAGCCTGAAGGCGGAGTACAAGTAAGGGAGGAGTATAAAAAGAAGAGGCTGGGGAAAGGGGTAGGATCAGGTCACACAGGGGCCTTTTGTGCCTCCTGGGAAAATGCACTGTGCTGGGGGGGGGGGGGGGGCTGGAAATTCCCAAATAGGGAAATGTTGTGATCCTATTTGGGCTTTCCAACACAGCATTGGAAGCTACAGGGACAGGTTGTTGGGGGGAGATGGGGAGGCTGGAGGTAGGGAGACCACACAGAGCCAGCTGTCATGGTTGAGGTGAGAGAGGGGTAAGGCCCAGCCCAAGATAGGAAGGATGATCGACTTAAGAAAAATTTAGGAGGTAAAGGCAGGAGAACATGGCGATCTCTCTGCACAGCAGCCAAGCATGATCTTTCCAACAAACACTATCATGCTGGGCTATTTGCTCAACTGTCTTGGGACAAATGAGAAACCATCCAGAAAAAAAGTTGGATCTTTATCTCACATTGTATACTGGGATAAATTCCAAGTGGATGCAAGATTTAAAGCTTTTTTTTTTTTTAAATGAAACTATTAACACAGGAGGGAGAAAATATGGGATATATTTTTGGTAGCCTCAGAGTGGAGATGGCCTTCCTAACCACAACTCAAAATTTAGAGGCCATATGATGAAAGCAAGATAATTTACATATAAATATAAACATCTTACGTAAATAAATCATAAGCAAAGTTGAAAGACAAGTGAGAAAACGGGAAAATATCCACAGCTCAGATCACAATGGGTTAACTCCAAATATTTATATAGATATATATATATTATATAGAAATATATAGAATATATTTATATCACATATAAATATACAGAAATATAGATAAATATATAATATATATATTATATGCAAAGAGTTCCTAAGGACTCAATTTTGTTAAAAAAGGCAATGATGCAAGGAAAAGATGAGCATGTGAGAAGGACACAGAATTCAAGGAAGAAGAAATCCAATGCCAATTCAACATGTAAAAGGATGCTCCCCTTCACCCAAAGTGAAGGAAATTCAAATTAAATCAGAATTGCGACACCATTATTTTTACCCATCAGACGGGCAAAAATAGATAAACGCTGGGAATACGCTCTTTTGGTGAGGGTGTGTGGAAAAAGGCACTCTTAGCCACTGCCGGTGGGCATTTAAAATGGTATGATGTTTATGAGTTAGGAAACATCCATCAAAATTATGAACACATGTACTCTTTTGATTCAGCAATTCTACTTTGGGGGATTTATCATATTAGATACGCTTGTACATGTGTAAATCAGCATGAGTACAAGGTTGTGCAGGGCAGTGGTATTTATATTAACCAAAAATTCCAAACAACTTAAATATTTACTAATAGGAGATAGAACAAATAAATTATGGTGTACTGTCGTAATCCTGTGTTAACAGCAAGGACCTTAGAACCATACCAGTGGGCTCAAATCCCAAGTCTTCTATTTAATAGCAGAGCCTCAGTTTCCTCATCTGTAAAAGGGACATAACAGCAACCCTGCCTAAGAGGACTATGGTGGGGCTGAAATGAATTCATGTGTGAGAAGAGCTTGAAACAATGTCTGGTACCTCCTGGTGCTATATAAAGTGTTGCCATTTCTATTAGACTGTATTTTGTCATCCATACAATGGAACACACGTGCTGCTGCACAAAAGAATGAGAAAACTTCCTATGGGCTTACCGGGAGAACTAAGAAGTACTGCTAGGCAAAAGAGTCACAACAAAACAGTTGTGCAGTATGCTATTTGGGGATGTGTGCCTTACAGAGGAGGGAAATAAAATATTTTTTGAATTTATTTATATATACAAGAAAAAACCCTGGGAGGATATGCAAAAAGACAAAATGGCAGTTACCTGTGGAGTTGTATGGGGCACTGTGTAGATGGGAGAAAGGGTAGGAAGGTGATCTGTCACAGAATAGTTTTCTGTATTTTACAGTTTGAATGATATAAATGATTTACATAGGAAAAGAATCAGTAGGAAGGCAAGCTGATGTTATGTCCCTTCTTGAAACTTTCACTGGCTCTCCATAGTTCTTAGAATAAAGGCCAAATCCCGGACCACAGCTGACAAAGCCTTCCATATCTGACCCCTTCCTGCCCCTCAGGCCCAGTGTTATCCGTCCTCCCCCTGGCCCTCCCTCCTGCCAGTGCTGTCGTACATGTGGTTTTGTGGGGTTATAAGGTCTCACCACCACCCCTAATTCTACACTTGCCTAGTGAATCCCCTACATATCCTTCAGTTGAAATGTTACTTCCTCAGGGAATTCTCCCTTAAACCTCCAAAATAGGTATTTTATTCTTAGTTCTCATTATAGCATGTTCCTTTCTTTCAGAGTACTAACATCAGTTATAAATAAATATTTGTTTGTGTGATTATTTGATTCATACCTGTCTCCTCCCACTACGTTACAAACTCTATGAGGGAAGGGGTGGTATCTGTTTTCACTGATTGGGGCACCCCAATGACCAGTGTAGAGACCAGCAGAAAGAAGGTGTGCTTAAATATGCTGCTATGGTTTGAATGTCTGTATCCCTCCAAATTCATATGGTGAAATCCTAACCCCTAAAGATGGATGATATTAGGGGGTGGGGCCTTTGGGAGGTGCTTAGGTCATGAGGGTGGAGCCCTCAAGAATGGGATTAGTGCCTTATAAAAGGGGCCCCAGTAGATCCCTTGCCCTGTCTACCATGTGATGATGCAGCAAGATGGAGCTGGCTAGGAACAAGGAAGAGAATCCTCCCAAGAAGGCAACCCTGCTGGCAACTTGACCTTGGGACTTCCTCAGCCTCCAGAGCTGAGAACAAGAAACTTCCATTGTTAATAAGCTACCCAGTTGGTGGTATTTTGTTATAGTAGCTGGAAAGGAGTAAGATATGTGTGTCAGATGAGTGGATAAAATAGATGCGGGGGTAGAGAGGATTCCCAGGTTCTAGCTGGGGTGATGGGGTGGTGCCATCTGCCAAGTACCACAGGAAGACCAGCAGGGCTGATAGGGAAAATAATGACTGCAGCCTAGACAGGCTGAGTGAGGTGTGCTTGGGACATTCAGGTGGAGATGCTGAGTAAACCTCATGAAACTAAAATCTGGTAAGTCTGGGCTGCAGACAGCAATGTGGCAGCCATGACTACTCAGAGTAGTGGTTGAACTATATAAGCACATGACCATTTGGGGAGCAGCAGAGCAAGAGGCAAGCCCAGGATAGAACTGTGGGGAAACCAACACATCAGGGGGATAGAGGAAAAAGAACTCCTGATGGAGGCGTGTGGGAAGGCATGGTCAGGGAAGCAGGTGAGCCAGAAGTGAGAGAGAGACTGGAAGCCCTCCGAGCAGAGCATTCCAAAGAGGAGTGACCAATGATGTCCAACATAGCAGAGAGTTCCAGCAGGATAAAGCCTGAGAGGGAGCCATTAGATTTGGTCAGGCAGATGTTGTTGGCAATTTTCAAGAGTGTTGCTTCTATGAAGAAGTGAGCGGCGCCAGGAGATACCCCATGGCAATGTTCTGAGGTGTGGGAGGTAGGTCATCAAATGCAGACAAGTGCCACTCACAGTTCTGTTCTGTTCCTGGGGTGATTTCAGGTGGTAAAGAGGTAAACATTTCATTTCTGATAGCTATGTATTTACAGTGTATTAAAAATACATCACCAGTGCACTGAATCCAGGATTTCATTGAGTAAAAATGTATTTTAGGAAAACAAATATATATATATTTTAAAAATATATATTAAACATTACATTATTTAAATATATCTTTATATTAATTACCAATATTAAATATATTAATAAATTAAATTAATTAAATCTATTTTAAGATTTTTCTTTATTTGAGAGAGTGTGAGCATGAGTAGGTAGAGGGGCAGAGGAGGGAGGGAGAAGCAGATTCCCTGCTAAGTTCAGAGTCCAACTTGGGACTCGATCCCAGAACCCTGAGATCTTGACCTGAGTCCCAGTCAAGTGCTCGCTTAATCCGCTGAGCCACCCAGGCACCCCGGAAACATATATTTTAGGAAAAAGAAATATCAGGAGATT
The DNA here is from genome assembly GCF_048418805.1 of Vulpes vulpes. Taxonomy (NCBI): domain Eukaryota; kingdom Metazoa; phylum Chordata; class Mammalia; order Carnivora; family Canidae; genus Vulpes; species Vulpes vulpes. The sequence continues at coordinate 80,140,398 of NC_132796.1, read as the reverse complement.
TAAGGACATATATTCCAGACATAATACAGATGGCTCTGAAGATAAGGCACAAATTGTCATGCCCAAAGAACTGAAGTTTAAGAAATCTTGTTTGGCTAATGATTTTTAAAGATGCTTAGCTGTGAAGGGAAGATGAAAGAGACAGTGTAAGGCCAAGAGAAACTTTTTTTTTTTTTTTTTTTTTTTTTTTTTTAGAACGTGAAGACTTCAGCATCCTTCTCAGCTGAAAAGCCAGGAGTGGGGGGGGGGGGGAAGAGCTGAAAACCCAGGTAAACAAGTGACTGCTTGATGGTGCAAAGTTCCAGAGGACAGGAAGGGAGATGAGATAACCACACCACCACTTCCTCCAAGATAACAGGGAGGAATGTTAAGGATATAGGTGGGTGAAATAGTTTTGAGAGCAATGGGGAATGATGGAGGAAATGTCCCCTGTCCTGGGAATCTCTGTTTTCTCAGTTCTTGGCTGGGGAGGATAGTAAGTTTGATCAGGATGGTAAAGGCTCAGCACATGACTTCTTAGGGCAAGTGTGTAGCTGAGCTGACAAAAGATAGAACCCAACCATGATGGTGTTGAGAGCACAATTACAACAGGCCATGAAACTTTAGTGTCCCAAATCTGAATGACTTGAGACATTTCCCTTAGTAGTCCAACACTGGCTACTGGAACTGGACATGGACGCTGCTGGAAGGGACAAAGGGTGAAGCAAGCTTTTAGGAGCTAGTGAAAGGAAAGTTCTAGTAATTGGTAATAGTGGGACGAGCTGATTGGGAAGGAGAGGTAGTTGGAAAGAGTAGAGGTTCGGGTCACAGAAAGGGATGTAGGGGCTAAGGATCTGAGACAGCGGAGTTTTGGGGGATGGGGGTGGCCAAGACCAGCTGGCTGAAGACAAGAAGACATAGAAGTCACCGCAGTGGACACGCCCAAACTCCTAGAAGCTGGAGTGGGACGAGTGGTCTTCACTGGAAGCCTCTCTGGATATTGGCCAGAGTTGTAACAGAAATACTGAGTGCCAGGGGCCAAAGGCATCTATCTAGGATTATAAGGGAAGCAGCCAAGAGTGGTAGTAGTGATGAAAAGAAAAGGTGGAGGGAATGGTAAAGGAGAAAGCACTTTCACCAAGGGAGATGAAATATTATCTGGGGGCACCTGGGTGGTTCAGTGGTTGAGCCTTTGGCTCAGGTTGTGATCCCAGGGTCCTGGGATCAAGTCCCACATCAGGCTCCCCGCGGGGAGCCTGCTTCTCCCTCTACCCATGTCTCTGCCTCTCTGTCTCTCATGAATAAATAAATAAAGTCTTTAAAAAAATAAAGAAACATCGGTCTGGAAGAGACACTGGGGGCCTGGATAGCAATTGGGCGCTGAGCAGGAAGAGCAGCATCCATTAGAGGGAGCTTCAGGCAAAAATAGGAGGTCCTGGTGTTCTTTGAAAAGCTGGTTGTGGTGGTGGGGATGGGGTTCTAAAAAATATATGGCTGACCCTTGAACAACACAGGTTTCAAATGTGTGGGTTCACTTATATGGGGATTTTTTTCCGTGATAAATACAGAACAGTATCCTAAATGTGTTTTCTCTTCCTATGACTTTCTGAATAACATTTTCTTTGCTCTAGCTTATTTTATTGTAGGAATACAGGACATAACACATAGAACATACAAAATATGTGCTGATCAATTGTTTCACTGGTAAGGCTTCTGGTCAAGAGTAGGCTATGGGGATTTATGTTTTGGGGGGAGGCAAAAGTTATGCACGGGCATTAGGCTGTGCAGGGGGGCGGCATCCCTACCCTGCACATTGTTCAAGGGTCAACTGTAGTTCCAGAGAGCCAAAGGCAAGGACCTGGGAGGAAAGGAAACAGAAATTAAAAGGCAGGCTGGGGGACGAAAAGAATAGTGCAGAAAGAAGATGTCATGTTTCCTATGGTGGTGCCAAAGGACCACAGGAACAGAGGAGGGATGGGACCCCGCCTGAGCAGCTCCCAGCCGCCCCTAAGCCACAGAAAGCAGCAGGATCCTGCCTTTCAGGAAAACAGGGCTCCTGGCTGGGGGAGGTACCTATAGGAGAGCCGTCTTGCCTTGCGTAAAAATCCCATAGTCAGTTATTTCTGGAAAATGACAAGACTTCTAGGAAAGACAAGCCCCCTCCCAACCCTCAGTTGTTTTGATTTACAGGGAATATTTTCCCGCTGCTCTCTCCCTATTGACTTGCTGTCTGCAAAGCCCAGGTCCAAGGCTCGGGACCAGAGGTGAAAGCAGCCTTAGGAAATCTAGCCTGTTCACTTAAGTGTGGATAATTTCCCCCAAGTGAACAGCAGATGACAGCAAAGAGCCAGTAAGGAAGCGGAGGCTTCACAAGAACCCAGAAATGAAGAACAAATCGGATGATGTTTCTCCAGCGCTGTCACACATATCCCGCTGTATTACTATTACTTCCTCTCTTCTCCTCTCTTCCTCCTAGAAAGGGACTCCGTGTGGCAGGGAATCTCTGATCCCCTAGGACAAATGCTGGGCACATAGTAGGTGTTCAACAAATACATGTTGGGGGCAGCTGGAGGGGAGACTCCCAACTTCATGGGCTCAGGAGACAAGACACCTTGCCTTTTAGGACAACCAGGTGTGTGTGTGGGGTGGGGGGAGGTGGAAGCACTGGTCTGAGAGGGAACCTAGGCCAGGCTTTGATTTTTTGGCTCTGCTACTTAAGGCTGGGAACAAGGTACCTAACATTTCTGAGCTCTGGTTTTCTCTTCTGCAGAAGGGGCATTGTCCTTGTGGTGAGGAGACACACAAAACATGCCTAGCAGAGTATCTCGTATGCAGGAAACACTCAAGAAAAAGTTGGTATTTACTGGGGTTATTATTACCGGTAGAGTTTGTACAGCCTCTTCTCGGAGCCAAACATCAGAGGAGAGAAGAGAGAATCACCAACATTGAGAAAGAAGTTGGAATGAAGCCTTGGAATCCCTACTTCCTCTGCTTGGTTTCCCCAGACAGTGCACCAAGAGAGCCAACAGAAGGCCACAGTGACATCTAGCACTTCTAGAAGCTGCAGCTTCCCAGACTGTGGGTTCCTTGGGGTGGGAGTAGGGGGGTTGGAGGGATGGCTACTTGATATTTTCCATGTCAGAATCGTCCAGCTCAGCTACCTAATAGATTCTGATGGGCACCTCAGAGCACAGATAGGTCTAACTAGCAGCCATGCACCTTTGGCCAGAACTCGCCTCACATACCTCAGAAAGGGTGGCGGGGAGGGGGGTGGTTCTGGGGCTCTGAGACAGCTGTCTGGTTCTATTAAAACTCAGTGTACCCCTCAGACCTGGATATTATTAGGAAGCCATTTCCTTTGCCATAGGAGACAGATCTGAAGAAAAAAGGGTGCCTATCCCCTGGATATTGAGATTTTCCCTTAAAGCTTAGGGGAGGGATACAGTACTGTTAAAGCAGATTAAAAGGACCTAGATGATACATGATCTCTCAAAGACTAGACTGTTCATTAAGATAAGCTTGAATGTTCCACATAAAACCTTTTAAGCACAATTCTTAGAAACAGCTTAAATAAAACACTCCATATGCCTATAGAACACACACACACACACACACACACACACACACACACACACACACGGAAGTGCTTCTGACTTGGTGAGACCCCAAGTGGCTGCACAGGGTAAAAACAACCTCAAAGAATATACAACCAAGTCCTAAGAAAAGAACGCTGACAAAGCAGGGCACAGGGGGGCAAATCTCTCAAATGGCAGCAGACTCTACGCCAGGTTGACTGGTCCTTGAGGTGAGCTTATGCCAGAAGCTCTTGAGATTTGCCAGGATTTCTGAGTTAGAGGAAGCACAACTTCCAAACCATCTTCCAGTGGCTTCAAGGGCCCCTGTGGCTTCACGTCATTTTCAATGCTTAGAAATGAAGCCCTCGCTTCTTGAATTGAGGTGGGGGTGCTGGTCTCCCAGAAAAGGCACAACAGCCAACACAGTAGGGGGATCCAACATAGAAGGTCCAGCAACCATCTGCTAGAAGGGGATGCCTTCCAGGTTACAGGCCTCTCAGGAAGGTTAGAGCCCTGAGAAGGAGGGCTCTCATGACTCTTCTAGAAGGGATGGGAACTCCCCTTTCATCTACCACATACCAGAAGGGAGGGGATAATGTAAGGGTCATTGTGAGGTCACAAATAGTTCAGCTTCCTTCCTAAGCTGTCTCTACCAAGTTGGTGGTCTCTCCCTTGTGACGAACTCAAGGTTGTCAATGGTTTATTTTATACAGTGATTGCTGTTCCTTTACCTGTTTCTTCCCTCAATTCTATAACCCCAGAGCCCCCTGAACTTCTTGCCCCTCTCAGTATCTTCTTTGGTTCTGAGAGGATGGATATTATGAACAAAAGCACAAGGTCCCTCTCCTGAGATGGCTGAATACTTCCCTCTTCCCTTCCTAAGGTGCACCACGCTCCCCCATGGAGGATGTTTCTGAAAAGCCCCCAGACTCTAGGCAGGCCTTTTCCATTCCTGTTTTCCCATCCCCTGATGTGTGGCATAAGGCATCCTGCAGAAACCCCACCAGGCAGCAGCCCAAGATCCTGGTAGGCGCACCCGACACAATGCGAGTCCCCCAAACAGAAGGGAGTGGCTGGGTGTTGTGAGTGGCATGGATGTGTGTTTCAACTGGCCTTACCTCCTTTCCAAAGCAGGTAGATGGGCACCACGTAGAGCATAACATGCTGAATGTAGTAAATCTCCAATTCAAAGGGGAGCTGTAAGGACAGGAGGGAGAGAGGTGTTTCAGAGCAGGAAGCACTCATGTCAAGAGCTTCTGAGATGGCACACCTTTCCTCTATAGGACCCACACCTTAGCCACTACCATGCATTTCCAGTGTTCATCTCCCTTTACAGTGAGAGAAGAAAGAACAGAAGGAATATACCTTAGGACCTAGGCCGGCATCTTCCAAAGCATATTCAGCAGAGATGGCGCTTGAAAAATGTTCCGCTAAGACATCTGGTTATGATGGAAGAAACGCTGCGTCTACTAGATCCCCTGGAAGAGTCCCCATGTATCCTAGTGGCATATTGAGAATCTGGGTGGTTTCTACAACCACAGAACATACAATGGTTTAATTATTATTTCCCAAACTTAGTGGGTCAGTGCCTTTTCGTTCAAAATAAACACTCAGTGTTCTTCAGGATATACTGGAAGACACACAACCTTATGTCACTTCTTGCTCCTGGTGAGGAGGTGGTGGACGATTTCAAAGCTTATTTCTCCCTGACATGAAGAACATGTGGAGTAGGATTTATTATTCCCATTTTCCAGATTAAAAAAAAAAGTAGTTGCTTGGTCTGGCCTGGTTTAGATCCAAGAATGAAGAGTTTCCCTGCTGGATATTTGGGGTCTGTCCAGCGTTGGCCCTACTTTTGGGTGAAGACCAAGCAGCTGGGCCAGTTGTGACAGAGACTGCCAACAGGACAGCCCCACCCTCCCTCCATCCACCACATGGGCTCACTCACTGCCACTTCCCACAACTCTCTCAAAATGGAAGCTCTGGAATACCGAAGCAGAGTCTGGTTTCTACCTGGCATGGGGACCATGCACACGCCACACAGAGTTTGGCAGAGGGCAAGGAATGGAAACAGCTGGATGGCTAACTCAATTCTAGAGAGAGAGAGAGAGAGGGAGAGAGAGAAACAAACTTCAGCAGCTGGCAAGAGGCTTGGCATCTGGGGCTTACACAGCCTACAATACACACACACACACACACACACACCTCTATAAAGGGAAGCCCAGAGACAAGGACACCCAGGGGAAGGATCAGCTGCCTCCCTGTTCCCTATAAGGCAAACACAGAACCAAGACTGTGTGCTAATAACAACCCAAACCTGCCTCGTGCCAAAGACTAGAACCAAAAAGATGGCAGAGCTCCCGGAATGGGGACTGGGATGACTGTGAACCCTGAACAGAGATGCTGGTGCTGGCCCCTGAAAATAAAAACCCACACAGAAGGAAAATTTCCCACAGACACAGACGATGCTCAATGACTAGTTTACACTCACAGAGGGACACAAGATCCCAGAAAAAGAGATGAGGCTTCATGTGGCTCCGCAGACCATGCTGGAATCACTGGAAATGGTGTGACAATGGGCATTGCTGGCATGAGCTTTGGAGGTCTCAGAGGCTCGCATTAGAGCCCCACAGTAACAGGATCTGGGCTCCCCCTACCATCTGGAATCAGGTACTGCTGCACGCTTCTTCAACTGTTTCCATATCCAGGAACTACAGATGCCTCTCGAAAACCCCAGGAGGTGGGCAGGCCAAGTATCATTATCCTTATTTGACAGATGAGGAAACCGAGGCGCAAAAGGTTTAACAGGCTTGAGCGTGGTCACCCAGAAAGCAGGCAATGGGAAAAGGTCCCAGGAAGAAGGTTCAGTGCCCTGGTCATAATCCCATCCTCAGCTACCTAAGTAAGGGACCTGACCTCTCCCAGAAACAGGACTGGGGAGCCAGGCGGCTCTGCCCCAGCATGGAGTAGTGAACAGGGCTAAGGACCCCGTGGTGCCCAATGCCAACTGTGTCCTCAAGTAGTACCTCTACTTACCTCCCCGACTCTACCTGTTGTTCACCTCCCTGAAATCACAGCACCCGCTTGCTTCTCCCTCTGTTCCAGCCTTCCTGGCCTCCTGCACAGTGCACTCTTCACCCACAGGTCCAGTTTAACACTGTGGCTATGAGCACAAACTTGGGAGTCCATCACATCCATGTTTCTAGATGTCCTTATGCCCTTAACAGCCCTGGGGCCTCTGGCACATCACTTAACCTCTCAGCCCATTTCGGCACCGGCAAAATGAAAAAAATTACGTAGCTCTAAGATTGGTGTAATTTTTTATTATTTTTAGTATAACAAACGTGTATAGTACTTGTGTGCCTAGAACTAGTCAGTGCTTTCTTCTTTATCAGTTCGCCCAATGCTCATAGTAACTGTGCTGTTCCAATTATCTTCAGGTATGAGAAACTGAGGCACAGAGAGGTTTGCTAAGTTCACCCAGCTCATGTGGTGACAGAACCAGGATCCAACCCCAGAAAATCTGGCTGTAGAGTTTATAGTATTGGCCGGCACCCTGTGCTACTCCCCTGCTCCCTCTTCTCCTAAAAAAGCCTGACAGCACTGTTACCAGTGGGTGTGTAGTAACCCTCCACATGGGAGCTGGGCCCAGACCTTCCCTGTTCACATGCTCCTCCTCACCTTTTTGGTCTGCTCTGGCCCACTGTGACCCCAGGCCCCACATCATGCTGTGGCCAGGACTGGCCTATGACACAGGCCTCTCAGTTCCACATCCAGGCTCTTGTCACCACTGGCCCTCCATGACTCTGTAGGCACCCTGGTCACAAATCTTAGGGTGGCCAGGAGGCTGCCCTCCAGAAACATTTTACTTCCTCGGAGGGCTGCCTCACCCCCTATTCCAAGAGTTCCCTATCTTGGAAAGCCATGGAGAGTATAAAACTAGGTGTGGGCACTACTGCCAGCCCCAGGCAAAGGAGGAAATGTGGGGCAACAGGGAGAGAAAGGGAGGGAGGAGATGAAAGAGAAGAGGGCAGCAGAAGAAAAAACAGCCAAGTGGCAGGAAGAAAGGACCCAGAATGGGAGCAAGAATCTATCCCTCATCATTTAATAACAATACTTAATACTTCAGCACCACGTGCTGGGTTACACGCTTTTACATGTACTATCTCACTTAATTATCACGGTTTCTGAGAAGCAAGAACAAGGATCCTCCCCATTTGACAGATAAGGAACCTGAGGCACAGAGTTGTGAAATGACATCCAAAGCAGAGATGGAGCGGGGAGCCTGGGTGGCTCAGTCTGTTGAGAGTCTAACTCTTAGTTTCAGCTCAGGTCACAATCTCAGGGTCATGAGACCAAGCCCCACTTCAGGCCCTGAGCTCAGCAGGAAGTTTGCTTGGGATTCTCTCTCTCCCTCTGCACCTGCACACTCTCTCCCTCTCTCTCGAATAAATAAAATCTTTTAGAAAAAAGAGATGGGGCAAGGATGGGGGTAAAGGACATTCAGCATTGAAGAAGAAAACAGATAGTTTTCTTTACTGAACATTGGATCTGCCCTGAGTCCTCAAAACTTTTTCACAGAGCCTCCCCAACCCTCTTTCCCCCATTTCACAACACAGCCTGTTAAGTTCCATACTTCCCCCCGGAAGAAGTTCCACTTGGCTGATTCATTTATGCCCTGCAGAGCTCACATGTGGAGTGAGCTACTCTAACATACAGATCCTGGTTCCTTTTTAGCTAGAAGATTCCTAAGGTTTCAGACCAAAAGGCCTACATCATTGCCACTGAAAGTCAAAAATCACTAGCAATGTTTAAAACTACATGGGTCTTTAGCTTCCCTCCAAGTCATTTTTTTTTTTTTACTCAAAAGAGCAGATGGATAAAGCCCACCAGGCCTCTGGGCTCAGACTGTGTAAAAATATGAGGGGCATGGACTCTGTCCATGGTAAGAGTGTGACCTCCTTCCTCCCTGTGCGCAGCTCTGCCAGCTGCACCATCATGTTCTGCCATGGAGACGAGACAGCCCATCATGCCCTCCATCCCTGGTCATCCCAGTCACCATAAAAAACCCCAAACTCGTGGGATCCCTGGGTGGCGCAGTGGTTTGGCGCCTGCCTTTGGCCCGGGGCGTGATCCTGGAGACCCGGGATCGAATCCCACATCAGGCTCCCAGTGCATGGAGCCTGCTTCTCCCTCTGCCTGTGTCTCTGCCTCTCTCTCTCTCTCTGTGACTATCATAAATAAATAAAAATTAAAAAAAAAACCCAAACTCGGAGTGCCTGGATGGCTCAGTTGGTGAAGCAACCAACTCTTGGTTTCAGTTCGGGTTGTGACCTCAGGATTGTGGTATCGAGCCCCACATTGGACTCCACGCTCACCACAGAGTCTGCTTGGGATTCTCTCCCTCTCTACCTGCTTGCATGTGTGGTCCCACATGTGGAAGGAAGGAAGGAAGGAAGGAAGGAAGGAAGGAAGGAAGGAAGGAAGGAAGGAGGGGAGGGAGGGAGGGAGGGAGGGAAAGAGGGAGGAACAAGTGAACGAATGAATGAATGAATAAATAAATTCTTAAAAAAAAGCCCCAAACTCCCAGATCACCACCCAAAACCTGAATTCTAATGCCCCCTAATCCGACCTCACCTCCCACTTTCCCTCAGTTCTAGAAACTCGTGCAGCCTATCCTCTGGAACTTGCAGACTATTCTTTAGCAAAATCCTCTATATCCTCAAACTGTCCTCTGAGCAGTCCCTTCACCTTCTTTAACAAAAACCTGGTTCCCTTCCCCCTGAGGACACTGCCATCCCCACAGCCCTCTCACATGCCGGGTGGTTTTCCCCCCATGTTGCCTTGTGCCACGAAGCTGGGAGGGGTCCTGTCTGTTCCTCTCTGCTGCTTCTACATTGCTGGCTCTTCCACAAACATCCTCGCTGCTTCCTTTCTCACCCCTCCCCTGATTTCAACGACATGCCCTTGGACTCTGCCACCAACCACTCTTCTTGCTGCTGTCACCTACAGACCCTCTGCCTGCGCATTCTCCTTTGTCCTTGAGGACTCTGCCTCTTGCCCCCCTTGCCATTTCTTTCCAGCTCTCCTGTGTGAAAATTCCTGTGTTCTCAATAGTTTGTGCTAGCCTGTCACATACCCCACTCTCTAACCACCACCTCCTACCTAGCCAACTCACCTACCTCATGTCCCTCTTCCAACTCCATGGCCCCTATGGTCCACTGATCCCACCACCTTTTACTGCCTCTCACTGACCTCCCAGCCTGACTTCTACACTTGCCCGTCAGTCCCTTTGCCATATTCCCAACCCTCCAGACACTCTCTCCCCCTCTATCTTACTTGCCTTGCAAAGCCACATTGCTGGTTAAATCCGATTCTCTGCCTTCATGTCCCTATACCTGGGCAAATGAGTGTGGCTGTAGAACAATACATATGAAGCAATGCTGCTGACCCTTGAAATTCGTGACTGCAAATGTGGAGCAGGCCCTTAATGCTACCCTATCATCCAAATCCATTCATGCTCCTCCCTCCTGGACAACTATATCACAACTTATCCCAAGTTCCCCAAACCTACCCTCTACCCTTCTCAAGCTGATGATATGGCTTCCTCTTCCATTTGGAAGGAAAAGAGTGACAGTAAAAGGATGTCCACAAGCTCCTACCTCCATGGGTCCCTCCTCTCTGTACCCAGCCCCACAGCTGCCTTTTTGTTCTGCTTTTAGGAATCCCCCACCACCACACAGTAGACTGGCCAAGGCTAGTCCCCTCATGTGTGGGCTAGATCCTATCCTCTCTTGCCTACTCAAAGGACATCACACCTGCAACTTTCCCTTTTTTTCACTGGATCATTGCCATCAGAAAACAAGTAAGTTAGAAATATCTTTTATCGGAAGAAACAAAAAAATCTTGCCCCCGCTTCTCCCTAGCCCTTGTGACATCTCTGTGCAAACTTTAAATAGCCACCCTGTACTCAGCCCCATACCAGGGTGTCAGGAAGAGTTTTGGCACCTGTGTAGTTAACAACATACTGGTCCTGACCGATTTTTGGGCCTCATCTTACCTGACCCCTCACAGTGGCATCTGACGCAGTGATCATTCTCTGGCCCTTAATACACTTTCTGCACTAGGCTTCTAGGATACCATTTTCTATTCTTCCCCTAGCTCAGTAACTCCCTTTCTTTTTTTCTTTTTTTCTTTTTGTTTTTCTTTTGTTTTGTTTTGTAAAGATTTATTTATTTTATTTAAGAGAGGGAGCACAAGCATGGGGGTGGGGGGAGTGGGGAGTAGCAGAGGGAGAAGGAGAGAGAATCCTTGGGCAGACTCTCCTCTGAGCACAGAGCCTGACACGGAGCTCATTTCCAGGATCTTAAGATATGACCTAAGCCAAAATCAAGAGTTAGACACTTAACCGACTGAGCCACCGAGGCACCCCAGTGACTCCCTTTCTCAACCCCCTTTACTGGATCTTCCTTCTGTTCCTCATATTGGATGGTCCCAGAACCAAGTCCTTGGCTCTCTTTTCTAGCTACTCGCACTCCCTATATAATCTTATCCAGGCTCCTGGCTCTCAATGCCATCTGGATACTGATGACTTCCAAACGAATATGTCCAGCCTAGAGTCAGGCTGCTGAGATTGAAATTTTAGCCCCAACCTTTGGCTACACTGTACCTTTGGCCAAATCAAATTAATCTTGCTGACCTCTACTTGGCTCCTTTGTAAAATGGGGATGATAATAATGTCTATCTCATTGAGTTGTAGTAAAGTTATGTGAGGTAATGCATGTAGAGTTCTTGGCCCAGCGCTGGCATACTATGCTAGCTGTTGTGATCACCCTCCTTGTCCACATCAGTCCAGTCAGGAAGTGGTAAAGACAAGATCTCGATTCCAGCCAATAAAACTCAATGTCATGCCTCTGTGGGTCAAAAGCTGGAATTCTTCTTATCTCATCACACTGCCTTAGCAAGAGCCTCCAGCAAGAGATGATAGGTAGCCTTTGAGCTTGTCCCATAGCCCTAAGTCACACATCAGTGTATCTATCAGATGACTACCAGGATAACTTTTAGCTTCTCAATGTGATTCATTCTTTTTGACCTATCTCTAGGTGAAAGTTTCTCCCTGGAGACTTATTTCTTTTTAAAAAATACTTTATTTATTTACTTATTTGAGAGAGAGACCGCTCACAACTAGGGGAAGCAGCAGAGGGAGAGGAAAAAGCAGGCTCCCCACCAAGCCGAGAGCCTGACACAAGGCTCAATCCCAGGACCCCAGGATCATAACCTGAGCTGAAGGGAGATGCTTCACCAACTAAACCACCCAGACATTTATTTCTCAAAGGAATATCAATACCGCACTCCTCTTCTTACCCATGACAGTCCTATTCTTACTCTCATCCAATCAACACACAAAAAAACACTGACTGAGACATTCCTAGGTGGCAGGAAATGTGCTTGGCTCTGGATATATAGTAATGATGAAAACACAGTCCCTGCCCTGCAAGACTTCATAGTCTAGTCAAGGAGGCTAATGGGTAAAGGGATGAGCTCAGTGTAGCAAAAGATATGGAAAACCCTGTAGATCAAGCATGGGATCTGCTTTGATTTTTCTTTGAAAGTGAGGGAGAGATGTGCCTGGGTGACTCAGTTGGTTGATTATCCGAGTCTTGATTTTGGCTCAGGTCATGATCTCAGTCAGGGTCGTGAGACTAAACCCCATATCAGGCCCCAAGTTCAGCAGGAAGTCTGCTTGGGATTCTTTCTCTCCTTCTCCCTCTGATCCTCCCCCCATACTCGCTCTGTCTCTCATAAATAAATAAATTTTTTTAATTAAAAAAAAGAAAGTGAGGGAGAGTCCTGTATGATGTGTAGTTGTGAGGAGCTCCCACTGGTGTCCATGTGCAAGGGGATGCGAATGGAGGCAGGGAAACCAGTTAGGGGATGGCAACAAGAATGTCTAAATCCAGCTTGAGGCAGAGGCAGCAAGAGAAGTGAGGATGGGCAGCTGTGAGAGAAAGTAAGGGAGTTGAATCACCAAGACTTGGACAAATTGGATAGGAGGAAAGAAGTCAAGGATGAACCTGGGACTGAGAGCCTAGATGGCCAGTGGGATGCTGAGGCTTCTCAAGTTGGGGTCTGCGGTCAAGGAAGCATGACTGAAGGAGACAAGGTACAGGAAGAGCAGCTAGGCTCATCCTGAGTTCGTGAGGCCAGTGTGCTAGCCTGGTAGAGAGACTCCGATGTCAGTAAGAGAGTGAGGCTACATCTCAAGGAGGCTGGGGAGTTGAAAGGCAAATGATACACATGTGCAACTGTCTGTTACAATATACACACGCATGGTATAAAACCACCAGCATGGAATAGTAAGAAGATGAAACTCTAAGATGCAGAGAAATGCTAGTATTTTCTTTAAGCAAGCACCCCCCGACCATCTACACACTCCACTTTGCAGACCCCTGGTCCAGAATCCTCTCAGCAGGAGCGTGTGGGTGGAGAGGGATGGATATTGGAACCCCCGGCTAGTATCAACAGAGAAGTAACTGGGAAGAATGGGGCAGACTCAAACCTATTAATAGGGTAGGGGAAGGAGCCAGCATAAGAGGAAGAAGTTGCGGAAGCAGGGCAGGCAGAAGGCACTGGACAGTAAGGGGTCCTACAGCAGACACGGAGTGGGACCCATAGCACAAGAAAAGGATTACCTTGGGCTCCTGGAGATGAGGAAGGAAAGACAAGCCAAAATGAGATAACCATATGAAGGCGGGGTGTGCTAGAAGTCCAGGGAGCTCCCAGCTTCGGAGCTCATGCTACACAGTAAGAGATTTGGCATTACCAGAAGAGTCCATGGCTGATGATGAGGTGCAGAGTAAGAACAGGTGATTACAAAGGGAGGACCCTGGTCTAAGCTTAGCCCCAGACTGCAGAATCCCAAAAGAAATCAGAGAATCAGAAAAGATAACTGCTTATGGTCTGAATATTTGTGTCCCTCCCATGAATTCATGCCCTGATGTGATAGGTATTAGGAGGTGGGGCGTTAGGGGCTGATTAGGTCATGAGGGTGGAGCCCTTGTGAATGGGATCAGTGCCCCTAGAAGAAGTCCCAGAGGGGGCCCTAGCCCCTTCCACCCTAGGAGGACACAGCAAGGAGCCTGTGGTCCAGAAGATGGCCCTCACCCAACCACTATGGCACCCCAGTCTCAGACTTCCAGCCTCCACAACTGGGAGAAATATATCTGTTATAGAAGCTACTTAGCCTGTGATGTTTTGTTATGGCAGCTTGAACAGACCAAAACAATAACCCGTCTCCTTTAGCAGGGGAAGGGAAGGGTAAAGGACGCAACCCACTCTTACTGATGCCTTGGTAATGTTCCTTTTTTAAATGTTTTTTTTCTTTTTTTAAAATTTTTTATTTATTTATGATAGTCACAGAGAGAGAGAGAGAGGCAGAGACATAGGCAGAGGGAGAAGCAGGCTCCATGCACCGGGAGCCCGACGTGGGATTCGATCCTGGGTCTCCAGGATCGCGCCCTGGGCCAAAGGCAGGCGCTAAACCGCTGCGCCACCCAGGGATCCCTTTGGTAATGTTCCTGCCATCTGAGTTTGGCCTTGGAACACTTCGTCTTCATTAACTGACCACAGACCTCTACTGTGGTCTATGGGTGCCACAAACTCCTTGGGACTAAATACCACTTGTTAAAGGAGCCACAAAAGGAATACCCACAACCTAAAATAAACCACAATATACTCATGGAACACAATACCCTGCTGCCATTGAAAACAATAAGGTGCCATGAGAAAATGGTCTGGCAAATCCAGAATATGGAAGAGTCTATGAAACAACTGGCCCAGATTCGTCAAAATTACAATGCCATGAGCAAAGAAGTGGGGGACTGTTCAAAGATTTTAAAAAATAAACAAAAACTGAAGAGATAGGATAGTCAAAAACAATCTTGAAACCTGACTGGATCCTGACTATAAAAAATAAAATTTAAGACACTGGAATTTGGAACAAATTGGGGAGATTTCAATTATAAACTGATTATCAGGTAAAATAGACAGTATTATAGAATTGTTGATAATTTTCTTGAGTGTGATCACAGTATTGTGACTGTACAAAGGCCCTTCTTTATTTTTCAGTTCTGCAGGCTGAAGTATTTAGAAGTGAAGTGTCAGGATGTTTGCCATTTTTTTTTTTTTTTTTAAGATTCAGCGCACTTACTTAGAAGCAGTTGTGGTGGAAACAGAAAATGGAAAACTGTTAGTTGTTAAATCTAGCTGGGGGACATGTGGTCATTATTCACTATACTATCATTTCAACTCCTTAGTAATGAAAATTCCCACAGTAAGAAGTTGGGAAACTTTAAAAATTTAAATAAACTTAAATGACGTAATTTGTATCACCTAATATGGCAGAAATCCTAAGATATGTTAATGGGAAGGGAAAACAAGATGCATTCATTTTGGAGATCAAGTGGTCAATATTTACCAAAATTTTTAAATACCCGTTCACTTTGACTCACTTTTAGTAATTGATACTAACAGAGATGCTTGTATTCACACACAGAGCTGTATGTGTAAAGATGTTCAATGCAACGTTATTTCTAATAACAAAAAGTAAACCAAATGTCCATTAGTGGGAAAGTCATCAAAAAATACTCTTGAGGACAAATTATGCAACCATTTACAAAAAAAAAAGGAGGTACAACCATTTGTCTGTAAAACTGAGCAAATCTTGGGGCACCTGAGTGGCACAGTCAGTTGAGCAATCCGACTCTTGATTTTGGCTCAGGTCATGATTTCATGGTCATGAGACCAGCCCCATGCACTGAGCTCCATGCTCAGTGCAGAGTCTGCTTAAGAATCTCTCCCTCTCCCTCTGCCCCTCCCTCCAAAAAATGAATGAATGAATGAATGAATGAATGAATAAATAAATAAATAAATAAATAAATAAGTCTTTCAAATAAACTGAGCAGGGGCACCTAGGTGGCTCACTTGGTTAAGTGTCTGCCTTAAGCTCAGGTCATGATACCGGAGGCCTGGGTTTAAGCCCCATGTCAGGCTTCCTGTTCAGCAGAGAGTCTGCTTCTCCCTCTCCCTCTCCCTCCACCCCCACCCCCATACTCTCTCTCAAATAAATAAAACCTATAAAAATATCTTAAAAATGAACAAATCCACATTATACAAACCATGATTCTTTTTGTAGAAGAAAAAGGACAAATTAGTATTTGTGCTTTTAGGTGTATGTAAAATGCACAGGGAAAAGCCTGGGAAGATATTTAACAAACTGGGCTGGGGGACAGGGTTGGGGAGGAGAGGTTGGGATAGGGAAGACCTTGACTTTGGATTCAATAGACTTGTATAGTTGGAGCTTTCTAACAAATGAACATACTCATTTATTAAGCATGTAGCTAAAAGTTTTTAAAAGTCAAAGAAAGGGTCAAAAAGGAACATACCAGACTGTTGGCAGCAATTACCTCTGTGGAGTGGGAGGGGAGAATATTCATGTTACAGTCTCCTTATCTCTGCACTGCAGGAATCCTTAACCAGGAGGATGCATTCAGCTATTAGGAATGATTAGTGCAAATTTTTCTAGTTTCTACAAACTCCCTCTCTCAGAGTATCTGAGCATGTAAAGAAATTAACACATAACGGGAGAGGGGTGTTGTGTGTCTACAGACCCCCTGCCAAAATCCTTCATTCTCATTCTATCTTCCCTTATGACTCCACCTCTGGCCCCAGTAAGGACAGTTGCCTACAACCCTACCAGGCACAGGGTTTTCCATCTTAGTCTTATAGTCTGATGTAGAGAGAATGACAGGTGGGTGGGAGACTGGTCCTTCCTTTTGGAGTCCAAACCCTATCAGGGCTCCTCTAGACTTCCTCCTTTGTACTCAGAGCCCTCAGGAGAGCAGAACAGAGTTGTGGTTATCGGTAGCTGCCCCTGGGAAGCTCTCTGATGTCAGAACAAAATATTTTCAATCCATGAAAGATGCCATTTGCTCTGGTGGCCCAGCTACTTGTGGAAGTACATTTTGGGGTGTGAGATACAGCAGCCTAGAGCTACCTTCCTTGGCCAGGCAAGCCCTTAATAGAACTTCTACTAAAGTGGCAATTTGGGGTCAGTCAGCCATTGGGTATGCTGCAAGGCATCACTTAGCAATTCCCTTTATCCAAGATGAAAATGATACCCATTAGCTCTTCTGCTACCTCTTAACAGACTCAGGAATTAGTTAGGAGGGGAGTTAGGACTTAGGAATTGGGAGGAAGAGGTGAAGGAGGAAGATAATGATGCTCATAATGGCTTATATATTTACTAACTTTTATGGGCTAAATCATGCTCCCTTCCCGAATTCATATGTTAAAGTACTAACCTCCCCCCTCCCTGTACCTCACATTGTGATGTCTTTGAAGACAGGGCCTTTCAAGAGGGAAGTAAGATAAAATGAGGTCCAATAGATGGGGCCTAGCCTAATGCCTGCTGTCCTTCCTCATAAGAAGAGGAAATTAAGACAGACACAAGAGGAAAGACCATGGGAAGACAGCCGAAGAAGATCGCCATATACAAGCCAAAGAGAGAGGCCCTCAGAAGAAACTAACACTATTGACACTTTGATCTTAGACTTCTAGGCCCCCAAACTACGAGGGAGTAAGTTTCTATTGCTTAAGCCACCCAGTCTATGGTATTCGCCATGACAGTCCAAGCAAAAGCAAATGAAGACCCTGACCAACCATATACTATTGAACTCCTTCCGTTTCCTACTTATAACATAGCTCCTATCGCTATTCTCCAGTTTTAAGAGGAGGAAATTGGGGCAGCCCGGGTGGCCCAGCGGTTTAGCACTGCCTTCAGCCCAGAGCTTGATCCTGGAGACCCGGGATTGAGTCCCACGTTGGGCTCCCTGCATGGAGCCTGCTTCTCCCTCTGCCTGTGTCTGTGCGCCCCCCACCCCTCTCATGAACAAATACATAAAATCTTTAAAAAAAAAAAAAAAAGAGGAGGAAATTGAGGCACAGAGAGTTTTTTTGGTAATAGTGAGACACTAGGAATGACCGAACTCCCATCTTAAAGAGAATGGAGAAAGACACTGTGGCCTATTCATAGGATGGAATGTTACACCACAGTGAAAATATAACCACAGTTATATTCAGTAACAGGGATGAATCTTAGTAATATGTTGTTAAAGAAAACAAGCAAATCCTAGAAGACTATATATAATATAATAACATTTTAATGAAGGTCAAAAAAAACCCAGCTAAAATATATAATATCATTTTTATAAGGGTAAAAAACAACTAAAATTAAATAATATTTTATTTAGGAATATATTAATATATATGTGTGTGTGTATATATATACACATGCGCGCATATATATGTATGCATATATACATATATATATATGAGAAAGATAAAATGTTTCAAAAACTGGAAAGGAATAAAAACCAAAATTCAGATGAGTGGTTCCATCAAGGTGGGCAAGGAGGTAGGGAGCAGGATGGGGAAGCACATATAGCTTAATTCTGTATTATCAGTGTGACTAGCTCCTGGGTTGGGTTCAGAACAGCTGCTTATTATGTTACGCATGAATAAAGAAATGCACCCATGAAGAAAATTAAAACAGGCCATGCACAGACCAGTGGTAGAGTCTGCTAGAGTTAAGGACTATAAATATGATTGTTCCCATTGTGTGCATCCCAGGTGGCTTTAGAAAGAAAAGGGGGTGGGGGCTCAATCAAATAACTTGCCCCAGGTGTCCAGGCTTACTAAATGGCTAAGCCAGGATAGGAACCCAGGAAACCTGGCTCCAGAATGCATGACCTTGACTGCTGTCACCTGTTTATACTCCAGGCTATTCGCCTGACAGAAAAGAAGTAGGGTCTACTGTGAAACCTGAAGGCCTTATCCTACCTAGCTACCATGATACGGCACTAGGCATTCCAAGGGACCCAGGGGGCCCTGAAGTCACTAAACCCACATTGACTACTTCTTCAGACTGAGCCAAAGCTGGAATTTCATGTGGAAAAAGGGAGAGAAACTCTGAATACACAGGAAGGTACTTGGGGACCTGCAAGTCCAGCCCTGGACACATTACTTGATTTTTTACTCAAAGACAGAAAGCAAATATTTATGCAGCTCTCTCTAGAGAACTCAGAGAAAAGGCTAAGAAGAAAAATTGTTCCAAGGCCCACAGAGGAGCCTGGGCAGCCACAAGTCAAAGGGCAAGCAGCTGGTATGTGGGGTCCAACGTGCACCCTGCAGTATGACTTACCCGGGGCTGGCCTTCTTCGTTTAGGTACTATAACTAGGGTCTCCATGAGGGCCTTTAGTGCCACTGACAGGACCAAGGTGTCATTCCCCCCTGACGTGGCTGACAGATGCCACCTGGAATATGTAAGCCATTTAGAGTGGGAAGTACAAGAGGAAAGGTAGCCTAGGGTACCATTTGTCTATATTTTAGTGCCCACATGGGACTTGGGCATAAGTTGGCTTGGAATCAGACCAACTCCATGCTAGCAATAGAGCAAAGAAGGGGTGAAAAAGCAGCTGAGACTTGGCTCTCAGCCCAGTCAAAACAGCTCCAAGACACCCAGCCCTCCACACACCCCTCCACCACTAACTGAGGAAGGAGTGTGCTTAGTATTCTAATCTTAGGGGCTCTTGCTTGAAGGCAGCCAGTGAGCCAGGCAGCCATTTATAAGACAGGCCTCCCTGTCCTGCTGCCTCTAACATCTCCCCCTAACCAGGCCCATTGCCTCCGTTATGAGGAGGAGCCAGGTTCATGAACCCCTAAGTCAAGGGATGGCAAATGTCACATGTCCCCTAGAGGCCACCAGAGATGGTACTTGACCATCTCCTGACAGGAGTAGACTTTGCTCACTTCTCTCCCTACTTCTCTCTTCTGTTTAGCTAGCTCTTCCCAGGTTCTGGGCCTGCTACAAGGTTGTCTACCAGCACTGAAGGATAACAAACTGGCTTGTAGCAGCTCCTGGCTAATCCAGCACACAGAGAACACACAGATTCTTTATTTTCATCACAGATTTCTAGAGAGAAAATCCTCTTTGGACCTACTGGGATGAGGCCCAGCATTCTGTATTTTAACAAAGCTCCCTGAGGAAATCTGGATGGAGGAGCATTTAACCTAGCCTTGGAGAAATACTAGTAGGCCAGGCTCCAAAAGTCTAAGTGGTAGGTGTGAAACTCAGAATAGTTTCTCATAGAAATGACTGGTAGTTCCCTGGAAAATGTACTGATAAGGATAGAGACAGGACCAATGTTTGAAACAACAATAAAGATAACAAGAACAGTAATGATAATTAATAATTACTGGTACACAGTACTTAATTCTCTACCAGGCACTGTCCTAAGTACTTGGTACGTTATTAACAAATACAACAGCTATATCAGATCATTGTTATAATCTCCATTTTTCAGAAGAGGTCACTGAAGCAGAGATGAAGCAACTGCCCCAAGGTTAGTTACAGAGCCCGGATATAAACCAGGCAGTCTAACTCCAGAGTTCACATTCTTAACCTCTGACCTACCTTGTCTTGACGTGTGCTGAGGTCCCTTATAGTACAGAGGCAGCCCTTGACTTTGAAACTTAACTTTCAAATGACTCAAATCCATGATGGTTTGATCCCCTGCTATTGAAATGTCCGGTCTTCCATCCCTACCATGTGATCCCAGACCTAGAATATTCTAATTATACTGCCATGGGAACTAATCAACACTGGAATCTAACTTCATGATTCCCCAGACACTGATCCATTCATTCATTCATTCAATCAGCATATATTTATTGAGCACCTGCTATGTATCAATTATTACAAACAAGATACAAATGCTCCCTGCCTGCAGGCACTTTATGGTCTTACACCCAACTCACTCTAAATGCTGATTTCTAGCATTCTGAAGGACTCAGAAATCAAAAGATGGTTGAAATCTGTATTCCAAGGGTTTATGTTAGCTACACGAAGGGTTAAATGGATTTCCTAATACCTCAGAGAACTTGACACAATACTAGACAAATAGTAGGCATTTGTCACCTTATATAGAGATATGTCAAGAAAGCACTGAGAAAAGGACAGGTGGCCAAACCAGTGAAGAGAATTAGCATGGCCTCCTGACTGCCCCCAACAATTAGGACACAGCCACAGAAGGCTGGAAAACAATACCCAGACTTCCATTTCCAGTAACAATCAGTGGAAGACAGAATATAGCCATGAGTGCACACTGGGCACTCCATCATAGACAGGGCCCCTGGGTATCTCTCCTAGGGGAGCCTGTTGTCACAGGATATAGCTTTGTGCTCCGATTATTCTACCCACTGAAACCGAGTGATGGGAATGCTGTATCTCAGGTGACAGACCAGAGAAGGTGGAGCTCCCCCAATCCTGGCTGGAGGGTGGGGATCTCAGATCTCCTACCACCCTTCTCGCACCATTCCTTTTCCCATCCTGCATTGGCATTGTAGCACAGAGGAAGTAAAATTCAAATGTATCTGAGATGACTATTCTTGCCTAAGGGCCCACTGGGTTCAAGAAAGAAAAGGGTCTTCTCTCCGTTCCCACCTTTGGCACTAGGAGTTTGGTCTTCAGGCACACTAAAACACCTTGCCAGGTCTCAGGACAGGCCTGGCATGCACGTGCCATCAGCATCCCCTGGCCCTGGCTCCACAGGAAAGCGACCATCCCTTCCCTCAAGACAGGGCCATCCCCTCTGGCCCACGTTGCAAATGACCTCCGGCCTAGTATGGAAACTGAGAAACAACCGTCACATGAGGTGAGTGTGGCCCAGATGGGAGTGGCTCCATTCTTTCGACACCATCTAGACCAATCACAAATTGGCCAGTCACATCCTTATAATCAGACTTTATAATCAGTCACATCTTGAACACTCAATTCCATACAGAAACTTATGTCCTCCCACCCCTCTGACACATACCCAGCTCCCCCAGAGCCCTCCCCATGAATTCCTATTTCCACTGTTTGTGTCTCAGTGTGAGCCTCAGGAAAATGGAGGAGGGAGCACGGTAGTTAATGTCTACTTGGAAGAGAATTCTGGAAACCAGAAAGCCATAGATAGGCCTCTTTCCAAGCCAAAGCAAAGTCCAAGCTCAGCAGATGTTCAGATGGCATCTAGAGCCAACAGTCTGTCACCGTCACAGGGCAGGAGCTGTGAGCCCACAGGTGAGAGTCCTTCATGCTTTGAGATTCGCTGTCCTTAAGAGAGGGGAGAGGTATGCTCCAGATCAGCAAGAGGAGGGGAAGCAGGACTCCCCCCTCCCTTCTGTCAGCCCTACGGACCCCAGAGGGCAGCTTATGAGTCAGGTGGGAAGCCGGGAGGAGTAACCAGGCAGGTTCTGAAAGATTCCTTGTCTTCTCTCCCTTCCCATTTACCCACCAAAAAGCCAATTTAAGTTGCTGTCATCTCAGAATAATACAATCCTGGTATATACAGACATGTTTAGCTTCTCTAGGGCCCACTCACCCCCCTGCCACCCACAACCTATTTTGGGCCAACATAATTTACAATTCCCAGAAATGTCTGAGAAGCAGCATACACACTTCTGGTGCCAAGCCTGGCCGGTTTTACAGATATTCATTTAGCAGGTGTCTGTTGCTAAATCAGTAGCAGCTGCTAATTGCTTTTTCCTCCCTCGAACCTTCAGACAGAATGAAACATCTGGTATTCTCTCACTTCGGGTTAAAATCAGATACCTTATCATTCCTCCTTTGGGTTCCATTTTTATTAAAAAGCTTTCAGCTGATGCCTGAAACAGCACACAGCAATGCCGTCTCAGAAGCCAGAGAATAATTCAAATGGCAATGCAACAGGATGCACCTGCCTCATGCCTCCAGCCCTCATGCCCAGATGCAGGATTGCTCAGACCAGCCCCCACAAGGTGGAGCTTTAAGCCCATGACCACCCAGGGAACTGGGGCCTCTGGATGGGGCCAGGTCACCAGAAAGTGATGAGAGGGTGGGAATGTTTAGCCATGCCCACTGACCTCTGGGAAAGGGTGGTTACAGATCGAGATCTATAATAAAAACTCTAGAACAGTAAGAGTTGATGAGCCACCTGGCTGGTGAATACACCCACAGGCCAAGTGAATGGCACCCTCTTGTTACATGGGGACAGAAGCTCCTGCACTCAGGACCCATCTGAACCCTGCCCTATGTGCCTCTTCATCTGGCTGCCCACCTGTATCCTTCAAAGATCCTTCCTAAAAATTAGAGGAGACAAACCATGAGAGACTCCAAACTCTGGGAAACAAAGGGTTGCAAAAGGGGAGGTGGGTGGAGGGATGGAGTAACTGGGTGACAGGCACTAAGGAGGGCACTTGATGGGATGAGCACTGGGTGTTATACCATATGTTGGCAAACTGAATTTAAATAAGAAATTAAAAAATAAAAATAAAAAGCCAATAATAAAAAAAAGATAAAGAAAAAAAAAGATCCTTCCTAATAAACTGGTAAACATCAGTAAATATTTCTGACTTCAATGAGCTGCTTTAGCCAGTTCATCAAACCTGAGGAAACGAATTTATAGTCGGTCAGAAGCACAGGTGACAAGCTGGATTTGTCATTGGCATCTGAAATGGGGGGCACTCTCATAGTACTGAGCCCTTGACCTGTAGGATCTGATGCTACCTTCAGGCAGACAGGGTCAGAACGAGTTAAATGGTCAAATACCCAGCTGGCATCACACAATTATTTGGTGTGGGAAACCCCCAATACATACACTGAGCATCCCATTCAGTACTTATGCAACAGGGGAGACAGAAGGAGCACTGATCTCAGCATCAGGAGACTGGAGTTCAGGTCTTAGAGCTGTCACTCACTGGCCATATGACCTAGTCATTCTCCTTTTCTAGGCTCTCACATGTACAATATGATGTACTTAGATTTACCTGAATTTCTAGGGACCTCCCAAGCTCTCAAGTGCTAGGA
The DNA here is from genome assembly GCF_048418805.1 of Vulpes vulpes. Lineage (NCBI taxonomy): Eukaryota > Metazoa > Chordata > Mammalia > Carnivora > Canidae > Vulpes > Vulpes vulpes. The sequence continues at coordinate 80,116,901 of NC_132796.1, read as the reverse complement.
TCCAGGTGATTTTTTTAAAGCAAGTATTTGAGTTTTACCTTTACGCCTATACAATTTCCTTTCTATTCCTCAGGGGCTACTTTTAGGGTGTTTTGGAATATTGAAACTGTCGCCCAACACAGCTATCTTTCCCAGCTTTGAGACACAAGCAAATCTGACATGTCAGGGAGTCATCTGTGTCTTGATCTGAGTTGCCATAAAACCCTTAAATTAGCTCAACAATCCATTAAGCCAGCTAACTGCACTATCCATTACCAAGAACTTTGTTCTCTGGAGCTTGTCTAGTGTAGTTCTTGGTAAAATGATTTACCAACACCCAGATTACACTCTGGCTTCCTCTAATTAACGTTTAAGTAGTCCCAACAAAACAAAACGTAGCAAGTTTCACAATAATGTATTTTGGGGAGCCTATGCCGGCTCCTGGTCCTGTTCCATGTGGCCAGAGACCAACTGCCTCATACAGTGTTCCTCAATTTGGCTGCAGGCTGCTCTGAATGGGTATCTCTTAGATCTAGAACTCCCAGTGTTTAACCTTTGCTCATTTCAAAAACCAAAATAGCTATTCAATCGTACTTTGAAGGTCATCTCACCTATTTATGCTCTATGAATTTTAAAATTCACCTTGCAGTGGATTTTAGTTCCTAATTTTTTAATTTCTTTTTTGTTGAGGTATAACTCTCATACTGTAAAGTGCAAAATACCTCAATTTTTGCCAAGCCCTGTAGTTGAGGCTTCAGTTACAAGAGTTGAATGCCCAGGGACGCCTGGGTGGCTCAGCGGATGGGCACCTGCCTTCGGCTCAGGTCATGATCCTGGGATCCAGGATCGAGTCCCATGTCGGGCTCCTCGCAGGAAGCCTGCCTCTCCCTCTACCTATGTCTCTGCCTCTTTCTCTCAGTCTGTGTCTCTCGTGAATAAATAAATAAATCTTTAAAACAAATAACTGAATGCCCTATTCGGAAGATTCCATTTTTACTATGAATGCTCCACCCACATCTGCTAGAGGATAGGTCTCCTTTTTTTTTATTTTTTTAAAGACTCCATTTATTTACTCATGAGAGAGGCAGAGACACAGGCAGAGGGAGAAGCAGGCCCCATGCAGGAAGCCCAACATGGGACTCGATCCCCGGTCTCCAGGATCACGGCCTGGACTGAAGGCGGCGCTAAACTGCTGAGCCACCCAGGCTGCCCAAGGATAGTTCTCCTTAAGGGAAGAACAGAAGCAGAACAAGAGCCGAGTAAGGACTGAGCCACCTTTGCTCCTTTTTACACTGTATCGGTCATTTGCCCCCTCTCAATCTTGCTTCCCAGGCTTTCTCAAAATTTCATGTGTACACCTATCCCCGGGAGATCTTGTTAAAATGCAGACTGTAGGTCTAGGATGGGGCCCAAGACTGAATTTCTAGTAAGTTCCCAGGGGAGGCCAATTCTACTGGCCAGTGGACCATACTTTGAGTGTCAAGGACTTGGGATACAGTACGGAAGGTAGGATGGTGTAGTGGAAAGAGAGCCGGCTTTGGAAACAGAAACATGGGTTCTAATTTGCAAGTTTCCCACTCACTAGCTCAGTGCCTTTAGGTGGATTGCTTAATCTCTTTGCTTCTGTAGGGGAGCAAATTTTGCCACCCCAAGATATGCCTCTATAGCATACTGGTTATTCTAAGCTGATTATTTTGAAGAAACCTGCAGAGACAAAAGCAACTCTGAAAATGGAGTAAGAGATATTTGCATTTATAAGGTAAATCTTCATTGGTGAGAGTGTCTCCCTCATCACCAGGAGAGAGAGAGAGGGGACTCTAAATTTCGGGAAGTGCTTATCAGTGGAGAAGGAAACAACTCAAATCTGCAGAGCAATGCTACCCTTATTTACTGAGCCTTCCCTCAGAACCTCCCATAACTCCCAGAACCTCCCATAACTGACTCCCTGCCCCCATGTCATCTGTTGTCTGAAGCTGGAGAAGGTGATGGCTTTGGCCATTTCAGGGAGTTATTCAGTTTCCCTGGGTATCTCCCATGTATACAGGAGGTATACTTGCTATTAAACTTGTTTGATTTTTCTCCTGTTAATCTGCCTCATGTTAATTTAATTCTTAGTCCATCTAGAAGAATCTTAAGGCAGAGGAAAACTCTTCCTGCCCCACACATCTCAATTTATTCCTCTGTATAAATGAGATCACCTACATTTCAGAGCTGCTCTAAGGACTGTGGTGAGGGAATGAAGGAATCTACCACAGTTCTGGACACATACATGGCTCTCAATACATGGTGACTCTTGTGAATATCTGATTGCATCTGCCATTCCCTACCTTTGCTACTGTGAATCCTAGAATTTCAAATTTGGCCATGCCACATCTGGTGTGTATAGCAGCAGTCTAACCTACTATTAATGGAATACCTGTGTGTGTCTATCCAAAACTCACATGTTAAAGTCCTAACCCCCCAATGCAATGGTATTTGGAGGTGGGGCCTTTGGATGATTAAGTTTAGATGAGGTCATGAGGGTGGGACCCTCCACAAAGAAATTAATATCCTTAGAAGAAGAGATACCAAAGATCTTGAGGGATCTCTCCCTGCCCTGGGAGGATACAGCAAGAAGGTGGCTGCCTGCAAATCAAGAAGAGAGAGTTCACCAGAACTGACCAAACTGGCACACTGATCTCACACTTCTGAGCTCCAGAACAGAACAGAAGCTCTGTTGTTTAAACCACTCAGTCTACAGTGTTTTGTCATGGCAGTCCCAACTGACTAATATACCTACCCTAAACATATGAGCTGTTCAGTAACCATTTATGGAGCTCCTACTTCATGCCAGCACTGAAGCACCATTTTATTCGCCTTTGATTCTCTCATGGCAATGCAGCATCACTGTAATTTAACAGAAATTCTATTAGCTTTAACTGTTCTTTCAAATATGCTTAGGCTTCCATATTTTAACTCAAATGTAGATGACTCTGAGCAATATCTCCCTGGGGAGGAAATGACATTTTCTCACCCAAAGCAATTCCAAACTTTGAATGACTAAGTAAGTCCACATTATGCAAATCTTACTACCCACAGTTCCCCAGTAGTAAACATTTATTAAAGGTCACTGAAGGAAGCTCCTTAACCTGATAAGGGCATCTGTGAAAAACCCACAGCTAAAATCATACTTGATGATGAAAGACTGATGCTTTCCCCCTACGACGAGGAACAAGACAAGGATGTCCACTCCTGCCATTGCTTTTCAACACTGTACTTAAAGTTCAGCCATGGCAACTGGGCAAGAAAAACAAATATGAGGGATCCAGATTGGGAAGGAGACATAACACTATCTCTATTTACAGATGACATGATCTTATCGATAAAAAAATAACTTGAAAGTCCACACACAAAAAACTATTAGCAGTAATAAATGAGTTCTGAAAGGTTATAGGATACAAGGTCAATTCAGAAACAATGGAACTGTATTTCTAGAGTAGCAAAGAGCAATTTGAAAATGAAATTAATTCCATTTGCAATATCATTAAAAATAATAAAATACAGGGGCATCTGAGTAGCTCAGTCGGTTAAGTGCCTTCCTTCGGCTCAGGTCATGATCCCAGGGTCCTGGGATCCCTGCTCAGTGGGGAATGTGCTTTTCCCTCTGCCTCTGTTCCTCCCCCCTGCTCTCTCTCTCTCCCTCACTCTCTCAAATAAATAAAATCTTTAAAAAGAAAAAGAAGAAAATACATAGGAATGGATATAGCAAAATAAATGTAAAACCTATACTCTAAAAACTGTAAGACATCATTGAAAAAAATTTTTAAAGACCTAAATACATAGATAGAACACATCCTATGTTCATAGACCGGAGGGTTTAATATTGTTAAGAGAGCAATATTCTTCAAATTGATCTACATTCAATGCTTTACCTATGACTGCTTTACGGAAATTGACAAGATGATCGTGAAAGTCATATGGAAATGCAGGGCATCAGAATGGCCAAAACAATCTTCAAAAAGAAGAATAAATCTGGAAGACTCACACTTTCCAGTTTCAAAGCTTTCTACAAAGCTACAATAATCAAGAGAGTGTGATGCTGGCATAAGGAGAGATATATACATCAATGGGATAGAACTGATGGCCCAGAAATAAGCCCTTAGTTTTATTTTTGAATGAGTTTTGACAAGGGTTCCAAGACATTTCAACAGGAAAGAGTCTTTCAACAAATGGTGCCAGGACAACTAGATATCCATATGCAAAAGAATGAATTTGGATCCCTTCCTCAGATGACATATAAAAATTAACTTGAAATGGATCAGAGACCTAAATATAAGAGCTAACGCCATGAAACTCTTATGAGAAAATAGTCATAAAACTTCATGGCAGTGGATTAGGCAATAGTTTCTTAGATAAGATACCAGTATCACAAGCAGCCAAAGAAAAATTAGAGATTTGACTGCATCAGAGTTTAAAGATTTTGTGCTTCAAAGGATACCATAAATAAAATGCAAAGACAACCCATAGAATGGGAGAAAATATTTCAAATCACATATCTGATAAGAGTCTAGTATCCAAAATACATAAGAACTGTCACAACAATAAAAAAGCAAATAACCCAACAAAAAATGGGAAAGTATTTGAAAAGACATTTCTCCAAAGACATACAAATGGCCAAAAAGTACATGACAAGGTGTTCAATATCACTCATCATCAAGGAAATGCAAATCAAGTCTACAGTGAGACATCACTTCAAACCCACTGGGATGGTTATAATAAAAAAGGTCCAACAATATCAAGTGTCGGTGAGAATCCAGAGAGACTGGAACCCTCGTACACTGCTGGTAGAAACATAAAACTGTACAGCCACTTTGGAGAGCAATCTGGCAGCTCCTCAAAAGGTTAAAAATCAGAGTGACCATATGATCCAGCAATTCCACTTCTAGATATCTACCCAGAGGCTGACATGCAAAAAGATACGTTTACAAGAATATTCACAATAGCATTATTCACAATGGCCAAAAGGTAGAAATAACCCAAATGGCCATCAATGGATAAATGGATAAACAAAATGTGGTATATCCTACAAAGGAATATTCACCCATTAAAAAAGAATGAAGTACTGATACATGCAATGACATGGATAAACTTGAACCTTTATGTTGAATAAAAGAAGTTATTCAGAAAAGGCCACATATGATTCTATTTATATGAAATGTCCATCATCAAATCCATAAAGGCAGAAAGTCAATTAGCACTGGAAGGAGCCTGGAGAGAAATACAGAGATATCACTAAGGGGTATTGGGGGCCCAGGGCAGGCTGCCCCAAGATATGCCATGGTGGCATAATGATTATCTTAAATTAAAGTTAGTTAAGAGCTTTTGCCAGTGCATGGGCACCTGGGTGGCTCAGTAGTTGAGCGTCTGCCTTTGGCTCTGGTCATGATCCTGAGGTCCTGGGATCGAGTCCCGCATTAGGTTCCCTGCAGGGAGTCTGCTTCTCCCTCTGCCTATGTCTCTGCCTCTCTGTGTCTCTCATGTATAAATAAATAATATCTTTTAAAAAAAAGCCACTCTTCCCCTGAGCAGCCTGAGGTGACCTCCAAAAATAGTTCGCTACTTGCTGGACCTAGAAAACCCTACAAAATCATGGAAATCGAGAGGTTCAAATCTTCGTGTTCACTTTTTTTAAAAGATTTTATTTATTTATGAGAGAGAGAGAGAGAGAGAGAGAGAGAGGCAGAGACACAGGCAGAGGGAGAAGCAGACTCCATGCAGGAAGCCCGATGCGGGACTCGATCCTGAGACTCCAGGAATACACCCTGAGCCCAAGGCAGGCGCTAAACCACTGAGCCACCCAGGGATTCCCCCTTTGTGTTCACTTTAAGAACATGCGTGAAACTACCCAGGCCATCAAGGGTATGCATATCTGAAAAGCCACCAACTATCTGAAAGAAGTCACTTTGCAGAAGCAGTGTGTGCCATTCCATCACTACAATGGTGGAGTTGGTAGGCACGTGCAGGCCAAACATTGGGGCTGGACACAGGGTCAGTGGCCCAAGAAGAGTGCTGAATTTTTACTGCACACGCTTAAAAATGCAGAGAGTAATGCTGAACTTAAGGGTTTAGATGCAAAAAAAAAAAGGAGGGGGCGTTAGATGCAGATTCTCTGGTCATTGAGCACATCCAGGTGAACAAAGCCCCCAAAATGCAACACAGAATTTACAGGGCTCAAGACCAGATTAACCCATATACGAGCTCTCCCTGCCACATCGAGATGATTCTTACTGAAAAAGAGCAGATTGTTCCTAAACCAGAAGAGGAGGTTACACAGAAGAAAAAGATATCCCAGAAGAAACTGAAGAAACAAAAACTTATAGCCCAGGAGTAAATTCTGCATAGAATAAATGCAAATAAAAATTTTAAAAAATAGCCAATGCAAGAAAACTTTTGACTCCCTGCCTTTTGTCCCCAGGAGGCAGGAAATACATTTTCCATGTGAAAGGTACCCCCTCTCCCATCAGAAATTAGAGAGACATCCTTGTCAACAAAGGCAATGCATTCAGGGCCAAAGAAGCCTACATAAACAAATCTTATTACTTTTACTAATTTACTACCCCAGTCCAAATTGTTTAGAATTCCTTATAAATTGAAGCTCTCAAACATAAGCTTTCTTTGTCTTGTCAATTTCTCACAAATTTATTATTTCTTTGTCTAAAAAGTATAAAAAGCTGCCTGTCTTGGTCACTTCTTAGGTCTCATATTTACAAGACCTCTGTACAGACAAAGGAATTTTTTTTCCCTGTTAATCTGTCTTGTGTCGATTTAATTCTTAGACCAGCCAGAAGAACACTGAAGGGTATAAGAAAATGTTTCCTCACCAACAGGTATATAACACTGCTTTTGGGGATGATGACAATATTCTAAAATTAAATATAGTGGTGACAGTTGCACAACTCTGTGAATACACTAACAGATACTGACTTGTACATTTTAAAAGGGCAGACTTACAGTATGTGAATTACATCCTAAATAAAATCCCCTCCAAAAAAGTGACTGAAGGGAGAGATAGTAAGGCAAGTATTTGTGTAATGCTTCTAACTTTCCAAAGCTCTTTGCTAGCTCTGTGTTATCTTTTGTTATCAGTGATCTCTTCTTCATAACCTATCTGTGAGGTAGAGAGCAGATATTACTAATCCTGTTTGACAAATGAAGAAACAGGAGGCTCAATGAAGTGACATTACCTGGTTCAAAGTGCCAAGTGCCATTCAGCAGCAGGTTGGGATTGGAAACAGGATGCACAGCAGAGCTGCTCTGGCTGCACACTGGAATTACCTGGGGCGTTTGTTGAAAACGGGTATGTTTTAAAATTGGCTCTGGTGTTTCTAACTGTACAGCAGGGGTTAAGAACAAATGATCCACAGGGGCACCTGAGTGGCTCAGTTGGTTAAGCATCTGCCTTAGGCTCAGGTCATGAGCCATGCCTGGATTTGAACCTCTGCATCAGGTTCCCTGCTCCCTGCTCAGTGGGGTGTCTGGTTATCCCTCCTCCCCCACCCCCCAGTATGCTTGCGCGCTCTCTCTCTCTCTCTCCCCCCCTTTCCCTCCCACCCCCTGTCTCAAATAAATACAATTTTTTAAAAAGGAACAACTGGTGGGTTCCCTGGGTGGCACAGCGGTTTGACGCCTGCCTTTGGCCCAGGGCGCGATCCTGGAGACCCGGGATCAAATCCCACGTCGGGCTCCTGGTGCATGGAGCCTGCTTCTCCCTCTGCCTATGTCTCTGCCTCTCTCTCTCTCTCTCTCTCTCTCTCTCTCTGACTATCATAAATAAATAAAAAATTTTTAAAAAAAAGGAACAACTGGTCCACAGACTGGAGAAAGTGAAATCAACTACCAGAAATGGTTTTTATTGCATAAAGATATAGTGCTTGGGTTTAGTGGCTCTCCGTTAGATGAGAAGCCATCAGTTACAACTGCCAGAGGCTGGTCCTTCTAATCTCATTCTAAGAAAAGGAAACAAAGGCAGAGCTCTGGAGGCAAAAATGCTACTGTCTAATACTCTCACTCACTGCTGTCCCTCCCTCCATGGGCTGAAGGGCTTGGGCCCCAAGAGTCTCACCATTTTCTTCAAATGGGAAGAAAAACCAGGAGGGAGCCTAATTCACCTGTCAGAATGGAAGAGAGAGAGCTGGCCAGTTCCCTAATCAAACAGGCTCTCTTTGAAACAAATGCAAAAAAACAAACGTACAGTTAATGTGGAAAAGGAAGCCTGCCAGGGAATTTTAATCTTGCTCAGCAAGGCTAATTCAGAAACAAAGCCCCCTTTACTTTACCATCCCCCAAAAGCTTAAGGAGCCAAGAGAGTGAAGCAAAGTACTGAAGACGAACATCACAAAAAGCACATGCCAACAGGAATGCCCCTTGATTTCTAAGATGATATTGGGAATAGCAATAACAACAGCACCATTGGACGCTGACTACGTGCCAGGCACTAGGCTAAGTGCTGACCACACGTTACCTCCATTCACCTGGGCACATTTTACAGATAAGAAAATGAGTTCACAGAAGTTAGTTAACTTTTGCAAGGTCACATGGCTAAAGGCAGAGGAGCCAGCCACAGAACCACAGGAAAGGTGGCTCCAGGGTCAGCACTTTTGACCACTTTTGACTGACCTTAACATCTATGCAGAAACAGAAAGAAAACTTGGAGGATGGGCAGCAAACAATGCTAACAGTTTTTATTGCTCAATGATGTGCTTGATTCTGGTGTTTTTCTGTATTCTCTATTTTTCTGCCATTATGAACAGATACTACTTCTATAAATGAAACATTTATACATTTGTAAAGACAAAGGCACAAATGCCTTGTGCTTTCTGTTGCTGTTGTTTTTAAATGTACTGAGAAATAACCAACAGTGAGTTAATGGTGATTTTCATTTTTCACTTAAACTTTTCTGTATTTCACAAATTTTCACCAGTTAATGAGTCTTTTGTTGTAATCAGTAAAACATCATTATTTTAAGTGGTTTAAAAAATAATTCACCTGGGAAAAAAACATCATCTATCATCCCTCGGTCTTCACTCTCAAGATCTCAGGACAGGTGTGAGAGGGGTCCCTGGGATTTCCCCGAAAAAGATGGATGTTTAGATTGGCTAATTCATTTATTCTATCTGTGGATACTTACCATATACTAGATGTGAGGTCCTACAGGGGACAGACACCACAAAAGACTATCCTTGCCCACAGAGACAAGTTATGATATAGTGCTGGGAAGCTGGAGGACTGGCTGAATATATAGTCCAACTGAACTACGGAGTGCTACAGACTTACATCCATTACCTCAAAGATTACTGATTATCTACTGTTAGGTTAAAAAAAATTCACTGGAGCAATGTTTACAGCATAAAGCCAATTGTGTAGGAAATCCAAACCCAAACAAACCAACAATGCTAGAAATATGAAAATCTTTCTCTGCATTTACGAGCAAAAGAAAAATGTAGAAAGATACATAAGCCTTTATCACAATTTACCCTGGGGGTCAGGGGGACAGGATTGAAAATTGGTGGGTAAAGTGATAAACTTTCTCTCTATATTCCTGATTGGTTTTTCAATGAGCATATCCTATTTTTATTTTTAAAAATCCTAAAAGTGTAATCAATCCCCCCAAATCTCTAATGAGTATTATATAAAACTTATCACAGAGTTGATTTGGCTCAACACTTGAAAATCAATCTAAGTAATTAGGAAAGAGGAGGAAGACCATGAGCTTTGTACCAGAAAGACCAAAGCTCTCAGGCCAGTTTTGTCTCTGAGTCCCTATATGAATTACTTAAATTCTGGATGGCTCAATCTTTAAAATGGTTATGCTAATTCCACCTCACAGGATTTTTTCAAAGATCCAAGACTAATAATTAACAACTAACACTGATTGAGGGCTTCCTGTTTGCCACGTGCTGTGCTACATGCTTTACACATATTAATTAATCTTCAGGATAGCTTTAGGAAGTAAACACTACTATCACTTTCATTTTATAGATGTGACAACTATGGTCCACAGAAGTTAATTAAGTCAACCAAGTTCCTCTTCTCCCTCTCTCTCTTTTCCACACACATACACACACACACGGGCAAGTGCATGTGAGCTGTGCACATGTGCACATGCACACGTAGGAGTACCACAGCCAGGATATGAACCTGCACCCATACCCTTGTTCCTGAGATCCATATCCTCAATACACTAGGGTGAGATATTTGTGCAAGAGCTTTTCTGGTTGCGAAGTCCCATCCACCTGTAGGGAATCTTATCAGTAGAGGTGGAAAAGATAAGAAATGCACAGGAATCTAAACACAATGATAAAGGGTGAAAAGATGTAACAGAAGCAGGCTTGTGAGTATCTTCCAGTGGCCTTCAAATAAGTGGCATTGTTTACATATACAACCAGAATTCCTGATTCTCCATCCCACTCTTCAGAATCTCAGTGATGAGTTTGTAGTATCCTACTCCTGTGCCCCAGCCACGGCATTCCTTAGTTGAACCATTTTGCTCCTCTGCAACTGCATGCCTATTCTAATCACCCCAAGGCTCAGTTGGGGCTTTATTTCTCCACAAAGCCTTCCTGGACTACTTAATCCACTGGTCTCTCCAGGAGGCAATGTATCAGAGTGCAGAGTGCATGGGTTTAGCTTTAGGATTTTAGAAACCATTTAACTCTGAGCAAGTCATTCAACCTCTCTGAATCCCAATTTCTTCAAAGGTAAAATGGGGTTCTTTTACGAGTTAAATAACAACATATGTAAATTACCTGACACACAGTAGGTGCCTAATAAATGCTAATAATAATCCTCTTCCCATCTTAGAACTTGAAATGATTGCCATTTACCAATTAAGCCTGAACTGCCTTGAGATATATATTTTTCATTATTTCAATTCTAATATTGCCATAATTTATACCTTATCTTTCTAATTAAACTGCAAGTTCCTTGAGAGCCAGGAACACACCCTGACTGCTTCTGCATCCCCTGTGGCATACAGCACAACATGTCATACCAAAATGTGCTCAATAGGGATGCCTGGGTCGCTCAGCGGTTTAGCTCCTGCCTTTGGCCCAGGGTGTGTTCCTGGGGTCCTGGGATCAAGTCCCACATTCAGCTCCCTGCATGGAGCCTGCTTCTCCCTCTGCCTATGTCTCTGCTTCTTTCTCTCTCTCTCTCGCATGAATAAATAAATACAATCTTTAAAAAATGTGCTCAATAAAAGTCTGGATGGCCCATAAGGTTGGGCTAGATTCATGGAGGACAGAAAACTCCCCAAGATTAATCTTTTAAAAAAGGCAGTGATTAGACGTATTCTAGAATAGTCCCTAGATTTTGGTTTAGTTTGGCCCAGGAGCACCAGACTCTTCTCCATATCTGAGGCACAATTTTGCCCACATCAATTCTTCAGAAAGCAAAGGCCTCTTCTGAAACCAAGCTTTTTATACGTAAGTACTCCCAGGAAAGCAAAGGGACATTCTGTCCCTCATTGAGGTCCAAAATCCAAACTATAACTTTTTTAAATAGCTCAATTTGCCCGTCACAGAAATAACTTTTCTAGGTCAATTAGCACATTTCAATGTGCCAGTTAGCAAAGAGTAAGATTCTCAAGCCTATTTGCCTTGGTGAAAGCAAAGTTATCCAAGCGGCACACTTGGGGACAAGGTGTGCCAGTGGCAAAGTTGCATCTCAAGATACAAGAACATCAAGATAATGACTGTGGAAGCTGGGCAGCTGCCTCAGGAATGAACAAATCATGACTAACCCCTCCCACTAGGGTCTTGGAGATGGGGACATTCAAGAGAACCATCTAACAGCGCAGGAGCCAGGCAAAAGGGGCAGAAGGGGAAAGAAGGGGGAAAAGGAACTAGTATGAGAGATCAACAGGGCTGCACAGTAATGACCAATTTTGATAACGAGATAATATACTCGAGGCTTTGTGCCTTGAAGAAGAAGAAAGGAGCTTGATGAAAAGCATCATTACCATTCTTCTTATTATTCTCATAGAAGACAGATGGCTGCAATCACAAATATAGGCCAGGCTAGAGTCTTCAGTCTGGGAAGGGGGCTGATACAGGGTTTTAGGTTTGTTTTCTGTTTCCACTCTCCCTTGCTCAGAACACTCTGCATTCAGAAGGAACTCCCACAGGCATTTGAGGACAAAAGGTATGTACAGGGCTGGGGATGCAGCTTATGTCCAGTGCCTCATTCTAAGGACCAGCTCACCAACCTGGCAAGGTAAGCAATGGAATCGAAAATCTAATATGTGACCAGGTTCGATGGGCATCCTACTTAGCTCCCACCTCTTGGCTTTCACTTTCCATAAGGTGTTTTGGCCTGGAATAGATATTTTTGCTAAGTCACAGGCAATAGATAAGGAACCCAGCATCAACACCAGCCCAAAAGCCAATGGCTATAACAAGGAGCTAATAAACTAGGCTGGTCATAAATTAGGCAGCTTGAAACTATGCTTCAAGCCAAGAACTACTGCCAGCTTGGGTGGGGGATCTTAATATGGGATCCACAGGGATCAGATGTGGTCAGCGAGGAGGGGGACAGCAGGTGACAGTCTCCTGAAATTATCTGCAACATTGTGTTGGTGCATTTCTCTGGGAAGAGGCTCTACAGACTTCTTCAGCTTCTCAAAGAAACCTATGACCCCACTCTTTTAGATGGACAGAAGCTAAGAAACATCTCCAGCATCTGGAATCACCAGCTTTCAAACTCACCCTGTACTCCAGTCATGAAATAAGAAAAGAGCTCTGAAGTCTGAGTCAGGAGACCTGGATTTTAGGGGCACTGACTTTGGTTTCTAAGGCAAGGCATTTATGCTTCCATGGACCCCCCTCTAGTAGATGTGACCAGACAAGCTTTTGGCTCCCTGCTAATCTGATAATCAGTAGTTCCATGATGTATTTCCTCTCCTTCCCTCCAAGAAGCAAAAGAAAAATCGCCCTTAAGATACTTCATCTGAAGTCAAAAACAGACCTTCTCCAGAATATGCTATATGTTAGCAAATTGAACTCCAATAAAAAAATTAATTAAAAAAAGCCACTCCTGGTGGTCTAGTTAGAATGAAAAAAAAAGGATCCTGGCAGCAAGGAGCACTTCCTTATAATATGAGCCATTGGAATACATGTTCCTTCCTCCAAGGTGTCAGCTGCTAAGGATGGAGAGCCAGAAGAAACTGGGACCCAGGCATTCTCTAGTTGGTCTGCAAATGCCAGTGCCAGGAAGTCACAGGACAGAGCACAAAAAATGGAAATGCACTGATGACTCCACATCCTTCAGCTGACCATGGCAACTTTCTGGCACTCCCTCTGTCTCTGTCCTTACATATGTGAGTGTATGTGTGACCGTATTATACACACACACACACACACACACACACACACTAGATCATTTTCTTTCCCCTGCTTCCATATTACTGCTAAGAAAAACAAAAGAAGATTAAAAAAGATAACAAGTCAAGAAAAAAGAACAAAGAGAAGTCAAAGGCTAAATTCCTAGCTAACTGGATCATCAGGCTTAAGAAAGAGTTGCCAAAAAAAAAAAAAAAAGAAAAGAAAAAAGAAAGAGTTGCCTATCTTCCCGTGTCTTCTTTTAAGTGAATCTGAGCTCAGCTAAGGGGTTGCAAAACATAAAGTCCTCATGGCCAGAAGTAGCCCAGGAGGGGTCCCCATCATTTAAAATAACCAAACCAATGCCAGTAGCCAATACACATGCAAATGGAGCCCTAACCTGGGACTTTTCTCCACTTCATTTTAGAAAAGAAGGGCACCAAGATTATTTACCAGATTGATTGGAATTGCTCATTAAGCTCATCAAAGAATTTTCAGTGTTAAGAGAAGTTACTTGAACATTCCTAATGAGCTGGTTGGCTATAGCTTGATATCTATTCAGAGAGTATTAAGTGCTATAGCAACTATAATAGCAATTCTGTTATGAGAAAGGGGAAGAAGGGGAGAGGGAGAAATAGAAGGAAGAGAGGGAGGGAGGAAAAGATGCAAAGAGAGAGAAATATTGTATTTTGTACAGAGTAGAGAGCTATTATGGGCTGAATTATGTCCCCACCAAAATTCACCCATTGAAGGCCTAATCTCAGAATGTTACTCTATTTGGAAATACCTCCTTTAAAGAGGCGACTAAATTCAAAGGGGGACATTAGGTGGGTCCTAATCCAATCTGACTGGTATCCTTATCAGAAGAGGAAATGTGGACACACAGAGAGGCACTAGAGAAAAGACCATGTGTGGGCAGGCCGGGTGGCTCAGCAGTTTAGCGCAGCCTTCAGCCCAGGGCCTGATCCTGGAGACCCAGGATCGAGTCCCACGTCAGGCTCCCTGCGTGGAGCCTGCTTCTCCCTCTGCCTGTGTCTCTGCCCCTCTCTCTCTCTCTCTCTCTCTCTCTCTCTCTCTAATAAATAAATTATATTTAAAAAAGACCATGTGAAAAGGCATCAAGATGGTGGCCATCTGCAAGCCAAGGAGAGAAGCTTCAGGGAAAACCAATCCTGACAGCACCTTGACCTCAGGATAATGATCAGTGCCTTGACTCTGAAGTTTATTGTGAGGATCGAATACATCAGCCCACATAGAGCACCTAGAACAGTACACAATAAACACCTTGGAAGCATCAGCTGGCCTAGTGCAGAAATGCTGCTGTGGTATAACAATACTGGCTGAAGGAAAACTTTGTCACTGCGGTTCTGACTTCACATGTGTGAATGAGCTTTGGTGGTGGTGGGGGGGCAGCTTTATTTTGAAGCTCACTCAGTGGGAATCACCAGATCTGCTTTACGCTCATCGGTTCTGCAAGGAGAAGACTATCTGGCTTTCCTTGGGGATAATGTTGCATAGAAAGAGGGATGAAGGTGATCTGTTTTAGAGGAACCACATCTGCCTCAACCATGGGCTGGAAGCGCTCAAACTGAGGATCTGACTATATGAGCCCGGGGTGCAGGGGGGAGGGGGCGTTTCTGGTGGGCCACCCCTTCCTGGAATCTTACAGACCTGCTGCAAACGAAGAAGGAGAGCAGCTTTTTATCTGCCCAACTTCTTAATCTGAGAAAACACTGACAGGGCGGGCAGGCAAATGGGATGAGATAGCACTGGACTCACTTCTCTGCCTTAGCATAGCACCTCCACAGGCAGGGAGCAGTCTCCAGCACTGCCCCACAGCCCTGAGCCAGTAAAGAATAGTTTTTTTTTAATAAATTTATTTTTTATTGGTGTTCAATTTACCAACATACAGAATAACACCCAGTGCTCATCCTGTCAAGTGCCCCCCCCAGTGCCCGTCACCCATTCACCCCCCACTGGGAAGGGAGAAGAAATGTGTGGGAAATATCAGAAAGGGAGACAGAACATAAAGACTCTTAACTCAAGAATATGTTTTCAATTTGTTTTCTTTGTGCCATTCTTGGGTACTATCCTCTAGAGCTCTGAGACCAGAGCAGGAGTTCTAATGAAGGACCTGGGTAAAGTCAGGCAAGTCATATGTTGTAGGGAATGTAGATGGGGGAGCAAAGGTACCTATGTGAGCAGCCTGGGCTTGCTGATCCCAGCTCACAGGGGGACACTGAACTGAAGGTGCCTGGCCTATCATTACAGAGGCAACATTCCTTCATTTCTCCCACCCTGGTGCTGCCCACTTCAGGAGTTCCCATGGTCTATCTCTGAGATGCTTTGGACTCTTTGGAAGAAAGGGAGGAGGCCCTACAAGCCACCTGTTAAAATGCAAATTCTGATGCAGTAGGTCTGAAGTGAGGCCTAAAATTCTTCATTTCTCCAAGGGCAGCCCCCACGTGATGCTGGTCCCCAAACCACACCTGGAGTTCCACGCTTGGAGTAACCTGACATTATGATCACCTAGGATGCTGATTCTCTAAGAGCAGTCTGAGGACCCCAAGCAGTCACCATGACATGGGAACTTATTACCATGCTCATTTCCTGGTATCTTCCCAGATCCTCTTAATCAGACCTTCTGATGGCAAGCTTCATTTCTTAGCCATTTTCTTGGATGACTGCTATGGATGGACAGACATTAAGTTTGAGAGCCACTGCACAAAATCAGTGGTGCTCAACTGCAGTTCCACATCAGAAACATTTTTAAAAACCCTATGCCCAGTGGTTGAGCATCTGCCTTTGGCTCGTCAAGATCCCAGGGTTCTGGGATTGAGTGCCGCATCAATCTCCCCGCAGGGAGCCTGCTTCTCCCTCTGCCTGTATCTCTGACCCTCTCTCTGGGTGTCTCTCATGAATAAGTAAATAAAATCTTTAAAAATAAATAAATAAAAATAAAAACACTATGCCCAGGCTGTGTCACAGATCAAGATCTCAGATACTCCAAGGGTGACACCAGGCCATCAGTGTTTTGGGGTTTGTTTGTTTTTCATTATTGTTGCTCATTGGTTTGTTTGTTTGTTTGTTTGTTTGTTTGTTTGTTTTTAAGTGTCTCTAGGTGAGCCTGGAGCAAAATTTTGAGCCTGGGTTCAGAATAACTGCTTTAGATGAATGCTTTTTCTTTTAATTTCTATTGATGTACAACATGCACCTAGAAACATTTAACAAACATAAGGGTATACATGAGTATTTGTGGGGAGCATGTGACTACATCTTTGGTGAGAGTGAAGCATAACTGTGCTTGTAGGATCTAAAGGCTTCTCCATTCCTAACTCTGCCACTTAGAAGTTGTGTGACTTCCTGAACGTCAGTTTCTTCCTCTGTAACAAGAAGCTATGATACTTGCCCTATCTCCCTCACACAGCTATCATGTGAAAAGACTCTGTAAACTATAAAATGCCATCCAAAGAGGAAAGATGATAATTTTGAGATTTAAACTATGATATTTCATGCATGAGGCCAATTTAAGTCATGAAACTAGAAAGCAGTAACAAGGATTTTACAAGTGATTTTTTTTTCCTGGGCTTTCTAACATGGCCGGCTAATCCCTTGACAGTCCCACATGACAGAGTCTGAGGACAGGGCCCTGCCACCCCAACCCCTATAGCTCTTTCTTATTCTCTCTATGCTTGTTTACCACTCAACCCACTGCTACAGTGGGACTGTCCTGGCTAGCCACCGGGGGTAGGGTGGCCCAGACTGCCCTGTAGGTTTGAGTGAATGGGAGGGGGAAAGAATCTAATTCTTGCCCAATAGGGCTCTTGGCAAAGCAGACAGGTTTGGAGGCTCCCCACCAGATTATTCTGGGCCAGTGTGACTGCATCCAAACTAGAGCCCCTTTGAACACCTGGAAACCTCTAATAAGTGGGGCTCCCAGTCCCCCTTCTCACTGCCAAACCTCTCAAGAGCTTCTGTTGATTTTTCGGTCTATCCCGCATCTGGCCTAGGCTCTTAAATGCAGCCCCAGAGTTCCATCAAATACTCCCACCCTTACCTACCAAGCTCCCCTGCATCCACGGAGGCCTATGTCAAACCTCAATATTAGACATACTGGGGCAGCCCAGGCGGCTCAGCGGTTTAGCGCCGCCTTCAGCCTAGGGCCTGATCCTGGAGACCCGGGATCGAGTCCCATGTCAGGCTCCCTGCATGGAGCCTGCTTCTCCCTCTGCCGCACGCTCTCTCTCTCTCTCTCTCATTAATAAATAAATAAAATCTTAAATAAATAAATAAATAAATAAATAAATAAATAAAGACATATTTATGGGACACCTGGGTGGCTCAGCAGTTGAGCATCTGCCTTCAGCTCAGGGCATGATCCCAGGGTCCTGGGATCGAGTCCCATATCAAGCTCCCCTGCCTGTGTCTCTGCCTCTCTCTCTGTGTCTCTCATGAATAAATAAATTAAATCTTTAAAAAAAAATACATGTATCTTAAAAGTCGCATGCGCACGCGAGCTAAGGATGAGAGCAAGCCCTGGGTAATGAGGGAGTGAGCCAAAACAGTTTTGTATGTTGGTAGTCGGTTCCTACAAGAGGCAACTTACCAGCCGGGTATTTACCACAGGAAACAGCAGGGCCAGAAGGGCTCCATTCAGCATGTGCATCTGGAGCCTGGAGGAAGAGAGAGAGAGAGAGAAAGAAAGAAAGAAAAAAAAAAGATAAAGTCCAGGTTGCACTCAGACTCTGTTGCAAAGGCAGGCAAAAACCTGTCAAGTTACGCCACGCCACATGGGAGGACGTGCAATCAAGTGGCTCTCCAAGTAAACTGGCCCTGGAGCTGGTGCACACACCTAGTCGATTTGAAGCAGTGCTACTGAGATGTTCTGACCCCTGCCTCCACACATCCCCCCAAGTGCTCCCTGGACCTGAGCTGGCTACAAAGCTTGATTACATAATGAGCTCTGGGCTGCCTAACTATGTGGGCAGCCCCAATTATGGCACGGGCCACGGCGGCTCAGGCAACAGGTGAAAAGAGGGGCTGCCCCAAGCAGGTGCCCTGCTATGGTGTCAGGAGTACAGGAGTACTCGTTTCTGAGAATGGGGCTGTTTGTTTACATGGCCCATGGCCCATCCCTTCACTCAAGCCGCTGTCCTAGGCATCGAAAGGTGAGTGGAACCAGCCAGCCGACTGCAGTGTTTTGTCAACTGTGCTCCCCAACTTTCTTAGAAGCATCTTCAGGGCTGTGGCAGGAGGTGGGGACAGCAGAAGTGGCAGCCTTCCAAGCTTGCTTTGATTTTATGGATTTGATTTTATGGATTGGGTTTTGGGGACTTCAAAGCAAAACAAAAGAGAAAAAAAGAAAGGGGGGCGGCGGTGGAGAAAAGAAGAAAACCACTGGTCTCTAGCATCAGGTAAGGATCGTTTCCTAATACCAGACTTGTTGAAATATGCGCTAGAAACCCTTTATAAGTCAAGAACAATCAAGTCAGGAACCAATTCTGCCTGAGAGAGCCCTGAGGATGGACTGAAGCAACTTCTTTCATCATCAAGGCAAATGATCCTTTATTATAACTGAGGGAGAAGCAAAGAATGACAGTTTTCCTCCTGAAGAAAAGCAGGTACAACCACCACTGAGTCGACTGACTCTCTCTCTCTCTCTCACACACACATACACTCTTACACACTCATACACACACCGACACAGTATCCCTGCAATACCAGCATTTCTCCCATGCCCCAAACAGGAAAGCAGTCCTTACTCTGAAGACCCTCAAGAACTCTAGGCATTCTCTCAAAGCTCACAGATGTTTGCTTAAGACCAAGAGACATTACCAGGAGACCCATGAGAACAGCCCAGAAGCCCCAAAGATGTTTCTCATCTCCCACAGTCTGTTTATTACCGTTGCTCGTTTTTACCAATGCCACAACGATGGTGATAATGTGCACTTAACATAATCGAGGCAAGTTACATAAATTCTTATACTTAATTTTTACAGCTATCTTCTGAGACAGGTACAATTACATTTCCCATTTGTCAATGAGAGTTTAGAGAAGCAAAGTAGCCTCGTTCACGTCATGCATGAGATAGAAGAGCCAAGATTCAGGGACACCTGGGTGGCTCAGTAGTTGAGTGTCTGCTTTTGGCTCAGGGCATGATCTCAGGGTCCAGGGATGGAGCCCCGCATCAGGTTCCCTATGGGGAGCCTACTGCTCCCTCTCTCTTGTCTCTCATGAATAAATAAATAAAATCTTTACCAAAACAAAAAAGAAAAGAAAAAGAGCCAAGATTCAAACCAGGTTTATTTGACTTCAGATCCCAAATTCTTATAGCCCTCTCACTGCCTGATATCAGAGCCATGCCCACCCCCCAACACACACACACCCTGGCCACCTTCCCTCACAAATGTGACCTCAGGTGGGAAGTCAGAGGCTCCTGTTTCCTCCCTTTGGGTTTCAGAGACCTCTCTACCACCTTATTCATTCCCTGGCCTAGGCTTAATATACTTTCAGGGGGGTGACCAAGGGGAGAAGGCTTGGAGGCCACTCCAAGCCATCATGGTCTTCCAGGACCAATGCAGTGTCACTCCTGCCTACCAGGGCTGGCCAAGTTACCATGCTTCTGTAACAGGGTCATTCAAGGGGGGCATTCCATGCTCTGAGAAGCTGCTGAAAACTTTTACTCAAGTCTAAGTGCCTAGAGCAGGTACTAACTGCTAACTAGAAGAGCCAACTGTCCCATGGGAGGCCCCTGGCATAAACATTCTTGTTCAGCCACAACATAAACATTCACCCTGGGAGAGGAAAATATCACATTAACAGTCCAGGTAAAGCTGAACTCTGGTGCCAGACTTTGCCACTAGCCTTAAAAGAATGCTGGCATTTATACAAAGCCAATTAGATATCTGGGCGCCAAAAGTTAAATCATGAGGATGATGGATCTAATTGATCCCAAGGGCCCATGGAAGGCCAAAAATACAGAAGATAAAACCAATATCAAGATTCAAAACAACTAAGAAATTCCCAGATAAAGACAAGCCTGTACTGCCAGCTACATATATGTCAAAGAGTGGATTATCCCTAATAGACATAAAGGTCTTATATATTAATAACTACAAAATAATCAAACATGTATAGCACATTTCTATATGCCAATCACTGTGTTAAGTAAGCAAATGCATCATCTGATTTATCCTTTGGTTTTTATTATAATCATTATTATCTTCTTTAATTTCACAGCTGAGAAAACCAAAACACTGAGTGATTACATGACTTGCCACAAATCACATAGACAACAAGAGTCAGAAGGAGAAGTCACACTCAGGTCTTGCCAGTTTTCAGGACTGTGCTTTTCCCACTATACACTGCTTTAATCCAAGACACAGACCTTGAACATTATACATGTTCTGTGTGTATGTATGTGTGTGTGTGAAAGAGAGACAGAGACAGAGAGACAGAGATAGAGACAGAGAGAGAGAATGAGAGTCAGACCATAGGCCAGGTAGGAAAGGACTCTGGACTGCCTATTGGGAGAGGGTCATGCCTAAGAGCAATAGAACCCCTTGGGTATTTTATGGCAAAACTGTCCTAATTATATACCTGCCCTGCCCTCTATAGACCCTAAGCACAGCCCAAGAGGTAAGTGACTGGCCATATGAAAGGCCAAGGATTTTGTTTTCACTTTATAGCCACCTCCAGCCTGCCACTCAGATTTCTATTGTGTATGGGAAACAGATAATGGGCCACTAGGAAGTCCTGTGAGAGTTCCCTTACCTGTACAATGGGAACAGCAGTAGGTAACTGGTAGGATTGTTATAAGGAGTTAATATCTATAAAGTGCTTAGAAAAGCACATGGTATATAAAGACTCACATATGTGTTTCATACATAAATGGTGAAGAGCTTGCCTAAACCTTCAAGATGTAAAGGGTGGGGAGGGGCAAAAAAGGAAATCATGTGACAGAGTCGAACTGTCAAAAAAATTCAGAGTAGGAAAAGGAGGTCCATAGAAAGCAAAAGGACAGACAGACTGAAGGCCAGAACCAAACATCACAAGCTGGAGATGGACTTCTATTCACTTAGCTATAAATTTCCTTGACAGCTCAAAGTCCTGGCCATTACTATTGTCACAAATATTCTGTCAGCTTTGTTTCTGTGTAGGATACTGAGCTAAATTAGCTAAGTTGGTAAGAAACTGGGGCAGTGTGGCAAATGTCATAGATTTAATTCTCTTCCAGGTCAGTTCAGGTCATTAAATTGAGTTCCACAAAAAAATCCATCTATTACTTAGTGTCTAACATAGGTGCTGTAGGGGAAAGGTGATCAGTGTAAGACACAGTATCTGCCTTCAAGAAAGTAACAATCTTACTGACAAAGAGAGAAATGAACTAATGAAAGGAAAGGTAGCATAAAGGTGAAGAAATCAGGGTGTGGCAACAAACCTACACTCAAATTCCAGATCTACCACATACTGGCTGAGTGACTCTGGACAAGTGACTTAAAACACGTGAGTTAGTTTCCTCAATCATAAAACTGGCCTAACAACCATACCTTGCTGAAAAGTTTTTGTTTTGTTTTTAAATATTTTATTTATTTATTCATGAGAGACAGAGAGGAGGGGTGCAGAGGGAGAAGCAGGCTCCATGCAGGGAGCCTGATGTGGGACTCGATCCCAGGTCTCCAGGATCATGCCCTGGGCCAAAGGTGGCACCAAACCACTGAACCACCCAGGCTGCCCTGAAAAGTTTATTGAGAATTTTTTTTAAGTTTATTGAGAATTTAATAAGGCCATATAAACTGACCAACTTAGTGCTTAGGACATAGTTAACACTCAATACATGGCAGTTATTATTATCCTTAATAAAGCCATGTGAATGAATATCACATTACTATTCATAACAACAAGTGAAGATATTAAAAACCTTCACAAGATGACTTCTATTCCAATTTAATGCACTTGACAACCAAGAACCAAAAAATATGGAACAGATGGCAAGTTCTATAAGTGACTGGAAAGGTAAATTCATAGAGAGGATTCTCAAAGGAAATTATGAAATACTTTGAACTGACAAAAATAGGGACACCTGAGTGCTCAGTCAGTTAAGCATCTGCCTTTTGCTCAGGTCACAATCCCAGGAGTCCCAGGACCAAGCCCTGCATCAGACTCCCTGCTCAGTGGTGTGTCTGCTTCTCCCTCTGCCCCTCCTCCCACTTGTGCTCTCTAATAAAATCTTTAAAAAAAATAAATAAAAAGAAAAATACAACAATATCAAAATGTCAGATGCTTATACCATAAAATTTATAGACTGGGAAAAAAAAAAGAATCATCTCCACTCAGTAATCTAAGCTTCTGCTTTCAAAATCCAGAAAATAAGAGCAAAATAAGCCAAAAGCAAGCAGAAGGAATAAAACACTAGTGGGAGCAATAATCAATGGAAGTAAAAACCAAAACAATAGAGAAAAAACAATGAAACTAAAAGCCTACCTTTGAAAAAGTCAATACCATTTGCAATCTTCTAGGAAGAATGACATGGACAAAAAAGAAAGAAGACAGGACTTACCAACACCAGGAAGGACAGCAGGGTTATCACTATAGGAACCCTCCCCCCGAATTAAAAAAATAACAAGGAGAAACCAGGAACAATTCTATGCACAGAAATTTGACAACTTTGATAAAATAGAGAATTTCCTCTAAGACCACAAATTACCAAACTCACCCAAGATGAAACTGATAAACTAAACAGTCCTATTAAAGAAATTTAATACACATACAATGGACTACTATTCAGCCATAAAAAAGGAAATCTTGCCATTTGCAAAAACATCAATGGCCCTTGAGGAAATTATGCTAAGGGAGATAAGTCAGACTAAGAAAGACAAACGCCATACAATTTCACCTATATATGGAACATAAAAACCAAAAATAAACAAAAACTAAGCACACAGATACAGAGAACAAGACTGGTGGTTGCTAGAGTCAGAGAGTCAGGGTGGACAAAATGGGTGAAGGTAGTCGAAAGGTACAAACCTCCAGTTATACAATAAAATAAGTGATGGGGGTGTAACATACAGCATGGTGACTATAATTAATAACACTGTATTGTATATTTGAAAGTTGCTGGGCAGCCCCGGGTGGCTCAGCAGTTTAGCACTGCCTTCGGCCGGGGGTGTGATCCTGGAGACCTGGGATCACGTCCCACGTCGGGCTCCCTGCATGAAGCCTGCTTATCACTTTGCCGGTATCTCTGCCCCTCTCTCTCTCTCTCTCTCTCTCTGTGTGTGTGTCTCTCATGAATAAATAAATAAAATCTTTTAAAAAAAGAAATTTCTAAAAAAAAAAATGAAAGTTGCTAAGAGAGCAGATCTTAGAAGTCATCATCACAAAAAAACTTTTTAACTATGTGTGGTAATGGATGTTAACTAGATTTATTTTGATGAATGTTTCAGAATATACAAACATACAAAATCATAATGTTGTATACCTGAAACTAATATATTACATGTCAAACGTCATTTTTTAAAAATTGAAATTGTAGTTAAACTTTTCTCAATAAGAAATCTCCAGACTCAGATGGAGTCTGCGAATAAGTCTACCAAATATTTATACAATCTTGTCCAGAAAATAAAACAGAAGGAAACAATTCTAAACTCATCTTACAAGGCTGTTATTATGCAGATAACAAAACCAGACAAATAAAGTACAAAAAAAGAAAGAGAAAGAAAACCAAAACTAACTGAATATCCCTCATGAACACAGTTACAAAATTCATCAATTTAATTTTAGCAAATGTAAGGCAGCAATATGAAAAGAATAATATTCTGGGGGCACCTGGGTGGCTCAGTGGGTTAAGTGTCTGCCTCTTAATCTTATCTCAGGTCTTGATCTCAGGGTCATGAGTTTAAGCCCTGAGTTGGGCTCCACACTGGATGTGGAGCCTAATTTTTTTTTTAAAAAAAGAATAATATCCTGTGACCAAGTGGATTTTGTCCTGTAAATGAAAGGTTGATTGAGTATAATAAATATTACCAGGTTAACAGTGAAAAAGAATACAAACTACATGATCATATCAATTGATACAGAAGATATCTGCCACAATTCAACATCTTATGATAAAAAAAATACCAACAAATTAGGAATAGTAGGGAACTTCCTCAACCTGATAAAGAACATCTTAGAAATACTATACCCAACATCATAATTAATGGTGAAAACTGAATGCTCCTCCCACTAACATCGGGAACAAGACAAGTGTGCCCTCTCTCAAAATCAATAGGGCAACAAAAATAATAGAGATTGGAAAAGAAGAAATACAACTGTCCCTATTTGCAAAGAACATGATTATACGTGTAAAAAATCTCAAAAAGCCTAAAAAAAACCCCTAGAAGTGACATGTGATTTTAGCAAGGTTGCTGGATTATAAGGTCAACACATAAACATCAATAATATTTCTACATAATAATAGTGCGAAATTGGAAACAATTTTTTAAAGATCATATTTATTTATTTGAGAGAAAGAGAGAGAAAAAGAGAGAGCAAACAAGCAAGGAGAGGAGCAGAGGGAGAGGGAGAGACAGACAATCTTCAGCAGACTCTACACTGAGCACAGAGCCCGATGTGAGGCTCAATTCCAGGACCCTGAGATCATGACCTGAGCTGAAATCAAGAGTCAGATGCTTAACTGACTGAGCCACCCAGGTGCCCCTGGAAACCAATATATATAATTTACAATATCTCCCCCAAAACCAAAAACACTTAAGTATAAATCTAAGAAAATATGTACAAGAATCTGTATGCTGAAAACTGTGAAAAGATCATAAAAAAATTCAAAGAGGACCTAAATAAATAGACATACCATGTTCAAAAACTGAAAGGCTTATTAACATAGCAAATATGTCAATTCTCACTGAAACTATCTATAGATTCAATGTAATTTTGACCAAAATCCCAGCGGGATATTTTACAGATACAGATAAACTAACTCTAAAATGTATACAGAACGGTAGAGAAAGTAGAATAGCTAAAGTAATTTTTTAAAAGATTTTACTTATTTATTCATGAGAGACACAGAGAGAAAGAGAGAGGCACAGAGACAAAGGCAGAGGGGGAAGCAGGCTCCATGCAGGGAGCCCGATGTGGGACTCGATCCCGGGACTCCAGGATCAGGCCCTGGGCCGAAGACAGCGCCAAACCGCTGAGCCATCAGGGCTGCCTAGCTAAAGTAATTTTCTAAAAGGAGAAGAACGATGAATCACATTACCAGATCTTAAGGCTTGCTATAAAGCTATAGCAACCAAAATAGTATAATACTGGCCAAGAAAAGACTTCGATCAATAAGATAGAATAGTCCAGAAATGGACCCAGAGTGATATAGTAATTTGATTTTTCGCAATACTGCAAAAGCAACTCAGTGGAGAAAAGCCATAGTCTTTTCAATAAACAGTATTACAGTAATTGGATAAAATATAGAAAAAAATGCATTTAACCTAAACCTTGCAACTTAAGTCATAAATAAAACTTAAGTCATAAATCTAAATAGAAAATGTAAAATTTTAACACTTTTACAAGAAAACATAGCAGGAAATCTTCATGACCATTAGTTAGGCAAGTTGTTCTTAAACAGGACACCAAAAACAGAAAACATGCAAAAAATTATAAACTGAACTTAGTCAAAATTTAAAATTTTCACTCCGTGTCAGACAATTTGACAAAAATGACAACTACAAGCTACAGAATAGGAGAAAACATATACAAATAACATACCCAACAAAGAACTTTTATCAAGAGTATATAAAGAATACACTCAATAAAACAACCCAATTAAAAAATGGGCTAGAGCTTTTCTGCCCCTGGACGCCGCCGAGTAAGCATCGTTAAAGTCTCCCCTCCCACCGCCGTCATGTCTAAGTCAGAGTCTCCCAAAGAGCCTGAGCAGCTGCGGAAGCTCTTCATCGGAGGTTTGAGCTTCGAAACGACCGATGAGAGTCTGAGGAGCCATTTTGAGCAATGGGGGACGCTTACGGACTGTGTGGTAATGAGAGACCCCAACACCAAGCGCTCCAGAGGCTTTGGGTTCGTCACGTCCGCCACCGTGGAGGAGGTGGACGCGGCCCTGAACGCCCGGCCGCACAAGGCGGACGGAAGAGTCGTGGAACCAAAGAGGGCTGTCTCCCGAGAGGATTCTCAAAGACCCGGTGCCCACTTAACTGTGAAAAAGATTTTTGTCGGTGGCATTAATGAAGACACTGAAGAACATCACCTTAGAGATTATTTTGAACAGTTGGGAAAATTGAAGTGATTGAGATCATGACTGACCGAGGCAGTGACAAAAAGAGAGGTTTTGCTTTTGTGACCTTTGACGACCACCACTCTGTAGACAAGACTGTCATTCAAAACTACCATACTGTGAATGGCCACAACTGTGAAGTAAGGAAAGCCCTATCGAAGCAAGAGATGGCTAGTGCTTCGTCCAGCCAAAGAGGCCGAAGTGGTTCTGGAAACTTTGGTGGTGGTCGTGGAGGTGGTTTTGGTGGGAATGACAACTTTGGTTGTGAAGGGAACTTCAGTGGTCGAGGTGGTTTTGGTGGCAGTCGAGGTGGTGGTGGATACGGTGGCAGTGGGGATGGCTATAACGGATTTGGTAATGACGGAAGCAACTTTGGAGGTGGCGGAAGCTATAACGATTTTGGCAATTACAACAATCAATCCTCAAATTTTGGACCCATGAAAGGAGGAAATTTTGGAGGCAGAAGCTCTGGCCCCTATGGTGGTGGAGGCCAATACTTTGCCAAACCACGAAACCAAGGTAGCTATGGCGGTTCCAGCAGCAGCAGCAGCTATGGCAGTGGCAGAAGGTTTTAATTACTGCCAGGAAACAAAGCTTAGCAGGAGAGGAGAGCCAGAGAAGTGACAGGGAAGCTACAGGTTACAACAGATTTGTGAACTCAGCCAAGCACAGTGGTGGCAGGGCCTAGCTGCTACAAAGAAGACATGTTTTAGACAATACTCATGTGTATGGGCAAAAAACTCGAGGACTGTATTTGTGACTAATTGTATAACAGGTTATTTTAGTTTCTGTTCTGTGGAAAGTGTAAAGCATTCCAACAAAGGGTTTTAATGTAGATTTTTTTTTGCACCCATGCTGTTGATTGCTAAATGATAGTCTGATCATGACGCTGAATAAATGTGTCTTTTTAAAAAAAAAAATGGGCTAGAAAACTTGAACACTTCATCAAAAAAAGATATATGGAAGGCAAATAAGCACATCAAACGATATTCCAAATCATTAAGGAAAATGCAAACTAAAACCACAACAAGCTACAACTCCCCCCTATAAGAAAATTGATAAAATAGAAATATTAACAATAGCAAATGTTGAGAGACATAGAGAAATGGAAACTCATAAGCCATTGCTGGTGGAAACATAAAAACAATTTGGAAAACAGGTGGGGAGTTTCTTCTGAAGTTTATAAAAAGCCTTAAAAGTTAAAAATATGGGGAACCCTGGGTGGCTCAGCGGTTTGGCACCTACCTTGGGCCCAGGGCATGATCCTGGAGACCCGGGATCAAGTCCCACATCAGGCTCCCTGCATGGAGCCTGCTTCTCCCTCTGCCTATGTCTCTGCCTCTCTCTCTCTTTCTCTCTCTCTCTCTCTCTCTCGCTCTCTCTCTCTCTCTCTCTGTCTCTCATGAATAAATAAATAAGATCTTTAAAAAAAGTTAAAATATGCTTATCAGGGGATCTCTGGGTGGCTCGGTGGTTTCCACCCAGGGCGGAAAGGCGTGATCCTGGAGTCCTGGGACCGAGTTCCGCATCGGGCTCCCTGCATGGAGCCTGCCTCTCCCTCTGTCTGTGTCTTTACTTCTCTCTCTCTGTGTCTCTCATGAATAAATAAATAAAATCTTTAAAAAAATGCTTATCATTTGATCCAATAATCCTGCTCCTACATAATTACCCTAGTTTAAAGAAAACATGTTTACACAAAAACCTTTACATAGATGTTCACAGCAACTCTATTCATAGTAGCCAAAGTCTGGAATTGGCCCAGATGCCAAGGGGTGAATGATGACAAATTGTAGTATATACATTACAAATAAAATATGGTATATACATGCTCAGCTATAAAATGAATGAACTCATACATACAAGAACATGGATGAATCTTAAAGCTGTGTGAATAAAGCCAGTCTCAAAAGGTTACACACTGCAGGGTTCCATTTCGAGGACATTCCCTAGACAACAGAACTACAGTGAAGGAGAATTAATGAGCAGTTGCCAGGGTTCAGGGATATGCTAAAAGATGCCTGCAAGTTGAAATAAAAGGACACCAGACCATCACTTGAAGCCATATAAAGAAATAAAGAGATGGTGGTAGAGGTAAATATATGGGCAATTATAACAGCTAGTATTACTGTAACAATAGATTTTAAAAAGAGCGTATAAAGACTAGTATTGTAATTTAGATTTCTTTTTTTAATATTTATTTACTTATTTATTTATTTATTTATTTATTTAGAGAGAGAGAGAGAGAGAGAGAGGCGCAGAGACACAGGCAGAGGGAGAAGCAGGCTCCATGCAGCTCAACGTGGGACTCGATCCTGGGTGTCCAGGGTCACACCCCGGGCTACAGGCAGCGCTAAACCACTGCGCCACCGGGGCTGCCCTCTAATTTAGATTTCTAACTCCACACTTCATTTTCTACATAATTTAAGAGACTAATGCATTTGAAAATAACTACTTTACATTTTTGGGCATACATTGCATAAAAACGTAATTTTGTGCCATCAAAACCTGAAAGGGGTGGAGATAAAACTATAAAGGAGTAGCTTTTTGTATGTCATTTAAAATCAGCTCATATAAACTTAAGGTAAAATGCTATAACTTGAGAACATTGAATGTAATCCCCATGATAACCACAGAGAAAATAAAGAATATACACAAACAGAATTGATAAGGAAATTAAATTGTTCGACTACTAAAGAGCTCAAACACAAAAGACAGTAATGCAAGAAATGGGGAACAAAAAATTATAAAGTATGGAAAACAATTAGCAAAATTACAGAATTCCCTCCTTATTAGTAATTACTTTAAATGTAAATGGATTAAAACTGTCCAACTAAAAGACAGAGACTGGCTGAATGAATAAAAACCATGATCCAAATTCAGGCTGTCTACAATGGACTCACTTTAGAGTCAAAGACACAAACAGGTTGAAAGTGAAAGGATGGAAAAAGATATTCCATGCAAATGGTAACCAAAAACAGAACAGGGATGGTTATACTAATATTGGACAAAATAGACTATAAATCAGAACAGTTTATGAGACAAATTAATGAAGGCTCAATACCACAAAAGGATATAATAATTATAAACATTTACATACTTAGTAACAGACCATCAGCATATATTAAGCAAAAATGGACAGAATTGAAGGGAGAAATAGACAAGTCTACAATAGTAGTTGGAAACTTCAATACTCCACTCTCAATATTAGAACAGCAGAAAGAAGGAAAGTAAGGAAATGGAAGACTTGAACAACACTAAACCAACCAGATTTAACAGACATATACAGAACACTTAAATCAGCAGCAATAGAATTCATTCCTCTCAAGTGCCCAGGGGACATTTTCCAGGATAGACCATATATTAGGGCATAAATTAAGCCTCAATAGATTTAACAAGGCAAATATTGGGGCACCCGGGTGGTTCAGTTGGTTAAGCATTTGCCTTTAGCTCAGGTTATCATCTCAGGGTCCTGGGATCAAGCCCTGTATCAGGTCTATGCTCAGCAGGGAGTCTGCTTCTCCCTCTCCTTTTGCCCCTCTCATGTGCTCTTGCTCTTTCTCTCTCTCTCTCAAATAAATAAGGGAAGTAAAATGGGAAAATTCACAAATTCTAAATAACACACTCTTAGCCAATGGATCAAAGAATGAATCACATGGGAAATTAGAAAATGAAATGCAAAACAAAATTAGATACTATCTCCAATTAGATACTATCTCCAATAGTATGGCTACTACAAAAAAAACCACATAGAAAATAACAAATGTTGGCAAAGATGCAGAGACATTGGAACTCTTGTATGCTGTTGGTGGGAAAGTAAAATGGTATAGCAGCTATATAAAACAGTTTGGCAGTTCTTCAAAAATTTAAAAATGAAAGTATCATATGATCCAGCAATCCCATTTTCGCATATATATCCAAAAGAACTGAAAGCAGGGTCTCTGAGGACTATTTGTCCACTCATTTCACAGCAGCATGATTCACAACAGCTAAGAAATGGAAGCAACCCAAGTGTCCATCAGCAGACGAATGTATAAACAAGATGTGGTATACACACATTATTTAGCCTGAAAAAGGAATGAAGTTCTGACACATGCTACATCATGGATGAACCTGAGGATGACATTGTGCTGAATGAAAGAAGCCAGTCTTAAAAAGACAAATACTGTATGATTTCACTTATATGAATCACCTACCCAGAGTAGTCAAAATCATGAAGACGGAATGTAGAATGATGGTTGCCAGGGGCTGGAGGATGGGGAATGGGAGTCACTGTTTAATGGGTATCGAATATCAGTTTTTGCAAAATGAAAGTTTTGGGGATGGATGATGATGATAATGGTTGTATAACAGTGTGACTGTCCTTAATACTACTCAACTTTCCACTTAAAAATGACTAAGGCACACAGAAAAAAAATGACTAAGGTGCTTTTATATATATGTGCATACATATAATATATATTTTATTTATATATCTATATATGTATATATAAATATATAGAACATATAAACATGTAAATATATTTTCTATTACCTATAAATAAATAAAACCCTTTATTTCCCTTTATATATAACATAAACATGTAAATATATTTTCTATAACCTATAAATAAGATATAAGTATACATATTTATACTCTAAATAGATATAGATAAAATATATATTATATAGAGACACACATAATGAAAAAAGCTCATAGAATTGTATACCAAAAATCAATTTTACAGCATGATAATTTAAAAATATATATGAAAACCTAAACACTGAACTCCTCTAGTCTCAACTTTAGCAACCACAAAACAAATGACCCAAAATTCTAAGAAGCCTTTTTTTAATATTTTTTAAACATGTTTCTTCACTCTAGTTTTCTACATTAAAATTTTCTTGCATACAGAAAAATACAAAAAGAGTAAGAACCTCTGTGCCCCTACTTTAATCAATTTGAGCATTACTGATTCAGTTGAAGCCCTATGTATCCTTCCTAAACACTATCCATCCCCTCCACTCCCTAACAAGAGGAAATCTTAATTTGGAAATAGTGGGATTCCTTCCTATCTATGATTTTATAGATTTATCACATTTGTATGTATCTATAAACCATAAACATTGTTGTTTCCTGGTTATCCCATTAAATATATGATATACTCTCTCTGTATCCTTCTGCAAATTATATTTTTCACTCTACACAGCTTCTTCTAATTATCCATGCTGCTATATGTCACTCTACTTCATGTTTTTCACTGCTTGTACATTATTCAATTGTATATCAGAAGTCATTCTATACATTGTCATGTTGATGGACATCTGGACGTACTCTCTTTCCCTTCAGCCAGAAACTATGTTGAGATTTATTTTACATAATTTATATTATACAAACAGATCTATTTCTACTATCCCAGAGCCTAGGGTCCTTCCACTATGATCTTCTCTTTTCCATCGGCCCTTGGCTTGAGAGTGTGCACTTTCTGCCCACTGTGTGAGCCTCTGCAGTACATCCTGTCATACAGTAGTAAATGCAGTCAGGATCTAACATTTTTTAACTCACATATCAGAAACCAGGACAAAAATTGCTGAATCTAGGAAGAAATCATACAAGTGTCTGATGTGTTGCCCTGCTCACTTTTCTGTATGTCTGAAATTTTTTCAGGATAAAAACCGGAAAAGAAAAAATAACAAGAAAAGAAAAACAAACAAGAAGGTTTGACTTGCTTTGCTTGTAGGCACCAAGATAGAATAGAGACTATTAAAGATAGAATACAGTACTGATTGTAACTGGTGGCTTCCCACCAGCTTGCTCTAGACCAAATGTGACCACACAACTGGAAAGGCTGCAGAACTTCCTTTTAATGTGAAGTCCAGACAGTTGGCCAAAGCCCCAGTATGCAAGGCACTCAACTAATAAAAGGCGCCATGTATCTGAAAGCAGTTTGCATTCTGAAATTCTGCTCCTTTGAATGAAAACAATTTTCACTCCCTGGGACCCTAATTCTAACAGCAAGGTAAGTATACAAGATGGTGAAGCATCAAGACAAATCTCAGGTTACATATTATCAACATTTCCTGATTAGTCTATGTTAGGATTCATGCTAAGAAATGAACATGGAGCAGCTCATCTAACTGTTACCATGACTCAGTGTTATTGATAGCATTCTTTTACCAATGAGGGAATGGAGGCTGAGACTTTCAGCCTTGCTCAGAAGTCTTAAGAAAAACTATACAATGTAAGCCATCTACTTTCCCGGCACTATGTAAGGTTCCTTTGAAACATTATCTGTCCATCAAACCAAATGTCAAATAACAGGGCACTGTTTAAATACATCATATTACTTTCATCTGAATGATCAAATATCAAACACTATGCCATCATTGGAAATCAATGGAGGGCACTTGATGTAATGAGGCAATGGGTGTGATAAGCAACTGATGAATCACTAAACTCTACCACTAAAGCTAATAATAAACTCTATGTTAATTGATTTTAAATTTAAAAAAAGAAATCATGTGCAGAAGAACACTTAATGACCTGGGGAAACAATCATGGCATATTAACTTTGGGGAGATTATAAATCATATCTTTGAAGATAACCCCAAGTTTGTTTTTTTAAAAATGGGTATGTACACACAGAAGCCTGGGAAGACATTATACCAACATATTACCAGAGGAATGAACAGGTACTCTCATTTTCTATGTGACTGCTTTCTGTAACGTTTGATGTTTTTCTTCCAGTGATCATGGATTACTCTTATAAAAATAAAATATTTCTATCTCTCCATACCCACTACACAGCACCTACAGATCTTGCCTAAACCTCATCTATTATGCTATACTGCTTTTGGGTTTTTTTTTTTTTTCTGGAATTGCTTTTGCCTGATCTATAGCATAGTAGATATGTCACTCAGCTTTTGTAAGGACTGGGTTGGCTGACAAAGTAAAAAGAGGCCCAAAATGATCAATCCCCATTCTTCTGCTGAATACTGCTTTCCACATTTTCCCGGATGAAAAAAAGTTGCCTGCATCTCCAGCATTCCTCTTACCAGAAAATGACAGACATCCAAACACATGTTTAAAGCAGAGCAGCCCAAGAGAAAGAAAATGAAAAAATAAAATAATAAAACAAAATGAAACAAAATAAAATAAAATAAAATAAAATAAAGCAGTCCCCGCTCCAGAAACCCTCAGAGTGATTTCCAGGAGAGGATTTGTATGGGGCCGTGAGAATACTCAGTCAGAAAATATGGACCAGGCCTGTAGCAGCCAAAGCTCCCAAGAGAGAACAAAACTGAATATGTACACATTGGAAGGAAGGCAGCTTCTGGTGTGTAAGCAATGGGAAGAGGCCCGTGAACAACCTGAAAGCATCTTCCCCCTTCTCAGCATTAAGAAAGAATATGTATGGATGCAAGTCCGCAACCTGACACTCAATGGCTCCTAGGAAAGCAGACACCAGAGCAGCCTTCTGTATGAGACAAGAAATTGGTCCCCTTGAATTGCTACTTACTTACAATGGATTCAATGGACTTTTCTAGGTTCCTGGTGTCTCTCCCTTTTAAACCTGCAGGATTCATATGTAGGGCTTTCTCCCTTGCCAAGAACAGTCTTAATAAAGCTGCGTGGGTCAGTCTCCTGAACACCCTTTGCAGTGTGTCCAGAGCTAAGCCAGAAAGCAGCTACCTCTGAGGTAGAGGTGCCAAAAGGCTGCTCTTTTTTGGGTCCCAGAGCAGTTGCTGGGTTGAGACCAGAAAAGGGGGTGCTGAGATGGTCAAGCCATTCCAAGGCATTAAGACCCAAAAGGTCCAACCTGAGTGCTGCCCCCCTCCTAAACTGGGAACAATCCTAGCAAGAGGAAGTCTCCCTGCTCCAAGTCCTGCTGTTTCAAAATTTGAAAGTACAATAAGTGGCATCTAGAAGTAGAGAAGGTCACAGGGCTACTAAATGCTTGTAATATCATGTGGCCCAAAGGCCAACAGGGCATCAATCTTGCAACACCAAGATCACATGTCAAGCTGTCCTCATTCCACTCACCCCCATGCTTCCCTCACCTACCTTGGCTCACACCAGGCCTACAGTCTTCTCTCCAGCCAGCATCACACCCCCTGCTCTCTGCAGCACAGATGAAATTTCATCTCATCTCCTTCCAAATCCTCTCCAGACTGACTCAGCAGATACTCAGGACCAAATAATCCCACTTGCATCACAGATCCACCCCTCTCCATGTGAACATGAAGATGAGCAGATTTAAGGGTTTCTGTTTGCTCACAGGGGAAGGGCCACCATCTACCTCCTGAGGCAAAAGAAGTGCACTAGCTCTCTGCAATGCACTTTTCTCATGGGGCAGGGTGGGGGAAGAGTCTCAGCCATTCAGTCTGCACTGCTCAGTGACTCACTCATACTCTGCATACCCTAACCCTGCACGGCACACACTTGGGTAACTGGTAGGTTAAGCCATGGATGCTCACAAGGCAGCTAAACTGTCTGATCACAACCCAAAGCCAGGGAAATCTTAACAGCCACTCCCTTTCCTTCAGTTGGTCCTTCAAAATAGCCCCAGCTCTGACAGAGGAAGTTTCTCCAAAAGGCTGGCTTCCCTAAGAGGCTCCCAGTCCTTTGTGAAACCAAGAATTTCACCCTCTTAAAAAAAAAAAAAAAAAACAGCAGCCAAGACGCCAACAAGTAAGCTGAAAACTAAGGGGCTGACTGCACTTAGAGTGCTCCGTGGTGCTGAGATCCATGAAGACTGGGAAGGAGGAGTGAGTGCATGCCACCACATCGTGACAACACCCTCCTTCAGCCAGGATAACAGGCCCAACAGAGACCAGGAAACTCCAAACCACTGCATGCTGGGAGAGGCGGCAGTAATATACATGGACCTCTTTTTGCAAACTCTGCTCCAAGAATAGCATTAAACACACCAGAGACCTGCTCCCCTGAGCAGATGGAAGACTCCGGTTGGACATGGGGTCTGTTCAAGGTCTTAGTCAAGCTGAGGGAGGCCAAGGCTGGAGCTGGAAAGCAGGAGTATCCTCTTCACACTGCTGAGAGAAAAGCAAAAAGCAGTGTGGGGTCCCGAGAACAGCACTGTTCCCAATGCCAAGGGCCCAGGTCTCCAGCTGACAGGTGAATCCTAGTGGCACAGGAATCTTGGCAAGGGGGTGCAGAACCAGCTGACTCAGAGTAGTGGCTGCTCTTTCCTATCCAGCAAGTCTGTTATGGTTAATAACTAAAAAAGCTAGGATTTTTTTTTCCTAATCCTGGGAAGAGACCCCATCATCTACAGGGAGCATCGCCAGTCACCAAGAAAAGACTGGCTGGCTGTTAAATTGCCTCGGAGTAGAAAATCCCTGATCTGATCCTTATGCCAAAAAAGTGTTACTATGAACCCTGTGTCTCTCTATCCCTAAAGACCATGGGATGATGTCACCAGGATGAATTGCAGTTATCCAGAACCCCGGCCTACACTCACTAAGGTATTTCTCACTGTCCTGCCGTACCCATTTAATTTCTTCCTCCCTTGCTCCCTATCTTTCCGTGTCCTAGATTTAATTGCTCTAAACCTGGGGTCAGCAAAATACGGCCACCCTGTTGTATTCTGGGAGGGGTTTTTTTGGTGTGGTAAAATACACATATCATAAAATGTACCATCATAACCATTTTTAAGTATACAGTTCAGTGGCATTAAGTCCATTCACATTGCTATACAACCATCACCATCACCCAGCTCCAGAACTTTTTCATCTGGTTGTCCTGTTTTTGTAAATAAAATTTTACTGGAACACAGCCAAACCCATTCATTTAGGTATTGTCTATGGTGCTTTTGTGCTACAAAAAAGTGACCCCGTTAAAACACAGGTCATGTCAACATTCAGAAAGTTTACTATCTGGCCCTTTGCAGTAAAAGATTGCAAACCTCTGCTCTAAACCAAAATATACACCAAATTTCTGGTTTAAAATAGCACTTGGCTAACATCCAATAACACAGCACCTCCCAGATTTCTACTAAAATTCCTATGGGAAATAAAAAAAGATAAAACACCCCAAATCACTGAAAACTTAAACTGATGATCATCCTATGACAGGACTCTAGAAGAAATCTCCACTACCAATAAGGCTAATGCTGCAATGTCCAAAAAAAAAAAATCCGTGGCCAATATATGCAGCAGAAACCTGAAACAAGATAGGAAGATACTGAGTCCTTCTTGCCACTGTTGGCCTCATGGCTTAGAAATCTGGTAGCCAGCACACCGGACATTCATGCCTCCACTCCAGGACTACTGCTTGCAAAGGAAATCAACAAATCCCCAAACTGTTCTATATGCATTTGGAGACTGACTCCTACTCCCCCAAATCAAAAGGCCAGAAGCGATGGCATTGGGGCTGGCACACCGTGTCCGAGGAGTGGGAGTCTGCCCAAGTAAAACTCAGGTAGCAATGCATGTGGGAGGGCTGTGGTCTTTCACATACTGTATCTGCTCAGAGTATCAAAGAACCTAGTAGCAGTGGTAGGGATAAGTTATTCAGCCCAGGTCCAGCAGAACCCACTAAATGAAGCAGCTAAGCACTGGCAAACAGGCTGGAAGCTATGGACGTCTACCTGCCACCAAGAGAGGAAGTGAGAAGGGGTTCTAGCCAATACCAAAGAGAACATGAAAATCCCCAAAGGCAATATAGAGACCCTACCTTGGACAAGTAATAAATAAATCCTCCTTTGAATATGTATAAACATACCCAAGAAACAGCACGATTCCTACGAAAGCCTCTGGCAGCAGAAGTGCATATCATTCTGAAGACTTGGAGGAAGCACAAAAGTATGAATTTAGTGCCTGAACCAGAAGAAGTATTTTACAAAACTGTATCCCCAGTAGAATATGTGAAAACATGGACTCTCTGAAACAAGTATAGAATGCCAACAGAATAAAGCATATCGAGAAGGAAGGGTGCCTAGCTGGCTCAGTTGGTGATGCATGCGACTCCTGATCTCATGGTGGTGAGTTCGAGCCCCACACTGGACAGAGATTACTTTAAAAAATATTAAGAAGGAAAGACAACAAACGGGGGAGAAAAGAGAACATAGCAAAGCAAGGGAGAATTAGAAATTAAGATGGTAGAAGTAGAAATAAATATCACATTGGAGATGGCAAAGAGCAAAATCAATCAAATTCATAGTATGGGAGCCAATTCTGAATCTCTCCCAAGCATGCAGAGGAAAAGGAAAGCTGACCTTAGAAATCCAACAAAGGTTGTTGTTAGGAAATCTATTCATTGAACATGCCAAATGAGGTCAAAGGAGAAAACCTAAATGAACCTCTCAAAAGATTCTTAAAAACCATTAGCTAGGGGATCCCTGGGTGGCGCAGCGGTTTGGCGCCTGCCTTTGGCCCAGGGCGTGATCCTGGAGACCCGGGATCGAATCCCACATCGGGCTCCCGGTGCATGGAGTCTGCTTCTCCCTCTGCCTGTGTCTCTGCCTCTCTCTTTCTCTCTGTCTGTGACTATCATAAATAAATAAATTAATTAAAAAAAAAAAAACCATTAGCTATGGGCAGCCCCGGTGGCCCCGCGGTTTGGTGCCGCCTCCGGCCCAGGGCGTGATCCTAGAGACCCAGGATTGAGTCCCGCATCCAGCTCCCTGCATGGAGCCTGCTTCTCCCTCTGCCTGTGTCTCTGCCTCTCTCTGTGTGTCTCTCATGAATAAGTAAATAAAATCTTTTAAAAAAATTAACTAAATTATCTATAATCAACAACCATTCCTGATTTTTTTAAAAAATTGGTAATTTAAGAATAAAAGAATTCCTTAACATTATAAAGGACATTTAATCTAAACCAACATCAGAATCAACAGTGAAACACTAGAAACATTTTCATTAAAATCAGAAGCAGGGCAACAATCCCTGACAGTACCACTATTATTTAATATTGTCCTAGAACTTCTAACCAATATAACCAGGCTTGAAATGCGGGAATTGGGGGGAAGGGGGGAGTCTTGCTCTTTATAAGGAGATAGGTTACCATATGAGTGTCAATGCCATTAATTTCCAAAATAATCCAAGTGAAGTAACTGAAAAACTATTAAAATAGTCTTGATGGCCAAAAATAAACATGTATAATCCAAATCTTTCCTATGTACCAGTAATAACAACTTTGAAAATATGGTAAATAAATTCTACCATAGACTACAAACTGTCCAGGAATGACTCTGATGAGAAATATGTAGGATGCACACAAGCATGCACACACTCTTCAAGAACGTGAAAGAAAACTTCTATACATTAGAAACATACCACATCTTTTCCCATATGTACAGATTCTATTATAATGATGTTAATAACATTTTAGATTGAAAGTCATTCCCATCAAAACTAATAGAATCTGACAAAAATATTCTAAGTTCATCTGGAAGGAAAAAATGGTTCAGACTAGCTAAGAAAAAAGCATGGGTAGAGTAACAGGCTACAGTGGCAAAGAGAAGTCTGTCCTGCTAGCTGTTGCAAATATGAGAGTACGAAACTGGTGAAGGACCCAACAGAGACATTAATGGAGTAGTACAATAAGCCCCCAAAATAAATCCTAGCATACATAAGAATTTAAGTACACAACAGCAATAATCATAGAGAATGGTCATTTAATGAACAGTGCTCCAAAAAAATGACAATACAAGGAAAAATAAATTATATCCCTAATACCATTCACAAAATGAAATTTAGATGAACTGACAGCTAAATATATTTTTTAAAACAATTAAAAAACCGGATTGTCGGGGTGCCTGGGCGGCTCAGTCAGTTAAGTGCCTGACTCCTGACTTCAGCAAAGGTCACGAACTCAGGGTCATGAGATCGAGGCCGATGTAGGCTCCATGCTCAGCACAAAGTCTGCTTGGAATCTCTCTCTCCCTCTCCCTCTGCTCCTCCCCTTGGCTCCTTCTCTCTCTTTCTCACTCTAAAATTAAATGAAAAAATCCAAAAAAATCAGATTGTCTATCTGATGTCTGAAGGGGAAAAAAAGTATCAGGCATAAAAACACCAGAAGAAATTACCATGGTCTGAAGGCAGTTTGGGAACCAAACAATGTGTCCAATAAAAATGTCAACTGTATATCAAAAGCATCATCAAGTTAGAATACAATGTGGAGAAAACACTTCCTGCAAAGGTGATAAAGGATTAATACTCTATATATGGATGATTCATGCAGATCAACGAGAAGAAAAATACCCCTATGTCATAGCTGGGCAGAGAACACGAAGTGACAATTCACAGGTTAAAATATTTAATGAGTAACAGGCATAATATGCATAAGTTTGGAATTTTAAGTAATGAAATTCGAAGGGAAGAAAACAGGAAAATTGCAAGGAGAGGGAAAATGAGAAGCCATCAGTAAGATGGGTGTGGGAAGCCTGGCTACACTATAACAAGGCCCTCCTCCTACTCCCTTAGGTTTGCAAAATGGTGTCTTATGTATCAAGAGCCTGTGATCCACCAATAGAAGAATGGATAGAGAAAATATGGTATATAGGACCCCTGGACGGCTCTGCAGTTTAGCATCTGCCTCCGGCCCAGGGCGTGATCCTGGAATCCTGAGAATGAGTCCCACATCGGGCTCCCTACAGGGAGCCTGCTTCTCCCTCTGCCTATGTCTCTGCCTCTCTCTCTCTGTGTCTCTCATAAATAAATAAATAAAATCTTTAAAAAGAAAATATGATATATATACACAATGGAATACTACTCTGCCATCAAAAAGAATGAAATCTTGCCATGTGCAACAACTCAGAGGATAGACCTAGAGGTATGATGCTAAGTGAGGTCAGTCAGAAAAAAAGACAAATCATATGACCACACTTTGTATCTAAAAAAACAAAGAAACCAACCCAAAAACTCAGAAACAGACTCATAAATGCAGAGAATGAACTGGCAGTTGCCAGAGTGGAGGAGGGGAAGGGGATGGGCAATATAGGTGAAGGAGACTAAGAGGTACAATTTCACAGATATAAAATGAAAAAGTCACAGGGATGAAAAATACAGCATAGGGAATACAGTCCCACATCGGACTCCCTGCATTGAACCTGGTTCTCCCTCTGCTTATGTCTCTGTCTCTCTCTCTCTCTCTCTCTCTCTGTTCTCTCACAAATAAATAAAATCTTTTTAAAAAGAACCATTTTTTAAAATACTGATTTTTTAACTTAACACTGCACATCATAGTTCCACACAGTGGAATAGTATACACCCATGAAAATTATGTGTATGATAAAAACTTGGATCTGCAAGGAAATATAAGTTTAAAAAAAGGCCACTCCCAAAGGTAACATACTGCTTGAATTCATTTATATAGCATTCTTGAAATCACAAAGGTTTGGACATGGAGAACAGATTAGTTACCAGGGGTCAGGGACAGGATGCAGGTAGGAGAGTATTGAGTGTGGCTATAAAACGGCAACAGAAGGGGTGCCTGGGTGGAAAGTTGGCAAAGCATCTAACTCTTGGTTTCAGCACAGGATCTCAGAGTCATGAGATCCAGCCCCATGAGGGGCTCTACACTCAGCACAGAGTTGGCTGGAGATGCTCTCTCCCTCTCCCTCTGCCCTTCCTGCTCGTGCTCAGTCTCTCTCTCTCTAAAATAAATAAATAGGGGATCCCTGGGTGGCTCAGAGGTTTGGTGCCTGCCTTTGGCCCAGGGCATGATCCTGGAGTCCTGGGATCGAGTACCGCATCAGGCTTCCTGCATAGAGCCTGCTTCTCCTCTGTCTGTGTCTCTGCCTCTCTCTCTCTCTCTCTCTCTCTCTGTCTCTCATGAATAAATAAAATCTTTTAAAATAAATAAATAAATAAATAAATAAATAAATAAATAAATAAATAAATCTTTTTAAAAATTAAAAAAAATAAAAGGGCAACAGGGAAGACCCCCATGGTGATGGAACCGTTTATACCAGGACAATACCAATGTCAATATCTTGGTTGTCACATTGTACTACAGTTTTGCAAGAGATCACTAGTGGAGGAATCTAGATGAAGGGTACATAGGGTCTCTCTGTATTCTTCTTACAACTGCATCTGTACTCAGATATGATATTCATATTAATTATCTCAAAAATATAGTTTAATTTTATTATTTGTTTAAAGATTTTATTTACTTATTTATGAGAGACACAGAGAGAGAGGCAGACAGAGTGAGAAGCAGGCTCCATGCAGGGAGCCCGATGTGGGACTCGATCCTGGGTCTCCAGGATCACACCCTGGGCTGAAGGCAGATGTTCAACTGCTGAGCCACCCAGGTGTCCCAGAAAGTTTAATTTTAAAATGGTGTGATGAGTTTGTAATAAAATGGGGGGGGGGACACGGTATTAAGTAAATAAAGTAGAATAGAAAACGATGGCTAAAGAAGTCAAAAAGTAACTGAACATATACACATCTTTTTACCATGTATAACAATTTACCATCTATAACTATGCCCAAATACAGATTCTTCCTAATCTGACTAGACTATAAACAATGGAAACACAAAAATGGACAAGATTAAACCAAGAACAAAGGCATGACTACAAATGAGGAGACAGTTTTCCAAATGATAAAATAAGAGGCTATATTACATGCTCCACTGAATTCATGACAACAAATTTGAAAACTCAGAAGAAACGGGTTACTTCCCTGTAAAAGACAAATGACCAAAATTGACCCAAAAGATCTGGAAAATGAATTATCAGATAAGATACTGGAAAGGTGATTGAGAGGTACCAACTGTAAAAGGCACTAGGACCAGATGGGCCTCACTGCTGGGTTTTACCTGACGTTTAAAAAAAAACACATAATTTCTAAAACAACAAAAAAAATGGAAGGAAAATAATTATTAAAAAAGTAAAAAAAAAAAAAAAAAACACAAAACTTCTAAGGGTAACTAAATTATAACAGGCCAGAGAAAGAGAAGTGCTCTACAATTCAATTTTAATCCTTATACCTGATGAAAGGAATCCTAAAAAAAAATGACTCCATCTCACCTATGAATTCTGAGGCAAGGATTCTAAATAAAGGACTGACCAATGGAACCCAGCAATGTATCAAAATAATATACCATGACCAGCAGGACTCACATCAGTATGTAAGAGTAGCTGGACACTAGAAAATTTATCAACATAACTCGCTCTGTTAAAAAGTTTAACAGACAAAAAAAAAAAAAAAAAAAAAAAAGAAGCCATACTCAACAGACATGAAAAAGCAATTTGATAAAATGTAGGAATTGTTTTGTTTGAAAATATCTCTAAGTAAATGTGGAAACTATTTACATGTGATATGCTATTTAACAAACACCAACAGCAAATATGGAAAAAACA
Organism: Vulpes vulpes; assembly: GCF_048418805.1. Lineage (NCBI taxonomy): Eukaryota > Metazoa > Chordata > Mammalia > Carnivora > Canidae > Vulpes > Vulpes vulpes. Next base: position 80,073,978 of record NC_132796.1, on the reverse strand, counting down.
GAGAGAACATCTCCATTTAAAATCGGTTAGACACAGCAGGGCCCCCCCCCCCCCCCATCATTTTCATTTAACTCTGGGTTTCAAGCAAAAGTAAAACTGAAGAAAATAACTTGTAGAACAATCAGAAAGACGCAATAAAATGAAAGGAACATTTTCCAAAATTAATAAGAGAATCTGGTAAGATGGATAGATATGAGGACTACTGCTAAAATCAATAACTTTTTTCTATTCTAACAAGAAACACTTAGGAATGGAAAAGCGAACGATATTCAATTCATAATGGACAGAAAAGCTATTATTTCTTTAGGAATAAATGTATCAAGAAAGGCATGAAATGGGATCTGAACAGATGGAAAAAATACCATTTCTTAGATTAAAAGAGCTACATAACTTTAAAACATCAATTCTCAGAGAACTGAGATATACATTTAATGCAATTCTAATTAGAATTCAAACAGGGCTGGTGGGGAGGGTTAAATAAAAGTGATCTTCCAATTGACATGTATGAAAAAAATGCCAATGAATAGCCAAGAAAAATTTTTTTAATCTAGTGTAATCAAATCAACATGATTTGAGTGCACAAAGAGTGCACATTCAATCCATGAATGGATTCTTATATATAAAAAGTCTAATAGGTGACAAAAATGGTAGTTCAGTTCACGGGGGAAATTAGGGGTTATGTAATATATCATGTTAGCACAAGTGGTTGCCCATCTTTAAGAAAATCATCTTAACTAAAATTGGGAATCCAGAAGCTATAAGAAAGTAATCATATCTGAATATGAAAAAAATGTAAAAAATCATGTAGAAAAATACACTGTCAGCCAAGTCAGCACATACAGATTTAGCAAAGATATCTATAATAATGTCAATAGATAAAGGGCCAATAACCGCATATATACAAAGATGTCTTAAAAACAAATCTAAGCAACCCATAAGAAATGGGTGGATGGTATGAACAGACAATTCAAAGAGCAGATTTAATTGGATAAAACATTATGAGACAATACTGAAATTCATTCGTAGCCAAGGAAATGCATCCATTAAGTTGTCAAAATTTTAAGAGTCATAGAACCTTATGCTGGTGTGGATATGAATAAAAGAATAATCTCATACAGGGGAAGCCCAGGCGGCTCAGCGGTTTAGCGCCGCGTTCAGCCCAGGGCGTGATCCTGGGGACCTGGGATTGAGTCCCACGTTGGGCTCCCTGCATGGAGCCTGCTTCTCCCTCTGCCTGTCCCTCTGCCTCTCTCTCTGTGTCTCTCATGGATAAATAAATAAAATCTTAAAAAAAGAATAATCTCATACATACAAAAGGGAAAAGTGAATCATAATAGCCCGTTTTTGTATAACAATATTGAAATATCTATTAATATAAATATATTTATATGTAAATATTCCTGTGTGTGTATGTGAAGGGCATATGCACAATGATGTTGATTTCAGCATTGATCATAGTGGCAGAAATCTGGAAAGAATGTATACAAACATTTATGAATAGAAAAATGGCTAGGCATCCCTGGCGGCCCAGTCGGTGGAGCACACTTGAGTCTTGATCTCGGGGTCATAGATTTGGGCCTCATGTTGGGTGATGACATTATTTAAAAATAAAATCTTAAAAATGAATGAGAAGAATGGCTAAATCAGTTGTGCATCCATGAAATACTTTGCAGCTTTGTAAAGGAATAAGGTGCACCAATAAACTTTGATAGGTCCTCGTGAAGTACTGTTGAGTGAAAAAGCGAGATGTATTACCGTGTATATAAGATTCTATTTTTGTAAAACAATCAATGAACAACAGTAAAACATTCCAAAACCCCTATGTGTGTGTATATCTAATGAGCATGGAGAGAAATATGTTAGGATACGTACTGCTTTGGTAATCTGCAGGCGTGGAAAGGCAGAGGTAGGAGCCAAACAAAACAAGGATAAAAAAAAGAAAGAAAGAAATCTAGCAGTCATGTTTATGTATTTTCATACACCTACATGTATATACAAATTGAATTAAATTTATAAAAGAGACAGTAAGAATCCTAAATATGATCTCTGCCTCTTCGAAAGAAAGAAAGAGCAACCAAAATGATTTATTGGTGTTAGATTAAGGCTGATGTTTATCTTCTTTTTTATGTGTATCTGTATTCTCTATAATGAGAGTTGTTACTTTAATAATAATGAAATTAAACCAATAAATGCTACTTTAAAACATTACGCTGAAAAATAGAGCTCATTTTGGGAAATGAAGGGAAGGGAGACAGTTAAATAGCCTTCCACTTAGGAGCTTTTCAAGTACAAGATATGTGAAATCAGGATCCATTTGCCCTCATCCAGCAGAAAGTTACTCACCTAAGGCAAGAGACTAAGTGGCTATTCCAAGGAGCTGTTCAAAGCAGCAAATGGGGTATATTTCCCGTACCTAAGGCTTTAATGACTTAAGTAAATCAGAAACCCATTTACACCACTCTTCAATTACTCAAGGATCTGCTGGGCCCCTTACTTCCTGTCTCCTCCTTCTGGCCTGTGGCCATTTCACTGCTCAGGAACAGCCCGAAAATGAGGGCCAGGGAAGGGAGAAAGAGGGGAAATTAATTTGGGCAATTTAGCTTCTCATTAGCAACTCCAATAAAAGGACTGATTAGCAAGATAGTCACAACTCATGGCTAAAAGGAGGGTTCCGGGACCCTTGAGAATTTCATTTAAGGACAGATGCCTTCAGATAAACACAATTTGCCTGCAGTACACTTTAATGGATTTGATGCTTGCTATTTTTAAGAAAGTCGGAACTTGTAAAGGTGTTATTTTCTTCCCCTCACTTTAATTTGCACTTGAAGGGAAAAAAAAAAAAAACACAGCAACAGAAGAACAAAGGTCTTCAAAGTAAAGAACCATATGGGGGGGGGGGTGGCAGCTGGACCACAATGTAAAGATTCTTGAGAGGAGGGAAACAGTGTAGCCCCCCACATGCTCTCAAGAGAAACTGCAGGAAGCCAGAAACCTTCCAAGGGAGCAGGACTTGGCCATAAACCACCATCACAATCACTTGCTAAAAAAACGACCTGTCAGGGCTTGACAAAAGTCCAAACTCTGCATACAGTAGTCCCATGTTTCACTGCATACAGTATTCCCATGTTTCACTGGGCCACATAGGCTTTTGTTCCTTGGGAATTCCAGAGACAAAGTGGTGTAGGCACAAGATGTTCACATCAATGGGCTCATTCGCCTTTGTTATCAAGCAGAACATTCCCCATAGCAATGGTAACAGAGCAAAAACCAATTTTCCCTTACTTGAAGACGACGATAGCTCTAGGACATGGAGGGCAGGCCAGGAGAAAGATCTGCAATTAAAAAAGAATTAAGTATGGTTATTAGGAGAAATGCTGGCCATTGTTAGCTAGACAATGTTACTTCAATAACAAAAGCAAAACGATAACAGTAACAATAAATAACCAACTCTAACACCCCCCAAAAAATGCAATATAAAAACTTAAAAAGGCAATCAGGAGGTTTTCCAAACATGTTTCTATTTGCACAGGAGTCTAGGTGCATGGACATATCTGTGTGTGTGTGTTTGTGTGTGTGTGTGTGAGAGAGAGAGAGAGAGAGAGAGAGAGGGAAAAGAGAGAGGAGAGAGAGAGAGAGAGAGAGAGAGATACCGTGGGGGAGAGGTAAATAGTGAGTGAGGGGAGTGTTTGGCAGCAAGATAGGAAAAGCCTTTCTTAGGCCCTTTCTCTCCTAGAATACTTCCTCTTAACCTCTAGAAGAAGATCCAATTTTCAACACTTCCACGTCAGTATGATATAGTAGCCAGCCTCAAAAAGCTTTTAACCCAAGACAAACAAAAATATATTCCATGAATGGGACAAAGCACACAAATGCCATCTGGTTTGCCTCCCACAGGGGAAGGTGGGTTAATCAATACCCAGCACTGCCAGATTTAGCAAATAAAAACACAGGAGGCCCAGTTAGATTTGAATTTCAGATAAATAATGAATAATGTTTTTGTGTAAGTATGTTCCATGCAATATTTAGGATATACTTATATAAAAACATTATTCATTGTTTATCTGAAATTCAAATTTAACTGGGCCTCCTATGTTCTATCTGGCAACCCTACCAATATTGCCACTCCCAGGCTCCAAACCTCTCTTTGATTTTGAAGGGGAACAGAATTTGCCACTCTGAAATGTATCTTTTTGGCATAAGGATTATTTTAGGCTATTTTTTAAAGAAACAGTTGACATAGGAAAAGCACTGAAAAGTGAGTAGAGATTACCCTTTTGTGGGTGATGTTTATATTCATAAGGGAAATCTCCATTTGTAAAAATGGTTCTCCCTCTGTACCAGGAAAAGAAAGATGACTCAAACTCTAGAAGCTCTTATCAATGGAGAAGACACTGACCTCAGCCTGTATAATGACCCCACCCTTAATTACCATGCTTTTCCTGGTCCCCTCTCATAACTGGCCTTGGGCCCTACACAACTCCTACCACCCAACATCTTCCTTTTGTTTCTAAGCTACAGATGGTATTTGAGTGGTGGCTTGGGCCATTTCAGGGAGTTACTCAATTTTCCTGGGTCTTTCCCAGGTATGCACCAGGTATACATGCTGTTAAACTTCCATTTATTTTTCTCCTGTTAATCAGTCTTCTATTACATGGAGGGGGGGGTGGCGGGGAATGGGTGAAGATCTCAGCCAGGAACCTAGATTGGTAGGGGGAAAAATATTTTTCTTCCTCCACATTTGATTAGCTTATTTCTAACTATGACCAGGTAGTTCTACTCTTCCATTCTCCTCGCTGAGGCAAACCAAACAACAAGAACTTCATCCTTCTAAGACACAAATCAGTTCTATGCTACTTTGTTTGACCTAGACCTAGGTTATAGAAAAACTGAATCTGTAGTATAACCTTCATCAAAGCACTGGTTCTCAAGAGAGACAAAGAAATCCCTGAAGAGCACTTGGTTGAACATGCAAATTCCTGGGCTCCTCCATTAGGAATGCTGACTCCAAAAGTCTGGGACTCCAGGAATCTGCATGTTTAACAAATGCCCCAGAAGATTCAACCACTTCTAGCAGCTAGGTATGATGTGTGACCTTGGCCTAGACTATTACAGAGACAGTCAGCAGGTCTAAGGATTAATGAAAGAATGAAACTCATGTTTTGTAGAGTTCCTTCCTCTACAGTAATTTAATGGTGTAGTTTACAAAGTCATTGATATGTGTCCTTATCTTGTTGTGAGCACTTATTAAAATAGGTTATCTGCATTACAAACTTGTTTGGCTTTGTCATGTGTATATTCTTTACTAATTGGCTCTTTGGTTCTCTTGAAATCTACATTTAGAAATAAAGAATACTATAAGGAAAATCACTACAAAGAAAGCCACCTGCTTGAATCCCTACCAAGAAGAGAAAGAGGAATGGAAAAGAGAGTCTTGAAAAGAATGCGGCCAGGAGTCCATTACCCCCAAAATACCTGATCAGAGAACCCAGCCAAGGAAATAATCCACCAAGAATGAGCCTTTACCCCTGTGGAACAATTTGATTAAAAATGCAAAACCAATGACAATTACAGGTCCATAATCCTTTATTGGCAATCACCAAATCGATAAAGCTCTAAAACTGAAAGTTGGATTTTTTTTCAAAGCCAATTTGGTAGCAAGTATGACTTGAGCTAAGACTGTTTATATACTTCTGTATTCCATTTATGCTGAGTATTCATATAGCATCCATAAAAATAATATCTTCTGGGGGCACCTGGGTGGCTCATCGGTTGAGCTCTAACTCTTGATTTTGGCTCAGGTCATGATCTCAGGGTTGTGAGATCCAGCCCCGTGTCAGGCTCCTCACTCAGCAGGGAGTCTGCTGGAGATGCTATCTCCCTCTCCCCCTGCCCCTACCCCTGCTCATACTCTCTTTCTCAATCTCTCTCTAAAATAAAATCTTAAAAAAATAATAATCTTTTGATTATGCAGTGTGACCCCAGGCCCCATCAGGAGTATATATAAAATACTTCTGGTTCACTGTATTGCCTTCCTGATTTTTAAGTAAGCTCTACACACAATGTAGGGCTTGAATTCATAACCCCAAGATTGAGAGTCGAGGGCTCTACTGATTTAGCCAAACAGCCACCCCTGCCTGTATTACCTTTCTGAAATCCCAAACTTTCCAACTCCTGAAATACATCTGATCTGAATGGTTTGGGATAAGGACTGTCAAATTGGAATCTCAATTATCCAAATATTAATGTATCCCCAACTCCCCACCCCACCCCTCAGGAGTAGTACAAGAAAGAAAGAAAGCTGGTATTCTATACTGCTGACCCAGCAGGAAAAGGTACTTACCTTAAGCAAGGAACCAAGTTGGAGGTTGCACACAGTTACCCAGCATCAGGCCCACAAGCTACGGAATACAGAGAACAGACAGGGGCCCCCAACCACCTCAGAAAGTCCTCAATACTTCTGTAGTTACCTAAGAGCCATGATGGCCACCTTCCTGAGATTCTGGAATAGCCAACACATTTCATGCTAACATGCTAAACAGAGAAGCAAAAATACAACACTGGGTCCCACGGTTAACTCTCAACTTTTCCCACAGCCAAAAAGAGGTGAGCAGATTCTTGGGGCAGACAGATTTCCCGAAAACTGCTCCATATGGCTGGCTCTGATTCATGACAGCCTTATGGCAAAAGCCCAGAAACCTCCTAAAGTAGCGAAGCCTCCAGCCCCAACCCAATGATGGCACTAATGTCTTTTGACACAGCTAATCAATCTAGTTTTGACCCTAAGTGAGTTTGCCAACAATTTCATGTGGCCAAGTCACTCTGACCAGCACTTTGGCCTTTCTCATCTAGCCTGTCTATTCCCATCACCAAGATAGAGGTCATCTTCTTTGAGCAACCTTTAGATCAGATCCATGTAGACATACCAAATCAGTAGATCAGAAGAAGGACCCCAAATTCATCCTGTTCCATGTCCAGTAACTCATGGCTTCCCTCAGCAACTTCAAAGATTGAGGACTTTGAACCTCTCTGCCCTAGCACGCTGGAGCCACATCCATAATCACCATTAACCAGAGGAGCCACGTGAAATTATTTCACCATGTGAAAGTAATGTTTTAATTCAGAATCTCGATGGCCCCCAGCCTTGGCCTGAATATCCCTGCTTTCTTCTTTGCTGGGCTGCCATCTGCCTCCAAAGTTTGGTAATGTGTCTTAGACCAGCAGATGGAAAGCTTAACTATCCATCTAGTTGCAAATGGGGTGGGAAGAAAGGACATTTGGAAGTGCAAACAAGGACAGTAGGAAGAGGGGAATGAATCTGAGCAAATCCCAGCACCAAGTTGGCCCTTTTGTACTCCTGCTGAAATCTTCAGTTTAACACCTGAAGCAAAGGGCAAGGATAGGTGGGAGCAGCAGTGTGCTACAAGGCACTTCTACTTTCCTGTCATCTAGTAGCTGGGCAGGGCTTTGTTATTATTTTGCAGATGAAGGCACCTAATGGAAAAGGTAGGATTCCCTAACTTCCAGTACAACACTGTCTACCTCACACCTGACACAGTCCACACCTCATAGTGGCTTCTCTTCTTTAGCCTCTAGCTCTGCCCCTTGACCCAGCAGCACACAGAGAGTCACCCTAATGGCCTCACACCTGTACTACCATACAGCTCACACGATCCAGTCACTACAAGGTGAGGCTTCTCCAAACACAACCTAACTGGGCAGCAAATGATATTTACACAGATGGGCTGCAGAGTCCCGCTTTCCCTGAAGTTGTGCTCATCTTGGCTCCAACCCACCTCGTTCAGAACCAGGTCTGCGAGGATTTTATACTCCTTGGATCCTTAAAAAATGGAGGTCTTTTTCTGGGAAAAAAAATGCACAGGTTCTGTTCCAAACCATACCCTCTTAGACTCCCCAGGAAAGCTCCCTATACTACTCCAAGGTTCTCCTTCCCACTGTTAAAAAGAAAGCCACAGGCCTGAGGTGGAGTCACTCACCCCAAAGATAACAAACCAAGACTTAATTGCCGTTTCAGCTCCCCCAATAGAATTTTAAGCCAGTCAATCTGGAATTTTCTGGTCAGCACCAAGGAAGTCCTCCTTTGCTCAAAGGAAGATTATGTAATCTACCTAATAAGACCCTCCGCCCTTCCCCCAGAAGGGAAGGTGACCTTGTTCTAAACAATCCTTTTTCTTTTTCTTTTCCTTTGTTGATAACTTCCTTGCCCCTTCCCCTTCTACTTCCTATAAAAACCAACCATTTTTGTACAATTCCTCTCCCCTTGCTAGGTGGGATGCTGCCTGATTGAAGAATCTCTTAATAAAACCAGTTAGATCTTCAAATTTACCCTGTTGAATTTTGTTCTTTAACACTGGAAATCTGTAAATTCAGCTCTTTCCAAAGCACACAATCTAGGCAGCTGTCCCAGTTCATCCTCGACCTCGGAACTGCTCTGGTTCCCCATGCAACCAACCTCTCCAACATCACTCATCCTAGTTCCTGTTCCTACAGTTATATCAGCTCCAAGTTCACTGGCATCATGATCCAGCCTCCCATTAACTGCTTCATCCCAACATTAGATCTGATAAACTCCCCATTTTCATAACACCTAAGGAAGATTAATTTTCATAACACCCAAGGAAGATTAATTTTTGTTCACAAGAGGAAGTGTCAGTACTCTGGCAATGTAATTGGCAAGAAAGGCCAGTTGCCAAGACCATCCTAAATGAGGGACTGGCCAGGTAAATCAGTGAAGTGAGTGGGAAAACTAAGTGAAAGAGGAAACCATGAGAGAGGACCAGGGGAGTGATATTTGGCCTGGTACACAATCTTCTCATGCATGCCCAGCCCTCTGGGCTCTAAGTCTCCTGGTCCTACCTCCTATGATGGTACACAGCCATCTGGGGATTCTTGAGTGCTTATAACCATTACCAACCATAGAGAAGATCCGTTCCATGGGCTGCCCAAAGACTGTCCTAGGCTCAATTCACTAACAATCATATCCTGGGACCGGAATCCTCTCTCCCTGGACCACTGAGATAATCTCTTCACTGGTCTCACACCTCCAGGTACACTACTGGAAGAAACATCTACCTAAAACACTGTTCTGATCTGCCACTTAAAATCCTTCAAGACTTGCCAGGATCTACATAAAAAGCCCAAGCTCCTTAGCATGGCAGGCAAGGCTTTCTCCACTCTGGATCCTGTCTACCTCTTCAGCCTGGAAGCCTGGTGCTCTGTGCCAAATTGTACCCCAAACATATTCCATGTCAATAAACACACTTCTACAACCTCATTTTTCTAATAGCTACATTTTGTTCAATTATACTGATATGCAACAATTTACTCAACCAACCTCCTCCTACTACACGTGCTGGTGCTGTTATGTCTAAATTTTCAGATCCTTTACTATTTCCTTAGTCTACATTTATACAGGAGAATTTCTAGGTCTTCAAAGGGAAAATACATTTTAAGGCTTTTAACCTATAATTCTAAACTGCCTTTGAGAAAATGTCTTTGAATTTATACTCCCACCAGCAACATATGAAAATGTGTTTCTGCTACAACCTGTTTGAAAGGCAAAACATGGAAGGGGAGCAGAATTTGCCACCCCGAAATATGTCTCTTTGGCATAAGGATTATTTTAGGCTAATTATTTAAAACACACACAACAGCAGACATGGGAGAAGCACTGAAAAGTGAGTAGAACTTACCCTTTTGTGGGAGACATTTATATTCATAAGGGAAATCTCCTTTTGTAAGAATGGTCTCCCTCTGTACCAGGAAAAGAAGGATGACTCAAATTCTAGAAGCTCTTATCAATGGAGAAGACACTGAACTCAACCTGCATAATGACCCCACCCTTAATTACCATGCTTTTCCTGGTCCTCTCTCATAACTGGAGTTGGGCCCTACACAACCCCTACCACCCAACATCTTCCTTTTGTCTCTAAGCTACAGATGGTATTTGAGTGGTGGCTTGGGCCATTTCAGGGAGTTACTCAATTTTCCTGGGTCTCTCCCAGGCATGCACAAGGTATACATGCTATTAAATCTCCATTTGCATTTCTCTCCTATTAATCAGTCTTTTATTACAGGGGTGAGCGGGTAGGGGAAGGTTTCAGCCAAGAACCTAGAAAGGTGGAAAGAAAATTATTTTCCTCACCAATAACACACACATACAACTTATTTCTTTAATTGGCATGTCTCAAATGCCCAGAAATGTTTGACTGTTTTTCAACATGTTTTTTGGACAGCCATATTCCTTCTTTGGGAATATAACATCTGTGGCCTTTGCCTATTTTACAACTAGTATGTTCATTTTCTAATTGAGTTTTAAGAGCCATTTATGTTTTAGTGACACTTTATACAGCTTCTTTGATATTTCTTGCAAATATTTCCCCCAGGTCATCACTGTGGTAGCTTTGCCTATGTTAGTTTTTTAATGTACAGAAGTTTTTTATCTTTATGTAATCAGACATATTTGTCACTTCCTTTATGGTTTCTGTCTCACAACCCTGGGATTATAGAAGAGTCACCTATTATTTTCCTAATTTTATTTTTAGAATTTCAATTCCTATAGCTAATATGATTCACTATTCCAGAATGGCCTTCTCACCTTAAATTTTCTAGCTGTTCCCTATTTACCCTTCAAATACAAAATGAAGCATCATTTTCTCCAAGAAGCCTTTGGTTAAATGCCCACCCTCTGTCTTTCCATTAACTCCTTCTGCTTACCTCTTTCTGAGAAATTACCATTTTTGTCAGTGTAAAGAACTTACAAAAAGAGAGTCTTCTTTCAAGAATTTCTACAAGAGGGAACTACAAATACCAATAAAGGGTTGGGTTTTAGAGTCAACATAATGTATTAAAATGGTTATAAGGTCATATTAAGACCAGAATGGAAAAAAAAAAAAAAGACCAGAATGGTTCCCAGATGTTACAGATTGTAACCTGCTTGAATTATACCTTTAAAAAAATGGGGTTGGTCAACCACTGAAGTATTGAATAAGGAAAGTCATTGAGACACATATTTCGTAGTGTCCATACCCAAGCACTAGCCAGAGGCCAGAGAAGCTAAGCTCATAAACACCAAGCTTTCTGGTCCCACTGGCAAATTCCTCCCTATTAAGAGGATGGAAGCAGGACAGGTATCATTGCTTAAGTAGTTCAGATTATGGGCTTCAGAGTCAAAACCAACTTGGGTCCATCCACTGGCTGGCTCTGCCACTCACCAGCACAGTGAGCCTAGGCAAGAAACTGGAGGAATTCCCATTTCTAAAATAGGGATAAAAACAGTATCTGTGTCTCACAAGGTTTGGGAGAGGATCAAATGCGATAAAGCGAGCAAAGCTCTTGGCGCAATGCCTAGCACATAGCTAGCTCAATACCTAACAGCTATAATTATTCTGATCTCAATAGAAAATCCATCCCTACTGTGAGCTACATCAGCAACAGCTTGTGTTAAATTTCCAATTCATCTAACTTCACTCATTCTAACTCCATGCTTGCAGAATACTTTTCTGATATGTTATTTGGCTTCCCTCATCCAGCTGCCTACAAGGGGAGGATACTAAACTCCCCTAGGCAAGGTTTCCTCATCTGTGAAATGGGGACTATCACAGGACTACCTCATAGGGTAGAGGTAAGGACTGAAGGCTTAAAGCACTTAGTTCAGTGCCTGGCACACTATAAGGAATAAAATAAGCACAAGCTATTGATAGCAGCATCCTTCTTAGATTCCCCTTCTCTTCTCTCACTGAGAATTCCATCCAAGCCCATGGCAAGTTCTATTTCCTCCACAAAGCCCTCTCCAATAACTCCAGATAATTACTCTCTTTTTTTTCCCAGTAGCCCGTAGAACTCTTTAGGTACTTAGATTTTATTTAATTTGGGGCATTAAATAGCTCTCAATTGTTACACACAGTGCTACAGATTTTGAACTAGGACTTGATTATCAATCTTTCCCTCTTGATAAATCTTAAATTGGCATTGATGAACCACTGAACAAATTCCAAAGGCTGTTTGTAGGGTAATGAAGGCCATTAGAAATGTGCCCCCGCCCCCCACTGCCTTGCCAGTTTTATTTTCCACTATGCTTCGGGTTTCCGCCCCAGACCCCAGCTTCTATATTCTAAAATGGAAAAGCATAATAAGCATAATAGTGCTTCTAATATTTTTTTAAAGATTTATTTATTTATTCATTCAGAGAGAGCGAGAGAGGGGCAGAGACACAGGCAGAGGGAGAAGCAGGCTCCACGCAGGAATCCTGACGTGGGACTCGATCCCAGGTCCCTAGGATCACACCCCGGGCTGCAGGCAGTGCTAAACCACTGCGCCACCGAGGCTGCCCTAGTGCTTCTAATATTTAACCTCAAACTGTTGTTTCTGTGCAGATACCAAATGCTTTCTGGATATTTCTGTCTAGATGTCACCCAGGTACCTCAGACCTAACAATACGTACAACTGGACTGCCACCTTCTTCTCCTGACCTCTTCCCTCTAACTGTTTGCTCAAGGAATGGGAGAGAAGAAAAGACAGTCCTTGGTGGGAATGTGAACTGGTGCAGCCACTCTGGAAAACTGTGTGGAGGTTCCTCAAAGAGTTAAAAATAGATCTGCCCTATGACCCAGCAATTGCACTGCTGGGGATTTACCCCAAAGATACAGATGCAGTGAAACGCCGGAACACCTGCACCCCAATGTTTATAGCAGCAATGTCCACAATAGCCAAACTGTTGAAGGAGCCTCGGTGTCCATCAAAAGATGAATGGATAAAGAAGATGTGGTTTATGTATACAATGGAATATTACTCAGCCATTAGAAACGACAAATACCCACCATTTGCTTCAACATGGATGGAACTGGAGGGTATTATGCTGAGTGAAATAAGTCAGTCGGAGAAGGACAAACATCTTATGGTCTCATTCATTTGGGGAATATAAAGGATAGTGAAAGGGAATAAAGGGGAAGGGAGAAAAGATTAGTGGGAAATATCAGAAAGGGAGACAGAACATGAGAGACTCCTAACTCTGGGAAACGAACTAGGGGTGGTGGAAGGGGAGGTGGGCGGGGGGTGGAGGTGACTGGGTGATGGGCACTGAGGGGGGCACTTGTTGGGATGAGCACTGGGTGTTATTCTATATGTCGGCAAATTGAACACCAATAAAAAATAAATTTATATAAAAAAAGACAGCTCTTCAAACAGGATTCCAACTGACAAAGGCAGAAGGAACGAGGGAACCAGGAAAGCAATGTTAGGCAAACACTGTAGCAATCACTGTTAGAGGCAGAAGCTGTGGACGGCTGCTCGGATTAGTAACACAAGTATTATTTTTGCACGCGAGCTACTTGTTCATTACTAAGGAAAACTAGAAACTTCAGAGTGCAGAAATCTGACATTGCCCTGAGAGGCCTCAGTTAACATCACCAGGTATAAGACATATCATCGGGGCAGCCCAGGTGGCTCAGCAGTTTAGCGCCGCCTTTGGCCTGGGGCCTGATCCTGGGGACCTGGGATCACGTCCTGCATTGGGTTCCCCGCGTGGAGCCTTCTTCTCCCTCTGGCTGTGTCTCTGCCTCTCTCTGTCTCTGTGTCTCTCACGAATAAATGAATAAAATCTTTTAAAAAAAAAGACATATCATTGTGCACCCCCTGATATGATGCACAAGAAGGGTATAGCATCACTTCTGTGCTGTTTTTGTCCAAACTGCCCAAATCTAAGCAAGCAAAAAAAAAAAAATTGGATAAATCTGAATTAGGGACATTTCACAAAGTCACTTACCAGTGCTCTTCAAACTGTCAAGGTAATGAACGACAGAATGACAAACTGGCATGGATGGAAAAAACTAAGAAGATACAACAACTAAATATAATGTGGGATCCTGGATTGGATTGTGGAACGGTAAAGGGATATTTGTGAAAAATAACTGGTGAAATCAAAACAAAATCTACAGTTCAGTTCATAGCAGCAATGAGAATTTCCCAGTGTTCATGATTTTACCATGATCATGCAAGATGTTCACATTAGAGAAGCTGAGTGAAGGGTAAACAGAAAGTTTCTGTATCATCTTTAGAAATCTTCTGTAAATCAAAAATAATTTTAGGGGTACCTGGGTGGCTCAGTCTGTTAAGCATCCGACTCTTGATTCTAGCTCAGGTCATGATCTCAGGGTTGTGAGATCAAGCCCTACAACGGGCTCTGCACTGAGCATAGAGCCTGCTTAAGATTTTCTCTCTCCCTCTGCCCCTCTCGCCTTCACACTCACTCTCTCTCAAAAAAAAATTTTTTTAACACAAAAGTAAAAAAACAGTAATGTCATCTAATCAGCCTATTTTTAAACCTTGGCGCTTTCATGGAGCCCCTCCTTCTCCGACCCCACATGTAGTCAGTCCCCAAGTCCTGTCATGTTGATGCTTCAACCTTTTCAATATATCTCACATTTATCCTATCTTTTCCTAGTTCGGTCCCTATCATTTTCTTGAACTATGATAGCAATTTCCTATCTGATCTCCAGGTCTCCAGTGTCTCCCCTCCTTTATTCTAGTTCATAAATTATTGTCAGGTTCTCAATTATCTTAAAATAGGGCCCTCATCATATTATATTCCTCACTAAAATTTTCAGATGACCAATACAACACAATCACTATCAGAATCTCAGCTGATTTCTTTGTAGAAACTGACAAGCTAATTCTAAAATTCTTATTGAATTATAAGGGACTAAAAAAAAAAAAGAATTTTAAGAGACTCCAAATAGCCAAGACAAGTTGAAAAGAACAAGTAAAAGGACCCGCATTACTTGATTTCAAACGTCACTACAAAGCAGTAATAAAGACAGTGTGGTACTGGCATAAGGATAGACATAGTCTAACAAAATGGAGTTCAAAGTCCAAAAATAGACACAACTGATTTTCAACAAGGGTGCCAAGACCATTCAATGGGGAAATAGTCTCTTCAACAAATGGTGCTAATACAAGTGGATTTCCACATGCATAAGTATGGTTCTACCTCAGAACCACATGCAAAAATTAACTCAAATTCAGTCAAAGACCTAAATATAAAAGTAGAAACTATAAAATCCTTAAAAGTAATAATAACAGTAAATGTTCATGGTCCCAGATTTGGCAATAGATTCTTAGATGTGACACTGAAAGCATAAGCAACAAAAGAACAGGTAAATGGGACTTCATGAAAATCTTTTGATTCAAAGGACATTATTATGAAAAAAAAAAAAGACAACACAAAGAATGAGAGAAAATTTTTGCAAACCCTATCTCTGACAAGGGTCTAGTATCCAGAATACATAAGACTCTTAAAATTCAACGAAAAAATTACAAATCACCCAATTAAAAGTGGGCTCAAGATATGAGTAGAAACTTCTCCAAAGAGGACATCCAAATGGTCAATATGCTCATGAAAAGATGCTCAATATCATTAATCATTAGAGAAATAAAAAATCAAATCCACAAGGACATACCACTTCACACCCATAAGCAAGGCTAGAATAAAAAAGGACAATCAGAAGTGTTTGTGATGATGAGGAAAAACTGGAAACCTCATATGGGTGCACTTATTTTCTCATGCTTTGCTTTATTACACTTTGCAGATACTGCAGTTTTTACAAATGGAAGGTTAGCAGCAGACTTGCACTGAACAAGTCTAACCATGCCATTTTTCCAATAGTATTCACTTACTTTGTATCTCTGTGTCACATCTCAGTAATTCTTGCAATATTTCAAACTTTTTCATTATTTGTTAAGGTGATCTGTGATCAGTGATATTTGCAGTTACTGTATTGTTTTTTGAGTGCCACAAACTGTGCCTGTATAAGACCGTGAATTTTTTAAAGGATATTTATTTATTTATTTATTCTTTATAAATTTTTTATTGGTGTTCAATTTGCCAACATATAGAATAACACCCAGTGCTCATCCCATCAAGTGCCCCCCTCAGTGCCCGTCACCCAGTCACCTCCACCCCCCGCCCACCTCCCCTTCCACCACCCCTAGTTCGTTTCCCAGAGTTAGGAGTCTCTGATGTTCTGTCTCCCTTTCTGATATTTCCCACTCATCTTTTCTCCCTTCCCCTTTATTCCCTTTCACTATCCTTTATATTCCCCAAATGAATGAGACCATAAGATGTTTGTCCTTCTCCAACTGACTTATTTCACTCAACATAATACCCTCCAGTTCCATCCATGTCGAAGCGAATGGTGGGTATTTGTCGTTTCTAATGTCTGAGTAATATTCCATTGTGTACATAAACCACATCTTCTTTATCCATTCATCTTTTGATGGACACCGAGGATCCTTCCACAGGTTGGCTATTGGGAACACTGCTGCTATAAACATCGGGGGGCAGGTGTCCCGGCGTTTCATTGCATCTGAATCTTTGGGGTAAATCCCCAACAGCGCAATTGCTGGGTCATAGGGCAGATCTATTTTTAACTCTTTGAGGAACCTCAACACAGTTTTCCAGAGTGGCTGCACCAGTTCACATTCCCACCAACAGTGCAGGAGGGTTCCCCTTTCTCCACATCCTCTCCAACATTTGTGGTTTCCTGCCTTGTTAATTTTCTCCATTCTCACTGGTGTGAGGTGGTATCTCATTGTGGTTTTGATTTGTATTTCCCTGATGGCAAGTGATGCAGAGCATTTTCTCATGTGCCTGTTTGCCATGTCTATGACTTCCTCTGTGAGATTTCTCTTCATGTCTTTTGCCCATTTCATGATTGGATTGTTTGTTTCTTTGCTGTTGAGTTTAATAAGTTCTTTATAGATCTTGGATACCAGCCCTTTATCTGAGAGGTCATTTGCAAATATCTTCTCCCATTCTGTAGGTTGTCTTTTAGTTTTGTTGACTGTATCTTTTGCTGTGCAAAAGTTTCTTATCTTGATGAAGTCCCAATAGTTCATTTTTGCTTTTGTTTCTCTTGCCTTCATGGATGTATCTTGCAAGAAGTTACTGTGGCCCAGTTCAAAAAGGGTGTTGCCTGTGTTCTCCTCTAGGATTTTGATGGAATCTTGTCTGGATGACAGCACATCTGTTCACAATATGGTTTGCTGAATATTTTAAGCCTACTGTTGAGACATACTGCTCAGAAGGAAAAAAAAAAAGGATTCCTTTCGAAATATTCCTGCTGACAATGCACCTGGCCACCCAAGAGCTCTGACGGAAGCACACACAATTAATGCTGTTTTCATGCCTGCTAACACAACATCCATTCTGC
The DNA here is from genome assembly GCF_048418805.1 of Vulpes vulpes. Lineage (NCBI taxonomy): Eukaryota > Metazoa > Chordata > Mammalia > Carnivora > Canidae > Vulpes > Vulpes vulpes. The sequence continues at coordinate 80,056,753 of NC_132796.1, read as the reverse complement.
AGCCCATGGATCAAGGAGTCATTTTGAATTTCCAGTCTCTCCTAAGGCTATATAGCTGCCATAGATAGTGATTTCTCTGATGGATCTGGGCAAAGTGAATTGAAAACCTTCTGGAAAGGATTCACCTTCACAGACACCATTAAGAACATTCATGATTCATGGGACGAGGTCAAAATAACATTAATGGGAGCTTGGGAAAAGTTGATCCCAACCCTCATGGAAGACTTTGAGGGGGTCAAAACTTCTGTGGAGGAAGGAAGTGCAGGTACAAGGAAAAACGCAAGAGAACGAGAATCAGAAGTAGAGTCTAAAGATGGGACTGAGCTGCTGCCATCTCATCATCGGATTTGAATGGCTGAGGAGTTGCTTTTTATGGGTAAGCCAAGAAAGTAGTTTCTTGAGATGTAACAACTCCTGGCTAAAGACGCTTGAAGCATGTCAAAATGAAAGCAACAGGACTTAAAACCACCACCCTGATCAGTCAGCAGCCATCAACACTGAGGCAAGATCCTCTACCAGCAGGATTACAACTCACTAGAAGCTCAGATGGTTAGCATTTTTAGCAATAAAGTATTTTTTATTAAGGTATGTACATTGTATTTTTTAGACATAATGGTACTGCACACTTAGCAGACCATGACATAGTATAAACATAACTTTTATATGTATGGGGAAACCGACAAATTCATTTAACTCACTTTATGGTGATATTTGCCTCACTGCAGTGGTCTGGAATGAAACCCACGGTACCTCTGAGGTATCCCTGTATACTGCTGGTAGGGATGTAAAATGGCACCACAGTGTGACAAAATAGTCTGGCCGTTCCTCAAAAGGCTATACATAATTGTCATATGACCCAGCAATTCCTTTCCTATGTATATGTCCAAGAGAAACATTCCCATAAAAACTTAAACATGAATGTTCACAGCAGCCTTATTTATAAGAGCCAGAAGGTAGAACTAACTCACTCATCAGTGAGTGAATGGATAAACAAAATATGGTATATCCTCTCAATGGAATATTACTGAACCATTAAAAGGAGTGAAGTAGGGGCTTCTGTGTGGTTCCATCAGTGAAGCATCTGCCCTCAGCTCAGGTCATGATCCTGGGGTCCTGGGATTGAGCTGTATGTCATGTTCCCTGCTCAGTGGGGAGCCTGCTTCTCCCTCTCCCTCTGCCTGCTGCTCCCCCTGCTTGTGCTCTCTCTTTCTCTCAAAGAAATAAAATGTCATAGATAATAGATAGATAGATAAATAGATAGATAGATAGATACATACATACATACATACATACATAGATAGGGTGAAGTACTGATCCAGGCAACAACAGGGATGAACCTTAAACATATACTAAGTGAAAGAAACCAGTCCATGAAGGACCATACATTATCTGACTCCACCACTTGGAAATGTCCAGAACAGGCACATTCTATAGAATGTCCTCTATAGAGCAGGGAGGTGGGGAAGAACAGATAAGGGTGAGATGGCTAAATGATATGGAACTTCTTTTTCACGTGATGCAAATGTTCGAAATTGTAGTGACAGCCATACATACCTGTGAATACACTAAAGACCACGGACTGAACACTTTAAATGGGTAAATGGTACAGTAAGAAAATTCTATCTCAATAAACTATTAAAAAAAATTTTTGGATGGCTCCTTAATACTTGTTTAACGAAGTCCAAACTCCTTAATTTGGCTTCCAAGTCTCCTCCCCCACCATCATATGACAACCCCCCACACACACACACTTCTTCACATGTCTTTCTATGGAAGGAAAATGAATTCTTTGCCATTACCCATATACCCCACCATTCAGTTTCCCATCTGCCTTCCCTCTTGCACTTCCCTTTCCCCTGGAACTCTGTCCTCACAATCTATTTTCCCATGTTTATTTCCTGTGTCTTTCATAAAACCCAGTTCAACTGCTCCCTCCTATGCAAATCTTTCCCCATTCTTCAACCTGCATATAGTAGGCTGACAAAAAAAATGATTTCCTGAAAGAATGAAGTTCAGTAGGAAGGACTACCACGTCTAAACTGCAAGCAGTGATGCAGGACTCTCCAAAGGCTGAAGATACTGCCAGAGGATAATCCCATCAAAGCCACAACTGCACTTCTCTCTTCCTTTCGGAGTTGCAGTTTACTGCTTCAGCCCCCTTACTAAGTCCCTGAGAAAGTTCCAAACTGCTACTCTCCACCTTTCCCAAAAACCCTGCCCTTGATGAAAAAAGCACTGACATTATGCTAGGGCTGCCGAGTACAGCTGTGTAGGTTGTGCACTGCACAACCCTAGTGGCGCCATTCAATTATAGTCTATGTGAATGGCACCCTCTCCTAGGGTTGTGTAGTGCAAAGCCATTCGTGGCAGCCCTGCTTTAGAAACATCAGTAGGTCGGTCCCCAGATGTCTCAGTCAGTTGAGCCTCTGCCTTTGGCTCAGGTCATGATCCCAGGGTCCTGGGATCGAGCCCCATGTTGGGATCCAGAAGCCTGCTTCTCCCTCTCCCTCTGTTTTCCCCCTGCTTGTGCTTTCTTGCTCGCTCTCTCCTTTCCTCTCTCAAATCAATAAATAAAATCTTAAAAAAGAGGAAAGCCAAAAAGAATACTCAATGAGAGAATCACTGTTAACTATACTGCTATTGAGAAGTGAATATTTTCCAATTCTTATCAAGAAGAATAAAAAACACAGAAAAAGAACATTGTCATAGCAGGCACACAGTATTTGCATGGAATTAGAAAACAGAAACATCCGGGAGAAAAATTGTCATTAATATTTTCCCAGCTGTGGAGAAAAAGAGGATACATGTTTTGATCAATACAGTGGCATGATGTACCTACATTGTCTCTATTGAAACCCTTCAACCCCTGTTAGGTTCTGATTTTAGGTACCTAAAACAAGTCCCTGGTTAATATCACTTCGGGAACCTAGCTATCAAGAATGATATGACTGATAGACTCAAGCATCATGTCTCTACGTAGGTCCCTTCCCCATCATCAATCCATTCTTCCACCTTGTCATTTATCGTGAAGTCTTGTGAAGTCTTCTGTAAGGTTGCAGAGTATGAAGCCAGCCTCCCTGAATGTGCTGCTAAAAATCAGGCACTGAACACACAAATCAAGTTGCAGACTCTGGACTCACATCAACTCCACTGAGGCACAGATACCCTCTAAAGCTCAGCCAGAGCAGCCAGCCAGCGAGCCCCCCCCCCCCCGCCCCCAGGCAAACTGCAAGTAGTGATGCAGGATGCCCCAAAAGGGGAATTATAAAGGGCTAGAAATATTAGCTGTAAAGACTGGTGAGCTGCTGGTCGAGACTATATATGCCCGGCCCTGACTTGGTTTCTCTTTTTCTTGGGCCCTCACTCCAGCAAAGTTCAGCCTCCTACGGCCACATTTCATTCCACATCTCCTCCTGCCTCCAGAGACTTCCTGGATCACCAACCAAAACTTATCTTTCCTTTTCTGAACTGCATTTGTGCTTACTGTAAGGAATACTTACAGTGCTATACATTCATCACTCCAGTGGTCTCCCACTATGGTTAATAATAATAATAGAAGCAGCAGTAATAAGAGTAATGGAAGTACCTGTGCCTGGCCCTGTGTTCAGCACCTTCTGTGTATTGTTTCATGTATTCCTTCCTCACAGCCACCCTAGGAGATGAGGGCTATTTCCCACCCCGCCCCTGTTTACATAGGCAGAAACTGAGCTAATAAGGAAAGTAACTTGTGTAAGTGCACACAACTAATAAGTACATGTAAGAGTCAGGTTTTGAACCTGGGACTGTCCAATTCCAAAGATCATGTTCAGAGCCAATGCTGCATCCTGTCTCCCCTATATGATTACTTTGCCTTTTAAAGAGGTGACTCTGCCTCCGCTCCTCAAAGTGTGTAACACAATGACAGATACATAAAAGTTTCCCAGGAAACACGTGCAAATGTGACTCTGCTCCCTGGTCAGACCCCAGCTGAGGACACCAGCTGGAAGAGAAGGGAAGAGGGGTAGTGTGGACAGAGAGGTCCAACCTTTTAAGGAGCCACAGGGAGTCCGCCGCCTCTGACCCATTTAAGAGAGGATCATGCTGCTGACTTGACCTCAATCCTAGAAAAATATTTAGAATAGAATGACCTGGTTGTCTTAAAACACTTCCAGACAACTCTGAGGGAACAGAGCCTAAGCCAACCCCATGGGAGGGATGGAGGGTATCCAGTTCCCCGCAGGAAGGAGACCAACTATGTCAGGGTCACAACCACATGGGCCAACAAACATTTGCAGAGCTCAGCAACCGAGAAGCTACCTGACCGTGGTCAAGAATCTTGGAGGGTGGGAGGCGAAATAGGAGCATTTTTTTTAAATTAATTTTTATTGGTGTTCAATTTACCAACATACAGAGAAACACCCAGTGCTCATCCCGTCAAGTGTCCGCCTCAGTGCCCGTCACCCATTCCCCTCCACCCCCCGCCCTCCTCCCCTTCCACCACCCCTAGTTCGTTTCCCAGAGAAATAGGAGCATTTTTAAAGGAGGAAAGTTTTTCCAATTTCCTTGAGCCCCAGTTTTTGTCAACTTTAAAAATAGGAGTGAAGATACCTACCACTTACAGGGCTGCTAAGGTATAAAATAAGAACGTAAAACAAGTATCGAGGGCCTGCTGCCTGTGTCTGTTTGTCCTTGCCAGGGTTCTGGGCTCACAAAGAGATGTAGTACATAGTTCCTGGCTACAAGAAGTTCACAGTCCATCTGCAAACATCTTCTGATCTATAATACTGCTAGCACTCGAACAACCAGTGAGAAAGCTGGCCGGTGGATGACCCTAACTTCTGGCAAGGCCATTTTGTCATGTGAAAATTCTGGTGGGAAAGAAGAAACTCGCCAGCAAGGATCAAGGCTGGGGAGTCATGGCTTTGCTTCCAATCTCCTGTCCACACCTCTGTATTAGAAGACTGGGGAAGGGAACTCTCACTCACTATTTGGAAAGCAATGCATGTAAACCCTGTTCTTTTCCTTCATCACATTACCATTTCTTACTTTATAGCAGCTGTGTTTTATTTTTTTTCTTCAAATGTCCATCTTCCCTGCTAGGCTATCAGCTCTTGGAGGGTGGTGGCTGTGTGCTGGTCCTTATTAAATACCCAGAAGCTAACACAGTACCTGGAACATAGGAGATGCTAAACAAATACTTGTTGGATGAATCAATGAAATGGCCACATAGATGTCCCTTGGTATATGGGCTACACTTGGTCACTCTAAAATACCCAAGCCTTGTTTATGCATAGAGTGCCTCTCAAGATTTCTCAGCAACTGGTAATGGTGGTTTGTTTCCAGAAAGAAGAAATAGTGGGGAAGGTGGAGGTTGGAAGGAATCCTACATCCTATTCAGTTCCTTTCAAATTGTTTTGAGTCTTTAAATAACTAATTGAACATAAAACCTGCAGGGAACACATGCTGATAATGGTTAATCTCTGGGAGATAGACTTCTCAGGGGCTTTTTATTTGTCATGTGTCCTATTCTTATAATGTGGCAGGCTTGGATCGGGAACATGCATTGCTTTCATGATAAAATCGCACGATAAAAAGGCAATTTTGCAAAGAACAGAGATATGGTGCCTAGCTCTGCTAACCACTTGGGGTATGAAAAGGGAGGCAGCTAGAAGTTGGGGTGGGTTCAAAAACCCAAAAAGCTTTGTCCCAACTGCACTGGGGGAGTGAAACTCCTCCCCATAGATAAGCTCCTTCTTCAAGCAACTGGAAAGATTTATTTTAATCCCTGAGATGGCCTCAAGCCACTGTTTAACAGCCTAGACACCAAGCCAGCTAGATAATTGGATTTTTTTTTAAGGGAAGGTGTCGCTCTTTTGTCTGTGGTGGTAATGACAGGGCACTCACAGTGGGCTTCTAACTCCTTAAGCTTTTCTGATCCCATCTTCTAAGCAGGAAAAACTAAAGTATAGAAAAGTTGACCCTGCTTCAACAGCCCAGAACCCAGGTATTCATTGGACTTTACTGTGAAAATTCAATGGTTCTAAATGCTGAGTGTGGATTAGATTCGTCCAATCTAAGGCAATTCCTTGAAAATTAAATACCAATGCCTGGGGCCCATTCTTCAAGACCCCACTCACCTAGTTGGGCAGGGGGCCGAGCAGAGTCATTGTAGACCATCCTAGGGGATTTTCATTGTACAGCCACATTTGCCAACCACAGTTCTCCCCACTGCTGACACAAGCAGCCCAGTAGCCTTGAAGAGACAGTCCTTACTCAGTATTTCTAAAACTCTCCTTCCTTTGAGCAGGATATTCCCCCTCAAAAAAAAAAAAAAAGGCAGGCTGAAAAAGTCTGTAACCAAGACAACAGGCTGGGAGCACAAAGAGATAGGTCTTCTGTGATTTGAAACCAAAGGAAGCAGAAGAAGACGAGCAGAGCAGGCTGAACACAGATGCTGAGTAATGGACAGAAAGGTAAAGTTTAAGAAAACATGGTGTGTGAGCCAGCGCTCAGATGGTGGCACCTCAAACTCCTGTTTCATCATCCGAACTGGGTGCCTTGACAGAGGCTCTTGAGATAGAAAACAATGTGGGCACTCGGGTGGCTCAGTGGGATAGGCCTGCCTTCAGCTTAGGTCATGATCCCAGGGTCCTGGGATTGAACCCTGCACCAGGCTCCCTGCTCCGCGGGGAATCTGCTTCTCCCTCTCCCTCCGCTCCTCCCCCCTACTCATGCTCTCTCTCAAATAAATAAATAAAATCCTAAAAAAAGGGGGGGGGTGTAGAAAGCAACCCTGAATTAGCAAACTATATCCTTAAAGAACATACTTTCTCCAGAATCCCACTTGGGGTGAGGGAAGGCAGGATTGGGAACCTCTGCTTTGGTGTAGGTTACAAACTAGTTTTTGTCCTCCAATCCCTCTCTCCCTTCACTACCTGCCCTGACCCTGTAGCAAAGCAGGGAGGACAATGAAACGTGAAATCCACATGTGCTTGGTTTTGTAAAAGAATGCTCTAACTCCATCTGTGCTCTGACCATGGAGCTCAGGTTTTGTTCCCAAGAAGCAGGGAAGCACGGAGATGGATAAAAGGGTTGGGGCCTCTGCAAATTCAAAGGCACAGAGTTGGCCTTTTGTTCTCCTTTTCAGGCAGGGTCTATTCTGGAAAGCACACATCAAAAGGAAAATTCAGCCAGCAATGAGCTGAAATTGAACAAAATGTGATGAGGCCTAAGGGGAAGGAAGAGAAAGAAAGAAGAGAGAAGAAGGAAAAAAGGGCTTTTCTTTGCCAGAGGGGCTCTTTTCTGAAAACTGCCTCGAATTACAGTGCTTTCCACATTTGGTTCACTCCAGGAAGCTTTGCATTGTACCTAGAACCAAAACGCTTTTTGCCACATGTTATAAGGAAGAACTGAGGCAGATGCAAATGGCCCAGAATTTAGGGGTTTGGTAGACACAAGGGAGAAGGAAATGCATGACTCTGGGAGGAACTCTTCTTTTTTTTTTTTTTAAATATTTTTTTAAATTTTTTTATTTATTTATGATAGAGAGAGAGAGAGAGAGAGAGAGAGAGAGAGAGAGAGAGAGAGGCAGAGACACAGGCAGAGGGAGAAGCAGGCTCCATGCACCGGGAGCCCGATGTGGGATTCGATCCCGGGTCTCCAGGATCGTGCCCTGGGCCGAAGGCAGGCGCTAAACCGCTGCGCCACCCAGGGATCCCTGGGAGGAACCCTTCTAAGCACATTCTGTTTCTCTTGGTCCAGACAGATGAGAGTTTAATTCAGAGTAATGTGGAAGCAGGGCCCTCCCACCAGCACCCCCAACAAGCAAAACTGCCGTGAGCAAACTGTTAGTGGCTGGAGGGAATACAAAACCATACGGTGACCTTTTCTTAAAGGGACTCTAGGAATGGTGTCTTCCTTTATTATTTATTAGGATAAGGATCCACTGGTCTCTGGAGGATTTGGAGTGGCCCGATGGCAGGACGCTTGGCTCTGACGAGCCTTTGAGCTTTTTGGCTTCTGGCTTTATGATTTTTTTTTTTTAATTAGCCATGTGCCAGAGGTTTCCTTCACCACAGGGAGAAATAACTAGCCTGATGGGGTCTCCCGAAGCATGGCCTCCTGGAAAGCACACATAAGTCATTCAGACACTTATTTCTGCAAGAATCACACATAAGTCATTCAGACACTTATTTCTGCAAGAATCCAACCCTGAGTCACACACCTAAACCTGGAAAAGCACTCCTTTCCCTTCCTCTCCAGAGGCCAACAGATGGGCCTTTCTCCTAAATGCTTTTGAACTTCACTTCTGTGACCCATTAGGCCATGTCCTTTCATTAAGTCCTTTGGTAGCTTCTATTCTGAGCAGAAGAAACCCACAGGAGTCCCAACAAGAAGTGCAAATAACATTTAGCAACAGGTATTTAAGGCACTATATAATTTTTAATAGCCAAAGCAGGGCCCCAAACCAAATGGCCTGCAGGCTCCTCCTGGCTTTGCCAAACTTCATAAAACTAACAACAGAAGCAACATTTTAGCAAATCTTGTGCCTACCAATTAAATGCTCAGTGGTATAAAAAAAATCTAAGTGGTTATTATCATTGCACCAGCAGAGCGATTTTGGCCAGTCGCATAATCAAGAAATACCCACTGAGCATTCAGTCGTGTTCTACACTCACTACAGATGTGGGATTCTAGAAAAATGAAAAGCCATCTGTTACGTCTGAACTCCACAAGAAATGCCTTGGGTAAACTGTACTCCCTGAGTTCCCCTCCAGGCACAGCAATAATGAGCTAAACCTAGAGTACAGAATGTACTTGCTGTATTACCTCATTTTCCTCTTTCCCCCAAGCCAGGCCCCAGCAATGACCCTGGTCAAGTGACTGGAGACGGCCTCCAACATCCGTAGACAGACAAGTTGTTGCAGGGCAGGCAGACTTTATATTCAGAGAATATCTACTTCTTGAAGAAAATGCAATGGCCTGAGAAGGAGAAGCCCAAGTGGTAATCCCAAAGCAGATACTAGCTAGTGGGCCAAAGACCTGCCCTCTCCAAATCTCTGAGCCCATGTCTGTAAGAGGCTAGGACTAGACTGGTGCTTTTCTCGGCAAATTTTAGCAGCCATGGGTAGATGTCCTCAGGTGAGAGGGGTGGGGCAAAGTGATTTATTATGAATAGTGGTTAAAACACTGAAGTTTGCAAATGATTCACATATGCATTCCTCTGCCTGTTCTCCCCCTGATGGTTTGCTTCCTGGCTCACATTCCTTTAACACTCTCTTCAGTTGGAGAACAAAGGTAAGTTAGAGACAGCATTGAGAATTCTGCATAGCCTATTACCTTCTTATTGATGTGGCCCTTAGCTGAGTCTGTTGAACCTGGGAAGATCATCCATTATATGCTCAGCAGCCACAAAAGGGTTGTGAACCCCTAGATTAAATGATTCATTCACTTGCCACACAGTTATTAAGAACCTGCCAGATACAAGGCTAAGTGGTGGGGATAATGCAGCAATTAACAGACATGGTTGTTGCTTTTTTGGAGTTTTCAGTCTGACAGGAGAGAAGAGAAATGACATGAAACAAACAAATCATCCTATAAAATAAAACTTGTGATCAGAGTTCTGAGAGCCTGTAACAGAGCCATCAACTGGGTAGCAGGCAAGGGGGTAAGGGGGTTTTCAGGCAGTGGGAACAGCATGGGTAAAAGTTTCCATGGCCCAAATGTGACACAGACAAGTCTAAGGGACTCAAAGTAGCTCCTTTGCCCTGGATCATAGAGAATGCCAGGGGAAACATGGTGCCTGGCTGGCTCAGTTGGTGGAACATGCAACTCTTGATGTTAGAGTCATGAGTTCAAGTCCCACACTGGGGACAGAGCTTATATAAAAAAGAGGAAGGGGGGGAGGAAGAGAAGGGAAAGGAGGAAGGGAGGAAGGAAGGAAGGAGAGGGAAAGAGGGGAAAGGAAGGAAAGAAGGGAGGACAGAATGGGGGGAGGGAGGGAGGGAGAGAAGGAGGAATACTGAAGAAAGAGAGAGGTGGGGCGGGGGTGGAGGAGGGAGATGCTGCAGAGATGAACAGAAACTAGATCATGGAAGGCCTAGGAAGCCAGGTAGAGGATTTTGAACTGTATCCTCTCACCATAAGACCCTAGGATTCTGCTCATAGACTGAAGCTAGGATGTGTGTTTAGCACCACAGGCCTGAAACCCTGGTGCTTTTTCCCATTAAAAAAAAAAAAAAAACACTGTCAGGAAACGTCATTAGGGGCTGGGGACTGTACTTCCATTCTACTCCATATTAAATAGACTTTTGCCAGCTCGTCTGGGAACCTGACCCCCAAGTATGCTGTGTCCATGGGAAAATGCTATCTGAATTCTAAACAGACTTCCAAAGAAACTTTTGGAACAAAACCCATTCAACAGTTGTTTGGGAATGCCTGGAAAGCAATGAAATACAGGACCTTGCTTTACTCCACAGAACCAGTGTTTGGGGAGGTGGGGGGAGACTGAACACTCTAACCACAGTCTTAAAATAAACACAATATCCTCATTTTGATTAGGAGGGTTATATTTAGGTACAATCACTGAATGGCATCATGCAGTTCCTATTTATATATTTAAATTACCACAAAACCTCAAATATGTTGGCGATGACTAGCTATCTTTACTCTAAATAGACAATGCAGAAACAGAGAAGAGGGGGGGTCTCTTTAGAAGGAAACAAGAAAACCAAGCCTATAGCTTACACACAAATCATCCTACATCTCTGCTTAACCAACTCTCAGTCCTCAAGACAGTAATTCAACAAGTGTTTGAGGGTTGAGTACCATCAAATTTTGTACAGTTGTGGCACTTCCATCCTTCTTCATGGTCCTTTCAATGGAGAATCCCTATCTATACTCAAAAAAAAAAACACCCCATGGCACCTACCATGCCCCACTTCCCCCACCCCCTCGCAGGTCTACTAACAGTGAGGGAAAACAGAAGTGTTGGCAATTTCCCAGAACTACCCACCAAATCCCTGCGGGCCATTTTATAGATTGGCCATTCTCAAAGTTGGGTGTGCATAAATATTACCTGGACAGGAGTGCCTCACAATTCAAAGTCCCAAGGCAATTCCCTGCCCCATACCTGGATTCAATAGGTCTGATGTGAGGCCCAGGAATCAGCATTTTTAATAAGCACCACTACCCCATGCCACACACACACACACACACACACACCTGGATGTAAGTGGCTCAAGGACCAAACTTCAAGAAACTCCATTGGAGATACCTTAACTAGCTGAGTCCCAAATCCTGAACTGAGAATAATGGTTGCCAGTCAGGAAACTGGCTGGCTCTGACACCAAACACCGGTGAAGGGTAAAATAAATGGGAGAGGAAAAGCCAGCATCCCAGTCAACTTGCCCCCAACTACATTTAAGTCTTTAAGAAAATCCCTTATTTTTACTTCAATCAAGCAGATGGCATCACCCTTCCGCTAATGTCCTACAGGCACCAGTAAAGGAACTTAAGAGGGACCTTTTAGAAGGAAGGTATAAAAAGTGGGAGAAGAAACAATGTTAATTTGCTTGGCCCTGCCCCAGCTTTTTTGAGCCTCCTTACCTCTTCTGCTAGTTGGTTTCCATTTCTGAAACTCAGCACTGATGTGGCAGGGAAGAGAGGCCAAGATGGGGCAGTCTTCTATTATTCACATTAATGCTTTCCTCTATTACATGAATAATCAAGAGTTGACTGGAAAGAGGAATAAATCAAAGGCAAATATTCCACTGAGAGGTTACATAGGATAAAGAAGGCCCCCTGTTGGTTGAGAGCTGTGAGGTGATAAATGAACAGTCAGGATCCCTGCCTCTTTCCATTCTCACCATTTGCCAGGAACACAGATTTAAAGCTCGTATGTCAGCACCGAGCTTGAGAGAAATAATGAGGTATCTGTGTTTTTCCACTGCTCCCCATAATACCTAGAATAGACTTTGGCACTTAATGTTAACACTGAATTTTAACCAACTGTTGTCGACTTGCCCACAAAGTCTACAGCCTGAAGGGTCAAGGCCTAGATCTGAAGTGATTATTTATTTTATTTTCTTGTAGTAAGAACATTTAATGTAAGATCTACACTCTTAACAAAGTACACAATACAGTATTGTTAACTATAGGCACTATGTTGTATGGCAGATCTCTAGAACTTGTTCATCTTGTAGAACTGAAACTTTATGCCCATTGATTCGCAATTTCCCAGCCCTCCATAATGCCTAGTAGCCACCATTCTACTTTTTGATTCAAGGAGTTTGAGTCTTCAGATGCTTCCTATAAGTGGAATCATCTAGTATTTATCCTTCTATGACTGGCTTTATTCAGTTAGCATATTATACCCAAGGTTCATCCGTGTCCTAGGATATGACAAGATTTCCTCCTTTTGGAAGGCTGAATAATATTCCTTTGTACATACATATTCTTTATCCATTTATCCACCAATGGACATTTAGATCATTTCCTACATCTTGTCTATCGTGAACAGTGCTGCAGTGAACACTGGCAGGCTAGTATCTGAGATCACGATTTCAATTATTTTAGATAAATGCTGAGAAGTGGGATTGCCAGGTCATATGACAGGTCTTTTTTTTTTAATTTCTGGAGATACCTCCATACTGTTTTTCCATTGCAGCTGCACCATTTTGCATTCCCACCAACAGTGTATGAGGATTCCAGTTTCTCTACATCCTCACAAAACCTTAAATCTTTTTCTCTCCACTATTATCAAACCATGAAAGACAAGAAGGGTTGGTCTGGCCATTTTTATTGTTAAGAAAAGAATCTTATTCCAGCTGGCTCAAGAAAAGGGAGGTTTATGATGAGAAACAGAAACAGGTATCCCATGAGAATCCTAGTGCAGGAGAAAGCTTGGCCTCAGGAGAACTGAAAGGTGGTTCTGGGTTCAATGGGGAACAGCTCCTCTGTCTCTTGGGGCACCTCTATTCCTCTTGGTAGCTTATTCATGTTACTCATGGGTCCTGTCTCCTAACTCCAGCATAGACATGGCCTACATAATGCTCCCCTCCCTATCATCTTTTGGCTCTTGTCCCTGTTGTGAACCGCCTTACTAAGTCTCTCAACTTCATGATTCTAACTTCCAAGGAGAGGAGTATGTTGGCCCAGCTCATCTTGTCAAACCTATGTTGCTTGCCAGGTGACAGACAGGCTGTTTTAGGGACAGGTGGCCAACTCTTAGTCCAATCAACCCAAGCCAGGGGTGGGCAGGTTCTCTGGAACATATGGCTGCTGCCTCCCAGCACAGCTGGCACAGAACAGTTTGCCTTTGGAGGGGATTATGGGCCAGAAGGCACAGTAAAACATAGATGGTACAAGCCTGATGCTTAGCATGTAATTTGAAAGATAATGGCATGTCCATTCATGAGCTTCAAACACCCATATTCTTACCTTTTTGGTTAGGAAGAATGATAGCCTCTAACCCCATCCCAAACCTCTTCGCCCTCTGCCCCTACTAAACCAACTTCTCCAAGCTGGTAGAAGAAGGCACATATGTTATATTTCAGGAGGAAAACACAATGCTGTCAACAATCTGAACAAGGGGTAGTGGAAGGGGATGTGGGTGGGGGGAATAGGGTGACTGGGTGATGGGCACTGAGGTGGGCACTTGATGGGATGAGCACTGGGTGTTATACTGTATGTTGGCAAATTGAACTCCAATAAAAAATATACCAAAAAGACCCAATCTGAGGTAAGGAAGAAAGGGGAAGAGAGCATGAGATAAACGAGTGCTTATCAACTGCTGCCACTGGCCTTTGGCCCATCTCTGGGCAGGCTTCTGGTCAGTTCACTTTACACCCTATGATCATCTTATCCTTCCTCTAAGTTTCTCCCAGTGCCATGTGAAATCAGCGTTCAATGTTAACTAGAACAAGGCAGGCAGGCAGGCAGCATCACAAACTGACAGATGGCAATTGGGAGCTTATCATTCTTGGATTATTTCATTCCCTGGAATGGGTACTTGCCGGAGAATAAAGCATGTTATTTTGACAGCCACCTAATAATGGCTGTCAGACACTTCTACTACTTCTACCCTTCCCCTAGATAACCTTCCTTTTCCTATCAATCCTCAGTTGCAACAATGATAAATGCCTCGCCGGATAAAGTCAATTGGAGTTTTGCTAGTGACAAGTGCCTGGACAGAAGAGAAAACAAACACAACCATTGAGAATACTCAGAAACCGACAAGTCTGAACAGTTAAGAAAACCTGGTGGTGGCCATCGTGCAAAGCCAGTAACAGATGAAGAGGAATTCAAAGGCTGTGCTGCCATGAAGACAATGTTTCTCCAAATCAGACTAGAGCCTACTGGAGTTGGAGAGCTTTTTTTTTTTTTTTAAAGATTTTATTTATTGAGAGAGAGAGACAGCAGGAGTCAGGGGAAAGGAGGAGGGAAGAGGAGAGGGAGAAGCAGACTCCCCTGCTAAGCAGGGAGCCCAATGTGGGGCTCAATCCCAGGACCCTGAGATCATGACCTGAACCAAAGGCAGACACCCAACTGACTGAGCCACACAGGCACCCCTGGAGATGAAGAGAGTCTAAATAGGGTCTCAAAAGATCAGAAATGTAGAATCACCATATTGTCCACCTGAAACTAATATAACACTGTATCTTAGCTATACTGGAATTAAAACTAAAAAAAAAAAAAAAAAAAAAAGTAAAAAGACCAGAGCTGCAAAGCCATGAAGACATGTGAAAGGATTTAATGTGTACTCTTATCTCACCACTATCCTTAAGGGGCTGAAGAGATTTCCTGTAACTCTTAACACTGATTATCATCTTATCATTCCAGGTAAGTTCTGGTAGCTCTGGAGCAGGGAGCAGACAGAATGATGTGGTTTTAGGTACCCAACAGCGGTTACCAACTTTTTTGTGCCATGTGCTACCTATCATCCCTTCTTCAAAATAGTCCTTTACCATCCCTTACACTTCTGTCACATGAGGGATACTAGATAGCCAAGATAAGGAATGAGATAGGTCTCTATGCACTGGTGTCCAACTATGTTGTCAAGTGAAAAAAGCTTCCAATTGTAAAGCATCATCCCATTTTTGTAAAACAATAAAGGTGTCAGGAAAAGACATAATAAATGCCAGCTGTTAATGATCATTTCTGGTGGGTGGAATTCTGGAGGATTTTCACTTTTTCTTTTTGGCCATTTCTGATTTGCTTAAGTTTTCCTTATAAAACATATGTGAGGTTTTTTTTGGTGGGGGGGATTGTGTGTTTTTTGCAATCCAGCAAAGGATATTTTGAACTCCCACAGTTCAATACATGGTACAACCATGGCTTTAGCTTTTACTTCCAGTTTGAATAGATTTTAGGAAAGATGGAGGGTACAAAGTAACAAGTGTCTCTGGGGTTAGAAGAAAGTCATTCGCTCTGTTTATGGTAGTCGGCACTTAGTAAGTAAGTAAATCCCCTGAATAGGACAGAAGGCAGTGACACATGTATTAAACACTTGGAACATGTCTAGCATGTGACAAGCTCAACAAATGGTAGCTTTTCTTACTTCCAATGAGAGAGCTTAAGTATTGTAATTGAAAATTATATTCATTTACTTTTAGTTGTAATGTCTACAAATTCATTTTAAATACTTTCAACATAGACACTGTGACACGTCCGTGTGTGTGTGTGTGTGTGTGTGTGTGTGTGTGTTAGTTTCACTCTACACTGTAGGGTGTGTGGTTAACATTCAGTGGTGTGCTGGAAGCCCAATAGCACTTGCTAGCAAGACTTGATTGTGCACATTCTCCTCCCACTCCTTTATTACTTTAATAACAACAGATTGGTAACTTGAAATGGACCATGGAAATTGGCAAACGCTCTAAATCAGTGCTTTAAAACATTTACCAGAACACTGCAGCTAACATCTGAAAAGCCCTACTTGAGAATACAAACTCCAGGGGTGATTAGTTAGTAACTAAAATCTCTAATCAAAGCCCACAATTGTAAACTCCACAGTAAAACAACAAACCATTCAGTTTTTAAAAAATGGGCAAAGGATGTCAACAGACATGTCTCCAAAGAAGATATGCAAATGGCAGAAACACAGAAAAAAGTGCTCAACATCATTAGTCACTGGCGAAATACAAAACAGCACCCACAATGAGATACCACTTCGCACCTACTAGGATGGTGAGAATTTGAAAAATGGAAAATAAATGCTGGATCGTATATGAAGAACTTAGAATCCTTGTACATTACTGGTGGGAGTAACAAATGGCTCAGGTGTTTGTGAAACTATTGTGCAGCTCTCAACAAGCTAAACATGGGATTGCCATATGACCCAACAATTCCACTCCTAGGTATACAACCCCCAAAATTGAAAACAGGGCGTCAAACAGACACTTGTAAGCCAGTGTTCATTGCAGCAGTATTCACAATAGCCAAAGAAAAATAAGCCAAGTGTCCATGGGCATATGAGTGGATAAACCAAATGTGGTATATTCACAAAGTATCATTTAGCCTTAAAAAGGAACAAAATACTAATATATGCCACATGCATAAGCCTTGAAAACGTTATGTGAAGTGAAATAAACCAGACACAAAAGAACAGATGTTGTATAGCTCTACTTCTATGAGGTACTCAGTTAAGTACAGTCTTAGAGACAAAAGGTGGAACAGTGTTTCCCAGGTGCTGTGGAAGGAAGCAATGGGAAGTTATTGGGTACAGAGTTTCTGTTTGGGGTGATGAAAAAGCTTTGGAAACAGATAGTGTTGATGGTTGCAGAACACTGTGAAGCCACCGAATGGTGCACTTATACAAATGGTTAAAATGGCCCATTTTATGTCATATATATGTTTCACCCCCATTTTAAAAAATGAATAATACTCCAAAAACCCTGAACTGTGTACTTTAAATGAGTGACTTATATGATATGTGAATTATATCTCAATAAAGCTATTTATTTTGAAAAGCCCACAAGCAGGTAATGGAGAATCTGAGGGGACAGGGGGTGATGGAAACAATTCTTGATCTTGATCATGGTGTATGCCTTTGCCAAAACTCACATAACTGTAGCCTAAAAAGAAAGCAAAATATACCTTAATTGTTTTTAATGGAAAAAAAGCCACACTCAAATGCTTCAGCTCTAAAACCCTTCAGATGGCTTGTTAATTACAACAATGGATATTAGAAATCCTACTTCATTGGGGAATGTCTTGGTGTTTGAGATAGGTAAATCAATTAGAAATATCATTCAGGTACTCCCACCCTTGCATGAATTGGATAGAAGACTCTAGTGGGCCCAAGGTCCTTCACCCCTTTGGAATGACACCTTAGGCTCAGGAGATGCAACAAATCTTATGCTCTGACACTTAATTTGAATGTGCCCTTTAGTGAGAAGGTAAGCTGAATCCTACCACTAGAATATTGCCACATCTACCTCCAGGGAACCTTTCACCCAAGAGTGGTTGGAAATAAGAAGAGAGGGAACGTCTTCTGGGCATAGAGATCAGGTTAAACGACTGTTTTCTGCCTGTTAAATAATGTTTCTGTGGCAAAATTAGATCTGAATTGCTTTCACTATAATATATTGGTTGTGGGGAAGAAACCTACCTCTTAACCACCAGAGATACCAATGATACCAACCAAAATAGAATCTCAAAACTGTGGACAGCCAAACTGGATTAGGTCAATTTGCAACAAAAACTTTTGAGACTTCTATACAAACAGGGGTGTGTCTGATCTGAGAATTCACTTCAAGCAAAATCCAACCAAAGGATTTTTTTTTTTAAAAAGTCTACCTTCCCATTCTGGCTGTATGGCTAGCAGGGATGAGGGAATGTGCATTGTTTATGTTTGATACTCATTTACAAGGTCATACTATTAAATGGATTTGTTTCATGGAAAGATTTCCTATTTGATCTGTTGTTTGCAGAGGTGTTTTCCTAAGAGTCAGAGCCAAAATTCACAATATGGATCCGCCAGGGCAGGGGAGTGGGGGGAGGGGAGGATATCTAGCAGTGGCAACTCCCTCACTCCAGCTTAAAGTCAGGACCCAAATGTCAGTTTTCATGTATGTCCTCTAGCCTCAAGAAGCAAAGGGGTCTTAGCACCTCAACCCAAGCAGCTGGTAGCCTCTGATGGTGGGTGACCACAGCAGGAAGGAAATTCAACTAAACAAGAGAATGTGAGGACCAGTAGAAGGAAGTAAGGAAAGAGACCAATCAGTTCTTTTTTTTCTTAAGTCACATCACTCTGTATTCTGTCATAATAAGAAGTGACTATATACAACTCCTTACAATCAAGACAGGGAGAAGCTGCTGGGCACCCCCTTTCTAAGTGAAAATGACACTGGTTCCATTTCCCTGAGTATTTTATAAAAGGAATATACCCACTCGTTCCACTAAAAGGAAGCTGTAGCCTAAAAATTAGGCAGACTTGCTTTAAGCAAACATGCTACATTAAAATCAAGATTTAACCACCATTCCAAAGGCCATAATTCACATTACCAAAGGATTTTCTTTTTCCCCAAGAGGCTCTCTACGGAATTCCTTACGTTTGCAAGCTGCCCCTCTGCACTTAAAGTAGGATTTTAACATACAGATTTGTACCACAAGCAACCTTTCAAGAGTGTTTTTCTTCTTGCTCTTACAAAAGAATCTCTGGCACTAGTAATATAGAAAATCGAAACCTAGGCCCACAGAATCCCAAGAACATGACTCTGCTAAGTGAAGGCTAGTCAGTGTTGTAAGGAAGGTGCTAGCTGATTTCCAGTGTTATAGCTGAAGATTAAGAGGTCAACTGGAAAGCTTTCCTTAAAGCCAGGCCAACAGAGCATCCCAAGATGGGGTTACCAGGACTCCCAAGTATGTAATACAAGATCTTCTCGACTCAAAAGCAATATCCCCACCCACCTACCCGCCCCATCAACTGCAGATGGCAGAGACCATTTTCCCAGGATCTGACTCTTGAAAAGGCCAGGAGGAAGCACTGACGTCAACCACACCCATCTAGGCCCTCAGACAGGGTGGAAACCTCTCAAACAGGTGGCAATTACCTTAGGTTTCCTTAGCAAAGGCACCTCTAGAGTCTTCCTCAGTCATCTAGTACCTAGGAACTCTCTTTCTGTTAAGAAAATCTTTCTTATTAAAACCATCACACCCAATGCTTCCCACTCTGAGGACATGTAGCTTCAGGAAGGCAAAAGCAAGCATCCTGAGGAATGAAGAGAAAGGACATTGGGTCAATGGGCTTAACTTTGACGTCATTACCAACCTAAACGGATAACCTTTCTAATAACCACCTCTTACTGAGTTCTTACAAGGTCCCAGGAACTAGACTCTACAGACCTTCTCTAGTTCCTAGAACAACCATGCAAGGGAAGCATTCTTACTACCATTTTACTGGCAGATAAACTGAAATTCAAAGAAACTCACGCAAGCTCCAACAGATTACACGCTCAGTTAAGTACATGCTGCAAGAATTTATGCTCTTTACTGGTAAACTCTATGCCACCTCCATGATCGCAAAAGAAACCCAGAGACCGTGTATTTTTTGGACAGCACTTAAGTGTGCAGCTCAAGGTAGCTTTTTCCTTTAAAATCTCCCCCTGCCCCGCCAATGACAACTCACACTGGGGAGTCTTCTCTCTCCTCGAATTGGCCAGAGGTGAGGAAGCTGTCAAGAGAGAGAAGTGCTACTTACTCACTCTAGCTGGGTCTTAAGATGGGGAGGTGGGAGGCGGCCCACACAGGGCCACTGGTTCTCTCTCAGCAATTGGCCTGTCAATTTGAGGGAAGTAGAGGCAGAACTCTGTTCTTGAGTGCAAGGGCCGCTGGCACACAGAGATGTGACAGTCAAGCCCTTGCCCCAGCCAGTGGCGGCTGAAGACGTCTTTCTAGGCTAGACTTTCCACAGAACATGTTTTCCCAGAAAGGAGGCTGCTTCTGAGCTAGGTTGTCTCCCTGAGCCAAGCTGGACCCCGGGGGATGGGCATCCCAGTCAGGCAGAAGGTGGGAGCTGCCACATTTGCTGGGGTACATTGGAGAGTGTGTGGGGAAGGGGGGCTCCCTTCAGTAATGTTTTTCTTTCTCTTAAAAGTGAGCCTGGAGGCAGATCCGTAGAACAATGACAGCGAAGTATTAAGCCCACATCCTAAAAAGTCAGGACAGGGTTATAGATATAAGCAATGTAACAAGTAGGAAACAACAGATAGAACACAGAAATGTAACTGTTGTACACAAGTGAAAGTTGGGGGACGGAAGGTGAGAGTTGAACAACGAGATTAAAAATCTTCTAAGAGGGCAGCCTGGTGGCTCAGCAGTTTAGCTCTGCCTTCAGCCCAGGGTGTGACCTGGAGTTCAGGGATGGAGTCCCATGTCAGGCTCCCTGCATGGAGCCTGCTTCTCCCTCTGCCTATGTCTCTGCCTCTCTCTCTCTCTGTGTCTCTCATGAATAAATAAACAAAATCTATTTTTAAAAAATCTTCTGGGATCCCTAGGTGGCGCAGCGGTTTAGCGCCTGCCTTTGGCCCAGGGCACGATCCTGGAGACCTGGGATCGAATCCCACGTCAGGCTCCCAGTGCATGGAGCCTGCTTCCCCCTCTGCCTATGTCTCTGCCTCTCTCTCTCTCTCTCTGTGACTATCATAAATAAATAAAAATTTAAAAAATAAAAATAAAAATAAAAAAACCTTCTAAGAAAAAAAGAACAATTAGAAATTTACCACTGGCCCTACAAGGAAGCAGACAAGTGAGGACAGAATTGCTGGGCTCCCAGATTGTTTCTGAAAGATCAGGGAGCCTTCCAAGGCACACCAGAGCCACAGAGGATTTGAGCCCATGGTGGAGCAGTGATGACTGGCCTGCCTCCCCTCAGACAGCCAGCCATTCTCTCCCAGCTCCCAATGACAAGCCCGCAGCACTCAATGCTGGTGTGTATCTGAGCCACAGGAAGGCACACAATAACTGGAAACTAATGTGAAAATAAATCACTTGTGTTTTCTGTTGTGGGCTGGGTTTTGATGGAGTTGGTGAATCACTACTGCCCAGCTCTACCCAGTAAAGGAGGGGCCGATAACACATCCTCTCCCAGCAGCTTGCACGCTCCTGGCAGAGGTGACCTTACAACACCACCCTCATCTGTTACTCCACTGCTCATGAACTTTTAATGGTTCCCTATTACCGACCATATCAAGTCCAAATGTCTGCTCTTCATATTCCAGCTTGTCTTGTTCTGCCTCCAACCTACTAACCTGACACCATCTCCATCCCACTGGACGCAGTTGCCACTGCAAATCAAACTCAGAGCATCCCCTCTCTCTAATGTTCTACCAGGATCTGGGATGCGTCTTCAACCTTTCAGGTAGCCACAAAGTCAATGCTACTACAGATTACTATAAATACCAAGCTCCTAGCCCTAAAAGAGACTATACTTTTAAATATTTGATATGATCCTCCCCTGTCTGACATGGTAGCCACTGCTGTGTGTGGCTGTTTCAATTTAAAGTATTTAAAATTAAATAAAGTGAAAAAAATCCGTCCTTTGGTTACAGTAACCACATATCAAGTGCACAGTAACTACACGTGGCTGGTAGCTACTGTATCAGAAAATGCAGACATAAAACATTTCCATCATTGCAGACACTTCTATTGAATGATATGGTACTATACTATATATGCAAGAGAGAAGTAGACTAACACATGCAAAAACTGTTGTATATCATCACTTGGAAAACTTGAAGACCCACATTTCACAAAAAGGAGTGCACAGGACTTAGGGATACAGCCCATCTGTGATAACCAGAAAAGTATTCTTTTTTTTTTCAAGATTGTATTTATTGATTTGACAGAGAGAATGAGAGCACAAGCAGGGGGAACAGAAGAAGCAGGCTCCCCACTGAGCAGGGAATCAATGCAGGGCTCAATCCCAGGACCACAGTATCATGACCTGAACGGAAGGCAGATGCTTAACTCACTGAGCCACCTGGGCACCCCCAAAAAAGTATTCTTCAGTGATCCCAAAAAGTTCTATAAACATTACAGGTGATTGCAACATTCCTCTTTAAATTTTTACCAAAAAGTCACCTGCAGCAGACCTCAGGAATCTGGCAACAAAGTACTAGCAAATTAGTTGGGCCTCTGTGTATACTAAAGCTCTCTGCTAGGTTCTGGGAACCAAATAACATGGCCCAGTCCCTGCTCTGGGGAAAAAGCCCATACACAGAAAACTGCAGGAGGCAGGAAAGATAAAGGTCCTAAGAGGTGCTATGTATGGGGAGCAAAGAGATCAAATGAGTAAGAAGAATGAGGTAGGGCTACATGCACAGGGAGATGAATTCAGATCTGGACTGGGCCCTAAAGGATGAATACAATTTTGACACAAGAGCTCAGGGGATGAAAGAGGAAAACTGCATTAGCCAAGGTGTGGGGAGTGAGGGGGGAGGGGAGCAAGTTAGGGCCCAAGGTGCCTTTACCGACAAGCGAGCCAAAGAAGAAATATGGCAGCTTAGCAACAATCACTTGGAATTTTTTCCAACCACTGTAATAATCAAGGAATTACATATTAACTTAGATGCCATTTTGAGAAAGATTCTGCTTTAGTGAGAGTATTTGTGGGCAAAGAGGAGGTGGAACAGACTGCCTTCTGCACTGCTGGTGGGAATATAAATGGGCACTACCTTTTTGAACAGCCAATATTAAGCTCCTGAAAAACATTCATACCTCTGACCTGATTATTCCACTTCAAGAAAAATGGTATACAAAATAATCTGAAATCCAAAGATGTATGCACAAAGCAGTTTTTTGCAATGTCATTTATAACAGAAAATACTAGGAAATGATTAGGTAAATTATGATCTAGTTATAGGATGGAGTATTACATAGTCACGAAGAATTATGCTTCTGACAAGCTTGGGGCACTTGGGTGGTTCAGTTGGTTGGGCATCTGCCTTGGGCTCAGGTCATGAACTCGGGTATCTGGGATCCAGCCTCGCATTGGGCTCCTCACTCAGCAGGGAGTCTGCTTATCCCTCTGCCCCTCTCCCTGCTCATGCTCTCTCTCTCAAATAAATAAATAAAATCTTTTAAAAAAATAATTAAGCTTCTGACACCTTTTAAATGACATGGAAAATGTTACAGGAATGTTAAGTGAAAAAACTCTGAAAATAATTAAGCTTCTGACACCTTTTAAATGACATGGAAAATGTTACAGGAATGTTAAGTGAAAAAACTCTATTGGTAGTATAGAATACAGCCACATCCGTGTAAAATAACATGAATAAAAGGAAAAAAATAAGTAAAAATGTTAACATTTTGGTAGCAAGATGACAGGTGATTTTTATTCCCCATATCAGGGTTCAGCAAACTATGCCCCACAAACCAAATCTGATTGATCTATCTATAAAGTTTTATTGAACACAAATACATTCATCTTCGTATTATCATTGCCATGGCTGATTTTGTGCTACAAAGGCTGACTTGAGTAGTTGTGGCAGACACAGAAATATTCACTATCTGGCCTTTTACAGAAAAAAAGTTGCCAACTCTTCTACTCTCCAAATTTTCCATGAGTACATGTCCCTTTGGCTATCTTTTCTCTAGAAGGCCTATTTCCACACCACAAAGGGCCACACAGAGCAGGCAAGCAACTTCCCATTTGACCTTGTAAGTAACTGGGAGCACTAGAAGTTTCTGAGGAGGGTAGAACATGATCTGACATGATATCCACTAGTAGAACACAGAACCTCAAATCTTTTAAATGGATGAATTTAAACAGCATGCCAGGAAACGTCTGTCATTCATGAACAGTTGTAACTCTGGGCCACTCCTCATTTAAAGGGGAACGTTATGGGATGCCTGGGTGGCTCAGTAGTTGAGCATCTGCCTTTGGCTCAGGTCGTGATCCCAGTGTCCTGAGATCAAGTCCTGCATTGGGCTCCCCGCTGGGACCCTGCTTCTCCCTCTGCCTATGTCTCTGCCTCTCTTTATGTCTCTCATGAATAAATAAATAAAATCTTAAAAAACAATAAAGGGGAAGGTTAACTGAAGATTGGGTTTGTTATTGTTTTCAAACTTCCTCCTCTGAGTAAGCCCTATGACATGGCCTCCTCCCTGTCATAATGACCACATTTTTCCCTCCAAAGAAAAGGGGAGGCCATGTGCCAATGTGTGACTTTCACCTGGAGAGACCATTTGAAAGTTCAGGGTGGTAGTCCTGCTTTCTGGAAGTCAGTTCTCCATTTCCAAACTCTTTCCCTTCTCCTACTTTCCTTTCCTGTTCTAGAAGGACACGGGAAGGTGACGTGACGTTGGGTAAATGGAGAAAGGTACTAAAAGGAAAGAATAGGAAGTATCTGAAGCTTCCATCTCAAGAGCCCTCAAGGAGTCCCTAGGATTTACCCCCGCCCCCCTAGAACCTGGTCAAGACCCTAAAATCTGCCTCCAAGGAATAGGACCTAAGAGGAAGTCTCTACATTCACAGGCTCCCTGCAGGGACTCTATGCCTTGACCACCCACCCCGTCCCCCTTCCCCCTGGATGCACCGCAAATAACATTTCATAAAAACTACTGTTTACTCATTCTCTCAGGCATGAACACCGTGAAAGCATGGAAATGGTCTTAAGTGTAGTTTCCTTCCAAATAAACACACTCTCAATCACCAAGATGATTAATCATCTACAGAATGAAAAACCCCAAACTACTGTCATCTCAGGTCTGGATGGAATAAAACCAGAGGAAATAGGTCTCTGGATGTGGCGTTTGTTGTGTTTTGCCGTGTTGTATTTTGCTCTTAATTGTACATACATGACATCATGAGGATTGCAGCAAATTAAAGCTGTGAATCTCATTTGCAGCTCCTTGGAAATGTTCTGTTTTCTCATGTAAATCCACAAGCTTTTTTTTTTTTAAATCTGCTTATATTGTACGTTATTGGTTCAGGAGAAAGGAGATATGAAATGCACCAAGGTGCTCAATTATTTAACGGATCATACTTAACATTTTATATTTGAACATATACGCTGCCAACAATTGTTCTAACAAGCTTTCTGAAACACGAAGCTGCACTGCTCTCCTTCTTCTAAATCAAATATAAGTAATTTGTTGTCATAGCAATGCTTCTTCCTACACTCCAAAGTAGTTCAATACAGGCTTTGTTTCAGCATGCAACTATCTATCTACCAAAAATTGGTCATTATCTTCTCTCTTCTTGACAAATGTCTTATTCAATTTAGCTGCCTGGTTTCAGTTATCAGGAGACTGCATTTCTGCGGCATTTTCTCGCACCTGGACGGGAAAGGAGCTCACAGAACCCCTCTGGAACTGCCTGAAAGCATCATTACATTTAAGTTACTGGGTGACAGCCCATCTCACTAGTCATGATGACAATGATCCTTTGATTACCCAGCTTTACAGTTTAGAGAGTGTTGTCACCAGCTTTATTGTGTTTGAGGCAGTACTAAGAGATGCTTACATGTTTCTTCAATTCCCGACATCAGGTGGGTGATTTCACCGTGCTCATCAGCAGCAAGCTACCCTTGTTCTTGCTCTTTTTGAAGGTTGAGTTTTCTACCCCCATTGATGTGGTACATGTTAAGATAATGAGGACAATTAAAGAAGCTTTTGGAATTGCCACTGGATACATGGCAATTAAGGATCATTTTGTCAGTTCCTGTGCATAGGCCCACTGAGAGATATTTATTAGCTGTTTAGACAAACACCCATGACCACACCCCAGAGCCAGTATCAGTATGAATGCTAGTCTTCTATTTGTAGAGCATGTTAGAATTTACAAAGCAATGTCTCAAAAGTGATCTGATTTGGACTGTCCACTTATCTACCCATCCCCGAAACACAGATAAACACAGCTGGATCTCATTCCATGCCTTACAGCTTATCCATTTTTTAAAAGATTTTATTTATTAATGAGAGACACAGAGAGAGAGCGGCAGAGACACAGGCAGAGGGAGAAGCAGTCCCCTGACGTGGGACTCGATCCCGGGTCTCCAGGATCAGGCCCTGGACTGAAGGCGGTACTAAACTGCTGAGCCACCCGGGCTGACCCTCCATTTTTAAATAAAGGTGAATCACTGGTGTTCTCAAATCCAGTTCCTTACAGCCTTGACCTTTATTTCATGCAGCCATATTGTGTGGAGTCTAGAGCTCGGCCCTTCCTGCCCCTTCCTCACCCAACCACCATTAGATTGAAATTTCTTTTGTACCATGCTTTTGTGAGAAATGCAAATGTGAAGAATCAGAAGGCAGAAAGGAGATTCTTTGACAGCACCCCAAGTCTTTAAAAAGAAAGAGAACAAAGGTGGGAAGAGGATTCCCAGAAACTTTCACTTTTTAAAATATATTCCTATATTTTTTTTTTAAGTTTTTACATTTATGATACTGTGTTCCTTCTATATTTTAAAACAATTTAAAAACTGAAGAGGGGAAAAGAGGAATACAGTTGCATTTAAATGAAAGGACAGGCAGAAACAGGTGGTCCTAACTGGCTCACCTGCTCCCCCTTCTTTGAAATTCTCTGGGAGGGAAGGAGGTCCAGGCAAGGCAAAGAGGACCAGCTCAGAGCACTCAGTCAGGAAATAGAATCAGAATCAGGGGTTGCCCTAATAGAGCCTGAAAATGAGATTTCACAGAACCATGGAGGCTCCAGAGCTAGAGCTGAAAAGTTCCATTCCCATGCAAATGTGACCAAATGTAATTTGTCTCTCTGTATGACTTCTAGCTTCATGTAGTCTGATTCTCTTCAAAAATCTAATAAAAGGTGTAGTCATTGCCATCACTCCTGTTGCTTGGTCCCTGTGAGCACTTGTCTCCCACAGACTTTTTTTTCTTCAGAATGAGCAGAGGAGCTGATGAATTATTTAGAACCCCTATGCAACTATTATTTCAATTTCTGCATACCTCACCTCTGTCAGGTGGAAGGGGATTGAAGACTACCCACATAATTACAGGCGTTCAGCCCAAAAAAGGCAGAGAGATAATGGAATCTGGGCCATAGAAAAGGCTAGGCAGTATAGGAAGAAAAATGCCTATGGGTCTGAAACCTGTCTGACCAGCCAATGGTAATGTCTATAAGGCCTAAGACAAATAAAGCTCTCCTTCCCAACCTCTGGCCCAACTCAGAAGGAATGAGGCTTTCAAAACTGTTTTAATGATGACAAAATCCTCTGGCACTGGAGGATATGAGAGTATTAATTTTGTTTGGCAAAGTCAAATTGCTTTAAGAACTTAATTCTATAACCAGGAAGGTACAATTCTGATTTTAAATGTGTTTCTTCCCTGTAGCTCAAAATCCAATTTACCAGCCCACCTAGAGGGATGCTTTTGCTTTCACCAAGTCATCCTTATTAATTTATCTACAGGCTAAGTTGCAATAGGAACCCCTATATTGAACATTTGATCAACGGATGTAACAAAGAAATGTAAAAAGTAACCCACTACACCTAATAACCTAGCTTCAAAAAATACAAAGTAACATTGATAGTACTAAAGGAAGAAACAGATAAATCCACCTTTGCAGTGGTAAATTTTAACAACTCTCCCAGCCACTGACAGGAAGCAGACAAAAAATGGGTAAGGCTGTCTAAGAGCAGTAAAATTAACAAGGTTGATCTAGTGGACATTAGCCTCATGCCAAGGCACAAAGCAAGTCTCAACAAATTTCAAAGAAACGGACCACTCAGACTGCATTCTCTGATCACAATATTATTGAGTTAGGAATCAACAAATCAAACATTTCTAAACAAATGCTTAGAAAAAATTGTTTTAATCCTTCTGAACACCCATGGATTAAGAAATCTCATTAAAAATCACAAAATACTTCAAAACCGATCAATGTAACAGAATACTACATATTGAAATTTGTGGGATCCAGCTGAGGCAGTAGGTAGCATAAAATTATTAGCCTATCATACTTATAGTCAAAGAAGACAGTCTGAAAAATAAATGAGCTAAGCATCCAACTTAAGTTAGAAAAAAGGACAGGAGATAAAACTGAAAGACAATATAAAGGATAAAACAATTTTTAAAATGAACAGAAATGAACAAAATAGAAGACTAACATACTATAGAGAGGCTTAACAAAGCCCAAATGGCTTCCTATAAAAGATAAATAAAACTTACAAGCTTCTGGTGAGATTGATTTTTTTGAAAAACAAGAAGTCAGAGAAAGACAAATATCATGTGATTTCACTCATGTGGAATTTATGAAACAAAACAAGTGAACAAAGAAAAGAGATGAAAAACCAGACTCAACTATAGAGAACATATTGATGGCTGCCAGATGGGAGGTGGGGAGGGACAGGGAGGAGGAGCGGTATAGGTGAAGGGGATTAAGAGTACGTGTACATGGTGCGCAGGGGTAGCATAGTTGGTTAAGCATGTGACCCTTGGCTTCAGCCCAGGTCGTGACCTCAGGGTGGTAGGATCGAGCCCTGCACTGGGCTCCAAACTCAAAGTGGAGATTCTCTTCTGTCCCTCTCCCCCCTACCCCTGGTCTCTCTTGCACTCTCTCTCAAACAAATAAATCTTTTTTAAAAAGAGTACACATATGTGATGAGCTCTGAGCAATATATAGAATTGAATCACTACATTGTACCAGGAACTAATAACACTATATATTAATTGTACTGGTATTAAAAATATTTTTTTAAAAATTAGTAACATTATGAATGGAGGGGGTTATCTTTTTAATATCTGCAGTTTCTACAGTTGAGGCTTTTATTAACAATTTTAAATCAATATATTTGAAAATGTAGACATAATGGTTACTACATTTGTAGAAAAACCACCAACACTGACTAAAGAGGAAATAGAATACTTGAAAATTCCTATCATCATGAGAGGAATTGAATCAGTAGTCCAAAATCTTCCCACAAAGAAGAAAACAAAGCCCAGATAGTTTTACTGGCAAATTTTAACAAGCATTCAAGAAACAAATAACTCTAATCTCACAAGAACTATTCCAAAGTTAAGAAAAAGAGAAAGCACTATCCAACCCTTTTTATGAAGCTAGCATAAACTTAATACCAAAATCTAACAAGAGAATATGAAAAAGGAAAATGAGAGCCAAACTGACTCAGAAACATAGCTGTGAAAACATCAAATCAAATACTAGCAACCCATATCTAGGAGCAAGAAACTTAATATATCATGACCACAGGGTTTTGATTCCAGGAATGCAAAATTGGTTTAATATTGGAAAATCAAGGGATGCCTGGGTGGCTCAGCAATTGAGCATCTGCCTTTGGCTAAGGTCGTGATCCTGGGGTCCCAGCATCAAGCCCCATATTAGGCTCCCCACAGGGAGTCTGCTTCTTCCTCTGGCTATGTCTCTGACTCTCTCTGTCTCTCATAAATAAATGAATAAATAAAATCTTTAAAAAAAAAAAAAAAGAAGGGCACCTGGGGGCTCAGTGGTTGAGCACCTGCCTTTGGCTCAAGTCATGATCCTGGGGTCCTGGGATTGAGTCCCGCATCAGGCTCCCTACAGGAAGCCTGCTTCTCCCACTACCTATGTATCTGCCTCTGTCTCTCATGAATAAATAAATAAAATCTTTAAAAAAAGAAAAATCAATGTAATTCACCACATTGTAAGATTAAAGAACAAAAGTCATCTTAATAGATGAAGAAAAAGCCTTTGAGAAAATGCAACATTCTCTCATGACTAAAAAAAAAATGTAACAACTTAGCAACTTCAAAATAGAAAGGAACATCTAGGGCAGCCTGGGTGGTTCAGCGGTTTAGCTCCACCTTTGGCCCAGGGCCTGGTCCTGGGGACTCGGGATAGAGTTGATAGAGTCCCGCATCAGGCTTCCTGCACGGAGCCTGCTTCTGCCTCTACCTCTCTCTCTCTCTCTCTCTCAATCTCATTAATAAATAAATAAAATCTTTAAAGAAAAGTAACATCTATAATCTGATAAAGACTGCCAACGAAAAAATCTCCAGCAAACATCACACACTTAATGGTGAAACACTGCAAGCATATCCTTTAAGACGGGGATCAAGATAAGGACATCCACCATTGCCACTTCTATTAAACATTATACTAAAGGTCTTAACTAGAATAGTAAGGCAAGAAAAAGATATTTTTAAAAAGACAATGGCTCCAAAGAAAGAGACAAAGGTCTCATTGTTTGTAGATTATGATTACCAACATAAAGAATCCAAAAGAATCCTCAAATAAATTAATTACCATTAACTTAAAAGCTTTTGGCAAGGTTGCTGTATACAAAAATAATGAACAAAAATCAATTGCATTTCTAGACACCAGTAACTAATAATTATAACACATAAGTTAAAAAAAGAAAGAAAAATGGTTAGAGACTGTACAGGGTAGTTGGTGAAGCCCCTTTAGGTCTGATGTCTAAAACCAGCTAGCTCCACCACTAGCTGTGTGACTCTGGGCAAGCTACTTAGTTGTTCTGTACCTCTTCCTGTTAGAATTCTTGTGAGGATTAAGTGAGTTAATATAGGTAAGGCCCTTAGACCGGCCTGGCACAATGTCAGTGCTAAATAAATGCAAGCTGATATTATTAATGTGAAGTAGTATTTAATACACCTACTATCAAGAGCTCCAACGTTCTAACGACTGGACTCCAAACCATCTCAGGGGTAAAACATCAGGGAGCCACCTATCATAAGAGCGAATGAAACTCACCCATGTTTTCCCTAAGGCTGCGCACCGAACTCCCACACCCAACACACAGCTCATTACCCACACACCCTACAGTCTACAGGGCAATCAGCAGAAGCACATTCCCTTTCTCTGGAGGCTTCTGCCCCAGTCTTACCAACTCTAACTGGCAGCAAAAGTCAACAAACTTCAGATTTCCTGCAAGGATGCAATCCAGAGTTCCTGATGGCTACTTTTTACCATCACAAGGGAAAGGCAAACCTCAGCCTCTTAGTTCATGCTAATGCCAGAAGGCCTTTGTGAGTTATCAGAAGAAAAACTTTTGTTACTGGCTCCAGTTCTTGGGGCAAGGGGGGGGGGGCAGGGGGAGGAAGACAGTACTAAATATTCAGAACACCTACTATGTACCACACACTTTTCTCTGGGCTTTGCAAGTAGAAACTCATTAATTTAATTGTCTCATAACCCAACAAGGTAGATGGAATTCTTCGCCTTACAAGTAAGAAACAGGTGACAATGCTTATGTAACTTGTTGAAAGGCACAGAGCTCATGAGAGACAAAAATCAGCTTCGGGGACCCCTGGGTGGCTCAGCAGTTGAGCGCCTGCCTTCGGCCCAGGGCATGATCCTGGAGACTCGGGATAGAGTCCCCCATCAGGCTCCCCCTGCATGGAGCCTGCTTCTCCCTCTGCCTGTGTCTCTGTCTCTCTCTCTCATAAATAAAATCTTTAAAAAAAGAAATCAGCTTCAAATCCAGATCTGACTCCAAAGCCCTCTTCCGAGCTCCAAGAAAGGAGGGAAACTAGTTCCTGAAAATAATGGGGGAAGAGGTACTCCATGTATGGAAGCTATGGATTGCAATTCTCCTCCTGAATACAGAGGCAGAGAAATTAGCATGGGAATCCGAATGATCATCATGAGGAGAGCAGTGAAAGTCTAAAAAGCAGCAGGGTATCCAAGTGAGTGTTAGCAATGTAGTCAGATGATATGCTGGTGCCATTTTATGGCATGACTGAGCAGTAGTTTAAAAACCCACAGGAAGACTGCCATCAAGCCGAACCTTTTCTGAAAACTAGGATAGCATGGAGGGGACATACCCTCCCTATGAACTGACCCAGACCCGGGTGAGAAGATGGTAAAAATCAGCTGGGGCTATGGGACAGGGAGCTGAAGAACAGGATGCATGTGCAGCTTCGGTTACAATGCCACCAGGTCGTTAGCTCCTTCCATGTGGCAACCCTGCTGGGCTTCCTTACTTGATAGCCTATAAGTGATGAGCCTCCCAAGTGCTTTAACCTGGGACCCATGAGCGCACATTTGTGCAGCACTGACCACGCACCGAGCACCACTGCCATCATCATCCACTTGTCAGGACTTGCTCTTTCTGTGCCCAGGAAGATGAGTTTGCTTCTCCTAGTGGTGGTCCCTAATCTAAACACACAGAAGATGGTGGCTTTGGGGGGGGCCACCTTCCAGAGCCCTGCCTGACCCTGGCGGATCCACACATCATCCAAAATAAGCACCTCCAGGTTTGAGAACACACACGCCCACACTCACCAACAAGAACATAAAAATATTCTTAAGACCAAAGCTACCATTTTAACTACAGTATCACCTAGGCTCATAGATTATTAACCTTAAGTGTCCTTGAATACAAGGTGGTTCTTTTAATGACAACATAGATAAATACATAGATAAGATAAATAAAAGGTGAATTATGCTAGGTCTAGTTACCGTCTACCTGCTTTTAAACTCTGAAGGGAGAGAAAGTTGCATACAACCTGCTGTTTAGATTGCTTCTCTCCTAGAAACCACTATCTCCCAGAGCCCTCTTGTGAAATAGAACACAAATTCTAGTAATTCTAACAGAGTAATAAAATGTGAGCACCCCATACTTAAGTGCCCTATTACCATTCAGTCTTTATTTGATCTTTAGAAATACTTTTAAAGACTACAGGGCCTCAAATTAAATAATAAGCACTATAAGAAAGCTAGTACTTTCTGATATGGGTAACTGAAAAGAAACTATTTCTTTCTAAATTCCCAAGGGAAAACAGAACCAATGTGTTACTGTCAACATGGTAAAGCCATTTGAGGTTAATTGATCCATCCAGGAAGCTGCTGGGAGCACCATTAGATTCTCCCCCACTTTTGCACTTCTGATGCATTTTGTCCCTCATCCAGTTCTCTGATTTTTCTCCATTCTGCCAGGAAGCAAGAAATGAACCAAAGTGTCACAAAATGTCAGAGCTGGAAGGGAGCTTAAACTGTCAGTCCAACCTTCTCTTTTACAGTTGCAGAAAGTGAATTCTACAGAGGGAAGTCGCTTATCTGATATGGCAGTGCTGATGACTAGCAGGTGTCCTGACACAGTGTCAGAGTGGAACAGACTGCATGCAGGACTCTTCTCAATAGTTAGTTCTTAAATGGGTTTGCAGAAAATTGGCAAATCATTCTTCATCAATACAAAAAAATAAAAATGTACCTGGTAACCTCTTTAAATGATGGGCTCTATTACCCTACCAGTTAACAACGCCAGCTTTGTTTTTGTTTGGGGTTTTTTTCTTTAAGGTTAGATATTTATTTATTTATTTATTTATTTATTTATTTATTTATTTTATTTATTTTATTTTATTTATTTATTTGAGAGAGAGAGAGAGAGTGTGTGTGTGTGCTAGTGCGAGCTTGACCATGCATGCACACTTAAGTGGGGAGAGGGGCAGAGAGAGAGAAGCAGACTTCTCACTGAGCAGGGAGCTAGATGTGGGACTTGATCCCAGGACCTGGGATCATGACCTAAGCCAAAGGCAGACACTTAACTGACTGGACCACCCAGCTGCCCAACAACACCAGCTTTGGAGTCAGCCAGTCCTAGGCATCCATACCAGCTTGGGCACTTTCTAGCTGTGTAACCTTGGGTATTCACTTAACTTCTCTGAATCTTATTATCCTCACCCATAAAATTCATGTGCTGATGAGAGCATCATTCCCACAGGGTGCCTGGTACATGGTAAGTGTTCAATAAATATTAGTTGTGACTATTCTGATAAGCTGGCACAGCAGATGGCAGGGCTGTCAGGTTCCTAATCCTGTGAGTGCTGGGAGAGGGATCTGGGAAGAGCAACCCAGTGTCTCTACACTGAATTACTTCTTCAGAGAAGGCCCCAGACTTGGAACTGAATTTCCAATGTGGAAACTGTTAGGGAACAGGGCTAAAAGAAGCTGCCTGATACTGACACCACTAGGAGTCCACCCCACTGCACTCATTCTCAGGCGCACACATAAAAAATCCATGCGCTTCCGACCCCTAAGGTACATTTCAAAACAAGTTTACCTAAAAAAGGACAGCTGAGGCAGAAAAGTCACAGACACACTAAGATTGGGAAAACCCTATAGAAAGAGTTGAAAAGTGCCATAATTAGACACAAGGGCCAAGGGGCAGAGTGCTAGATAGAGTCAAGGAGTCACTAGCTGTTCCAGTAAAGGGAAAATTAGCCATCTTTAGGCCTCCTGGGCCTGAGCTATAATTCCAGTGGTGATCAGTGCTGCCCCCCACCCCCAAGCAAGGTTCTAAGGCTCAACATCAGAGCCCCACTCCTTCAACTGTAAGGAAGCCTGGAAGCATAAAGCACAAAATGGAAATCTCATTGAAGTTGTAACATGGGCCATTAGGTTCCCCGGCCCTTCAAATGATGCCCAGAATAGTGTAATAGGATGGCAAAGGGAGGCGACCTGGCATGCCAGCCCTGGTTGTGCCATTCCCAAGCAGTACGACCTTGGGCATGTAGCTTCCTGCTCGGCTTCTTCCCCTAGCTGCAAAATGGAGAGCTTGAACGACAGGCATTCCAAAGGGCCTCTAGCATTTTCCTGCTCTAAGTTCTGCACAGATCCTGCCACCTAAAAATGCAGTAATTAAGACTATAAATGAGGCTTGATAATAAGCTCCCCAGGGAGCAGAAACCATATCTGCTATTCCTTGTGTATCTCACTGTCCGATATGGTGCGAGGCCCAGAGTAATTGCATAATAAATGTTGAGTGATACTGGTTCGCTGCACGGTGCTTGGCATATCATAAGCTTTTCACATGCCAGGCGGCTCCCCTCCAACCCTCTCTCCCACCAGACTTTTCAAAGAGGTCACATTTTCCCATTCCTGGGCTTTTAATAAAATGCAGCATTGCACAAGAAAACAAAGCTCCTTGTGACTTCATGTGACAAATGATTAAACACCTAGGTGCCAGGCGCCCTGCTCCATACTGGAAAAGGGGAAGGCGGGGGCCTAGTTGCTGGCACTCGTCCCACAGGCTGTATGAGTCAGGGCAAGTTAATTAACCCAGCCCACTGCAAGGCCCAGTAAGTGCAGCAGCTATTACTGAGGAACTCCTGAATTTTACAGCAGAGATCTCTCCTGGCAGACTAGCAGCTAATGAGTGAGCAATGGGATGAGCACTTCAATAGCACGATCACCCACTTTTGGCTCAGAGTGCACGGAGTCTGGTCTTCCACACTAGTGGTTCCTAACCCAGGTTGCACACTGGAATCACTTGAGGAGCTTTTAAAAAATGCTGATGCCGGGACGCCCAGGTGCCTCAGCAGTTGATCACCTGCCCCTGGCTCAGGGCATGATCTGTGGTCTCAGGATCGAGTCCACATCAGACTCTCTGCTTGGAGCCTGCTTCTCCCTCCACCTACGTCTCTGCCTTTCTCTCTCTGTGTCTTTCATGAATGAATGAATGAATGAATGAATGAATGAATGAATAAATAAATAAATAAATAAATAAAATATTTAAAAATGCTGATGCCCAGGCCATCACCCAGACAATTTAAGAATGGGGTGGAAGGAGCAGGTATCATTATTTTTCAAATGCTTCCTTAGGGACTATATGGCCTGAGCAGCTTCCTTAATGACTGCATGGACTCCTGGCTTCCACCTTCTCCGTGTCCACTTCTAGCCCCCAATTTAGGGACTAGTTCAGCAGATAACTAACTCCGAGGCCTACAAGAGCCCCCAAAATTCTACCACAGTCACACATCAGACTGTTTTCTGAGCCATAAAATAACTGTCAATGTGGAAACATTTCTGGCAACTAAAACTTAACCTAAAAGGTTTTCTTAATTAACTCTCAGTCAGCAAAGTAGTCAACTAGTCCAGTCTATGCCCCAGCCATTCCATTTATTGGAGGCTTAAGTGGCCTGAGATCTCACCCTTCTTTCTGGAAGCTTCTCTACTTCTCAGGCTAATTGTTAAGCTGTCCCTTCTGGACTGCCCTACTCCCTGCCCCATACTGATGCTTCTCACTCCCTTTGCAGCTGAGTACCCAGTCTCTCCACCATGCCATTCCCACCTTCACCCCTGCCCCATCCCACTGTCTCCCTCTCCCTCTCTCCCCATCTCTGTCTCTCCCTACCTACCACACCCCTCCCAATGTGCGGTTTGCTTTTTCAGTTCCTCCTTAATCAGCCTCTCCCCATTCTCCATCACTTCACTATTCTTCCCCCCTCCTTTCTCCCCTTTCAGCTGAACCCCCTGGCAATGGGGTAGCTGCCACCTTCTGGTGGTGGGTCCTCTCTCCATCCCTCGCTCCCACCAGCCACGCGGGCAGCATGGGTTCTGCAGGCCTGGCCTCCCAAACACATGACGTCTTCCACGTTGCCAAATCTTCTTTCATGAGTTGGCTTCCTTTGTCCCCTGGACCTCTTCTATTCAAACAGTTCTCTCAGGCTGCCGATCATCTCCTTTCTTTCTTTAAAAAGTCTTTTTCTTTTTTCTTAACTACCCAAGAAATTTGTACTTCCATCAAATCCACATGACACAGAAATGTAGTAAGTAAAAAAGTGAGAGTGTCCCCCCTTCCCCTAATCACTCAGGAGTAAGCACCATTTGGGATAAGTTCTAGACTTTTACAATGCACTCACAGCCATGCACACATCAAAGGGCTTGTTTGTTTTCTTAGGGAATGGGTTTCTATCATACATACTGCTCTGCAACTTATTTTTTAAATTTTTAAGTAATCTTACACGCAGCATGGGGCTTGAACTCATGACACCAAGATTAAGAGTCACATGCTCTACTGACTGAGCCAACCAGATGCCCCTACAACTTGTGTTGTTTTGTTTTGACTTTTAACAACATATCATGTATATCTTTCAAAGTGAATGCAGAGATCAGCTTCCCTCTTAAAAGCTGTGCAATATTCCACTGGCAGGGTTTACCATTCTGCTACCCGGTGGGCTGATTCCCAACAATCTCTATTTACCAACACTAATGCCATAAATGTCCTTTTATATGACTCCTTCCACTCAAACATTTCTAGGTAACCATTTAGAAGTGGGTGGATGGCTAGCCACAGGACCAGCCTGTACTCACCAATTCCAACTGCCCCTTCTCAAGGCCTCTTTGTACCACGTGGCACAGGGGACCTGCTCCTGCTTCCTGAAATTCCTTCCACTTCCTGGATGGCTCCTTTGCTGAGGCTACTTTCTGCCCCCCAAAAGCAGCCATCCCACAGAATAATTTTCTTCCTTCTCTTCCCTAGCTGGCATGATGTTCTAGTCTTCTCTTTTATCTTCTCTAGACAACTTCCTAAATTGACATTTTGAGCCCTAACCACAACTCAATTGCCTGCTGGCCATTCTAGCTTCAATGTCTCAAGCCTCTAGAACTGGACAAGTCCTAAAATGAACTTGTGACCCTATTCTGCTAAGCCTCCATTCTGTCATCTGAAAAACAGAATTTTCCCAATCAGGAGTCTAGTAGTCAGTAGATGTGGTGGGGGCTAGAGCAATTCATAAAAACACAGGCACAGAACATATACTCTAAGGAGTGGGGAATATACATAAACAATTATGTAATCCGAGGCAGAGTAAAATGTTAAAATAGACAAGAGTGGCTAAATCTGGGGTGGAGGTTTGAAGGAAGCTTTACAACAGGCAGTGTTTGGGCTGAGCCTTGAATGATGACTAGCATTTCGACAGGAAAAGGAAAGAAAATATTTCTGGCTGAAGGTATGGCATGAACAAAGTGTAAACTCAGAGAGGCATAGAAGTACATGGTGCACACATCAAAAAGGAATGTACAAGAGGATAAGGCTAGAAAGAAAGACCAAAGGAGACTCTGAATCCTATCATCATAAGGAGTTCAAGCTTTCTCTAAAGAGTTTATCTATTTGCCAGCACTAGTCTATATGCCAACTCCAAATGATCAACAGGAACTGCCTAAAATGCTATGCTAAAAAAAAAGATTTGGAATTTATATGGCAACTCACTGGAAAAGCATGCCTATGAATGATTAGCAAAAGCACCTCAGAGCACCGTGAGGTATATGCATAAGATGTCAGGTAATATGGAGCTATTGAAGACTTTTGAGCAATGGTGTGTCATGCCCCAGCATGTGTGTTACTTGTATCATCCTGGCAGCAGTGTAAAGGATAAACAGAGCAGGAATCAGTCAGGAGCTACCATAATAAGCCAGATGGCAGTGGTGATGATGATGGTGATGGTGATGAAGATAACCAGATGAATTAAGGCAGAGGGAATCAAAGAAGGAAGAGACAGGGGATCCCTGGGTGGCGCAGCGGTTTGGCGCCTGCCTTTGGCCCAGGGCGCGATCCTGGAGACCCGGGATCGAATCCCACATCGGGCTCCCGGTGCATGGAGCCTGCTTCTCCCTCTGCCTGTGTCTCTGCCTCTCTCTCTCTCTGTGTGACTATCATAAATAAATTTAAAAAAAAATTTAAAAAAAAAAAACAAAAACAAAGAAGGAAGAGACAGATGGAAGAGGTGATGAAAGACAGAATTAGGATCACTCAGAGACTGTCATGATAGAAGGGAGGAAAAGGGAGGAATGGAAATGTGGAAAGGTTTCAAAGGATTTAACCAGGGTCACTGGATGGCCTGCAGTGCCATCAATGAAAATAGGAACATTGAGGGAAGAATATAATTGCTTTTCATTTCAAGCCCTCAAACCACTTTACTTGAGGTGCATGAATCTCAAGAGCCCTTGAGTACACTAGGAGGTAGAAAGCAGTACACGTTGTTGATGGCCTCAGCATTTTTACAAAACATAAGCCTACCAGATCACCAAAGAAAAAATCCATCAGTATCTGATCCTAGACACAATGTGCGAATAAAACTTTGAATGTTCATGCTCTTGAAAAGTAATTCTTCCCATTGAGCTAGCACTTTTGATACACGGACCTTATTTCACATGCTTCCCACCACTTGCCCTATGAATTGGGAAGGGCAGAGATCATCATCCTATGGTGTTAACAGCCATTATTCACATTTATGAAACACTTGCTACACACCAGACACTGTTCTAAATACTTCACATGTAAGGGGAACCTGGGTGGCTCAGTGGGTTAAGCATCTGCCTTCAGCTCAGCTCATGATCCTGGGGTCCTGGGATCGAGCCCCACATCTGGCTCTCTGCTCTCCCTCATATTGGGAGGCCTGCTTCTCCCTCTCCTTCTGCTGTTCCCTACCACTCATGTCCTCTCCCTCTCTCTCTCTCTCTCTCATATGAATAAATAAAATATTTAAATACTTTACATGTAAACATGCATTTCACAAGAACATGCATTCTTACAAGAACCCTACAAAGTAGATACTATTCTCCCCATTTTACAGAGGAAAAAAATCCCAGAAATGTCAGTGAACCTGCCCAAGGCCTTGACACAGCTGGAAAGCAACAGAGCTGGGATTTGAACCTGGCCAGTCTGGCTCCAGAGCCTGTACTCTTAACTGCCATGCTCTAAGTCTTATTATAAGAAGACTGAAGCACAGAGAGGGTCCCCCTGACTAGCCACCACTGAGAGGTTCTGTCAACAACTTAATGATGAATTCTATAACCAAGGTTCAGGGCTGGCTAATGCTTAATCCAGCACTCTTTGGACAGCACTCTTTGACTCTCCACTGTTTACCAACCTTTCCCACTAAGATGACACATTGCTTTGACCTTTTTCCTCTTTGACCTTTGTCACCCTTGCTAGATGTGGTTTCTGAGTCCTGCTCAAACAACATGAGATTTCTCTTTCTCTACTGGTAGGCAAGAACAAAAGCCTAGCTCCTTTGGCACTAGAATGGTTGGGGGTGGAATGAGGCCATGTGTGGCATTAGAGAGAGACAGTGAACCGGGATTTGGGAGACTCAGTTCTGCTTCTAGTCAGCTGTGTGACTTTGAACAAATCACTTCTCTCTGGATCGCAGTTTGCGAAAGTGGAAAAATGAGGGAGGAGGCGAACCAGATGAGTCTCTGGGTTTCCTTCAGCTCTGACTTGGCACTGCTCTGCCATTTTGGCAAACCCGAGGGAGGACTGCTAGAATATGTTGTATGGTATATTTTAGTCAACCAAAGGGGAAATCGGTTAGAACCAAGGGAAAGAAAGAATGAGATAAAATAAAAATGACCTTTGTGGAAGGCTACAAATGAGGTACTGTACCAGAGGTAGACTTATTAGCACCTTACCTGGGGAGGAACACGTGCTCAAAAATGTCATAAGGGTCATTACTGCTACTAACTTTCATAGTTGACAGAGATAACAGAAAATTCTAGCAATGGCTTTCTCTTAAATTTGACTCCTTTTGCCCACTTGACTCAGTTGTGGGATTCAGTGTTTAAAAGGTCTGGGCAGGCAGGGCGGGGGGCCCTACAGGAGCAGTGGCACCAACTGTCTTGATGGTGATGGATAGTTGTAACTAGAAAGCGAGACCCCCAAGCCCAAGAGGAAGGTAAAGAGAAAATGTAAATATGAGGGGCCAGGGTTAGTCCGCAGTGGAGGTGGGGGAGGAGGGGACACACACACACACACACACACACACACACACACACACACACAAAACACACACATACACTCACACACCCAAAAACAACAACAGGTGCAGACCAGTGTACTCTAGAAATTGTTTTTCCGGACAGACCCAAAGCAGGGAGTAAGACACTTGGGAAGATGATCCCAGCCTGGTTTCCATGTGTATCCATCTGAGCAAACATAGCACCACTGGCTGTGAGGCACAGCTAAACACCCCACAGCAGTCAGGAGCCCCTACATGGTAGGCTCCACATTCTTCTCCATGGATCCAATGCAGTCTTGGCCTAAAGGATGCCCCGCCCCCAACCTCCTGTGTCCACACCAGCAAACCCACCCCCAGAAAGCCCCAGCAGAGGAAGATGGCCACCACGGGGCTGGGGCCAGGGTGGGGGAGGCACCAATCTGTTCTCTTCCCTCCCTGGCCAAAACCTTCACAGGCAGACAAGAAACATGACCTTAGCTTGGTGCTAAGTTTGCAGGGCTATTCTGAGAACAGCTGAACTGCAGGGTCTGGTGGGGTGCCATGCAGTAGAATGGCAATCCAAAGGTGGAAGTAGCCCTGCTCCTTCGGGGTGCCTGGGGAGCCCAGGAAAGAGGGAGAGATGCCCACGTAGTGCCACAGCCTGGGGGAGTAGGGGGGACAGCACTGAAGATAATAAGGCACTTGGGCACATGACCCTCAGGAACATTCCTGCAGGGCCCTGAGATAAAGGGGCAAGCGAAGGGCTCACACACACACATTCAAGCGCCGGGAACTTCAAAGAGGAAACTCAAAACAAGTGCCAGCAGACAAAGAGCAAGCAGTGATATGAAGAGGACCCTTTGTGGCAATCTACCCCTAGGGATGCTTTCCAATGGCCTCCAGGTGGGGGGTGTCCAAGGGTGGGAGGCACCCCCCACTCCATGGCTGTGAAGTCACATGACCGTGGCCTTGGCCCTGAAGGCTGCACTTAAGGGTGGCTTAGCCCTCAGAGCAAAGAGAATGAGCTGGTCTTGAAAATCCAAGTGGTTTACCATATCCCGGAGCTATCGTGATTGTTTTCTTTTTCTGTCCATTTTCTATCCATCTGACAGGTAAAGCAAGGCACTGGTCTTTTTCTTTTTTAAGATTGTATTTATTTATCCATGAGAGACACACAGAGAGAGGCAGAGACAGAGGCAGAGGAAGAAGACTCCCTGCACGGAGCCTGATGAGGGACTCGATCCTAGGACCCCAGGATCATGGACTGAGCCAAAGGCAGACACTTAACCACTGAGCCACCCAGGCGACCCAGCACTGGTCTACTTTAAACTTGTCTTCGTCTCAGAGCACAAACTTGCCTTCGTCTGGGAGCAGCCCTACCTCCTCTGATAACTGCCTAACCCTGGTAAGGGTTGAATAAATAAATAAATGAATAATAAATAAATAAAATATTTTTAAAAAGAAATCTACACACCTGTCTCTGTCTACCCCAAACCCCTCCTTCCATACTTCCATCTGGTACTCACAAGTTTCCTAGGACACCAATCTCAAGATTGTTTGCCCCGTGAAGTCAGCCCAGTAATGAAGAGCAGCCCAGAGGTCCCTGAAAAGCCAAGCTTCCTACCAGTAACAGCCATCCTCCAAATTCTTCAGCCAGGACTGGGTGATTTCAAGGAACTTTTCAAATTGCCTAGAAAGCTGTCCATAGGCTTCAGACAGCTAAGCAACACTGCCCTAAGGTGATTACATAGGCGCTAATATCACGGGACCAGTATTTTTGCCCACTACATGGAATGGAGATGCCAGGAAAGCTTTTCTTAGATGAGCTTCTTAAAGCTGCCTTCCTGTACCTAATCCTTATGGTCTTATCCCAACATCAGGCACCCCAGCTTACAGGAGCAGCAGCCATAATGATAATGATGACGGTCACTGTCGGCACTATCATCATCACAGCTAAAACTTATTAAATGTTTACTGTGTGCCAGATACTATCTTAAGTGCTTAAGGAGCATTTTCTCCTTTTCCCCCCCACTTAATCCTCATAACAGCCGGGCAGGGAAAGGATGACTATTACTCCATGTTACAAACATGATAATACAGGCTCAGAGAGGTTAAATAACTTGCCCAGGGCTAGACAGCTAGACAGATTTGAACCCAAGCCTTTACCACCCTAGAGTCTGTGCTCTTACCCAGTGTGATACTGCTGCCTTGAAATACAACATGGTAATATTGCTACTATGAAAATCTGCTAGCATTTATTACATGTTCACCATAAGCCAGAACTTCCACTAAAATGCTTGCTTTGTCTCGTTGAATCATCACAACATATGAGGTAGGTACTATTATCCCCATTTTACAGA
Source organism: Vulpes vulpes (assembly GCF_048418805.1). NCBI lineage: Eukaryota > Metazoa > Chordata > Mammalia > Carnivora > Canidae > Vulpes > Vulpes vulpes. The sequence continues at coordinate 80,014,004 of NC_132796.1, read as the reverse complement.
TGAGTGAAACTGAGGTGTGCAGCAGTTAAGTAATACATCTAAAATCACGTGGTGAGGCAGCTAAAATGCACACCCAGGAAATACGGTCCAAAAAGGCTCGAGCCGCTAGGCTGAACTTGGAGGAGAAAAAGGAGGCATTTCCACTGCCCTCACTTAGGCTCCCTGCTGCATCTTACCTCCAAGCCTACAGGGGCCCAGCAAAAATCTGGTGGGTCAATGCCCATGAGGAAGCCTTCTGTGTCAGTTCAGATCTGATTCAGCTAGGACAAGAGGATCAGGACTCCATCCAGAAGCCTCTCCTTACCCTCATCATCTCAAGCCGACTTCTGAAGACAGCACCTCACATCCAGCAGCCTCATCTACTGCTCTGCCCAGAACATCTAATTAGTGTTTACTCAGGGCTCCCAGAGCCATAGTTAAGAGCTTCACTGTGCAATCTGACTCTGTGCCTTATCTAATCGGTACCTGAATGAAATGTCTCTTTGCTAGCAACAGCCAGAGCACAGTCAGGCAGTCTTTCTGCAAACAGAAAGGTGATCTTTCCACTGGCAAAGGTGATTCAAAACACATGGGCAAAATACACCCGGAGCTTCTATCACCACCAATATGTGACAGAGACAGTGAGAATGAAGGCATCGGGATGGAGTTAGAAGGGGCTCAGGCTTCCTGCTTTCTCCTCCAGACAATTTTGCTTCTTATTCTTCTACTCACCCAAACACCTGCCCACAGAGCAGAGTTTGGGCGGTCTTTGCCCAATGGGCCAATCTTCTCTGACCTCCTGGCTCCTGCCATCCATTCCCTTCCCCAAGGACCTCCAGGCCCAGGACAAGACTCATCCTCCCTTCCTCCCTCCAGCATTTCCTCCAGCAGCTACAGTAAAGGAACCACAGCCAACTGAGAGATGCCGTAAACCTTCCCCTTCAGGATCTCAAGCTGGCAACGGGCCAGGTCCCCTGACACGCCATGCATTGACAGATGTGTAAGCCATGTCCTGTTTAGCTGGCAGCCCTTTCCCTGGGAAGGAGCTAATAGGGAGGACTGATGCCCAGAAAAGGAGTCCTCCCCAAGCCTTCAAATTGAACTGCTGAGTCCAAGCATTTTAGTGAGAGACTTATGGGGGTGGGGGGTTAGCAAGACAACCCCCTGAGAACAGAGGGGCCAAAAAATGGGACAAAGAACATGGGAAAGGTCACCTGCTCAAAAACACTGTGATGTACCCCCAACAATTGGACATCAGGTTGGAGTAATGAAGTCCTTTTGAAAAATCCTCTCCCGGGGTGCCTGGGTAGCTCAGCCTGTTATACATCTGCTTTTGGCTTGAGTCATGATCCCAGGGTCCTGGGATCGAGCCCCACATTAGGCTCCCTGCTCAGTGGGGAGCCTGCTTCTCCCTCTCTTTTCTCCCTGCCCCTCCCCCTGCTGGTGCACTCGCGCTCACTCTTTCTAATAAATAAAGAAAATCTTAAAAAAGAAAAAAAGAAAGAAAAATCCTCTTCCCCACACCCAGTTGGATCTATGAGCCATTCACACTTCAGAATGAACCTCTTCAATGGAACTGCTTTCTTCTTAATTTTCCCGTGGATATCACCACCTCTGACGGGAACAATCATTTTTGGACTGTAGAAGGGACTGTTTAAGAGCTGGGATTATTCTGGAAGGGGGCAAGCTTGGATGGGATGGGTTGGCAGAGAGACTTGGAAGCAGGGGAGAAGGAATAGGAAAAAGCAAAGTAGCAGGATAGCATCCCATTTCATCAGTTCAGTTCTGCTGTGGACATTAGCAGAGGTAGCAACCATCCCATGAGCCACTAAAAATTATCATCTGGCCACAGGTGGGATGCCTGCTAGCTCATTTCCTGTATTTAATGCCTGCTAGCTCGCATCAATGTCCTTTGTGTCCGTCCTTGTCAGTGTAGGTCCTCCTTGGGACAGCACAAAGAACAAAATGCTCTATTTCACAGGCCCCCAACTGAGCACCAATGAGCAACTGCAGTTGTCTTATCAACAGCGCAGAAATGACAGAACAATTCTGGAGTTTTATTTGGTTTGCCAAGGGAGAAATAAGATAAGATCTGCCCCTGATAATCATATGTGGCAGTCAGGATGCACGGAACTGTAAGACTGCTTACGGTCGGGATGCTTCCCTGTGCTTTGCATATACTGTTTCCTATGCCTAAAAGTCCCTTCCCTCCCCCACCCCCACAACACCCAACAAACACCTACCATTCATTCCCACGTCATTATTGAGCACCTACTATGAGCCAGGCCCTATTAGAGGTATTAGAATAGAAAACCAGACAAAGAAGAGTTCCTGCTCTGGTGCAGCTGTGTCTCCTTCATGAGCCAGTTCAAATGTCACCCCTTTTAGAAGGCTTTCCTTAATTGCAATACGTAAAAAACAAAACAAACAAAAAAACAACAACAACAACAACAACAAACAAAACCCAAGACCCTCTGTGCTCTGCTTTGTTCAAATCTGTTACTATCCTTTTAATATTGTAATTTAGTTGCTCTCCTGCCTGTCTCATCTATCTAAACTGAGCAACAACGGATGCCTGGGTGGCTCAGCAGCTGAGCGTCTGCTGTTGGCTCAAGTCATGATCCCTGAGTCCGGGATCGAATCCCACATCGGGCTTCCTGAATGGAGCCTGCTTCTTTCTCTGCCTATGTCTCTCTCTCTCTGTGTCTCTCGTGAATACATATTTTTTAAAATGATAAATAAATAAACTGAGCAACAAGAGGAAAAACAATGTTTCTTATTATCTTGGAGTCTCCACTTGGCTGGCACAATGTATCACACACAATAGATGTTAGATAAATAGTTGCTGAGTGGAATCAAGAATGAATAAATTCCCATGAGCATTTGAAACAAGCATCCAGGGGTGCCTGGGTGGTTCAGTGGGTTGAGTGACGGACTCTGGATTCCAGCTCAGGTTATGAGCTCAGGGTGGTGAGATCGAGCCCCACATCGGGCTCAGCGCTGGGAATGGCGCCTGCTTGGAATTCAGGATTTTCTCTCTGCTCCTCCCTCCCTCTTTCTCTAATAAAATAAGTACATAAACAAACAAACTGTCCTGCATACAGAGAGTTAGTATATAGTAACTATTTGTCAATAGCTCCTCCCTTTAGTTCCCAAAGATCTTCGGGACTGCAAGGGAGGGAGGGAATGTGGAAAGACTGGAAGGTGATGGAGGCCTGGTTGAAATACTTCAGTGACAAAACTCTCTCAATCACCCAATAAGCCACTGGAATGCAAAAGCTACCTTAAAATCTACCTCGCAATAACGTGGGGCCCTCCACCTTTAATTGTAGCCAGATTATTTAACACCTACATAAACACTGAGGCACTGCCAGAAGGTCAAGTGCCCTGCCCACAGACCACCCAGATTCATGCCAGTCAGAATGAGCTTTTGAACCAACTTGCCACCTAATACCTCAGCTACTAGAAAAAGTCTCTCCAGTGGGGTCCAAAGCTCATGGGCATCGGAATTACTAGGCAGCTTGTAATAAATACAGATTGCCATCCTCACCAACTACCTACTCAGATGTCACACAGAGAGCCAGGCATCTGCATTATAACAAGTTTCCAATGACATCTTTCACAAAGAATGTTTCAGAATCACTTCTCTCCCCTGCACTGACTGTCTCTTCATGTCCACTCTGGCAGTTACTGGCAGAAGAGGGGGAAGTTAGGATAAGATACTCTCAATTTAACAAAAGATATGTAAGACCACGAATGTGTTAACTCAACGAGGGAGCCCTTTTAAATATGTGTGTGTATATCAAATCATCACATAGTAAGCTTTAAGTGCCTTACAACTTTGTCAATTAATAGTTCAATAAAGCTGAAAAAAATTAAAGTACAAAAAAGAAAAAGATATGAAAGACCAGAAGTTGACAAACCTGACTCTTCCTATAGAGGGCATTTCAAAGAGGCATGATGACAATGGGCTACCCACCGAAAAATCCAGAAAGAGATGGAAAGTGAGTCACTAGCCTAATAACATTTAATTTATAGGATATTAAAGAAGGGAAAGAAGAAAGTAGGCCCATCCAGATGTCTGCCAAGGGATTAAGACCAAGATCCAACAGCATAATTTCCTCACTAGGATGAAAGCGAACAGACACTTTGGGCAGAGAGCGGGCTGTAAGCTCTAATAATTGGCTCTTTGTGATAGAAATTCAACAAAAAAAAGTTGTGTGAGCTGGAGCTGAAACCACCTCTCTCTTTGGTTATTTTAAAAAACAGGTGATTCTCCTAATGGGCATAGGAGAATGAGGAACCATGCCGATCAGACCTCAAGGTAACACAGACAGGACCACGGGAAGGAAACAAACAAAAAAATAAAGGAAGGAAGGAAAAAAGAGAGCTCTGTCAGTTGGTTAACATCATCCAGGTAAACAACTAATGTACACATATGCTATTATGTTAAGCTCTGCAGGGAGTTACAAAGAAAAAAAAAAACACTACTTTCCACTAAAAAAAATTTGTTTGTGCCAACAGTGGAGGCTGAACAAATGTGCAAAAACAAGTGACCCAGCCAAACACAGAATTACCTAAAAGTATACAAAGGTACATGTTAATCAGCCAAAAAGTCTGAGGAATGTTCAGAGGGTTGAGAAAGGGAGACAAAAGCTGTTACCAGAATGACTGGAATAACTGGACTTGGGTCACAGTCATCCAGAAAGGAAATCTTCGAAAGGATCTACAGTAGGGAGGAACACACACACAACAAATCCTATGCTGCCCATGATGAAGGTGGTACATCTATGGCCAAGGGACAGAGATCCAGGGAGCCTGTGGATCACCCCATGAATAGGAGCCAGCAACATACTGTTGCTTAAAAGCAGTCACCATGGGGATCCCTGGGTGGCTCAGCGGTTTGGCGCCTGCCTTTGGCCCAGGGCGCAATCCTGGAGTCCCAGGATCAAGTCCTGCGTCGGGCTCCCGGCATGGAGCCTGCTTCTCACTCTGCCTGTGTCTCTGCCTCTCTCTCTCTGTGTGTGTGTCTATCATAAATAGATAAATAAATAAATAAATAAATAAATAAATAAATAAATAAATAAATAAATCGGGATGCCTGGGTGGCTCAGTGGTTGAGCGTCTGCCTTTGGCTCAGGGTGTGATCCTGGGTCTGGGGATCGAGTCCCACATCAGGCTTCTTTGCATGGGGCCTGCTTCTCCCTCTGCCTGTGTCTCTGCCTCTCTCTGTCTCTCATGAATAAATAAATAAAATCTTTTTTAAATAAATAAATCTTAAAAAAAAAAGCAGTCACCATGCTAGATTGTATTAGCAGATGCTAGGTAGGGACTGGTAGAAGTCACAGAGTCCAGTTTCTTTCTTTCTTTATTTTTTATTTATTTTTTTAAAGATTTATTTATTCATGAGAGAGACACAGAGAGAGAGAGAGAGAAAGAGAGAGACAGAGACACAGGCAGAGGGAGAAGCAGGCTCCCTGTGAGGAGCCCAATGCGGGACTCGATCCTAGGACCCTGGGATCATGACCAGAGCCAAAGGCAGAAGCTCAACCACTGAGCCACCCAGGTGCCCCTGCGTCCAGTTTCATAAGCTGTACATTAGAAGGGTGTGCAAGCGTGGGCCAGGAGCCAGAGAAAAGCAACAGAAATGCGTAGAGGAATGAATTCCAAAAGCTATCAAGAAAGGTGTGAAGGAGTTGAGGTTTGTCAGTTTCTGAGTTTGAGGTAAACAGATATTGGTCATCAACCAGCTCTGATCCGCTCTTCCCAGTTTCTCTGTTTAAGTGACCACGTAGTTAACTCAGAGGATTAAAATGCTTTCCTTTCACATGGCCCATTTCACGGAGTAGATGGAGGCAGGAAAAGATGAGGTAATTTGCTCAGGCTCCCATTGCAATCCATGAGCAAAACTCGCATCATAATGTTAAATCCCAGGGCTGTCTGTGGGGTGTTTAAGCTACCAATGCATGCCACTTCTCTTTATAATGGATGCCCCCAAAAGACTGTAACAATGAAAGATGGAAAAATTTTCTGCAAATTTCCTTGGGGGGAGAAATAAACTAAAAAGGAATGTCATGCTTCACTGCTGAGGCCCATATAAACATTATCCTCTTGTGTCCCCCTAGACTGATGACATAGGACACAGTCCATCTGATAAGCTGTCAGCAGATGGCTGGATCCCTCATTGTACCCATTACCCACCGACGTCAATTCCAAGCAGGAGCAGTTATCAGTGCTCCAGACAACAGATGGGGAAGGAGGTGTGGCTGGTCTCAAGTCAAGGAGTGCAAGAAGGAGGGGGAGGACAAAAAGCCTAGTTCTCAAATCCATCAGGTCTTCTCTAAAACAAATCCATCATGGGGCAACAGAACATGCCACTGTTTATTCAGTTAGTTCCAAAAGGTGTCACAAAAAGCTCAGGACTGTTTTGGATAGGTGCCATTCTTACACTTTCAGCAAGGAAGGAAGAAGTAGGGAAAAATCAAACAGTGGAGCAAAAAGCAGGCAAGCCACATTTGGTGGAAATGAGACTTTTAATACAATGTAAAGAAGACAGAGCACCGACAGCAACGGCGACTCTTTAAAAGGGTGGGGCTCACTCAGAAATATTGACTAAAAACAGTGGCTTGGGGCTCCGAGATCTGCAGCATTGATTATTAATTTGGCCAATATCCAGCTTGTTTGCAGCTTGCCTTATGTGAGCATCCATATGCTGTACCCCACTAAGTTCAGTGCCCAATCAGGATTTGTTGACACAGATACGTACAGAACTGGCAGGAATTGGTCAATTAGCAAAGGCATCCAAAATGGGATCTTTTTGTTACATTCCTAAGACAGAGACAATATAACCAGACGCCAGGGAGATAATGGGCCACTCACTAACTGAAGAACACCAGTCTTTACAGATACAAGCAGTCCAATTTCTAGCATGTGAAACATCCTGCTAAGAAAACTGTAGACTCTGCGACTTAAGTCGCTATGAGAATCTCCTTCTGCTAAAGCTTCAATTCCCACAGTGGTGGCTCAGGTTGAAAGTCACCTCTGGTCACTATATTGCTGGGTGATTTTTGGTAAATTGCATCATCACTGACTAAATTCATTCTGTCACCCTACCTGCCAGAATAATATGCATTAAGGAAGTAGCCATGCTTGGAGAAACATTTATTGATGTAATTGGTAAACACCACTGATATTCACTAAGGGTCTTAACAACAATGTGGAGGTCTTGCCTGCTGCTTGCTGTTCTTGAGAACCCTCAAGGATCTCTGGCTTACACTGAGATGGGAGATGCTGGTGCTTCAATCACACAAACCTCTATCATCCACAGTCCCGGGGTCTTTGAGAAATCAGATGAGACCAAAAAGAAACTGGACAGCAGAAATATTAATCGAGACCTGAATTCAGCCATGAGAACTGCCCTTGCTTATGCTTCTAAAACTAGCAGTCACCCAAGAGCAGCATGGCTATGATGAGGTGCTGTTGAAAAAGGCCTCAGGAATAAATATTTTACAGACTGAAAAATGGGAGATGGGGAGACTAACCAATTTCCCTCCAACTCTTCCACTTCCTGACCTAAAGCAATACTGTCCTTGTTAGAAACTTACATGGACTCTGAGGAACGAGGCCTTTCTATGAAGCCCAAATTGAGTCATCCAATGGGGAAAAACACATCAGAAATGTTTCTGCTAAGCTATCCCCTTTCATTTCAGCCAATGTGTCGGTCCCTTGCCTTTTCGGGACCTCTGAACTCCGCAGAATGTCCTGCCATCATGTTGTCTAATTCAGCAAGCTCACTTGCCAAAGCATTGCTCTGTCCTCAACATCTCCCCTTTGGAATATACACAGCCACAAGAAACATTTTGCCATCTCTGTTTCCAGGCCCAAGCTAACCTATCATAACCCTAAATAAAATCAGGTACATGAAGATCAGGTGTCTTATAAACAGTAAAGTGTCAGATAAGTGTAAGGTATTATTAACCAGACTTACTATCCTTAGTCCTTGCTGCAGTCAAGTCAGAAAACTGTTTCCAATCATCTGTGGTTAAATTTTTTTTCTTTAAGGACTCATAACAACTTTTAAAAACCCATACTTTCCTGCTCCCCGGGAAGAGCCATAGGTAAGGTATGGGATATGGGACTGACCAAAGCCTGGATCCCACAGCAGGCCTGAGGTGACTATTTAAATGACACAAAGCAGTGACAGGAGTAAAGAGCAAAGGCGAGTAATACTGGGGCAAGCTCAAGAATTCCTGGCGTGACTCTGTTCTCTGCCTCAGCCCTAGGGCTCCAGAGTTTAAGCGAAGCATGGGATGAGGAAAAAAAGCACAGGTGACAGGAATCAGTCCCTAGATTACCCCCCCCCCCATACACACACCAAGCATCTATCCCTTCACAGCAGCCAGCCCCGAATGCCAGCATCATCTATATGTGGCCTGGTCAGGTTGACTTTACTGGGGAGATACAGGAAGCAGAAAATGAACAAGGCCATCTGAGCTCAGCCAAGAAGAAATGAGTTTCCTTTTTCCAGATGAGGAGACCAAAAGCATTTCCAGAAGAGCTCTCTGCTACAGCCCTGGCCACTACTTAAGGAGAGAAAAATCAGAGAACGTTGACTGTCCAGAGCTGGGAATGCAGCTGTCTCATTTTGCAGATGGGCAAACTGAGGCCCAGCAAGTATACTCTTCCTCAAGGTCACATAACTCATTAATGCCAGAACTAAGTCTCCAGAGGCTTCTAAAAGCTTCTAAAAACCTTTCCACTGAAAACCCTGGTGCTGCCAGGTTTGATGTCATCACACCAGCAGCAGCCCCAGTCAGGCTGAATTTAGTCCTTTGTTGACCTTCTAGATATGTGGCTGCCAGAGGCCTCAAGACTCCTTTGTGAAAGAGGCACCCTTTGACCCTCACCACCTGCCATCCAAAAAAAGCACTCCTGTCCCAAGAGCCTCACACAGCAGTGGCTGAAATGCGTTGTTTCCTCTCATTAACAAAAAGCCCATTCATGAAAAAGAAAGAAAGAGGACTGGCTCAAATTTACCCAGAAGATCTAGCTGGGAGAGCCCTGGGCTTCCTGTGAATGGCATCACATCCCAAGAAGCCCTCTCTTTAAAAAAAATGCTGCCCTCCAGCCCTGCTTGATGGTGAGAGCCACCCAATCAATAACAGCCTCTTTATTCCACAGCTATCCACACCTCCTTGCCACATCTGCAAAGATGGGAAGAGCCTTGAGGCCATTCACCACGTTTTACAGATTGGGAAACTGAGGCCAGGAACCTGCAATCAAAGATATACCTAGAACACATGCAGAGCAGGCGTCAAAGCCACAAGTAGGCAGTGCCTGGCTGATCAGCCTCGGCCTCCCCCTGAAACAGCCCTGTCATTCCACTGACAGCTTGCAACCCCAGAGAAGGTGGGTTAGCTTTCCAGACCAGATGCTAATTCATCTTTTGGCTAGAAGCAAGTGATCTCCCATCCCTGGGCCCCAACAGGCCTATAAAACCAAGATAATAATCTCAACCTCCTGCCCCACAGGGTTGTCACAGCCTCCTGAGAATAACCTTCTACAAATATAAAAGCAATAAAGATGCTAATGACAGGTTTCAAAACTGCCCCTGAATAAAACACACCAGGTTTCTCACACCCTGAAATCTAAAAAAGATTTTTTTTCCTTTTCTCCTCTTCCTCCTCCTCTATGATTTTATAGTTTTAGAACATCTCTCCACACAAGCTGAGTACAGAAAGACAGTCTCACTCTTGGTCCTCACCCAGATTATTTTTATGTATCTGGCAACTTTCCTTTTCAATCCCATTTGTTTTTCTTAACACCACTAATGCGAGGTAAAAAAAATCAGCTCTCAGAGTACCCAGGACCATGACCACAGGAAATAGAGTAAGAGCAAGAAGATGGAGAGGTTTGCAAAATATATATATAAATAAATACCCTCTCACCATGGATAGATATCACCAGCTCAAAGTTCATGAGTCAGCCTGTTTCAGAATGCACTTAGTAGGAGCTTGGTGCTGCTCAAATGCCTCAGAGTTCAAAGGCAGACCTTGCCTTAAGAGCATAAAACTCTCAAATGAAAGAGTCATTAAGGCAAACCCATAAAAGTATTTCCCCAAAGTACCACAGTGGAGACAAGGAACCTTATGTGACCACCTCCAGGAAAGAGCATTATCAGGCCTCTGGGAAATTAACTGCAACAGAGGGGATGGGGGCCACCCATGAATCCCAGATGGGGTTCAAAAAGGGCACCTGAAAAAAAAAAAAAAAAAGGGCACCTGGCTGGAGCTGGACTCCACGCTTGTGAAAGGCCAGGGCAGGGCCTGTGGTTCCTAGGGCTTTATCACTATGTTCCTCAACTCCACTGTGGGGCTGACACATTGTGCAAAGGTAAAAAGAAAACCAAATCTGGAATCCACGCAAAAACAGCCACTCTTGGAAAATCATTTTTAAGGGTCCCCTTCCCGCAGGATGAAGTGCTCTACAATTCTGAGTGTCCGGAGCACATAAACGACTCTTACCACTAAGGCTGCCAGGGAAAAAGTCAACAGACTCACATGCATCATGGTGACCAGGTGACAGGGGTTGAGCAGGTAGATGACGGTCTTGGTGGCGAACTTAAAGCCCACCTCCACCCCGAAGGTCAGGCACAGGGCTACTAAGAGCAGATTCTTGCTCAGGCTCTCCTTGCCTTCCTCTGGCCGCTGGGTCACCTGCTCTGGCTGGCAGCCACGGCCACCCCTACCGTCCTCCTTGGTCTGCCTCAGGATGTGCCGCAGGGCCACCAGGATCTCCAACAGGGCCAGGGTCAGGACCACCACACTTTCCAGCAGCCGCTGCTGCCAAGAGAGGAAGGCAGCACAGTCGGGGCCCCCATTGCCTGCAAAGCTGGGGTCCACACCCCCATAGAGCCAGTCCAGGAGACTTTGGTAGCTATACCGGGACATGATGCCAAGTGGTTCCCCTTGACCACCGTGCAGGAAGCAAGAGCCAGATGGAACACAAGCCCAGAGGGTTGCCCGGGTGCTGGGACATGTACAGAGGGCACACCCCTGCACCCACACCCCGCCCTCCGGACAACGGGGCACCTAGAGCAGGGGAAGGGAAGCTACACGCGAGGCCCAGGGTCAAGTGCTGGCTCTAACTTGTCCCCACGGCTGTCTGGGGAGCCCCCCGCGCTTCTCCAGTGGCCACCAACGAGGCAGGGTTGAAAGGAGCCGTTGGCCAATCTAAAAGGAAGGAGAGGAAAAAAAAAAAAAGGTCTCAAAGAGGCAATTGCATCGGGAATTACGAAGCGGGGCGGGGTAACTAGCGATGGGCAGAAAAGGGGAACAGGGGCAGTGGCGAAGCAAGCAGGGGTCAGGGGAAGCCGGAGGCCGGAAGGGTCAGGGTGAGGGCTGAGGGGACCCGGCAGTGCCGCGGGAGCCAACCGGGGAGCAGCGGGGGTGACAGCGAGGGGACACGCGGAGGCCAGGAAAGGAGCTAGCGGGGCCGGGCAGCCGGGGAGGGCGACGGGGCTGGCAGGGATGCCGGACTCCTCGTCTCACGCACTCGCCACAGGGGGAATCTCTTACTCCGGCAACCGCGTGGCCTTCTCTGCCCCCAGCTAGCAACTTCGCCGCCGACGGGCCCCTCCGGCCAATTTAGCGCCTTCCCGGGCGGGCCTCCCGCCCCCGGGTCCACCCCCGTAGCCCCCAGCTCCACCCCCGGCCCCAGACGCCCGCCCTCGGGCAGCACCTCCCCCCCGCCCGCGGCCCGCCCGGGACCTGCCCCCCTGGCGCAGGCAGCGGCGGGAGGAAGCCGCGGGGAGGGAGGGGGAGGGGGAACGGGGAGCAGGAGGCCGGGCCAGCAGGGGGCTGGGCTTCGGCCGGCCCCCTCCCTCCGCCCCGGCGCCGCAGCGGCCCGCGCCTCCCGCCCGGCCCCGGGGAACCAGCCGCCGCGCCCCCTCGGGGCTCCACTCACCGGCAGTTCGGCCCGCGGCCCCGGCTCGGCTGCCGCTCAGCTCCCGCGCTCCTCGAGCTCCCAGCGCCCCGGCGCTCGGCTCCCCCGGCGGCCGCAACTGCCGCCGCTGCCGCCGCCACAGCGCGCGGCTCCTCCTCCCCGTCTTCCTCCCCCTGCAGCGGCCGCACTCGCTTCCTCCTTCTTCCCCTCCCTCTCTCCTCCCCCTCGCCGCCGCCGCCACCTCCCACTGTCCCCTCCTCGGCGTCCCGCGTGGCCTCGCACCCCCCGCCCCCGCCCTCAGACCGCGACTGCCCCACCTCCCCGCCCAGGCCTCCCGCGCTGCCCCTCCCCCTGCCGTGGCTCCCACCGTTCACACCTCCCGCCGTCCCTCCGCCCGGCCTCCCTCCTCCTCCGCCCCCCTCCTCCAGCCTCAGTCCTCAGTCCCCGCCTCCTTCCCCTCCTCCCCGGCCTGCTTCGCGTCGGGCGCTCCTGGAGCCTGCACGCGTGCACACCCACCTTCCTTCAGCGCAGGCTACGTGCCTCGCCCCCTCAGTGAAGCCTTTCTGGCCAACTCCCGCTCCCGCGATGCTGTTCCCTGGGCGCATCATCTTGTGCAGAGCACACAGTAGGCGCTCAGCCGGCCCCCCACCGTGTGCCCGGGGGGGGGGGGGGGGGGGGGGGGGGGGGGGGGGGGGGGGGGGGGGGGGGGGGGGGGGGACAAATAAGCCTGACCAGCGCCTAGTGGCTGTGCGGTGCCGCTGTTGCTCAGGGTGTGTGCTGGGTCTGACCTCTTCGGCGCGCTGCCTCCTCTCCACCCTGAAACTAGCCTCCCCCAGGAACCATGATGTCCTCTTCCCTTACCTTTGTAGCCACGGCCCCACTCCCCACCAGAGCCTGAGGACGGAGGGGCCCCTTTGCCTTCTTTTCCCTGCTCTCCCACCTCGTGCTCTGCTCCAGTATTTTTCTCTCTTCACCTGAGGCCACAGCCATTCCGTCTTGCGGCCCTCCTTGGCCCTTTTCCTCCTGCCATGCCCTCCGCCGTAGGCTTGCTGCATGAAAGAAGCTCCCCCCGCCCGACTTTTCTCCTTCCTCTCTCCCTCCAAGGGAGCAGCTGCTTCCCACCCCGCATGGGGCCGGGTGTCCCGCCACTGAAGACCAGCCTGGACAATGAGGGTGGGGGTGTTGGGCCCCAGAATCCGATAAGAGCCTCTGATTGGAACATGGCTCCCTCTTCCTTGCTGCTTTCTACGCACTGACTGTGGTTTGCCCCCCTCGGGACAAGGACGGAGGAAAAGGGCCTCAGAATCTACCCCATGTTGGTTAAGTATGTGTTGAAGACTCCCAGTGAGTTACGAAAATATCCAGAAAAACACAGGCACTTGGCCTGGGAAACACTTTCAGGTGTTGGCGGCAAGCCAGATGCAAAACATATAATACAATCTACTATATTATCGGGCCACCGCCCTCCCATCCTTTCCAAGTCTGGTTTTCCCCCGACACAAATAGAGCTTCAGAGCCAGGTAGCTCTATATAATTCCAAGCTTTACATGGCATCCACTATAGGCCTGATGCTCTTCACGTGCTAATTAATAAAGAACAGCAACAAACAGGAGTTTATTCCAGGGCTCACCCATGCATTGTCCTTAGTTGTTTTGTTTAATCCTATGCAACATAACCAAGGAACATCAAGGATCAGGTTGTGGCCCTCTTGGCAGAGACATGGCTGCATCAGGAGACCTCAAGTTTCTACCTTTGAGGAAGTGAGAATGAAGTTGTAGGATTCAGTAAATGGCTTCATTAATCACTCCAGTTTTCATGCTGAACCTGGGTTGGCAATCTGGTCTAGAGGATCCTCTGTTGGCAAAATGACCCTCTTTAATGACTATAGCCAGGCCAACTTCCACATCTGAGTCAGGAATTCCTCTTTTTCATAGGTAAAAGAGCCATGTATTTTTTAGGGCCTGGGCTGTCATTCCTTCACTTGCTGTGTCACCTTGGGCAATTCATGCAACCTCACCGCGCCTCGATTTCCATTAACTGAAGGGCTACTAGTTATTATCCAATTCCTAGGATTATGCATTTTTAAATGAGTTGAATGTGGAACACTGTGTAGTATTTGGTGCAGAGAGAGTGCTCAATGGGTGCTATCCATTATCATTACCCAGTTCTGCATCTGTGTGTGCTTGGGCACATGAGGGCATACACCCTCAAATGCAGTGCCCTCCCCCCACATCTGCATAAACAATACTACCCGTCCTTCAGATCTCACTTGACATCACTGTCTCCCCAACCCCCAGCCTCAGCTCCCAGAGCTTTCTCCCTCTGAATTTCTATAGCAGTTACTGCCTGCACTACTCAATTTATCCTGAATCACATACTGCCTCCCATTGTTCTCTCATTGTTAGTCCTGTCTCCCACACTCAGATCTTTGACAGCAGGGGATGGGTCTTAATCTTTCCTAATACCCTCCCCCACAGCACCTACCAGTGTGGCAAATATAGTAGGGACTAGACAGACATCAAGAGATTGTTAGGCCGCTTGGTAAAAGGCAAGCAGTAATTGAACTGAAATTGTGGGTCAAATTTTAGACACTCAAAAAGACTCAAGACACATGGCCTGATCGCTTCCTCGCTCGGACACAGGCCAGAGTCTCCAGTCGCAAAAGCAAATGAACTTTGCTTTTTAAGTAGAGCCTTGCAGGGTGCAGTGAAAAGGGAACCTGGAATCCAGGCTCTGTTCTGGGAGAATGTCGGGGGGGGGGGGGGGGGGGGGGCGGGGGGGGAGAGTGAATCAGCTCTCCTTGCTTCAGCGTACTCAGGTAAAATGGGGGGGGGGGGTCGAACCAGAATCGTTTCTAAGATACCTGCTGGCTCTGATAGTCTATGATTCTCAAACTCAGCCTTCCCACCTTTTCATCCAAGTCTTGTTTGAATCTTAAAGCAGAGGCGCCTGGGTGGCTCAGTTGGTTAGGCGTCTGCCTTTCACTGGGGTCATGATCCCAGGGTCCTGGGATGAAGCCCCACACAGGGCTCCCTGATCCATGGGGAGTCTGCTTCTCCCTCTCCCTCTGCCTGCCACTCCCCATGCGCTAGCTTGAGCTCTCTTTCTCTCTCTCTGTCAAACAAAATCTGAAAAAGCAAGCAAACAAGCTGGTCCACCTGTCCCAGCAATAGAGGCTAGCCTCTTGGCCTGTTGAGAAAATACCCTAAATTCTCTTGTCCAAAGTACTTTCCCAGGTGTGAGCTCAGTTGACCTCCCAAGGAGCACAGAATGGCAGAAATTATAACCTCTTATGTACCATGGACAAGCTAAATCTCAGGTGAAGTGACTTGCCTAAGATCACACAATTTAGGGGATCCCTGGGTGGCTCAGTGGTTTAGTGCCTGCCTTTGGCCCAGGGTGTGATCCTGGAGTCCTGGGATCAAGTCCCACATAAGGCTCCCTGCATGGAGCCTGCTTCTCCCTCTGCCTGTGTCTCTGCCTCTCTCTCTCTCTCTCTCTCATGAATAAATAAATAAAATCTTTAAAAAAAAATCACACAAATTAGTGGCAGAACGAGGACTAGAGTTTGGGGTCTGACAGCATAGGCCAGAGCAAGCTCTTTCTATTTGACGTGGCCATCTGACCTTTTCTCCCCCTGCACTTTCTACTCTTCCAATCCACTCCTGTCCCTCTACCCACAGTCTAACCTGAAAGTCAAGTGCCTGCATGACCGCCCACCAGCTAAAAACAATGCACAATCCTGATATTATATGAAGTATTATCAGTAAAAAATAAAATGCATGTGTATGAGGGAGAATGAAGAGAGAAGCCTTTGTCTCCGTTTGACTATCTGCTTACTGCTTCCCCCCCAACTCCCCCTCCCCACTCATGCAACACCAGCATTCATTCTACCCATATTTACTGAGCCTCTGTTCTGTGCATAGGAATACGCTAAACATGTGAGCAATTAATTTCTGCCTTCAAGGAGCTTAAAATCCAGCTCAGGGGACACAACTCAGAAAGAAGGTTAGATAACAGTTCGTGAAGGAGGTATAAATAAATACAAGCACAGCAAAGAGGAGCTGCCACCACAAGAGCAAATCTTTTTTTTTTTTTTAATTTTATTTATTTATGATAGTCATACAGAGAGAGAGAGAGAGAGAGGCAGAGACACAGGCAGAGGGAGAAGCAGGCTCCATGCGCCGGGAGCCTGATGTGGGATTCGATCCCGGGTCTCCAGGATCGCGCCCTGGGCCAAAGGCAGGCGCCAAACCGCTGCGCCACCCAGGGATCCCCACAAGAGCAAATCTTGAGCATTACCAGGCAAAACTCATCTATGGGAAGAAAGGTCTACAAGGTGGCAAAGGGAAGCAGAACTTGCCACCCCAGAACATGCCTCTTTGGCATAAAGATGATTTTAGGCTGATTATATTTTAAATACAGAAGACACAGGAAAAGCTTCAAAAACTGAGAAGTTATCCTTTTGTAAGAGACATTTATGTTTCCAGGGGAATTCTCTATTTGCCTTGGGTCCTTGACCTGCTGCCTTGACTTGCCATCCCCATATTTGGCAGAAAGGTGCAAATCACAACCTCTCCCTATTTCACAAGAATATGACTGGGACAGATAAAATTACATCACACTCTTCATAATCTTGCTGGTAAACAAATCCAAAAGATGATTATTGTCATTAAACCTTAAATAATAGAAAAGTCATGCTTTCCCAAGGGAAGACACTTAGAAGTACATGTGTCATGTACCTACTAAAAAAAGAAATAAAAACTTCAGGGCACCAGGGTGGCTCAGTGGTTGAGCATCTTTGGCTCAGGTCGTGATCCCAGGATACTGGGATGGAGTCCTGCATCAGGCTCCTTCCAAGGCACCTGCTTCTCCCTCTGCCTATGTTTCTGCCTCTCTCTCTGTGTCTCTCATGAATAAATAAATAAAATCTTAAAAAAAAAGAAAGTAAATCTTCGGTGACAGCACACACTCCCCAAAAAGGGTCTTTGGTTTGGGGCAAACTAACTTTGAACAGAAACTAACATTATTAAACCTTTTATTTATAATCTAGAAAGCACAAGCCAAGTTGAAGAAATAGTTCGAGACTAAAATTTGGTCCTCAAACTTCCAAAGTTAAAACTGACCTTAATTCCATTCATTGATCATTAGTGGAAAAATGTTTTCTTGGCTCGTAGTCCCTAAGCTACCACTTAACTCTGTCATCAGAAATTCAATTTGACATTATTTGGCTATTTAAATCATGAAGCAGTCAGGCAGTTGTCTTTTGTCCAGGGGTTCCAAGAAAGGTCTGTGGTTAAATGTCACAAGCTCAGGCAGAGCCAAAAGCTTGCTGTGGCATACTGGGCAAAGGAGGGCACTCTTCAGGACTTGGGCTGCTTTCTCCGCCCTTGACATAGCCTGTGCA
Organism: Vulpes vulpes; assembly: GCF_048418805.1. Lineage (NCBI taxonomy): Eukaryota > Metazoa > Chordata > Mammalia > Carnivora > Canidae > Vulpes > Vulpes vulpes. The sequence continues at coordinate 79,996,675 of NC_132796.1, read as the reverse complement.
AGCCTGACTGGGCAGCCGGGTATTATAGTTGAAAGCACAGAGGACTGTCAGCCAGGACACCTGGGTTGGATTTGACTAGCTTGGGCCAATCACTCCCTTTCTTTGGGTCTTGGCTCTCTCTTTTGGAATCCGAAAAGATTTCAGCCACTCCAAATTCCCTTCTGGCTTTAATATTCCTTGAAAATAATGGGGAATGTTGGTGAAAGAGACAATACAGATTCTGAGGCCTTACAGATTCAGGTTGCAGTTTGGAATCCCGGATACCACTTTTCTTATCTATACCGTGATGAGGTAATGAAGGAATTGCTTCTTTGAAGAGGGACATAAATCTATTCATTGCAGGCTAAGCTAGTCACAGGTGCATGGAAATGGCAGACCCAGCATCTTCCTAAGGAGGCTCATTTCTCCTGGCTGCATTTCCTCATATCCTTTGTTGCTATTTTTTTAAATCAATATGTATTAAGAGATACTATGTGCCAGGTAAGATGCGCAAACAGGTATTTTATAGCTAAAATTTCACAGAAAACATATTTCGAGCATTAGACTGCATAAAGGCAGCATCCCTGGTTTTGGCAGAAGTTGAATACTGCAAGATATAATTTAAGTTCCAGCGCTGAAATTAACATGAAAGTATCAACATTTGAAGAACAAAGTAAGTGAACAAATTGGCCCTAAGATAAGATAGACATGGGTTCAATTCCTTGCCAACAATGAGCTTCTATAACCTCAGGCAAATGTCTTCTCAGAGCTTTTTTCCCCCTCGTGTGTGATATGTTATTTGCAGTATTTATCTTGCAGGGTGGTGGTGAGGATCAATGTGGTAATATATATGGAAAGTAGCTAGCACCCTGTCTGGCAAGTAAGTCACTCCATATCTGTTTGCTTTAGGGACTCCCCCCCCCCTTTGCAATTCCAAAAATTCATGCTTTAATCCTAAGACAGAAATCAAATCTATCCTAAATCTATCCTGAGTGGGTCAAGTGGGCCAATTTTCTGTTGAATGCCCTTTTGCTGGGAGCCTCAGGTGGAACAGACATCCTGTCCCGCCACAACATAGCAGTGGTGTTATTAGAAACTGCACACTTTCCTACAGGGGAAGAAGAAAGGAAAGAAAGAAAGAAAACCAAGCATCTGGTACATGTGCTATCGATTTGGAGATGTGGACAAGCTGGCAGTTTCTAGTTGCTCTTTTCCTGAAGTGTAATGCTGTCGGAAATCTATATGCTGAAAGCAGTTTTGGAAAGCTTGCTTGGGAACCCCTGGAGGATTCTGAGAGCTGTAACCGCATCCATTGTAGCTCTAGGCAAGTCCCCTACCTTAACCTGGTTCTCTGTAAGATAAGCAGTCAGGGCACTATCTCCTCCCTGTGACACTGAAGATAAAGCGATTGGGCCCCTCTTGGGGAGCCCAAGAGCTTTTTCATTCTTTTTTTTTTTATGATAGTCACAGAGAGAGAGGGAGAGAGGCAGAGACATAGGCAGAGGGAGAAGCAGGCTCCATGCACCGGGAGCCCGACGTGGGATTCAATTCCGGGTCTCCAGGATCGCGCCCTGGGCCAAAGGCAGGCGCTAAACCGCTGCGCCACCCAGGGATCCCCCAGCTTTTTCATTCATTGTTCCAGCAGTGAAGTCAGATTAAGGAAAAAAGATAGATTTCATTTGACTTGAGATTACTAAAGAAGTATTGATAATAACACCCCCTCTTGGAGTGGGTTAAAGAGTATCCCCCCCCAAAAAAAGTATCCAGGGCCAGGTGAATTTGCATCTCTGCTGAGAATTCATGAGTTCATGAGGGGAAGCAGGGCAGTAACAATCAGCTTCCAAATTTACACTTAGTGTCTCAATCCGCACCTGAGAATCACATTATTAACGATAATGAAAAAATAGTAACAACTGTCATTTACTGAGTAGTTATGTGCTAAATTATCTCAACCTGGGTGGGGGGCAAAGCTTAAGGAGAGAGGGAGGGGCTGGAGAGAGAGAAAGAGAGAGAGTGAAAGCAATTAGCTTAAGATCCCAATGGTAATAAATGGAAAGGCGAGTTTCCAAACCAGATCTATCCAAACACAGAGCCCAACCAGCTGACCCCCACACCACTCTGCCTCTCGTTTAGAGTCTCATATGACCTGTGGCTTGTTCTTACAAAATGACTGGCTAGGTGTGGAGGACTAATTTATGAACAAAAGCACAGTCTTTACTGTTTGGACCGGGGGAGTTGAGAGGCAAATGAGCCACACAGGGTTTGCGCTGGGGACCTCAGACTCATGATCACAATATTTTAATTATCGGAGCACGTGGTGATACCTCCTACCTTTAAAAATGGGTATGCTTTTTTATTTGCTGCTTCAAATCAGGATGTGATTTGCTCTCTCAAGGACTAATTTGGCAGAGCTGGCATCTGCTTTCAAAACCCTGGGGACTGAATAACCTCAGAGCAGCTCCCCCTTGGATGCACTTCTCTGATTATTGATGGATTTGTTTCTTTTTTAAAAAGATTTTATTTATTTATTCATGAGAGACACACAGAGAAGCAGAGACACAGGCAGAGGGAGAAGCAGGCTCCTTGCAGGGAGCTTGACGCGGGACTCCATCCGGGGTCTCCAGGATCAGGCCCTGGCCTGAAGGCGGCGCTAAACCACTGAGCCACCCCGGCTGCCTGATGAATTTGTTTCTAAGGAAACAGAGACAGAAAAAACAGAGGAGTAAGAAACAGGAGTCCCCATTTTGCCCAGGGATTGGCCTCTGGCATGCTAATCACATATGTACACCAAGAGTTCAAAAAATGAGCATTTCATCCTCAGATTCTTGGTTTATCTCCATGCACCTCAGCCTGTTGCTAGAACCTCCCCTGCTTGGCGCTACCCTCTGTGGCAAAGACTTAATTTCAGGGCCACTTCTGACTGTCTTCTTCCATCTGTTCTCTTCATCAGCCCTCCATCTATTCTTTCTGACCCATAGAGATCAGGATATAGTATTAGTCCCCAGCACAATTACAGATTCTGTTCCTTTCCATATCTGATGGTTCCTTTACTCAGGCTTACAGTCATTTGCAGGAACTCCATGTAGAGAAAAGTACAATTTATCATCACAGCAGGTGAATAATAAGATGCAGTGATGGCATGAGACTCAGAAGCTTTCTGTTTTTCTGCTTCAGAATGGGCCATCTCTGACACAACGTTCCCTGCATTTTCAGATGTTGTACAGCAGAATGTTTATGGACTTCATGCAGATGAAGAGTGACAGGATCTGCTAAAGTAAAACCCAACTGGATAAAAAGTCAATATAGTGCAGCATTAGTTAACAATGCTGTATTATATGCTTAAAATTTTGCTGCAAGGGCAGATCTTATGTGAAATGTTTTTGTCACAAAAAAAATCATAAAGAGGATAAGGGCAAACTTTTGGAGCTGATGGATGTGTTCATGGCATTGATTGTGGTGATGATCTCACAAGTGTGTACTTATTTCCAAACTCATCAAGTTGTACATGTTAAACATGTACAGCTTTTTGTACATCAACCATACCGCAACTAAGTGGGTTTTTCTTAAGTAAACATAACTGGGTATAAGGTACACGGGATCTCTCTGCATCATCTCTTACCACTGCACATAAACCTACAATTATCTCCAAATAAAGAGTTTAATTTTAAAAAACAAGTAGAAAATTCTCAGATACAAGATTTGATCTGGAGTTTCTTTTTTTCTGTATATATATATAATTTACATTTTATATATATATTATATATATATATATATATATTTTTTTTTTTTTGGAGTTCGATTTGCCAACATATAGTATAACACCCGGTGCCTGTCCCGTCATGATCTGGAGTTTCTAAAGGAAAGGGATGAGTGGATAATTGGATCCAAAAAGTTCTGTTTCCCTCACAGGTCAAAGGAATTCCAATCCTGAGTGCAGAAGCCATGCCCCTACTAATATTCAATTTTTAAGATTTTTTAATGTTTTATTTTTATTTATTTCTTTTTTTTAGAGAGGGAGAGAGAGACAGCATGAGCAGGGTGGGGAGGGGCAGAGGGAGGAGAGAGAGAATCTTGAGCAGGCTCTACACCCAGCACAGAGCCCAGCCCAATGCAGAACTCGATCTCACAGCTCTGAGATCATGACCTGAGCCAAAATCAGGAGTCCAACTCTTAACCAACTGAGCAACCCAGGCACCCCCTCAATTCTTTTGAGATAAAAAGAAGGAAAGAAGAAAAAAGAAAAACTAGATGCAAAAAAAAAAAAAAAAAAACCATAAAGAATGAGATCTAATGGTGTTGTTTATTCTCTTTTTTTCCCTTAATGTGATTTTTCCCCCTCGGTTGGGTCTACTGCAATAACCAAAGCTTATTTTAACCTAGCCACATCATCTGCTTGGAGATGGTCACATCAACCATCAATGGAAGGGATCTTTCCAAAATAGTGCTTCTGGAAAAAACAAAACAAAACAAAACAAAACAAGGATTTATCTGTCCTCTAGGGCCATTCGCATTTACTGGGTCCCTCCTCGCCCTGTCTGCTTTACCCCCAGCCTGCCCCCCACCCTTTCTCATCACATCATCCAAAGATTGGATTTCATTCTGTTTTCTATAGGAGGCAGACTAGGCTTGCTTGGAAAGAAAACATCTCTGGAGAGATTAGACTCTGACAAATTCTCATTTCCAGCATCTAAAGGCAGAGGGTTAGATTAAGAAATAAATTACATAATATTGTGCTCCAATTGCACTATGTGAGCTCTCTAATATATGGCATTTTTAATGGATGCCAGCCAAGGTGGTTCTTAGGAGCAGATGGTGAGTACTAAATTGGTCAAAAGGCCCCACACACCTAGGAAGAGGATAAGAGGAATATCTTGGATTTAGAGCAGAAAAATGACTTCTGGGTTTGCTTCTTGTTCTGATGTAAATGCTCGAAGTCCTAAGTTTCACACGGAAGTGTGCATGGATGCCAGCTGGTGGGGGGGCGGGGGTAGGGCAAAAATAGGTATTTTGCTCTAGCTAGCACTGAGGGCTAAAGGGGCCTCATAACTAGCCGGGGGTTTTTACTTCCTGTTCTTTCTGACATCCCTCCAAATGTCTGTCACTTCTTCCTTTCTGCTTTTATCTTTTCTCTTCCTTACCCTGTCTCCTTCCACTTCTCCTTTTCCCTTGGCCCAGAAAATTATATTTATTTTCAAAAACAACCTGAAACGTTCAAATAGTGCCACCTGACCAGAAAACCTGGCCAGCATTTTTTGTCAATCTCTCTTCATAGGCCCCTCCTACTCTGGGTGGGCTCACATCTCTGGGATGGGCCATCCCAGCCCCCCAAATGGCCCACAGGGTAATCACATCTGTCTTTGGCTGCCTGGTGGCCAGTGGAGGGAAGGTGGGGAAAAGCGGCCCTTTGCTAAGGGGACTTACTGGGTGATTCTCCAACCCTCCAGAGAAACACAGTCACAACAGGGTGGCTCTGACATTTCCCTGCTTTCCACCCTCCTTCTTCCTCCCATCTGCCAAGATTCTTGCCTATTCCTCTGGGCAGGTGAAAAAAAAAAAGCACCTGCAAGAAGGACTATGGCTTCTTGGATTGTTATAATAAGCAGCAAGAACAACATTAGAGCTCTGTAGAGGATAAGAGAGGAGAAACAGGAGGGAGACAACTGGTACTCTCTGCCCATTATGCCGAGATTACAAAGGAGACCAAGAAGTCACTAGCCTTTCTTACAGAGCCCATTTTTTTAACCCTGTAATGACAAATGAAATCAGAAGGGGGAAGGAAGGGCTTTTAAGGAATCAGAAGATAAGCTGAAATTGTGTTACCTTGATTTAATTCTTCCCTTAATGAAAGGCAAGTAGAAATGGTAGCCTGAATCCCAAGTACAGGTGCTGGAGTAGGCCATGAAAAGAGTAGAGCCAACTTCTGGGTGATGCCTCATCAGTATTCTCTGGGTAGCCCTGTAGCAATGGAGAGAGCAAAAGTCTTTGAAGGAAGGGAGAGTTGGTTCAAATCCTGGCTCCTGGGGCATCTGGGTGGCTCAGTGGTTGAGTGTCTGCCTTTGGCTCAGATCGTGATCCTGGAGTCACGGGATGGAGTTCCACATCTGGCTCCCCACAGGAAGCCTGCTTCTCCCTCTGCCTGTGTCTGCCTCTCTCTGTGTGTCTCTCATGAATAAATAAATAAATAAATAAAATCTTTGAAAAAATTCCTGGCTCCTCCACTCACTAACTCCATTTGTGCCCTTAATCTCACCTCCTCCCACCTGCTTAAGAACATGACTCCAGTAATCCTCACCTCTCTTTTGCATTAATAATGTCTTCCTATTTACATGCTGCAGTATCTACCATTTCAAAAATAAAGTCCTTCATTGACCCCGCATCTCTGCCCCCACCCCGTTGCTTCTGTCCCATTTCTCTTCCTCCTGTTACAGCAAAATTCCTTGAAAGAGCTGTCTGTATTCGCTTTCTCATTTTTCTCCACTTCTCCTTCAAATCATCTCCAGTCAAGCTTTTAATCTCTTTCACTTCATCGAGGTAGCTCTTCCCAAGGTCACAAATGAACCTCCATGGTGTCAAATCAAATGGTCCATTCTCAGTCCTCATCCTGGTTCACATTTCATCAACATTCCAAACAGAAACCTCCTCCTTGAAACATTTTCTCCCTGTGGCTTCCAGGACAACATTCTGTCTGTCACTAGCCAACCCCCTGGATGCTACTACTCAGTCCCCTTTCTTGGTTTTTCCTCTCATTCCCAACCTCTACCATTGCATTGCCCCAGAATTCAGACCTTGAACTATTTATTTGCTTGATAATCTCCCCTAGGTGGTCACATCTGGTTCTGTGCCTTTAACTACCTTGGCTACATTGAAGATTTCCAAATTTGCATCTGAGGTCCAAACTTCTCTCAACTCCATACGCATCTCTCCAACTCTATATTAAACATTCCCTCTTGGAAATCTAATAGTCAAATTTAATGTGACACGTTGAGATTTCCTGATTTCCCTTCCACAAACTGGGTTCTCCTTCGTTCCTTCCTGGAGTTGATGGCAGCTCCATCCTTCCAATTGTCAAAGTCAAAATACCTTGGAGTCAACCTTGACTCCTTTTTCTCCTACACCTGGTCCCCAAGACACCTGCAAAGTATATCAAACTTTTCCTTAAAATAATGTCAGAATGTGACCAGGCATCCCCCCCCCCCCCCCCACCGCCGCCCCGTCAATCACTACCACCCTGATCCTGGCCACCATCATCTGCCCTTAATCTCTCTCTCTCTTTTTTTTAAGGAGAGAGAGAGAGAGAGAGAGAGAGAGAGAGAGAGAGAGAGAGAGGAGAGGCAGAGGGAGAGAGAGAAAGAATCTGAAGCAGACTCTGCACTGAGCACAGAGCCTGACACAGGGCTCTATCCCACAGCTATGAGGTCATGACCCGAGGCGAAACCAAGAGTCAGAAGCTTAACCAACTGAGTCACCTGGGCATGCTTCTGCCCTTAATCTCTTAAAATCTATTCTCACTCAACCGAGTAGCTGGAGAAACTTACTTAAAATTTACTTTAGATCATGTCATTCCTCCCTGACTATTCTCCCACGGCTCCCAGTTTCACTCTGGGTAAAAGCCAAAGTCCATATAATGACCTGCAAAACCTAACATGATTTAGGCCCACCCTTTATTTCATGCTATTTTCCCATTCTGCTCCTGTCACACTAGTCTCCGTGATGTTCCCTAAACATGCCACGCATGTTCCCACTTTTGGACCATTGCCCTGGCTCTACCTCTGCCTGGAAAACTCTTTCCCTGGGCATCTACATAGATCATCTCTTTGCTTTCCACAGGTCTCTGCTTAAATGCCATCTCCACAGAGAGTCCTTTCTCAGTTTACTGTTTCCCTTGAGAAATATTGCCATCTGCCATATTATAATTTTAGTTGATTAATGTTTGTCTCTTCCCAATGGAAACTTCTCAGAAGCAGGGACTTTGTTTTATTCACTGCTCTATTCACCAGCACTTAGAATAGTGCCAGGCACATAATTATTCAATTAATTCTTGCTAAACAAATGAATGAATGGATAGATGGATCGAATAAGACTTGTCCAAACAGATGGTATCATATAGAACAAGCCCTCAGTAACTCTGCACCTGTTTTTTAGCCTAATCCTCATACCTGGAAGTAGAGAGATGAAGCTTTATTTTACAGATGAAGAAAATGATGAGGCTCAGAGAATCTAAGCAACTTTTCCAAAACCACCTACTTGGTAAAATTCCTCCCTTCATCCTTTCATTTGCTCATTTCCTCAAGAAATATGGTTGAGCCCTTATCATCTGCCAAGCACCATTCTAGGCACTGAAAATACAGCAGCAAATAAGACATGTGAATTTCTTGCCCTTCACAGAGCTGAAACTTCAGTGGAGTCAGTGATCCTATGAGCAGAAGATGCTTAAATGCTGTTTCGTTGGCTTGATTCATTGATAGTGGATCAGCTGATACTCTCAGAGCAGATCCTTTGAAAATGCCGATTCCCATCCTGTAGGTTGGGGGTGGGGCCCAATTTTCTGCATTTCTATAAAGCTCCCAGGAGCTGCTACTGGTGCTGCTGGTCTAGGAACTACACTTCGAACAATGTCCTATTATCAACCGCACTGCCAAAGAAATAGGAACATCTATTTGGCCCCTGTCCTTTCATGTAACACAGCCTAGGCAGAAGGGCTAATTACAACAGGTGAAGTTTCAGAAAACCAGAATACAAAATTTCCTGACAGATGTGTTAAATATAGCACTAGGAACACTAGAAGGCAGCTGGTGTTCAGAGATACAGGCAGCATCAGGGAACTCACAAGTTTCAAGGCCATGGCCATCGGAGAATTCCCAATTCCTGGAGAGAGGAAGGGAGACAAATGGCAAGAACAGAACAGATTCCCAGTTATGGAGAATTATCACGGCCCCGACAGGTTCAGGAACAAAAGGCCAGAATCAGAACACAGAGATAAGGTGTTTGGACTCAGGATGAAGTTTGGGTCATGGCAGGACTTGCCTTGGACCTGAGCATTGAATTAGAGGCCCTCAAATTCCTAGAGGGCAAGGTTGAGTCCAGAGATGGGGCAGAGCTCATCATTGGACTACTAGATTGGGGGTTAGGTGGCTCCAAGGGGGCACTGTGGAGACAGGAGGGCTTTGGGAATGGGGAACCCAGCAGATTCCACGTGCTCCTGTCAGAAATTCTTGGAACTCATGAGGCAGCAAAAAGTGGGTTGGGCTTTGTTTTGAATGACATGATCCAAAAAGAGGAAATTTAATATTGACTATTGACCAGAGATAATGCACACACACACACACACACACACACACACACACACACACACACACACACCTCGATTTCTCTCTTATCTGTCAGGCTAGAAAGCACTTGGATATGAAGAATATTAAACTAATATTGGAAAGGAAGAGGCAGCAGAGAATTATGTTGAGAGTGAACTGATGGAAGAGATTGACAAAGGGAATCTGGTGTTTATAAAACTATGCCCTTGATGAGATAACAGGAAATGTGGGAGGAACCCTGAGAGAGCCAGAACCTAATGCCGTGAATGTCACACCAGTCTGTGCACTCCAAGTGACTTTCCCAAAGAAGGGTGACTAAAACCCCAGATTCCTGGAAAGTCCCTGAGCCGAGAGTCTGACATCTTTCCTTCAAAATGAGCCAGAAAGGCAGCCTAGCCCCACTGAGCCAGAGCTATAGACCAGCCCTAGTACTCGTTATGAGCATGGCTTCTTGAGCCAAAGAGGCATGGGGCCATATTCCAGCTCTGCCTCTTAACTTCTCTGGGCCTCAGTTTTCACATCTATAGCTAGGGATGATAATACAAATCACCTACACCACGGAAAAATGGCGAGAGGAATCATTCCATGCACATAAGTGCCTAGAGCAGTGCCTAGCACGTTGTTTGCACACCATCGGTGTGCATATTTGTTGCAAAGAGGAAGAGTTGGAAGAGACATGCAAGTTCAATGCCCTCATTTGCTAGCAAAGGAGCATGAAGGGTAGAGAGTTGTTTTAGGTCACCAGCAAGCTCATACATAGCAAGGCTAAGAACACAACCCAGGCCTCCTGAGCTCAGCATTAACTTTTCAGAGGAGTGGCTTCCCAGCTTCTTCAATCACAAGTACCTTGTACATTGCAACCCACACAGGTAAAACATGTATGTAACTGACATGAAATAATACTTAACATACTGCCTTCACTGTAATATTTTTCCATTCTATTCTTCGAGACCAAAACCCAAAATAATGATAACAATTGGGGGAAAATAAAACCCATCAGGGTCAGAAGCCAGGGTAGGAACTGAATGAAGCCAGCTGGGAAATATCATACCTGTGAGTGGTGACACACCTAGGAGCCCCTGAGAGGCACACAGATGCCTATCACACAGAGAACAAAAGAGACCCAGTCTCCCCCAGTTACACTGAATAAGCATACCCCTTTCTTATGATCACAATATTGTGCTGCCCCCATTCTGGAATAATCAAAGCATTATATGGGAGACACCTGGGTGGCTCAGTCAGTTAAGCATCTATCTTCAGCTCATGTCATGATCTTTGGGTTTGGGATTGAGGCCCAAGTTGGGCTCTCTGCTCAGTAGGGAGCCTGCTTCTCCCTCTGCCTTTGCCCCTCCCCACCCCATTTCGGGTGTGCTCTTCCTCTAATAAATAAATAAAATCTTTTTTTATTTTCTTAAAGAAGCATTAGGGGAGAGGAATGAAAGAACAGACAGAGCTCAGGTGCCTCTGACCACAGGTCATGGCTGAGCTGAGGGACAATGGAAAACAGCAGAAATCAAAAATGAGAGTGAAGATTTCAAGTCAGACAAGATTGGATTGAACACATCACATGAAATTAGTAGAAAATCAGGGATGCTGTCCACATGACATTGTTTATGAGAAGGGAAGGAGCTTTGAGCTAATTTAAAACATTCAATGGAGAAGGAAACATTTCATGTTCGGCTCTGTGTGCTCAGACAACTGAATAACCTCTTCGCATTTGTAGTAGTATGCAGAAGTATATCCTTGTTCACAAAGAGAAACAAAGTGTTCTTTTTTTAAATTTATTTTTTATTGGTGTTCAATTTGCCAACATATAGAATAACACACAGTGCTCAGCCCATCAAGTGCCCCCCTCAGTGCCCATCACCCAGTCACCTCCACCCCCCGCCCACCTCTCTTTCTACCACCCCTTGTTGGTTTCCCAGAGTTAGGAGTCTCTCATGTTCTGTCTCCCTTTCTGATATTTCCCACTCATTTTTTCTCCTTTCCCCTTTATTCCCTTTCACTATATTTTATATTCCCCAAAAGAATGAGACCATATAATGTTTGTCCTTCTCCGATTGACTTACTTCACTCAGCATAATACCCTCCAGTTCCATCCACGTTGAAGCAAATGGTGGGTATTTGTCGTTTCTAATGGCTGAGTAATATTCCATTGTATACATAAACCACATCTTCTTTATCCATTCATCTTTCGATGGACACCGAGGCTCCTTCCACAGTTTGGCTATTGTGGCCATTGCTGCTATAAACATCGGGGTGCAGGTGTCCCGGCGTTTCATTGCATCTGAATCTTTGGGGTAAATCCCCAACAGTGCAATTGCTGGGTCGTAGGGCAGGTCTATTTTTAACTCTTTGAGGAACCTCCACACAGTTTTCCAGAGTGGCTGCACCAGTTCACATTCCCACCAACAGTGCAGGAGGGTTCCCCTTTCCCCTTTCTCCACATCCTCTCCAATATTTGTGGTTTCCTGCCTTGTTAATTTTCCCCATTCTCACTGGTGTGAGGTGGTATCTTATTGTGAAGAAAGAGAAATTAAGGAGTCAATCCCATTTACAATTGCACCCAAAAGCATAAGATACCTAGGAATAAACCTAACCAAAGAGGTAAAGGATCTATACCCTAAAAACTACAGAACACTTCTGAAAGAAATGGAGGAAGACACAAAGAGATGGAAAAATATTCCATGCTCGTGGATTACAAGAATTAATATTGTGAAAATGTCAATGTTACCCAGGACAATTTACACGTTTAATGCAATCCCTATCAAAATACCATGGACTTTCTTCAGAGAGTTGGAACAAATCATCTTAAGATTTGTGTGGAATCAGAAAAGACTCCGAATAGCCAGGAGAATATTAAAAAAGAAAACCATAGCTGGGGGCATCACAATGCCAGATATCAGGTTGTACTACAAAGCTGTGGTCATCAAGACAGTGTGGTACTGGCACAAAAACAGACACATTGATCAATGGAACAGAATAGAGAATCCAGAAGTGGACCCTCAACTTTATGGTCAATTAATATTCGACAAAGGAGAAAGACTATCCACTGGAAAAAAGACAGTCTCTTCAATAAATGGTGCTGGGAAAATTGGACATCCACATGCAGAAGAATGAAACTAGACCACTCTCTTGCACCATACACAAAGATAAACTCAAAATGGATGAAAGATCTAAATGTGAGACAAGATTCCATCAAAATCCTAGAGGAGAACACAGGCAACACCCTTTTTGAACTTAGCCACAGTAACTTCTTGCAAGATACATCCATGAAGGCAAGAGAAACAAAAGCAAAAATGAACTATTGGGACTTCATCAAGATAAGAAGCTTTTGCACAGCAAAAGATACAGTCAACAAAACTAAAAGACAACCTACAGAATGGGAGAAGATATTTGCAAATGACCTCTCAGATAAAGGGCTGGTATCCAAGATCTATAAAGAACTTATTAAACACAACAGCAAAGAAACAAACAATCCAATCAGAAAGCATGGCTTTCTGGGTAATTCTGGGCAAAAGACATGAACAGAAATCTCACAGAGGAAGACATAGACATGGCCAACAGGCACATGAGAAAATGCTCCGCATCACTTGCCATCAAGGAAATACAAATCAAAACCACAAAGTGTTCTTTAATAGATAATTGATCATTGAAATTACCATACCGCTGTATGAAGGATTGCTGTGTCACCTTTGGAAAAGATGTATGTCCGTATTCGCTGATTGAAAATCTCAAACATGTATATTCTTCTTGGCAAAAAGAAAATAAAGAAGAGTAGCGGTGGATGAAGCTATTCTGGACATTTCTCAAGAACGTAACCATGCAACATGTGGTTATTTTACATCTGTCTTCTTTCACTCAACATAACATTTTTCAAGGTTCACCCACATTGTAGTATGTGTCAGTACTTCTTTCCTTTTTATGACCAAATAGCATTCTATTGTATGGTTACATTTGTCTATCCATTCATAAATTGATGGACATCTGGCTTATTTCCAATTTTTGGCTCTTTTCAATAATGCTGCTACAAACATTGAGGTACAGTTTTTTGTGTGAACATGTACTTTCAATTCTCTTGGGTATATACCTGGGCCTGGATCTGTTGGATCATATGGTAACTCTGTATTTAACTTCTTGAGAACCTGCCAAATTGTTTTCCAAAGTGGATGCACATTCCCAATCAGCAATGTACAAAGGTTCCAATTTCTCCTGATCCTCATTGACACTTGCTATTATCTGCCTTTTTGATTATAGCCATCCAAATAGATGTGAAGTGTTATCTCATTATCATCTTGATTTGCATTTCTCTAATGATTAGTAATGTTGAGCATCTTTTCATATGCTTATTAACCATTTGCATATTTTCTTTGGAGAAATGTTTATTCAGATCTTTTGCTCATTTAAAAAATTGAATTTTGCCAATTTGAGATGGCAAAATATGAAAGTATTAAGAAAGCCTCACCTTCGGGGCAAAATTTGATGTGATGTAACCCCCAAATAAAAATTGTCAAGGAAGACATAATTTTAAAGAGGATGGGTAGAGGGAATTTGACTAGGGTCACATGACTGTGACCCTAACCGGTGAACAGAGATCACTACAGACTTTCCCAGAATTATTCTTAAATTATTAGAGATTTGAAGAAAAATTATTAGAGACTTGAATATTGCAAAATCTTCATAAAGACTCTGGAATAAAATGCAAACACCTCCTGTAATCTAAAAATCTTTCCCAAAGGAAAAATTATGGTTGCCTTTTTAAAAAAAATGTTTTAAGGGGCACCTGGGTGGCTCAGACAGTTAAGCGTCTGACTCTTGGTTTCAGCTCTAGTCATGATCTCACTGTCCTGGGATCAAGCCTCACATGGGGCTCCATGCTCAGTGGGGAGTCTGCTTGAAGAGTGTCTCTCTCTCTTCCTCACTCTCTGCCCCTCCCGCCCACTTGCTCTCTCTTTCTCAAAATTTTAAAAATTAAAAATAAAAACATTTTAAGATGTCTGATGTATACATTAAAGCAAATCCAATGTCCTAATCATAAGTGAACAGCTTGATGACTATATATATATAGCTACATATGCATATACATATATATGTATATATACTTGTGTAATCCCTACCTGGATTAAAACATGGAACACTTTCATAATTCCTCATGCCCATTTCTAGCCTACACCCCACCCCAGAAGTAATATTATTCTGATTGGTGTCTCCATTAATTATCATGTCCTATTCTCCAGCTCCATTTAAAAGGAATCAAGCATTATATTCTTTTGTATCTGACTTCTTTTGCTCAATGTAATATCTGTGAGATTCATACACATCATTGTTTGGAGTGAGAAGGGAATCTGTAGGCAGAAATGGTGATGACAGAGATGGGAGTTTGGTTACATACGGGAAGATTAACGATGAAGGGGGTCAGGTTTCTCACTGTCTGAGAAGGGAGATACAAGAAAATAAAGAGTAAAACTAAAATGAACCTTGCAGTACTGGGTTCTGCACTGATATGAACTTGTACTGTATGAGCTTCATGCTGTAGCAAATTACCACAAACTTAGTGCCTTAAATGATCTATTCTTTTACAGTTCCAGAGGTCAAGAGTCTAAAATCAAGGTGTCAGCAGGACTGTGTTCCTTCTGGAAGCTTCTATAAACTTGTTTCCTTGCATTTTCCAGCATCTAGAAGCCACCTACATCCCTTCATTCATGGTGTCTTTCCTCCATCTTCAAAGTGCATCATCCCAACCTCTGTCTCCATCATCACATCTTTTTCTGTAGTCAAATCTCCTTTGCCTCCCTCTTGTAACAACACTTACAGTTACATGGGCCTACCCAGATAATCTTGGAAATACCTTCATTTCAAGATCTTTAACTTAATTCCATCTGCAAATTTCCTTTTACAATGTAAAGGAGTATATTCACAGGATCTGGGGTCATTATTCAGCCTACCAGAGGTGGTATAGATATATACTTAGCTAGATATAGAAATAAACACAGAGGGGTGCCTGAGTGGCTCAGTCAGTTAAGCATTTGGCTTTTGGTTTGGGCTCAAGTTGTGATCTCAGAGTCATGAGATCAAACCCCATATCAAGCTCCACACTCAGCATGCAATCTGCTTAAGACACTCTCTCCATCTCTGAAACAGTCTATGTCACACATTAGACTCTCTCTCAAACAAATAAATATCTACAAAAAAGAAAGAAAGAAAGAAAGAAAGAAAGAAAGAAAGAAAGAAAGAAAGAAAGAGCTGATGCCAAAGTTGTGGCAAGAAAAGTACAAGATGAGCCTGGAAAATATCATTGTACTATTAAAAAGCAAGGAAGTACTCAAAAATAACAGAGACATGTCAAAATAAATATAAGCCAGGGATCTTATATATTGGCCAAAGTGCAACATTCAGTGCGTTAAAATAAACAATGATTGTAACACATTGAGTTAAATAGGAAACTGCAAGTCCGTACTGATAGAAGGAAATAAATGAGGAACTGGGAAAAAGTACACAGAGTGGGATTAACAACAGATTAGACATTGAAGAAGAAAAAAAGTGAACTTGAAAATTTAGTAATTGTGTTAGTGTCTAGTGTTGCATAATAAATAACTCCTAAATGTAGATGCTTGAAACAACACATATGTATTATCTCAGTTTCTATGGATCTGAAATCTGGGTATAATTTACCTGAGTCACTCAGCTCAGGGTCTTGCATAAGACTGCAAACAAGTTGTTGGCTTGGGTCTTGGTCATGTCCAAGGTTCAACCAGGACAGGATCCATTTCCAAGTTCACTCACTGGTTGTTGTCAGAATTGAGTTCCTCATAGGCTGTTGGACTGAGGGCCTCAGTTCCTTGCTAGCTGTTGGCCAGAGGCCACCCTCCATTTCTTGCCACATAAACTTCTCCATGTAGAAAGTCACAGCCTGTCATCCAATTTCATCAGAACAAGCCAGTGAAAGAGACAAAGAGTACACGTGAGGTGGATGTTACAATAATTTATAAACTAAAAGTAGAAATGGCATCCCTTTGCTTTTTCTAAAATCCCTTTTGTTAGAAGCAAGTCACTAGGTCCAGCCCCAACTGAAAGGGAAGTACTTACACAAGGATGTGAATACCAGGAAGTGGGAATCATTGTCAGAAGCTATCTAGCACAGTCTGCCCTCTACCCCCAATGATTCATGTCTTTTCCACAGGTCAACTATATTCACCCACTGCACAGATTTCTTAAAATCTCATGTCATCACACCATCAGCTCAAAGCCCAGAATCTTTTTATCTAAATGAGAGCCAGGGTGCTTGAGGCTCCTCAAATAACTTGTATATAACTTCCTCGTATATAACTTGTATATAATAAACTTCCTCGTATATGACTACCAATGCCTCTCGATTTGAAGATCTGTAAAACCAAAGAGATGAGTTATCCATCCCTCACTCCCACAAAAACACCCAGCAGACACTGGTGGATGAGGCATAGAATAACTGCTATTGATGCCCCTCTTCAAAATGGGAGGAAATGAAACATGCAATGGGGCCCCCGGTCCATAGCAATTCTGAAATCTACCAGGAAAATGTTAGCAATCATTAAGTTTGGAGGCCCAGGACTAATTCTGTGTGGCACTTGACTGCACCCTCTGGCCTCTCAGCTCCACCCTCTGAGTCTTCCTTCTGTTTTCTTTTTTTTAAGATTTTATTTATGTATTCATGAGAGACACAACCAGAGAGAGGCAGAGACATAGGCAGAGGGAGAAGCAGGTTCCCCATGGGGAGACTGATGCAGGACTCGATCCCAGGACCCTGGGATCACGCCCCAAGCCAAAGACAGATGCTCAACCATTGAGCCACCCAGGCACCCTTCCTTCTGCTTTCATTAAAGGTGGTGCTTGCTCACAGATGAGCAATCTTGTCAGTCTCCTTGCTGCCAGTAGAATTCTGAGCTGTCTCCTTCCTTAGCACCACCTCTCTTTCACTTTTGGTCAAAGCTAACAGTGTTTCTGCTGATAGTTTTTTCAAAAGCTTTGTGGGGCTTTTGTGAATCTCTTCAGGGTTTACTTCATTAGATAAAAACATAATTAAAAATCTCTAAAATTATCCCTTCTCTACCTTGGGACTCTGCCAAGCCAGCTGAGAGACAATGTCCCCAAGTTTCCTAGAGCGCTACTGTTCAATTAGAGGATCTGTGAAGAACATCCATAATTGCTTTAGTGGGCCCTCGGTGTTAGAGAAGAATACTCAGACTCTTTTAATCCTTCCAAGGTCCTAACAACAGGTTGCATAGTCACACATTTAGACCATTTTTCCTGAGAGTGCCAGAAAGAGAGTGCCATTTTTCCTTTTCTTGTTCTTCTTCTCCTCCTCATCCTCCTCCTTCTTCTCCTTCTATTTCTCCTTCTCCCTCTTCTTTTCCTCCTCCTCCTACTTCTCCTCCTCCTCTCCTCCTTCTCTTCTTCCTCTTCCTTCTTCTTCACTAACTTCTCAGTACATAGTGTGTACCTTTAATCAGAGTACTGCTGCTATCATATTTCTAGAAAATCTTAATGTTTCTTCCTAAAAAGGGGGGGCTTCCTCATCACTTTCTTCATTTTCTGCTTCTGGAAACTCATTAAGATGTATGCTAGAGGGAATCCCTGGGTGGCTCAGCAGTTTGGCTCCTGCCTTCAGCCCAGGGTGTGATCCTGGTGTCCCGGGATCGAGTCCCACATCGGGCTCCATGGGTGGATCCTGCTTCTACCTCTGTCTGTGTCTCTGCCCCTCTCTCTCTCTGCATGTCCCTCATGAATAAATAAATAAAATCTTTGGGAAAAAAAAGATATATGTTAGAGCTGGCCAACTTAACTCTCATGTCTTTTGATGATTTTATTTCTCCTTTTTAAAAAATACACATTCTGGGTGATATACTTTATTTTAGTTCTCCAGTACCCTATTTGATAGTGACTGTCTTAGATATTATAGTGTCCATTGAGTTATTTAAGGGACTACATGAATTTTTATTTGCTAAAATTTAGTATTTGCATTTATTAATCCAGGTCTATTTAATAGAATTAAATATTTTCTTATTTGTATGGATGCTGTACTTTATTTCTTTTTTTTTGTACTTTATTTCTTTGAGGGCTCTAAATGTATTTATTTTATAGCATCTGTATTGCACTTGAATTTCTTCTAGAGGAAATACATTTTTATTTTTATTTGTTGGTTGTCTTTAAGTTTTGAGCTTTAGAATGTTAGTTGTTTCCCCTTGAATGTTTATATGAGTATGCATATGTGTGTGTGTGTGTGTGTGTGTGTGTGGGTACATGTGTGTGTATGTGTGTTTCCCTTTTTCATCTCCCTTCTTTCTTGACTAGTAGATTTGCAGTGACTTCTGACCCCCTGCGGTTCTCATTCACACCAGGTTATACTATCTTACTGTGGTAATATTAAATATATCATAGATTTGATATCTAATCAATAATCAATTTGTTCAGGTCCTTATTAGGGACTTGTTTCCTTGCCTCACAGAAGTGATCTGGTTCATATAATAAATCAGGGATCCAAACAGTGATCAGCTCAAGCTGTTAAAACATTCTCTTGTGTCAACTCAGATTTAGTTTTAAGGTAATGAGTCCAGACATTTTTATTCCCCATCTATATAGATATTATGTAGGCTCCCCCCTTTATTCACTATTATGGTATCTATTCTGGTCCTTTTGGAGGGTTTGTTCAGTATAAAACAAAACAAAACTTGTGTTGATGCTAGATTGTGTCTCAGTATCTATACTTCTGCTTTATTCCATTGGCAAAAATTCCAACTACTATGTTGTTCCTACAGGAGCAAGTACCCTTTTGGCTAAATATACTTAGGTATAAATCTCAGTTATGCCCTACACTAACAGTATGACTCATATTCATATGTAAAATGGGAATAGTCTTGTGAGAACTAAAAAAGATAACACATGTAAATCCCCTGGCACCTAATGGAGGCTCTCTAGACAACAGATTGCCTCCACTTGAATGATGCTTGAATCTTACCACAGCACACCCAACAAGACATTTTCCCTCTCAACTTTGGCCAATTTCTAGTATCTTAATCTTAGCATCTTTTGCTCTCTGGAGAGGCTGAGAATTTTCAAAACAACCAGTTTCTAGTTTCTTTTTGTTTAACAGTTCTGTCCTCAATTTCTCTCTTTCCTCTTGCATTTTACTTCAAGTGGAAAGAACAAGTAGTAACTTTAAAACCTTGCTTGGAAATGTCTTTAGCTAAATCACCAAGTTCATTACACATACACTCTGCTTTCCATGTAACCGCAAACAAAAATGTCACCAAGCTTTCTGCCATCATATAACAAGGATCTTCCTTCCTCCAGTTTCCAACAACCTATTCTTCACTGGCTGCTCAAGGAAATTTAGGTCTCTACCCCCTTCCAGGTTCCAAAGCCATTCTTACATTTCCATGTATTTGATAAGCAGTGGTCACTCCTTGGTACTCACATCTGGATTTGATATCTAATGTTGCAGAACAAATCATCCCTAAATTGAGAAGCTTGAAACAATGTTTACAATTTCATAGGTTTTATATATCAGACAGCCAGATACATGTTAGCTGGGTGCTCTGTTTCTAGATCTGTCACACAGGCTGCAGTCATTTCAACGCTTGTCTGGGAAAGGATCTGCTTCCAAGCTCACTGATGTGGTTGCTGACAGGACACGATTCCCTACTGGTTGTTGGACTGTTGGCCTTAGATCATCCATGGCTATTGGATGGGGTCAGATGTCACCCTTATTCCTTGCCTCATGGGCCTGTCCAGAGGGTAGCTCACAACATGGCAGCATGCTTCATCAGAAAAGACCAGCAAGAAGAGCCAGAAAGAGAAAGTGAATAGGACAGAAGTCACGGTCTTTAATAACCTAATCTTAGAGAAGACATCCCACCACTTTTACTTTATTCTATTCATTGAAAGCAAGCCATTAGCTCCAGCCCACCCTCATATCATCACAAGAAGAAAGGTGGGTACAGTATAGTAAGGTATTTAGAGAGACAAAGCATATTCTCATAACTTTTATTACAGTACATTGTTACAATTGTTTTAATTTGTTATTGTTCTTATCTCTTACTATGCCTAATTTATAAGTTAAACATTATCATAGGTATGCATGTATAGGAAAAACATAATACATTAGGGTTCACCACTATGCATGGCTTTAGTTACCTACTAGGAGTCTTAGAATATACTCCCAATGGATAAGGGGGGGACTACTGTATTGAAAAAGTAGTCAAATTAGAGTTCCATTCCAAGTGAAAATATCTTCCAAAACAAAACATTGCTTTTCATCATAAGAGAGAGGTTTTATAACTATATATGGTAACAGATGGTCATTAGGCTTATTGTGGTGATCATTTCACAGTGTATATAAATACCAGATTATTATGTTGTACACCTGAAACTACTATGTTATATGTCAGTTATACCTCAATGTAAAACAAAACCAAAACATTGCTTTAAGAAATTAAAAAGACTTAAAAAAATGGAAACACATCCCACATTCACTGATTGGAAGACAAAGTATTTTGTATTTATTTCCTTCAGATTTTTTGGAAATAAATGGCCCTTTAAAAATTGCTAATAGTTAAATAAATAAGTAAAATTGGTAATAGTTAACTACCATATTAACTGTTTACTGAACATTTTGTGGTATCTCATTTTTTTCTGTAACTGAAGTTACTTTTTCTCATTTTCTTCTTTCGTTTGCACTTTTCCCCAAAGAAACACTGAAAATGTTCTCCCTATTCCTCACTAGGCAGCAATTCTCTTTTCTGAAGTTCTCTCAAGAAATCATGCATGTCAAAACACAGTATATGGGACACCTGGGTGGCTCAGGGGTTGAGCATGGGGAGCCTGTGAGGAGCCAGCTTTTCCCTCTGCCTACGTCTCTGCCTCTCTCTTCTGTGTCTCTCATGAGTAAATAAATAAAATCTTTTTTAAAAATCACATTATATAAGAAGAATCTCAGCATTGTGCAAACAAAGGAATTTCAAGATACAGCACTTGAGGAAACAATATAGAATCATACAACTCTCAAGGTGACAGATACCTTACAGATGATAGTAACACAGTAAGAGTTGAATACATTTAAAACCAGAACATCTTATTAGAATTTGTTAAGACCATTGGCAACAAATCTCTTTCATCCTAAGTCCTTATATCCAATAGCTGACAACTTTTCAAAAATTCCTTCTGATCCCTACTGAGGATAACCCCATCCAGTCACCAAATGCCCATTGCAGTCCTTTAGCTGCCACTGGGGACCTGTTCCTTCATTCCAGGAATATTTATCAAATATCTATCAAGTGTTGGTACAGATATTTAATGGATCTAGTCTCTAGGTGTCAACTCTCTTCCCTCAACACCAAGGTTTATGGAGGTACGATCGATAAATACAATTAAACATGTTCAAAGTATACAATATGATTATTTGATACATGTACACATTGTGGAATGATTACCAAAATCAAGTTAATAGATACAGTCATCCCGTCACATAGTTACCTTTTTTCTTTGATGAGAATGCTTCAGAGCTACTTTCTTAGCAAATTTCAAGTGTACAATACAGTATTATGAGCTATTGTCATCATGCTGCACATTAAAATCATTCATCTTATAACTGAAAGGTTGTATCCTCTGTCCAACATCTCCTGATTTCCCCCACCCCTGGCAGCCACCATTCTGCTCTGTGTTTCTATGAGTTTGGCATTTATCTGTCTATCTATCTATCTATCTATCTATCTATCTATCTATCTATCATCTATCTTAAATAGATGTGATTCCACATATAAATGATACTACGCAGTATTTGTGTTTCTCTGTCCGGTTCATTTCACTTAGCTGAGTGCCCTGGGTTTATCCATGTTGTCTCAAATGGCAGGATTTCCTTTTATTGGCTGAGTAACATTCCAGAATGAGTGCACACGTGTGTGTGTGTGTCTGTGTGTGTGTGGGTGTGGGGGGTGGGTGGGTGTGGGTGTGGGTGTACATACCACATTTTTATCCATTCTTCTGTTGACTTAGGTTGTTTCCATGTCTTAGCTACCATGAATAATGAATAATGCTTCAGTGAACATGGGGGTGCAGACATCTTTTTGAGATAATGATTTTATTTCCTTCAGATATATACCCAGAAGTGAAATTATTATTTTTAAGTTTTCCCCATGAACTTACTTCCATACTGTTTTCCATAATGGCTGTACCAATTTACATTCCTATGAGCAGTATACAAGAGTTCCCTTTGCTCCACATCCTTGCCAGCATTTGTTATCTCTAATCTTTTTTTTTTTATGATAGCCATTCTAATAGGTGTCAGGTGATATCTCATTGTGGTTTTGATTTGCATTTCCCCAAGGATTAATGATGTTGGGCACCCTTTCATGTACCTCTTGGTCCTTTGTATATCTTGTTTGGAAAAATGCCTATTCAGATCCTGCCCACTTTGAATCAGATTATTTATTCTTTTGCAATTGAGTTATGCGAGTTCTTTATATATTTTAGGTACTACTCATTTATCAGATAAATAGTTTGGAAATATTTTTTTTCCATTCTATAGGTGGTCTTTTTATTTTGTTGATGGTTTCTATTTATTTATTTATTTATTTATTTAAAAAGATTTTATTTATTCATGAAAGACAGAGAGAGAGGCAGAGACACAGGCAGAGGGAGAAGCAGGGTCCATGCAAGGGGCCCGACGTGGGACCTGATCACAGGACTCCAGGATCACGCCCTGGGCCAAAGGCAGGCGCTAAACCGCTGAGCCGCCCAGGGATCCCGTGTTGACCGTTTCCTTTGGTGTGCAGATGCATTTAGTTTGATGTGGTCCCACTCATTTTGCTGCTTTTTTTTTTTTTTTTTGCTTATGCTTTTAGTGCCATAACAACAACAACAAAAAATCATTGCCAAGGGGCTTTCCTCTGTGTTTTCTTCTAGCAGTTTTACAGTTTCAGGTCTTACATTTAAGTCTTTAATTCAGTTCGAGTTGTTTTATGTGAATGGTTTAAGATAGGGGTCCAGTTTTGCCAACATGATTGGAAGATTTAATGTTAAGATATTAATACTATCCAGGGTGACCCAAGGATTCAATGAAATCCCCAGCAAAATCCCAATAATGTTTTTTTGCAGAAATAAAAAAAGCCCATCCTAAAGTTTTTAAAAGATTATTTATTTATTTATTCACAATAGTCACAAAGAGAGAGGCAGAAACATAGACAGCGAGAGAAACAAGCTCTCTGTGGGGAGCCTGATGCAGGACTTGATCCCAGGGCCCCAGGATCACGGCTTGAGCCAAAGGCAGACACTCAAACACTGAGCCACCCAGGTGCCCCAATCCTAAAATTTTTATGGACTCTCCAGGGATCTGAACAGCCAAAACAAACTTGAAAAAGAAGAACAAAGCTGGAGGACTCACACTTTGTTGATTTCAAAACAAAAAATACAGAGCTATAGTAATCAAACAGTATGGTATTGAAAATATAAAGTGTTAGGATACTGCAAGACTTTTCTGCAATTATTCCAAAATATGTACCCAAGCTTATAGCAATTTCTACTCCATAATTGTATTATAAATAAAAAATAATAGGGTACTTGCATAAAGACAGACACATAGACCAGTTAAATAGAATAGAGAGCTCAGAAATAAACTGTCATGTATATGGTCAAATGATTAGTACCAAGACCACTTGATAGGGAAACACAGTATTTTCAACAAATGGTACTAGGAAAAGTAGATATCTACATGCAAAAGAATGAAGTTGGATCCACATCTAACGCCAAAATACCAGTTAATTACCAATTAATGAGACAAATTACTAATTAATGAGAGAATTGACACCAATAGAAATATTAAAAGGGAAATGGGGGATATTATGAACAACTTTATTTCTAAAAAGTCAACTGCTTGGATGAAATGCACAAATAATAAAAGACATAATCTAGGAAAGCTCACTCAAGATGAAATCAATAACCTAAATAGCATTGTATCTATAAAAGAAATTGAATTTGTAATTAAAGCCCTACCCACAAGGAAACTCCAGGTCCAGATGGTTTTGCTGGTGAACCTAACCAAGTATTTACAGAAAAAAATGATTTGAATTCTACCCAAACCCTTCTAAAAAGTTGAAGAGGAGGGAAACCTTCCAAACTTCTATGAGAACAGCATGACTAAAGTTGGTACAAGAAAAGGAAGTTACAGAAAAATATCCATCATGAAACCAGATGCGAAGATTCCAAACCAAATTTTAGCAAACTGAATCCAAGAATATGATAACTGGGTAATATATTATGATCAGCTAGAGTTTATCTCAGAAATGTAAGTTTTGGTTAGTATTTGAAAATCAGTCAATTAATAATCATATCAACAAAAAATGAAACATCATATGATCATTTCAATAGACATGGAAAAAATGGACCAAATCCAACATTCTGGAAAAGAGAACAAACTAGAAATAGAAGGGAACTTCCTCAATTTGATGAAGAGCATCAATAACATCACAGTTTCTGTGCAAAACTGAAGTCACATTCCACAGGTAGAATTTCCTCTTCCTGATGGAATTGGGCCTACCCAGATTGTCTAGGATAATCTCCTTTACCTCGTGTCAACTAATTGTGAACATTAATCACATCTACAAAATATCTTCCCAGCAATATCCAAATTAGCATTTAATTAAATAGTTGAGGACTGTAGCCTCATCAAGTTTGAAGCATCAAACTGACCATCACACAACCCAAAGGTCTATCAACAGGTGAATGGGCAAATCATATCCCGTTCAATGGAATTGTAATTCATCAACAAAATAGGAATAAATTATTGAGATATGTAACAAGGATGAATCTCAAAGTAATTCTGTTGATTGAATGAATCTATACAAAAGAAGAGTGAGTGTATACTATATGATTCCATTTTCTAGCAAATGCAAATTAGTCTATCGTGACAGAGTGGATCAGTGGTTGCCTGGGGACAGAAACAGGTTTCTAGAAAGTAGGTGGACCAGGAGCAAGGGATCACCAAGAAGCTTGAAGAAACTTTGAGGGAATGATTGGCACGTTAATTATTTTGATCATATTGATGCTTTCACAGGTACATACACATGTCAAAGTTTATCAAACTTTATACTTTAAATATGTGCAATTATGTCAATCACACCTCAATGAAACTATTAAAATTAAAACAAAAAGTCAATTGGACACCCATGAAATTAATCTCATAACTCAATAATATGTGGTTTGAAAATCAAAGTGTGGCAGGCTTGAAAGAACATTGCTTTACTTGTTAGTTTGCTTGTTTGCTATCTATCATTCATCCTCTTCCTATTTGAAGGGAGATCTCCCAAGATGTGAGATATTGGTGGGATAAAGTACCCTGCCTCAACTACAGAAGTTGAAGGGTAAAGATCTCTCTTTCTCCCTCTCCTGGGATTGAAGAATCTGGAGAAACTAGCTGAGAGACAGGGATGGTTAGTATCTAGTCACTGTAGTTTCAGCATGCCCAGTCTCTCCAATTGTGTCCCGGTCATACTGTTTCTGCTGGAAGAAGGCTGTGTGCTTCCTCGAGGACCCTGGGACCCCTTTTGTTCATGTCATCTTCCAAGTCTGGTTCTCTAATTTCCCCCTTGGTTTTGGGAGCCTTCCACCCCTAACATCCTTTCAACAAATTCCTTTGTTTCAATTGTTTTGTTTGGTTCTGTGTTATAGTTGGTTTCTGCTGTTTACATCAAGAATCCTGATAATATAGAGAAGGGGACAGGTATGGAGAGAAAATTCTGGAAAGTCCACCAAACCTCAGTCAAGCAGGAACCAAATATCTATTTTATTTAGTAAGATACAAAACCATTGTCGTGAAACCCTTGGGTATCTTTACTTGGAGTTGAGGAAGAGGAAAGTGTGTTCAGCAATTTTTACACAATACACAGAGCCTGCCAGTTTGCTCTGGATACCTGGACTATGATGCCATCTTCAAAGACTTTTCCCACAGGGCAGGCTTGTGGGGGTGGGCATTGAGGTAGTTTTTTTTTTTCCTTTTTCTTTTCAATAGGGACAAGTTTGGGTTTCTAGAAAGTAGAGTATTAGTAGCTGTTTGCCATCAGTAGACAGAGGGACCCTGGATTTGGACCCTCCACAGTGTGACTCAGGGATTAGGCAACTCTCCGTGTCCTAATCCAGGTCTCTTTATTCTTCCCTCTGATGGTGGGATATGCTTCCAAATCCTTACCCAGTGTATGGCTTCTGGGTGATCTGAAGCAATGCTTCCCTTTGCAAGGCATGGCAGGCATAGCAAATGGTACCAATTGCATAACATGCTGTGAGAAACAAATAAGCAGGCTGCTTGCTGGCCTTGGTGACTGGCCTGGGGCTTCTTTGTAATCCTGGCACACTGGTTAGGAAACTCTGAGCTAAAGCAGTCAATATCAAATTTTCTGCCTGACCACTTGAAGGCCTTTACAATCTGTCCAAGCCTGCTCTTCTTCCACTCTGAGTCTTACTCCAGTCCACTGATTTTAGATTGTGATCCAAAAAAAAATGGCTCCAAGTTTTGATGGAAATGAGACTGAAGTGAGGAAAGTTTTAAAAACACAGCTCTGGGCCAGTGATCTCTTCCTCCCCTGGCCTTGTCTTGTTTTCTTTGCCATGGATCACATTCAGCTTTACATTTAACATTTCAGAGAATGCATCTTGTCCTGACTTCCCAATGAGGTTGGAAGATTTTGAAAGGCACAGCGTCTAGCTCATTTCCAGCATTTAACAAACAATCATTGAGTAAATAAACTAACACATGAATGAAGATAGTTAACATTTATTGATTACTACTTGCCAGGCACCATGTTAAAGCTGTTTGTGTATATTATCTCTTTCAATCCTCACAAAAACCTATAACATGAGTATTATTAATACACTCATTTCACAAGCATGGGAAGTGAGTCCTAGGGGATGGAAGTGACCTATCCAAGTTTACATGGCCAGTAAATGGGATATCTGTTATTGAAACTATAGTTGACCCTTGAACAACATGGGGATTGGAGGCATTGAACCCTGGTGCAGTCAAAAATCTGTGTATAACAGTTGATTCCTCCAAAACTTAACTAAGAGCCTACTGTTGATCTGAGCCTTACTGACAACATACAGCCAGTTAACAAATATTTTGTATGTTATATGTATTATATAATGTATTCTTATAATATGTGAGCTAGAGAAAAGGAAATGTTATTAAGAAAATCATAAAGAAGAGAAAATAGGGCAGCCTGGGTGGCTCAGCGGTTTAATGCCGTCTTCAGCCCTGGGGTGATCCTGAAGACCCAGGATTGAGTCCCACATCAGGCTCCCTGCATGGAGCCTGCTTCTCCTTCTGCCTGTGTCTTTGCCTCTCTCTGTGTGTCTCTCGTGAATAAATAAATAAAATCTTTTAAAAAAAGAAGAGAAAATAGATTTACAGTACTGTATCAAAAAAATAGACCCATGTAGTTCAAAGCTGTGCTGTTCAAGGGTCAACTATACTACTAGTCTCAAGGTAGCATGATTCAGAGAGGGAGAATGTTAAGGACTTTTAAGACTTACAGTTCTCAGATACCAGATGTTCTCTAACAGGCCTGACAGGCAAAGTATCAAAAGAGCAGGGAAAACTCAGCAAACTGAGTTTTATAGAAGGAAGAAAGAAATGGAAATGATCACCAAATTAGGACCATTGGTTCACTCTCTCCAAGGACCGTCTCCCCATCTAAGCCCTTTGCCAGATATTCAGCAAGTTTCTGCTCTCTGTTAAGTGAGAGAAGTAACCCATATTCATTCATAAAGCCCTAATGAAGCAACTATTTGTAAAGGAGCTTTCTATGACTAAAAACTACACATATGAACCAGCCATTTATGTAGAAGCTAGCATACTGCCTGGCACATACATAATAAGCAGTTAATAAATGAATCATTCATGGTATTGTTAGCGTTGATACAAAGTATATTTATTGAGTACCTAATATGCACAATATTCTGGGGGATTTCATAGTCCCTGGCTTATATAATTCTCTCAACCATCCCTTGAATTGGATTATTTTACTGCATTTTAACAAATGAAGAAACTAAAGATCAGAGTGATGAAAGATTTCCTCAGTCCCAGTAATCTGATACCAAAAATCATGCTCTTTATAATGGTAAATAACATGTATGCTAACACAAATAAATGGACCAAAAAGAAAAAAAACCACGGCCACCAGTTCTTTCCAAAGCCTTACTAATGACGCCTATGGTTTGAATCCAGCTGAAGGATGAAATTTATTTATTTATTTATTTTAGAAACTGAGAGAGAGAGAATGAGAGAGAGAGCAGGGAGTGGGCAGAGGAAGAGAGAGAAATTCAGGCAGATTCCATGATGAGAATCAAGCCCAATGTGGGCTTGATCCCTTGACCCTGAGATCAGACCTGAGCCAACACCAAGAGTTGGGTTCTCAACCAAGTATGCCACCTAGGCAACCTAAAGTGACTGAGTTCTTAGCCAATAGGATTCAATTAGAAGTTATTCATGAAACTTTTGAATTGGGCCCCTGAAAGAAGCATAGAAAGAAAGAAAGAAAGAAAGAAAGAACATGCCTTCCACTGCCCATGCTCTCCCTTCCTATCAGTTGGAACATTAACAGAGTGGGGAGAAAGAAGATAGGAACCTGTGCCCTTCACACCTTCAAACCTCTATACCAGCCCTGGACCCAACCTGCTTGGACTAGGTAAATGAAAAATGAGCTATGTTGTTTCAAACACAATATTTGACTGTCTTTTATTAGAGCAGTTGAACATGGAACTAATGCAAGTACTCGTGGAAAGATAGATTGTTTTAGAAGGTGAACTACTTTTGGCGTTTTGTGATAAAAGTTTAGAAATAGAAGGACCTTTATCTGTCATCTAATCCAAGGTCCTTCTATTTCAGATTAGACCCAGAGAGGAAGAAAGGACTTGTCAAAGGCTACCCAGGCAACTGGTGTTGCCATCTGTCACCATCCAGGGAGGCTATCCTCTTTATTTATGTACTTGGCATTATTAGAGGCCAATAATAAATGCCCTTTCTAAAAATAAGAACCCAACTTGTGCTTGTTTCCAGATAGGTGAGTTTCTAAAAGCAGGTCTGTGGTAGCCCCATGAAGGCCAGCATACTGAGACACTGATGTGGTGGGTGTTTTTAAAAACCAACCACGCTATGAACTGGTAAGTTGAACTGTATAATAGTGACACCCAGTTTGTTCAATGATAATAAGAGAGTTTAAAAAAAGATTGTATTTATTTATTCATGAGAGACACACTGAGAGAGGCAGAGACACAGGCAGAGGGATAAGCAGGCTCCCTGAAGGGGAATGACAGAACTTGGCTGAGGTAAACTTTGAACCCGCAAGGTTGACAGTCATACGATAAGCATTCAGAGGACACACCGAACACCTATTACATGGAAAGCATGCTTTGAATTAACTCACTTTTGTAATGGAGGATCCACCCAAACAAATATCAGTGTCCAGAATGCTGAAAGGTCAGGTAAGCAGAGGAGTCAGATTTACCCTCAGCAAGCAGGGGAGAGTGCTAAAAACAGTATAAAAAGACAGAGAAAGAATATTGGGGGAGGGGGAAAGGTCTGGTGACAAAATGACATCAGAGATACGCTGTGTTCCTCCACAGCAGTGACAACTTTCCATCTCACTGTTTCCTCGAATCTCTTAAGGACCACTGAGTACTATGAGAATCAGCTTTAGAATGATTGTTGGAGGCAGGGTAGGATAATGGTTCAGATCACTCAACCTTTGGGGATGGCTCGACCTTGATTCGAATTCCAGGTCTGCCACTTACTAGCTGTTTATCCTTGCTTTACCAAACCTTTTTTTTTTTTTTTTTTAAATCTGTGAGCTACATATAACATTCCTTGTGTCACTTGGCAATTGTGGGGATTATACATGCCATAGTAATGTGCAAAGCACTTAGCACGGTGGCTGGCACAAAGTAAGTGCTTAGTTCCTATGCACTTCCATTATCATGGTGTTTATATGTGGTTATAACACTGAAACCTATTTGAATGGAAGGAGTAGGAAGGCTAAACCAAGGCTCCTCACAGTAAGGGCAGTAGTTTTTATTCCCAGGAAAGTGACGATGCCAGGGTGCCACTGCCAGAGATTCTGTCAGTAGTCTGAGGTGAAGCATCTTCTGACAAGCTTTCGAGATGCTTCTGGTAGATGTGCTCCGAGGACCGTACCTCAAGGAAGAGAGACCTAAGAGCCTAGAAACAGAGGGCAAAGGGCTCCAAGTCTGCACTCTTTGGATTGCATTAGGCTATACATGTTTCAGAGTTAAAGATAACAAGTGCCCATTCACAGCCCCAGTGGTGCAGCGGTTTGGCGCCGCCTGCAACCAGGGGTGTGATCCTGGAGACCCGGGATCGAGTCTCACATCCGGCTCCCTCTGCCTGTGTCTCTGCCTCTCTCTCTCTCTCTCTGTCTGTCTGTCTGTATGAATAAATAAATAAATAAAATCTTTTTTTAAAAAGCTGCCCATTTAATTTCCTTCAGCTGCTTTTACCTGCTACTTTCAGAGGGCCCTGGCTCCCACTCCCGTCCCTCAGGAAACACAAGTGATTGCTGACCAAATGGGAGGCTGTTAAAGCTATGGTTGATTAAGCTGCTAAGTGAGAAGCACTCCACTTAACAATTGTCCTGCTCTCGTCAAAATTAGAACCGCAGAGTGGCTGATAATGGGGTAAAGAATGCATGTTCTCTGGCTGGTGCTCACAGCCCCTGCAGTTCAAATTCCCAGGCTCCCCTGATGCCTACCTTGAACTCTTCAACTAGGATATTGGCTCCTTTTGTACTGAGATCAGACACAAGGACAATAGACAAAGTGCCCCACCTTGTGAGAACAAGGTTGAAGATGATACAAAAGGATCTGTAAAGCTTTAAGACTGATGAGGTTTGGGGCACCTGAGTGGCTCAGTGGTTGAATGTCTGCCTTGCGCTCAGGGTGTGATCCCGGGGGTCTTGGGATTGAGTCCTGCCTCGGGCTCCCCACAGGGAGGCTGCTTCTCCCTCTTCCTATGTCTCTGCCTCTCTCTCTGTCTCATGAATAACTTAATAAAATCTTAAAAACAAAAAAGACTGATGAGGTTTGCTTTGACACCATCTCCCCTTACTTCCAACATGAATAAAAGGTTACAGAGACAGAGAGCATCTCCTGGTGGCCATCACTGAAGAATAAATCTCTGATGTTGGGGATGAGATTCTGGGATATGGGACTCTGAGAGGTCGTTTATTCCTTCTAGAAGACCTTGCTTTGCTCAAGGAGGCCTTCTGTACTTTGTGAAATGGGGATCCAGAATAAGAACTGTACCTCCATTTAGACTTACTGACCCCCAAATCATCTCCCTCAGGAGTTTGCTTTTCAGTAAAAAGTCACCAGCTACTTTCCCTTCTCCAGCAAGCCCATTAAATAAGCTGCACAGAAACCCAAAGGTTTTACTTTTTCCTGGAATTTGGATTCAATGAGATCCGTAGGGAACCATCGGCCTTTCTCCATTCTGTGGAAAGAAGTCGGAGGCTCACAATAGTTTGTAGAATAGTTTGCCTGTTGAATTCTTCTTCTTTTTAAAGATTTTATTTCTTGGGGATCCCTGGGTGGCGCAGCGGTTTGGCGCCTGCCTTTGGCCCAGGGCGCGATCCTGGAGACCCGGGATCGAATCCCACGTCGGGCTCCCGGTGCATGGAGCCTGCTTCTCCCTCTGCCTGTGTCTCTGCCTCTCTCTCTATCTCTCTGTGACTATCATAAATAAATAAAAATTAAAAAAAAAAAGATTTTATTTCTTTACTTGACTGAGAGAGAGAGAGCACACAAGTAGGCAGAGCCTGTGGCAGGCAGAAGCAGAGGGAGAAGCAGGCTCCCTGCTGAGCCAAGACTCCCCATGCAGGGCTTGATCCCAGGACCCCAGGACCCCAGGACGCCAGGATCACGACACGAGCTGAAGGCAAATGCTTAACTAACTGAGCCACCCAGGCACCCCCAGTTGAAATCTGCTATTTTCTGAAAGTCTGCCATTCCATGGCCACAGAGATCTGGTATATTTCAAACAGGCTACATTTCATTATCTTTCCAGTGCCTGCCCTATCTGCCTCAGCTAGAGACCCTCCTCCTACACTAGCATGCAGCAGCTCACATTTGTTTACTAATGATAATCACAGGCAGGAGAGCACTGGCCTAGGAGGAAGGGGACCGGGGTTCCAGTCTCAGCTTCTCTACCAACATGCTATGTAACCTTGAGCAAGTCCTCCCCCCCCACCAAGAATTTCCTCATCTGTAAAATGAGGAAGAAGATCTCTTGGGTCCTCCCATCTCTGCCATTCTGAGTCCTTACATAAAGGCTTAAATGTAACTTGGTTCTATAACATCAGTAACCCTAAGCCGGTGCTTCCTGAGTTCCTGTGTGCACCAGAATCAGCCAGAGAAGAAATCCTAGTTTTGGAAATGGATTCTACATCTGAAAAATGACACATATTCAGGATAATTCATTATATGCATTGATGGTGTGAGTTACCAGAGGATTGGAGAACAAGCCATGTGTCCATCTGAAAGTGACTAATGAGATAAAGTCTGGGACATCCGCATAATGGAATACTATAGGGCTGTGAAAAGTACTAGAAAGTTCTCTGTGATAGATAGGAAAATATCTTTGTCCTTAATTTATATAAGTATCTTTAATTTTTAATCTTTATTTTATTATATATATATATTTTTTTTTTTTTTTGAGAAGAGAGGAAACAATTGTAAGTTGGGGAGAGGAGCAGGGGGAGAGGGAGAAAGAGATTCTTAAGCAGGCTTAATCCCCAGAGCAGAGGCAGACGCGGGGCTCCATCTCACAAACCTGAGATCATAACCTAAGCTGAAATCAAGAGTCGGGTGCTTAACCACTTAGCCACCCAGCTGCCGCTAATATATTTTTTTAATTTTTAATTTTTTAAAATATTTTTTTTAATTTTTTTAAATTTTTATTTATTTATGATAGTCACAGAGAGAGAGAGAGAGAGAGGCAGAGACACAGGCAGAGGGAGAAGCAGGCTCCATGCAGGGAGCCCGATGTGGGATTTGATCCCGGGTCTCCAGGATCGCGCCCTGGGCCAAAGGCAGGCGCCAAACCGCTGCGCCACCCAGGGATCCCTTAAAATATTTTTTTTAATTGAAGTATAGTTGACACAGGATGTTATGTCAGTTTCAGGTATACAGCATAGTGATTTGAAAGCCTTGTACACTATGCTCTGCTCACAAGTGTAGCTACCATCTGTCACCATATAACCCTATTACAACACAACCAACAATATTCCCTATGCTGCTGTACCTTTCATCCCTGTGACTTATTCGCCCGGTAACTAGAAGGCTGTACTTCCCACTCCCCTCCCCCATTTTACCCATCCCCCCATCCCTTTCCCTTCTGGCAGCCATCAGTTTATTCTGTGTGCATATGGGTCTGTTTCTGCTTTTTTTGTTTGCTTGTTTGTTCATTTGTTTTGTTTTTTAAATTCCGCACACAAGTGAAATTACATGGTCTTTGTCTTTCTCCGTTTGATTATTTCACTTAGTAAAATGCCCTCTAGGTCCATCCAGGTGATTGCAAGTGGCAAGATCTCATTCTTTTTAATGGCTGAGTAATATTCCATTGTATATATGCATATCTTCTTTATCCATTCATCTATCGATGGCCATTTGGGCTGCTTCCATATCTTAGCTATTGTAAATAATGCTGTAATAAACGTAGGGGTGGGTATGTCTTTTCAAATTTGTGTTTTTGGTTTTTTTTTACAGAGGTAAATAACTAGAGGTGGAATTACTGGGTCATATGGTAGTTCTAATTCTAATTCTCTGAGGAATCTCCATACTGTTTTCCATAGTGGCTACAACAATTTACACTCCCACCAATAGGGCACAAAGGTTCCCTTTTATCAGATATGGACAGATTTATAAGTTACAGTATTTTTTCTTAAAGACACAGAACAGGAGAGCTAATTTTTGCTGGGGAGAAAATGAAAAACATATGTCTACCTTTGCTTGATATCTAAGAAAGCACCTGTTAAAAAACTGTGAAGGGATTCAAAAGAAATGCATACAGCAGTCAAGTAGGTTTATATGGCTGGTGGGGGTGGGGTACGGTGGTAATTGGGCAACTGAGGGAAGGGATGGGTTTGCTAAAGGAGGCTTTCACTCTATACATTTTAATGTTTGTGAAGTTTTTGCCACAAGAGTGTGTCTCCTCAAAAAAAAAAAAAAAAAAAGAGTGTGTCTCCTTAAAAATTATATAATAAAATAGAAAAAGAGACCCTACTTGGAAGCTACTTCAAAATACTGAGCTTAAGGAGTCAGAACTCCAGAGGTTTAGAATCTGCATTTTTTTACCTGTTCCCCCAACACATTTGGATGGAAGTGGTGAGCAAACTATACTTAGAAAAACACTGGCCTAAATGCTGTGAAACAGGAAGATTGACAAAGATCCCTGTAGTGTAATGTAGGGCCTTCCCTTTAATGATTTATCTGTCAAGCAGCCCCACATCACTCCAAAATTATAAGGTCCCCAAACCCTTTCCTTCACTTTCTACCTTCCTACATCTTCCAGGGATGTGACCAAACCCTTCTTTGGGAAATCCTAATATTTTTTTTCAAGATGTTATTTATTTATGAGAGACACAGAAAGAGGGGCAGAGATATAGGCAGAGGGGGAAGCATGCTCTCTGAGGTGAGCCCAATGCAGAATTCAGTCCCAGGACTCCGAGATCATGACCTAAGCCAAAGGTAGAAATTAAATCACTGAGCTACCCAGGTGCCCCTCTGAGCCACCCAGGTGCTCCAATCCTAATATTTCTTGATGGCGAAAAACATTGTATCTCCAGCACCTATGTTTGTATGGGTTTTTTTCTTTCACGGATTTAGGCCAGCAGGACTTGTTCATTTGGAGGAGTAACGGTTGTTGGGAAACAGAAAACTCCCTCTCAATGAGGACATCAAAATTATTTCACTGGCCTTGTACTTCGGCTGCTAGCAGGCCTACACAACAGTGCCGTTTGCAGAGCCAGCCATAGGAGTAGAGCAGTGGGCCTAACTCTTGCCTCCTATTAAGGGGACCCACCTATGCATTTCAAGTTAGGGTGTCGGTAATAGGCAGGTTTTGCCTGGAACTGTCTTATACTTATCCTTTGAGCTAATTTGATGCCCTTTAAAAATAATATTCTGCAACATTTATTATTACTTATGTGTGCTAAGCACTTACCATGTTATCTTATTTTTTCAACCCCTTGAGTTAAGTACTACCATGTTTTCCATCTCCATTTCACAGATATGGAAACTGAAGTTTAAGTAGGTTAAGTGACTAGCCACAGGCCACAGAGCTAAGAAAGTAGTAGAGTTGGAATTTAAATCCGGGCAGTGTGATATTAGAGTCTGTGCTCCTGACCACCTCACTATACTGCTTCTCTTTGGTGGTGGTGAGAGAGTCATCCCTATTCAAAGCCAAGGCTGAGTCACCCAATAAAAAGTTTCTGCAACTTTGTCCCAAGAGCTCTGGGAGTCTCCACTGGCTCTGCCTCTGACCCACTCTCCCTATCCCTCTTGCTCTGGTCTTCTCTGCTTGATTTTCTCTGAAAGATCCCAGATTTTCTGGTCGGCTCATTGGGATTGAGACTTTGTTTGGACTGTCTGCCTGGATTTTTTAAAAAGATTTTACTTATTTAGAGACAGGGAGAGCACGAACAGGGGGGAGAGGAGCAGAGGGAGAAGCAGACTTCCCACTGAACAGGAAGCCCGATTCAGGGCTTGATCCCAGGACCCTGGGATCATGACCTGAGCCAAAGGCAGATGTCCAAACAACTGAGCCACTCAGGCACCCTTCTGCCAGGATTTAAGATTCAGCTTCTCTCTTGATCGCTGGCTTTCAGATCACCTTTGGTATCAGACTCTGCAGCCCTCAGGAAGGCTTAACCCCAATCTCCACCCAGATTCCCAGCCCAGGCCCCCAGCACAGATGTCGTATCCTGGCACCCTGCTTGTCCCACCAGAAAGAGAAGAACAGACTCTCTTGGTCTCTCTCAGACTTTTATTTCTCAGTTAGCTGGCTCTGCTAACCCCTCATCCTCAGTTATGTGCAACCAGGTCTTCCATACCTTGCCAACAAGTTGATTTCCTCTAGCACACCACAGAGGAGCCAAAGCAGCAGCAATGACTTATTAGTAGCCCAAGATTGTACCTTGAAGCTATAATTGGATTTGATGTCATTTGCTGCCCCTCCCTACTAGCAGCTGAGATATAGCCCAGGCAGTGTGGAGACAGAAGAGGAAGTGTCTAATACAACAAACATAGTCCACACTTTATTTTGTTTTGTTTTGTTCTCAGGAGTGGGGGTGAGTTGCACCAAACCTATCACTTGTTATTGCCTTTTACCATGGTTAGATTTGAAAGACAATTGGTTCTAGAGGGAGAGAGGTGGAGTATTTGGCCACATGACAGAGTAACACAAACTGGCCCCGCCTCAGAATAAACTGGAAGGTTTAATCAATGGTGTTACCAGTCCGAAGCAGAGAGACAATAACAAGCCATCTCATTTTTGGAGAAAACTTGCTTGGTTCTGTTAGCTATGGTGAGAGCCTAACAATGCTTTGTTAATTTGTATTTTTTAGCATCTCCTTGTCAACAACCAAGTCCTAGGGGCTATGTGGCATTAGACCACTTTATTTCCTGTTGCTGCTTTGAATACTTGCTTCCCCTTCTCAAAATCATTCAGCAGTTCTCTCCTAAGAACACCAGAAAAACTAGGTCCTACCTATGATCTGTTTACGTAGCATAGACAGCATGGACTCCAGAACCTAAATGCCTGGTTTGAATCCCAGCCCTGCTACCTACAACCTGTGTGATTTTGGGCAAGACACCAAACCTCCCTGTTTCCCAATTTCTTTTTCCGTAAAATGGGAATAATAATACCACCTGTCTTGATGGATTGTTATGAGGAATAAATGAATTAATATTTGTAAAGCACTTGGGGGTGCCTGGGTGACTCCGTCAATTAAGGGTCTGACTCTTGATTTGGTCTCAGGTCATGATCTTGGGGTGGGGAGATTGAGCCCCATGTTGGGCTCTGGGCTCTGTGAGGAGTCTGCTTGAGATTCCATTTCCCTCTGCCCCTTCCCCCAACTTGAGCTCTTCTTCTCTCTCTCCTTCTCTCCAATAATAAATAAATAAATAAATAAATAAATAAATAAATAAAATCTTTAAAAGAATATATTTGTAAAGCATTCAGAACAGTGTCTGACTATAGTAAGTGCTACATAAATGTTTGTTAAATACATAAATGAGTATATTCATTCATTAAACAAATATCTGTTGAGCATCCAATGAGCTAGCCAGGAGTTGGCAAACTTCTGCTATAGGGAGTCACACAATAAATAATTTTTAGGCTTTGCAGGCCACGTGTTCTCTGCTGCAACTGCTCAACTTTGCCATTGTAGTGTGAGAGCTGTCACAGACAACATGTAAATAAATTGATGTGGCTGCATGCCAATTTCAATTTATGTTTCAAAACAAACTTTGGCTTGGATTTGGCCCACAGTCTAGAACAGGTTGTGAAGCCCTGTGCTAGGGAATGAGGGATACAATGGTGTGCAAAACAGACCCACTAAATCCTTCTGTCTAGTGTGGGAGACAGACTTCAAATAATTACATACCTTATCAATTATGGTAAGTGCAGAGGCGGGGTTGGAGGAACATGCTCTGAGAGAGATCAGCAAGGGCTTCTCTGGGGAAGTGGCTTCCAGCTGCAATCTCAAAGTCAGACTTACACTGTTGAATGGCAGTGTGGGGAGAGGCATGTGTCAAATGACTTGTATCATCACCATGCTCAAAGACTAAGAACATTCTGAACATCCCAAATATCCTCCATCTTCTTTCTGCCTCATTTAGTTTATGAAGAAACAACTGAGATTTTTGTCCAATCCTTTCCTGAAGATGTTTGTAATTTCAGCATGTACAATCTCTTGTGAGAATGGCAGAATCGTTAAGAACATAGACTATCACCTGACTACCTGGCTCACATACTAGTTGGGCACACTTGGGCGAGTTACTTAACCTCTCCATGTCAAAGTTACCTCTGTCAGAGGAGGATGACAGTGTTGGCAGGACTTACCTCATAAGTTGGTTAGTGACAATGAAATGAGCCAATGCATGTAATCTATTCGGATTCATATCTGGATCATAATAAGTGTTAATATGCATTAGCTCTTGCTGATGTGGATTATGTGTTCAATATCTTTTGTAAGGCACACTAAGTTTTCCCTTTTTTTCCTGTGAATAGTACCTTTTTCAGGGGCACCTGAATGGCTCAGTAGTTGAGCATATGCCTTTGGCTCAGGTCATGATCCTAGGATCCTGGGATCGAGTCCCGCATCAGGCTCCCTTCAGAGAGCCTGCTTCTCCCTCTGCCTGTCTCTGCCTCTCTCTGTGTCTCTCATGAATAAATAAATGAA
This sequence comes from Vulpes vulpes, assembly GCF_048418805.1. Taxonomy (NCBI): domain Eukaryota; kingdom Metazoa; phylum Chordata; class Mammalia; order Carnivora; family Canidae; genus Vulpes; species Vulpes vulpes. Next base: position 79,957,893 of record NC_132796.1, on the reverse strand, counting down.
ATCTTTTTAAAAAATTACCTCCTTTATACTCCGAGGGGTACCACTTTACTAAGTTCTCTTATTTCAGGATTTAGTTAACAAGCCAGTAAGACATGTGTTGAGCACTTATGTTCCAGATTCTGTACTAAACAATTTATGTACAAATCTCAGATCCTCAAAATCAAAGTTTTTTTTTAAATGAGTTTATTTATTTGAGAGAGAGAGCAAGCAGAGGGAGTGACAGGCAGAGAGAGAAACAGACTCCCCACTGAGCAGGGAGCTCAAAGCAGGGCTGGATCCCAGGACCCTGAGATCATGAGCTGAGCTGAAGGCAGATGCTTAACCGACTGAACCACCCATCCACACCAAAATCAGTTTTATTAGCCCACTTAAATAGAGGAGACTGAGGTTCAGAGAAGTTAAGCAATGAGAGACTGAATTTACAAATGTATAATGGCCAGACCATGAAGGCAGCCTACTATAAATTAGACTTGTAAGAATTCAGACTGCCATCTCTAGCAACAATCCAGGAAGTCAAATAATAATCTCTGTAACAATTGGCCCTAAATGGCCAGGATGTGATTAATAACTGACAGCTTCCATAATTGTCCTTGCTTCCAACTTAGGACCAACCAAAAAAGTCAGTTATGTACCTCTTACCAATCGCATAGAATACTGTGCTTCTTAAACTGGTGCAGCCACTCTGGAATACAGTATGGAGGTTCCTCCAAAAGTTAAAAATAGAACTATACTATGATCTAGCAATTGCACTACTAGGTATTTACCCAAAAGGTACAAAAATACTGATTCAAAGGGACACATGCACCCTGATGTTGATAGCATTATCAATAGCCAAATTATGGAAAAAGCCCAAGTGTCCGTTGACTGGTGAATGGATAAAGAAGAGGTGATACACACACACACTGGAATATTACTCAGCCATAAGAAAGAATGAAATCTTGCCATTTGCAATGATGTGGATGGAGCTAAAGAGTCTTATGCTAAGTGAAATAAGTCAGAGAAAGGCAAATACATACAGTTTCACTATATGTGGAATTGAAGAAACAAATGAATACAGGGGAGAAAGAGAGAGGCAAACCAAGAAACAGACTCTTAACTACAGAAAACAAACATGATTAGTGGAGGAGAGGTGCGCAGGAGGATGCATTAAATGTATGATGGGCATTAAGGAGGGCACTTGTGATGAACACTGGGTATTGCATGTAAGTGATGAATCACTAAATTCTACACCTGAAACTAACACTGCACGGTATATTAACTAGCTGGAATTGAAATAAAGACTTTTTAAAAATAAATGAAAAAAAGGATACCCTGCTTCTAGTTAGCCTGCCTACAGCTTCCCCATGCCAACAGCATCCAATCAGGGCACACTTGAACTCTTTTCCTTTCTCCGCTATATAACGTGTCCACTCCTCTGTCTGCCTTTGAGTCTCTGCCTTACCAAAGTGAAAGTGACTGACTCAAAATAAATAGTCTTTGCTTGTTCTTACTTGGTTGGTCTTTGTTAATATTCACAATGACATCCTAAGGGTCACAAAGGTAAAAAGTGGCAGAGCTAGAATTTGAATCCTGGTCTATCAGACTCCAGAGTCCCAAGTGTTTAACGAATATGCTGTATTGCTTCTCCACACATACTTTCAGGATGCTCTCGAATTATGCATTTTGATGTCATCCTCTTCATCTTTTCCCACAGAAAAGAGATCATCTATCTAGGATTCCCCTAGGCAGCAGCCCCTGTTTCCACGATTATCGTAGGCTCCCTCTCTGTGCCTTCTCCAGCTCATTGCACAATTGGGAAGTGCAACCTACATACAATAATTACAGGGCTGGCAGCATCCAGTGTAAGAATATGTGGGGTTTTTTTTTCCAGGGCTGCCATTATGAGTAGGCAGTGTAATCAAGATAAAGATCTAACATTTACTTAGTTCTTATGATGTGCCAAGCACTGTGCTAAATATTTTGCATGCATCAATTATCTTATTTAATTTTCAGAACAACACTAGGAAACGAATACTATTATTCCCATGGTACAGATGATGAATCAGAGGCAGAGTGGGCTCCAGCAATACTAGTGTGACTCAGGGGATAGAGAAAACTTCTTTGCTCCCCACAACACTTCTGGGCAGCTCCTCTCCTACCTGAGCCCCTGTTATTAAAGAAGTTCTGGTTTTATCAAAATGCAAACCTCCCAGGTTACCTGGGTGGCTCATTGGTTGCGTGTCTGCCTTTGGCTCAGGGCATGATCCCAGGGGTCCTGGGATCGAATTCCACATCAGGTTCCCTGGGAGCCTGCTTCTCCCTGTGCCTGTGTCTCTGCCTCTCTCTGTGTGTCTCTCATGAATAAATAAATTAAAAATCTTTTTTTAAAAAAATGTAAACCCCCCCTGGAAGAGCGTATACATTCAGCCTTCCCAACCTTTCACACTTCAGGTGGAATTAACATACTTCAGTTCTATTCCTGACAGCTGGTTACGGCAGGTAGAAAAGTGGCCAGAGCAGGGACGTACCCAGTTGAAGGGCAGACTTTGGGGCATTTCCTGACTAATGCAATGCAGGCAAGAACCAGAGAGCTGGCCTCAGGTTCTATTTCATTTCTGGTACCCTTCCTAAGAATAGTGCCTGAGGCTTTCTCAGGTTTTCCTGTATGCTCTGAACCAGGCGCGAGTCCTTCCTCCTTTCATCACTTCATGAAAATCAGCTTGTCAAACTTTTCCCTTAAAGTTCCTTCATACTGTCACTTCCTCCAGCAGGCTTCTTTGATTGACGTTAGATCTATTTTCCTGAGCAACTAGAGCAGATCATGGCCAAAGCTTCTGGTTCAGCCTAACCATTCAGCTGAGGTCCACTGCATGTTCCAATCTGTAGATTTAACAGATCTTTCCAAAGCCTACAGGTGGATTAGAGGGACCTGGTGTTAATATAACCTGGTTGTCTCATGTAGTCAGGGTATAAAGCACCACCCTATTCTCCATTCCTCCTTTTAGGAATTTCCCAAATTGGCCATTTGAGCGAATTCGCTGCCACTCATTCAAAGCAATTGAAAAAAAACAGAAAATGTAATAAATCCATATTATGTGTCCACTACCAGTTAAGCCTTTTATCTAGTATCCATATTCATCCATGAATTAGTGTTTTCCTAATAACTGGCTTACCCATGTTGCTGCCTAAAGTTGCTGAGGGAAAGAGACAGAGGAGGCTGGAGAGAGAGGGAAGAGAAGAGATGCCGAAAGAAATTCTCCCTATGTGTCCCTTCCCACACCATCCCTCTCATAAACCCCAGCCCCTAAAAAAACAAAAACAAAAACAAAAAACAAGACCAACCCCTAGCTGAAAATGGGACCAGACAATTGAAGGTGGTTCTGGGCTGCAAGGGAGCAGGTGGCTCTCCCAATTCAGCCTGAGATATAGCAACACTCTTGCAGACCGCACGCCTTCTGTTATTTGTGCATGAAAACATCATTGCCAACACATGCTTTGTCATCTTGACCTTCACCTGGTTTCCCTTCAGCAGTGCATTTGTGTGCAGTCTTGTACGTACATGTGTGTCTGGGGAGCATCAGTGGAAGAGAGGGAGGAAACAAGAAGAGGAGGAGGAAGGATGAAGAAGCATCAATCACTGGTATAGGACCAGCTCTAAGCGGGTCCTAAGCTAGGGGTGCCTGGCTGGCTTGGTCGGTAGGGCACGTGACTCCTGACCATAGGGTCATGGGTTCAAGCCCCATGTTGTGCATAGAGCTTACGTTAAACAAAAAAAGAGTGGTCTTGGAGTATCTGGCTGGCTCAATTGACAGAGCATTCAACACTTGATCTTGGGGTATTGAGTCCAAGCCCCATGTAGGGTGTAGAGATTACTTTAATAATAATAATAATAATAAAATTAAAAAATCTAAAAAAAAAATGAGTGGTCTAAGCCAGGAGTCTGCACACTTTCTCTATAAATGGCCAGATAGTATTTTATATACAGTTTCTGTCATAGCTGTACAAATCTGCCATTGTAGCAATGAAAGCAGCCATAGACGATATGTAAACGAATGAGCAAAAATATGTTCCAATAAGACTTACTTATAAAAATAGGTGGTGAGCTGGATTTGGCCCTTGGGCTATAGTTTGCAGACCCCTTACTTAAACTAATGGGAAGCCTGGAGATCATGAACATGTGACCATCATTTGAATCCCTGTTGAGCTGGGTGTCCTGCAAGTTCATGGGTCATAATTGTGAACATCACAGAAGGACGCAGGAGATTTGGCCCCTTGTGGCCAAACCTCAAGACATATTCTAGTAGTGTTGTTGTAAAACAGAAATCCTGGGGCACCTGGATCCTGAGATCAAGACCTGGGCTGGGCTCTGTGCTGGGTGTGGAGCATGCTTAAGATTTCCTCTCTTTCTCCCTCTCCTTTTGCTCCTCCCCCTCCCTTGTGTGTGATCACTCTCTCGCTCTCTCTCAAAAAATAAATAAAATGGAAATCCTGATAGGAGCTTGTTTCCTTTCTATTTCTTCTACTTCCTAAAAGTATAATGTGGGGTTTTTTTCTGTGTTTCTTTGGGAAAGGAGGTAGGAGAAAGATCGGAGAAGTTTCCAGTGACTTGAAATTCTGATGGATGGGATTCCAATGAAGGGAGGTCTGCTTGCTTCCGAGATACCAGCAGAGCAAGCTTGCTCACAAGTCAGGGCTTAGGATTACCAGGGCCAATGTACCTGCCCAAGGTTCCCAAGTAGCCTGATCGTAACTCTTGCAGGCCTATAATATGCCTAGGACTCAATGCCCCTGGGAGGGCTTCTATAATATGCTGTCAGGGTCCTCTGACCTGAGAGGTATGACTCTGTTCAAGGCCTGGGATGGCAAATAGATTTTGCTTTGTATGCCGATCCCAGTTGATTGGTAGGTAGCTGCCATCTTTTGAGAGGGATGTTGAGACCATATCTGGGGTGAATGGAAAAGTGAGTATGCTTGATTAATGAGGCCTGCTATGGGCATGGGAGGGGAGAGGGGAATCATAAGGGCACCTGCTCTGCTCCAGGCCTGGTGATCTGGAAAGGCTATCTAAGAAATGCAGGCTATTTGCTGAGTCCTATCTGCTGAAGCCCAGCTGGCTGGTGAGAGACATTCCTTCAAACATCTGAGTGAATCAAGTGACTCATGGAAAGGTGGCCCAGTTAAGGCCTATTTTTGTGACTATTATTACCCAACATGCCAATGTCTCCTACAGTACAATCTAGAGCACACCCCTGCTGGGGATGTCTCGTAAGGAGGGCTGTGTTGCCTTTACTGTGAAACATCTATATTCATTGCACTAGCCCTGAGGAGTGCAGACAGAGATGAGGAAGAGAGTCCTAGCCACTAAGATTTTTTAAAAAAGATTTACTTATTTATTTGAAAGAGTGAGGGGAGGGGCAGAGGGAGAGAGAGAATCTCAAGCTGGGTGCAGAGCCTGAGAAGGGGCTCAATCTCATGATCCTAAGACCACAGCCTGAGCTGAAACCAAGAGTTAGATGCTCAACCAAATGAACCACCCAAGTACCCCTACTAAGACTTTTTTTAATCTGGGAGAAACCAGGATACAAATTAGTATCTAAACCATAAAGAAACTGATAAGAGATTAAGGAAAATGCTGTGGAAGCACAGGAGTGAAATGAGCTTAAACCCATAGGATATGGGGTTGGAGCCTCAGGGAGGGAGGTCATGTTAGTCCCTAAGGAAGAGCCAGCTTATGAACCAGGCCTTGAAGGTGAAGTTGACTTTAAGGTATAGATAGGACAGTGAGGAACTGTTTTCTTAAAGGTCTTCTTACCTGGGCTCCAGTGTTTCTCAATTTTATCTCCACTCAACATACCTAAGGAATAGAATATATCCCATCCATTCATCTTTCAAATTTTTGGAGCACCAATGAGGTTCCTGGTTGTGAATCAGAGCTTGCTGTGGTGTGGCCTAGCTTCTCTCCTTGAGGACCATACTTCTCAGAGGAGAATCTCCACTCTAGTCGCCCATTCAGTCATCTCATCCCCTTCATACTGCAACCAGAGCCTGCTTGCTTTAGTTTGCATAATTCAGCATTTTATTTCTTTTCCTTAACAACTACATGTCATTGATGCAACAGATGCAAAAGAGTATCAAGCAAAAGAGTATCAGAGTTTTCTTCCTGAACCCCTAACAGTCCTTTGTGTATTCTGCATATACAAAGTATATGCAAACACAAGCAAATAGCCCGTACTCTCACCACCCATGGCGGCATATCATACACATTGTTTGGCCACTTGCTTTTTTCACAGAACCATGCATCTTAGCGATGCTTTCCATAAGCATATACAAAGATGAGCCATTTTATAGCTGCATTCTATTCCATTGTATGGGTTGTCATGAATTATTTAACCAGTCTCCTATTGACAGCTATTATGGTCTTCTGCCATCTTCTGCTAATGAATAATCTTTACATGTGTGGGAGTATATTTGTATGAAAATATAAACTGGAATGGTTGTATCAAATGGTGTAGGCATTTGTAATTTTAGGCGTGTGGCTCCATTGCTCTTTATTCCCACTAGCACAGTATGGTGTTTTTTTTTTTTTTAATTGGAGTTCAATTTGCCAACATACAGCATAACACCCAGTGCTCATCCCGTCAAGTGTCTCCCTCAGTACCTGTCACCTATTCACCCCATCTCCCTGCCCACCTCCCCTTCCACTACCCCTTGTTCATTTCCCAGAGTTAGGAGTCTCTCATGTTCTGTCGCCCTCTCTGATATTTTCACTCGTTTTCTCTCCTTTCCCCTTTATTTCCTTTCACTATGTTTTATATTCCCCAAATTAATTAGACCATATAATCTTTGTCCTTCTCCAATTGACTTACTTCACTCACCATAATACCCTCCAGTTCCATCCACGTTGAAGCAAATGGTGGGTATTTGTCGTTTCTAATGGCTGAGTAATATTCCATTGTACACATATGCCACATCTTCTTTATCCATTCATCTTTTGATGGACACCGAGGCTCCTTCCACAGTTTGGCTATTGTGGACATTGCTGCTATAAACATTGGGGTGCAGGTGTCCCGGCGTTTCATTGCATCTGTATCTTTGGGGTAAATCCCCAACAGTGCAATTGCTGGGTCAGAAGGTAGATCTATTTTTAACTTTTTGAGGAACCTCCACACAGCTTTCCAGAGTGGCTGTACCAGTTCACATTCCCACCAATAGTGCAAGAGGCTTCCCCTTTCTCCACATCCTCTCCAACATTTGGTGTTTCCTGTCTTGTTAATTTTCATCATTCTCACTGTGTGAGGTGGTAGCGCAGTATGTTATTCAACTTTTTCATGTTCCTTAATCTGATAGATGAAAAATGAGATCTCATTGCAATACTCAATTGCATTTCTCTTATTATAAGTGACGTTGGGGGGTGCCAGGGTGGCTCAGTCAGTTAAGCAACTGACTTCAGGTCAGGTCATGATCTTGGGGTTTTGGGATTGAGCCCTGTGTTGGGCTCCCCGTTCAGTGGGGAGTCTGTTTGTCCCTCTCTTTCTGCCCTTTCCCCTGCTGTGCTCTATCTCTCTCTCTCTCAAATAAACAAATAAATATTTTGTAAAAAGCAACATTTAGCATCCTTTCATGTTTAAGAGCCATTTATGTTTCCTTTTCTGGGAACAATTCGTTTCCATCTCTTGCCCATTTTTTTCTATTGGTTTAGTGGTCTTTATTAATTTGCAATAGTTCTTTATATAGTGAAGAAATCAGCTCTTTGTGATGTGAATTGAAAATATTTTTTTTCCTGGGGCATCTGGGTGGCTCAGTCATTTGGACATCTGCCTTCTGCTTGGGTGGCGATTTCAGGGTCCTGGGATCAAACCCTGTGTTGTCAGGCTTCCTGCTCAGGGGAGAGTCTGCTTCTCCCTCTCCATCTGCCCCTCCTCCTTGCTCATACACACACAGTCTCTCTTTCTCTATCTCTTTCAAATAAAATCTTAAAAAAAAGAAAATATTTTTCCCAGGTTAAAGATCCTTCATTTTAGTCCTGATACTTCTTATAATTTCTTCTATTTCTCATTCAGAGAAAGTAGGGAAGTGACTATATTGAGAATCTTTTTCTGCATCTCCCTACATTCTAAGGAAGTTTCTTTCCTTCTGGACCCATCCCTTATATTCTGGATCCCATTTTTGCAATTCCTCACTAAAATATTACCTGGTTAGTGACTATCTTCTTTCAAGTCAAGGAATCTTTCAGAAACTAATTGAAGCCCAGAAAGAGACTCAAATATAATACAGTTACAACTTTGCATTGACTTTTAGGGCATTCCCAACCCTCTGGAGTTGTGTTACTTTTTTTTTTAATTTTTTTTATTTATTATTTATGATGGTCACACACACACAGAGAGAGAGAGAGAGAGGCAGAGACATAGGCAGAGGGAGAAGCAGGCTCCATGCACCCGGAGCCTGATGTGGGATTCGATCCCGGGTCTCCAGGATCGCGCCCTGAGCCAAAGGCAGGCGCCAAATCGCTGCGCCACCCAGGGATCCCTGGAGTTGTGTTACTTGAAGAGTGGCCTAACCTATATTAGAATCTCTTGTGAATCTTGTTTAAAATTCAGATTCCTGAGCCCCTCTGGAGCAAAGGAACCAGACTCTTTGCAAATGGATAGGGCCATGGAATCTTCGCTTAAATACATCATGGCTGGGATGCCTGGGTGGCTTAGCAGTTGAGTGTCTCTTTTCAGCTCAGCGTGATCCCAGGGTCCTGGAAACCAGTCCCACATCAGGTTCCCTGTAGAGCCTGCTTTTGTTTATGAACAAATAAATAAAATCTTAAAAAATAGACACTTTGTGGTGATTGTGGTACATTCTAAAGAAGCATCACACAACCTAGGGGCATCGATAGACCCAGGTTAGGAACCGCTGGTTGAAATCTCAGCCTCCAACCAGTGTATTTAAATTTGTGCAGTGGTCTCTCAAATTATGTATGTGGTCAGTCGGTTATAACACCATCCCACTGTGTGTGTGTGTGTGTGTGTGTGTGTGTGAAGGACAGGGAAAATCACATGTGAAACTATCTATCTTTTTTGATATGTAGATCAGAAATGACTTTTTTGGAGCACCTGGGTGGCTCAGTGGTTGTTTCTGCCTTGGACTCAGATTGTGATCTTGGGGTCCTGGGATGGAGTCCCACATCAGGCTCCCTGCAGGGAACTTGCTTCTCCCTCTGCTTCTCTGTGTGTCTCTCATGAATAAATAAATAAAATCTTAAAAAAAAAGAAATGACCTTTTCAATATTTCTCCCTCTTTCTTCCTCCTCCTCTCCCCTCCCCCCAATTCTCTTTCTTCTTTAATTAAAGTACAAGCAAAGCACATCTTACTCCAAAAGAGAAAGGTGCTATTGAAGGGGAAAGTGCTTTGTGTGCAAAGCCAGCTTTCATAGAGATCTTAGTCTTGCTCAAATAAGCCACTGATATGGATGATTCAATGAACATTTTATTTTTTTCAGAGTTCCCCAGACCTCAGCTTTTGCTCTCTGGGTGCCACAGGGTCATTCTTCCATGTTGATGGCACTTTTTCCTTCTACAGGCAGCTTCCCCCAGGGGACCCATTGGTCTCCTCTGTTGACCAGTGTTTGCTTTTTTTTCCCATGAAATAAACCATATGTTCTCACTACTCTCTTATAGTAGTGTCTCTTAATTGCGGGGGCCTCTACTTGGACAAAAGCGCCAAACACACAATTTGCATGGGGTGCTGGGAGTCTGTAAAGCTCCTGAAGCCCATCCATGAGCTCTGTAGGACACTATTTCCCAAACTAGTCTTGGATGTTTGAGCATCTTGGTCACTCAGGAAGCTTGTTAGAAATCCCAAAGCCGGGGTGCCTGGGTGGTTCAGTTGGCTAAGCATCCAATTCTTGGCTTTGGCTCAGGATCGAGCCCCATGTCAGGCTCCATCCATGCTCAGCACAAGGTCTACTTGGGATTCTTTCTCTCTCCCTCTGCTCCTTCCCCCTTCCAATCAAACAAATAAATAAAATCTAAAAGAAAAGAAAAGAAATCCCAAGGTCTTTGCTTCATCCCTGACCTACTGAACTCGAATCTCTGGGACCTCTACCTGGACAAGCTCCCCAAGATGGCTCTGATACATACTGCAGTGGGGGACTTACAAGTCAGACTTCAAAACCCTGATGGGGAGTTGCTTCCTGTACTAACTAGAGGAGCATCCTTCAGTACCCTTGGGAGTCTTCTCCAAGGAAGTCAGTGAGCTCACGGGAGTGCAGGGTGCTGGAGACTATCACGTAGGCCTAACATGTGAGTCTTTGAGTAAGGAGGCTAACATGATGATTTCATGTTATTCCACAATCAGACCATATTGGAGAGCATGCTGGGAGGCTGGGTATGCTTGGAATATGAGAGAATAGAATAGTGCAGCCTGAGAGCTAGTCAGTGATTCTCTTTATAGATACAGTCTATCTAAGCCCTCCATACATAACTATGGGCTTGAACACTGAGGCAGACGGCCTGCTGTTGCTCAGCAGGAGGAAGAGGCTCAGGTGAACTAAAGCCCAGTTAATAGTAGAGCATCTGGTCATGGCAACCTGTCTAGCTTCTGGCAGCCTGAGAGCATTTGCTGGAGAAGAGGTACCCTCTCTCCAGCTCCATTCCCCAGGCAAGTTTCCCCAGCTCCCTTGATGTAGCTCAGATAGAGGCTGCTCTCCAGAGAGCAGTCTGCCTCCCCGTCTCTGCCCTGCTACCTTCCAGCTGATGAGCAAGGTTTGAGGAGATAGCGAGTGAGGGCAGCCCTCCGGGGGGGGGGGGGGTGGCACGTGCTCCTCTTGCCAGATGGCTGGAAGGGGGCAAGAGGCAGGATGCACAGACTGTTTATTGTGTACACAGGAGATGGAAGATTCCACAAAACAGTCACTGCTGGGTCTTGTGGTGAGAGAGGCACATCATGACCTGCTTCGTGGAAATGACAGCATACCTCAAGGTGGTTACCTTTAGTGCAGGATTTTCTCTGTCATCCTGGAACTCAATTCAGCTGTCAGTCCCAAGAAGAACCATTGTGTCCCAATGGAAGCAATCAAGAATAAGTAAGCAAAGCACAGAAGACTGATTTCCAAACCGACCTCCAATTTATTTCTTTATTTATTATTCAGTTTTTTATTTGAATTCCAGGATAGTTAACATACAGTGTTATGTTAGTTTCAGGTGCCATGATATAGTGATTCAGCGCTTCTATGCATCACCCAGTGCTCATCACAACAAATGCCCTCTCCTTCATCTCCATCACCTCTTTGCCCCATCCTCCCACCCCCCCCCTCTGGTGACCATCAGTTTGTTCTCTAGAGTTAAGAATCTGTTTCCTAGTTTGCCTCTCTCTTTCTCCTCTTTCTCTCTCTCTCTTTTTAATCGTTTGGTCAGAGAAAGACAAATACCAAATGATTTCACTCATATTTGAAATTTAGGAAACAAAACAAGGGGATCCCTGGGTGGCTCAGCGGTTTGGTGCCTGCCTTTGGCCCAGGGCGTGATCCTGGAGACCCGGGATGAAGTCCCACATTGGGCTCCTGGCATGGAGCCTGCTTCTCCCTCTGCCTGTGTCTCTGCCTCTCTCTCTCTCTATGTCTATCATGAATAAATAAATAAAATCTTTAAAAAAAAGGAAGCAAAACAAATGAGCAAATGACCTCTAAATGAGTATCAGTGATACTTCTATCTGCAACAGCAACATGTTCCATCTTTGACGTGGTTTGGGTAGGGGGCTAACTTCTCCCAGCCCCCAATTCTAAAACATCTCACAGTGGGCTCTGCCCTTGTGCCTACAATGCCTACAATCTTTCATTGGAGGTGCTCCTTTGCATCAGGGGATGTATTCTCTGTGGAGTGATATCACCTCTGAGAGGGCAAGAGTTGGTTCTTGGAGGTAGAGGGATCTTAGATGTTGCACTGGGGGGGGGGGTGGCCCTCCAAAGGATAACAGTGCATAAACAGACATACACTATACCTGTGGTATTAACATTTCATGATAAGCCATTAGGGAATAATGTCTAAAAAAGCTCCTTGGTGGAACATAATCCAAGAAAAAAAAAAGGTTGAGAAGCACTGATTTAGGGGAAAGGTAAAGAATTTCCAGCTCAAGGGCCAGATCTGGTCCTTGGCCTGCTGATTTCCAGCTTGGCCTCTTATTTCTCAGGGCATTGCTGTAGTAAGCCAGAAAAAATGTTTTCCTGGGCAGACTGCCCTAGCTGAGTCATTTAGAGGGAAGTAGTAGGTAGAAGGATGAAGGGCAGTTGAAGATTTGTGAAGGGTGACTGGCTAATAACCTAATTGGAATTTCAAAAGCTGAAGCCGAAATCCCAAATTAATTTCAAAAAGCAGCTTATCTTGCTAACACCTCTGAATTCTCAGAATTTATAGTGTCTCTTTCTGCCTCAAATTTGATGAGGGTCAGAGAAGGACCCTGAATAGGAGAGGGGCCCTGGGTTATCTTTGCTACAAGTCAGTGATGCCAGATGACAAAAGGGATCAGTGCCACTTGGTTCAGGCATTGATTCTGTCACCCAATATTCTTGAGTCCTGATGCTTTCACTGAAACCTGGTTTCCTGAGCGGGCCTGTCTCATGGAGGCAGCTCGATCCCTCATAACGTACCAAATTGCACGCCAGGAGGTCAGGCAGGTGCCTTCCTGGATCCTTAGTGCAAATTCCAGACCACAATTCCTCCACATTCACATCAAAACCTCTACTCCTGGGACACCTGGGTGGCTCAGCAGTTGAGCGTCTGCCTTTGGCTCAGAGCGTGATCCCAGTTTGGGGATCGAGTCCCACATCAGGCTCCCTGTGAGAAGCCTGCTTCTCCCTCTGCCTACCTCTCTACCTCTCTCTGTGTGTCTCTCATGAATAATAATAATAAAAACCCTCTACTCCTTTGAAGCTTCTTGTAGCCAGCAATACCCTGTTTCCCCTCTTGTATGCTATGGTTATCTACTAAAGTCCCCATTGTTCAAATGAAGGTATAGGCACCTACCTCGACTTCCTCTCCATTTCAAATCCTGCCATCTCTCTGGATCTCCACTCAGAGCTTCAAAAATTCAGTCTACATTCTCCCTATAGCATACAAAGTGATATTTCTAGAACATAAATTAGATCATGTCTCCCATCTGCTTAAAACTTTCCAATGGCTTCCCATTGCTTTTAGGATAAAGTCTGTGTTTCTCACCATGCATGGGTTAAAAGGCCCAGCATGATCTGGTTTCCAACTACTTCTGATGTCTTTCTAGGGTTTTTGGGTTACCTCACTCTACTTCAGCACATGAACTCACCAGGTTCATTCCTTGAAGTTTCTTATGGTTGCTCTTCCCTCTACCTGGCAAGTTTTTCTTCCAATTCCTGCATGGGTAAATACTTCCCATCCTTCCAGTTCACAATGGAAATGTCACTTCAGAGAGGCATTCCTTGGCTGCTGTATACAGATTAACTCCCACTCAGTTACTTTCTTTCATAATTTCTTATTTGATTATTTTCATAGCCTAAATGTCCTTAAATAATCTTGTCTGTATATTTGTTTTTGTCTGTCCCCCCTAACTTGAAAGTGTTAAGGAAAAAAGCATGGCCACTGCTGGATCTCTAGCACCTAGAATAATGCCCAGCACAAAGTACGTGTGGTAGGCAGCCTCTGAGATGGCTATTATGGTCCCCACCTCTTATTCAAGCCCCTGTGTGTAATCCCCTCGTGTGGGCTGAACTCTAACCTCATAGGAAATAGGATGCAGCAGAAGTGATAAATATCACTGCAGAGATTAGGTTACAAGACCATGGCTTCTGTCTTCAATACCCTCTCTCACTCTTTCGTTCGCTCATTCTGAAGAAAGCCAGCCACCATGTTGTGAGCTGCTTCATGGAAAGACCCCGGTATCAAAGGACTGATAACACTGGTCAACATCCAGAGAGTCCCTGAGGCCTGCCAGCAGCCATGTGAATGAACTTGGAAGGGATTGGAAATGGATCAGTCAAGTCTTGAGACAGAGCCCTGGCCAACCCCTTGATTGAAGCCTTATAAGAGATGCTCTGGTAGAAACAAGTAAGCCACAGTCAAACTCCTGACCCACAGACACTGTGAGATAATAAATGTTTGCTATTTTAAGCCTGTAGATTTGGTGGTAATTTGGTCACAGATATTAATAGCTAACATAGTAGATTCTCAATAAATGCCTGCTGATTTAGTGAATTCTTGGTGATCTTCTCATCCTCAATGACCCTGCCTTTCCTTCCACTTTAGCCTCCTACTCTCTTGGCTACACCCTTGTCCTTGTCATCATCCAGAACTTCTGCACTTCTGAAATCACCAATTAAGACGTCTTGCCCCTGTGCCCTCTCATCCTTCCAACTCAGTTAGTTACTCCCAGAATGCAAGTTTTCAACCTCACTGGGACTCAGTCCAGAGACACCATGTCACAGGTTGGTTTCCCCAGAAAGCAAAGTCTCAGAGGGAGTTTAGCATGCAAGATGTTTATGAAGAAGTGCCTTTGGTATTAGTACCTATCTGTAGAAAGGAGGAGAAGGAAGCAGAACTGGGCAGAAGTGGGGGTGCACTGCAAGCTTGATGACAGCTTTGGTCAATCCCATAGGGAAGTTCTGAGGCTACAATGGCCCTTAAATGTTGCTCTGAGTTGGGCCAAGATAGCCAGGCCTTTATACCCCTGTCTCAGTCAGGCATTGGAAGTGGGCCACTGGAGAAAGAGTATGACTTTGGGTAAGACAGCTATCACTCTGCAGCTATGAAACAATCCCTGAAAGGCCTGGCAGGACAGTGGAAGGCCACCTGTGACAGCATTCCCAGGAACTGAGGCAACGAGTCCTTCACAGAAAGGTTATCAAGGTTGCATGTCACAACCCAGGTACGTGTATGTGAGGCACACGTATCATACCTCAGTCTACTTGCCTCCTTCCTGTTTTCATTGTTTCCCCTACTCAGCTTATATACCATTGCTTGTCACTCCACTTGTACTTAAATCCTTGTTGCCTTGCCTTTCTGCGTTGCCTGTCCAGGCAAAACCTCCCACCTTAAGTGAATTCAGGTAACCTTCTTCCCCATTCCTGTACCTGAGTTGCTGAGTGTAGATAGAGAAAATCAAATAATTGTGCACGGTGATGTTTCCGTAAATCTGTATTCTCCAACCTCCATATGGGTTCTTGATGCTGTCAATCCTAATATTGTCTTCCTTGTGAGCATTTCCCCACTCACAGCTCCAGCCATTTCAAACCTTCTCCATATCCTTTAAGGCACCTCACTCCCTACTTCTCCCAATCCTATCTGAACAGATGACCTCACCTCCTGTTTGAAGAGAAAATCGTTATCAGAAGAGAGTTTCTACAACTTCTTTCCAACAAATCTCTAACTATCTTAGATCTATTGATTCTATGTCCCAAATAACTTTCAAATCCACTCACTTCTTACCACCTCTATAGCCTTTTACCTAGTTCAGGTCCCTACTCTCTTACATTTGAGTGGCTGCAGCTGTCTTTCTAACTCATCTTGATTCTAGAGTTTTCTTCACATCCAATGGAGTGCAACATCATACCTATTATGTTCTTCTCTTTGCCTTCACACATAAGTTTCTCTGTGCCCAGAATACTACCTCTTTTATATCAGTCCCTGTGTCCTGGCTAACTCCTCCTTTCTGTTGAGATGTCAGCTTAATTGACCCCTCAGTAAGAACTCATTTGACTCTCCAAACTAGATTAAGATCCTTTCCTATATGTTTTCATAGCACACTGTAGTTTCTTTTTTCATAGCACATTCATTTTTACCTTATACTCATTATTTGTTGCCGTGTAACAAATTACCCCAAAACTTAGTGGCTTGAAACAACAAGCATTTATTACTTCATAGTCTCTGGATCAGGAGTGGTTTAGCTGGGTCATTCTGACTTAAGATCTCATATGAAGTTGTAGACAAGTTGTTCACTGGGACCATAGTCATCTGAAAACTTGATAGGTGTTGGAGGATCTGTTCACTCACATGGTGTTTGGCAGGTCTCAGTTCCTTGCTATATAGACCTTCCCATAGGGCTTTTTGAGTGTCATCACAATATGGTAGTGACATCCCTAGAGTAAGTGATCCAAAAAAGGAAGAGAGAAGGAAACAGCAATGCCTCTATGACCAAGTCACAGAATTCACATATCATTACTTCTGCCACATTCTATTTGTTAGAAGTGAGTCACTAAGTTCAATCCATAGTCGAAGGGAAAGGAATTGGGGCCCCCAGCTGACTCAGCCAGAAGAGTCACAACTCTTGATCTCAGGGTTGTGAGTTTGAAACCCATGTTGAGTATAGAGATTACTTAAAAATAGAATCTTTAAGTGTGCCTGGGTGACTCAGTTCGCTAAGAGTCCAATTTTTAATTTCAGCGCAGGTCTTGGTCTCAGGGTCGTGAGTTCAAGCATTGCATTGGGCTCCACACTGGGCATAAAGCCTAGTCAAATAAAATAAAATAAAATAAAATAAAATAAAATAAAATAAAATAAAATAAAATAAAATAATTTTTTTTCTTAAAAAAAGAAGGGAATTGAGTTTCATCTTTTGAAAGGAAGACTATCAGAGAATTTGTGGACGTATTTATTTATTTATTTATTTATTTATTTATTTATTTATTTATTTATATTCTACCAAGGTTTATTTATTTATTTTTACATTTTTTTAAATCTATTTTACATTTTACAAATTTAATTTTTCAACATATAGTATAACACCCAGTGCTCATCCCATCAAGTGCCCTCCTCAGTACCCCTCACTCAGTTACCCCATCACCCTACACACCTCCCCTTCTGCAACTCTTTGTTTGTTCCCCAGTTACGAGTCTCTCATGGTTTATCTCCCTCTCTAATTTTTCCCACTCAGTTCTTCTCCTTTCCCTTATAATCCTTTTCACTATTTCTTATATTTTGTGGACATATTTTAAAGCCATTATACATCTCTTTATAATTGTGTGTCTGTCTTCCTTTACCAGACTGTATGCTCCATTACAGCAGGTGCTATGTCTGTCTAGCTCACTCTGTGTCTCCAACATCTATCACAGTACCTAGAGCATAATGGAAGTTCAGTAAATGTTTGCTGAGGGAAGGAAAGCATTAATTAATGAATTAATAGATTTTATTAGAATGAAGGAGAAGACATTATGCCATAAATTTTATGAATCATTAACCTCTTAGAATGAAGGAGAAGACATTATGCCATAATTTTTTATGAATCATTAACCTCTTAGATAAAATTAATGTATCAGATTAGCTTTGGAGAGAATGGGCTCCAAATGAAGAAGAGTTATATGACAGAGGGAAAACTTTGATGGATGCAATGCTAGCTCTACATCCAATGCTCAGCAGTTGTTTTTTGAGCTTTGAAAACTTGGAAATATTTCCTGAAGAGTCAGAGGGGAGCATGGAAGGAGGGGGCTCTTTTTTGCCTTCCTTCTGGTAGGGCGATAAATGATAGAACCAAAACTTGGGCTTTCATTCTAGGACCTGTCAAATTCATCATCTGGAACTGACTATTCTCTGATTCATTAGATCATAATGAGATGGAATTGTCAGGACACCAAGAAAACATATGCAGTCTCTAAACATTTTCCTGATATTACCAGCACTGCTTCCAACCCTCTGCTTGAATGTGGGAATCAGCAGGGACTCAAACAGTACAAACAATGGCTCCTAGTACTTGAAATTGTTGTTAGTGGTGGTGGCAGTGATTTCCTTGCCAGGATAGGTCCATCGTGTGGTTCTGGATATTGTTTTTGGCTTCTTGCCCTCAACCTTCTTCTTCCTTCCTCCCAATTACTCTGCAAACTACCTTTAAAACATCTATTCTTTGTTCAAATCAACTGGGTTCAGTTTATGTTACCTACAGCCAAGAACCCTGACTAATTTGGAGAAGGCTAATGATTTGCCAAAGTCATCCAGCCAGTAAACAATGAAATTTTACGTCAAACAAAATTTGGGTATGCCTGACTCCAGTGCCTAGATTCTGCAACCATTTCATACTTCCTTCCCAGGTAAGGCTTTCTCTCCAAATAGCAAGGCTCCCCACTCTGTCAGCCAAGTCTATAGCTCAACTGCCACTCTGACACCAGCACATCAATCCAATCCATCAATCCTGAATTCCTGTCGAATTCAGGAGTCGACAAAAATTATGGATTCCTAGTCTGTAAGAAACAAGTTTAGGTTCTTGGGATGGGAGTGAAAGGTCACAGGAAGATGAAAAGTATATTATTCCTTTTATTTAGGAGAGCAAGTACACAGTCCTACTTTAAAC
Source organism: Vulpes vulpes (assembly GCF_048418805.1). Classification (NCBI taxonomy): domain Eukaryota; kingdom Metazoa; phylum Chordata; class Mammalia; order Carnivora; family Canidae; genus Vulpes; species Vulpes vulpes. The sequence continues at coordinate 79,939,626 of NC_132796.1, read as the reverse complement.
ACCAGGTAGGCTAAAATCAATGCCATTATAGGTCTAGAAATTGCTCTGGAGAGCAGGGTTCCTATAAGGGAAAGTTGATCCAATTGGGGAAACCACGAAAAGCAAAGAGGTGGCATTGAACCAAATAATGGAAAATTCTATGGCACAAACTACTCATTTTCTTTTAAAAATTACAAAGAACAAAAGAGGAGAAAGTGAGGAGTGCCTAGAGATTAGTAGATATTTAAGAGACTTATCAAAGATGCTCATCATCACTCATCATGGGAAATGCAAATCAAAACCACAATGAGATATCAGTTCACAGCTGTTAGAATGGCTGTCATGAAGAAGACAAGAGATAACGAGTGTTGGCGACAATGTGGAGAAAAGGGAGCCCTTGTGCAGTGATGCTGGGAGTGTAAATTGGACAGCCACTGTGGAAAACAGTAGAGAAGTTCCTCAAAGAATTTAAAAAAGAGTTAACATATGATCCAGCAATCCTACTTCCAGGTATATGTGTGAAGAAAATGAAATCATTATCTCAAAGAGATATTTGTACTTCCATGTTCATTGCAGCATTATTCACAATAGCCAAAATAAGGAAATGACCTAAGTGTGCATGAATGAATGAATGAATGAATGAATAAAGAAAATGTGGTTATAGTGTTATGCTATATGTTGACAAATTGAACTCCAATTAAAAAAAACAAAAAACAAAAAAAGAAAATGTGGTTATATACAAAAACAAACAGATAAACCAGTATTCAACCACAAAAAGAAAGAAATTCAGGAGGCACCTGGGTGGTTCAGTAGGTTGAGTGGTCAAATCTTGGTTTCAGCTCAGGTCATGATCTCACTGTTGTGAGATCAAGTTCCATGACACCTCCGTGCTCAGCGTGGAGTCTTATTTTTTTCTAATAAATTAATTTTTTATTGGTGTTCAATTTAACAACATACAGAATAACACCCAGTGCTCATCCCGTCAAGTGCCCCCCTCAGTGCCCGTCACCCATTCACCCCCACCCCCCGCCCTCCTCCCCTTCCACCACCCCTAGTTCGTTTCCCAGATTTAGGAGTCTTTATGTTCTGTCTTCCTTTCTGATATTTCCCACACATTTCTTCTCCCTTCCCTTATATTCCCTTTCACTATTATTTATATTCCCCAAATGAATGAGAACATATAATGTTTGTCCTTCTCCGATTGACTTACTTCACTCAGCATAATACCCTCCAGTTCCATCCACGTTGAAGCAAATGGTGGGTATTTGTCGTTTCTAATGGCTGAGTAATATTCCATTGTATACATAAACCACATCTTCTTTATCCATTCATCTTTCGATGGACACCGAGGCTCCTTCCACAGTTTGGCTATTGTGGACATTGCTGCTAGAAACATTGGGGTGCAGGTGTCCCGGCGTTTCATTGCATCTGTATCTTTGGGGTAAATCCCCAACAGTGCAATTGCTGGGTCGTAGGGCAGGTCTATTTTTAACTCTTTGAGGAACCTCCACACAGTTTTCCAGAGTGGCTGCACCAGTTCACATTCCCACAAACATGTAAGAGGGTTCCCTTTTCTCCGCATCCTCTCCAACATTTGTGGTTTCCTGCCTTGTTAATTTTCCCCATTCTCACTGGTGTGAGGTGGTATCTCATTGTGGATTTGATTTGTATTTCCTTGATGGCAAGTGATGCAGAGCATTTTCTCATGTGCATGTTGGCCATGTCTATGTCTTCCTCTGTGAGATTTCTGTTCATGTCTTTTGCCCATTTCATGATTGGATTGTTTCTTTGGTGTTGAGTTTAACAAGTTCTTTATACATTTTGGAAACTAGCCCTTTATCTGATATGTCATTTGCAAATATCTTCTCCCATTCTGTAGGTTGTCTTTTAGTTTTGTTGACTGAATCCTTTGCTGTGCAAAAGCTTCTTATCTTGATGAAGTCCCAATAGTTCATTTTTGCTTTTGTTTCTTTTGCCTTCGTGGATGTATCTTGCAAGAAGTTACTGTGGCTGAGTTAAAAAAGGGTGTTGCCTGTGTTCTCCTCTAGGATTTTGATGGAGTCTTGTCTCACATTTAGATCTTTCATCCATTTTGAGTTTATCTTTGTGTATGGTGAAAGAGAGTGGTCTAGTTTCATTCTTCTGCATGTGGATGTCCAATTTTCCCAGCACCATTTATTGAAGAGACTGTCTTTCTACCAATGGATAGTCTTTCCTCCTTTATCGAATATTAGTTGACCATAAAGTTCAGGGTCCACTTCTGGGTTCTCTGTTCCATTGATCAATGTGTCTGTTTTTGTGCCAGTACCACACTGTCTTGATGACCACAGCTTTGTAGTACAACCTGAAATCTGGCATTGTGATGCCCTCAGCTATGGTTTCCTTTTTTAAAATTCCCCGGGCTATTCGGGGTCTTTTCTGATTCCACACAAATCTTAAAATAATTTGTTCTAACTCTCTGAAGAAAGTCCATGGTATTTTGATAGAGATTGCATTAAACGTGTAAATTGCCCTGGGTAACATTGACATTTTCACAATATTAATTCTGCCAATCCATGAGCATGGAATATTTTTCCATCTCTTTGTGTCTTCCTCAATTTCTTTCAGAAGTGTTCTATAGTTTTTAGGGTAGAGATCCTTTACCTCTTTGGTTAGGTTTATTCCTAGGTATCTGATGCTTTTGGGTGCAATTGTAAATGGGATTGACTCCTTAATTTCTCTTTCTTCAATCTCATTATTAGCCACTGATTTCTGGGCATTGATTTTGTATCCTACCATGCTACCAAATTGCTGTATGAGTTCTAGCAATCTTGGGGTGGAGGCTTTTGGGTTTTCTATGTAGAGTATCATGTCATCGGCGAAGAGGGAGAGTTTGACTTCTTCTTTGCCAATTTGAATGCCTCTAATGTCTTTTTGTTGTCTGATTGCTGAGGCGAGGACTTCCAGTAGTATGTTGAATAGAAGTGGTGAGAGTGGACATCCCTGTCTTGTTCCTGATCTTAGGGGAAAGGCTCCCAGTGCATCCCCATTGAGAATGATATTTGCTGTGGGCTTTTCGTAGATGGCTTTTAAGATGTCGAGGAAAGTTCCCTCTATCCCAACACTCTGAAGGGTTTTGATCAGGAATGGATGCTGTATTTTGTCAAATGCTTTCTCTGCATCTAATGAGAGGATCATATGGTTCTTGGTTTTTCTCTTGCTGATATGATGAATCACATTGATGGTTTTACGAGTGTTGAACCAGCCTTGTGTCCCGGGGATAAATCCTACTTGGTCATGGTGAATAATTTTCTTAATGTGTTGTTGGATCCTATTGGCTCGTATCTTGTTGAGAATTTTTGAATCCATGTTCATCAGGGATATTGGTCTGTAATTCTCCTTTTTGGTGGGATCTTTGTCTGGTTTCGGAATTAAGGTGATGCTGGCCTCATAGAACGAATTTGGAAGTACTCCATCTCTGTCTATCTTTCCAAACAGCTTTAGTAGAATAGGTATGGTTTCTTCCTTAAACGTTTGATAGAATTCCCCTGGGAAGCCATCTGGCCCTGGACTCTTGTGTCTTGGGAGGTTTTTGATGACTGCTTTAATTTCCTCCCTGGTTATTGGCCTGTTCAGGTTTTCTATTTCTTCCTGCTTCAGTTTTGGTAGTTTGTGGCTTTCCAGGAATGCGTCCATATCTTCTAGATTGCCTAATTTATTTGCGTAGAGCTATTCATAATATGTTTTTAAAATCGTTTGTATTTCCTTGGTGTTGGTAGTGATCTCTCCTTTCTCATTCATGATTTTTTTTTAAATTTCTATTTATTTATGATAGTCACAGAGAGAGAGAGAGAGAGAGAGAGAGAGAGGCAGAGACATAGGCAGAGGGAGAAGCAGGCTCCATGCACCGGGAGCCTGATGTGGGATTCGATCCTCGGTCTCCAGGATTGCGCCCTGGGCCAAAGGCAGGCGCCAAACCGCTGCGCCACCCAGGGATCCCTCATTCATGATTTTATTAATTTGAGTCTTGCCTCTCTTCTTTTTAATAAAGTTGGCTAATGGTTTTTCTATCTTATTAATTCTTTCAAAGAACCAACTCCTGGTTCTGTTGATCTGTTCCACAGTTCTTTTGGTCTCGATTTCATTTAGTTCTGCTCAAATTTTAATTAACTCTCTTCTTCTGCTGGGCATGGGGTCCATTTGCTGTTTTTTCTCTAGCTCCTTTATGTGTAAGGTGAGCTTTTGTATTTGAGTTCTTTCCAGTTTTTTTTAAATTAATTTTTATTGGTGTTCAATTTACCAACATACAGAAAAACACCCAGTGCTCATCCCGTCAAGTGTCCACCTCAGTGCCCGTCACCCATTCCCCTCCAACACCCGCCCTCCTCCCCTTCCACCACCCTTAGTTCGTTTCCCCGAGTTAGGAGTCTTTATGTTCTGTCTCCCTTCCTGATATTTCCCAACATTTCTTTTCCCTTCCTTTATATTCCCTTTCACTATTATTTATATTCCCCAAATGAATGAGAACATACACTGTTTGTCCTTCTCCGATTGACTTATTTCACTCAGCATAATACCCTCCAGTTCCATCCACGTGGAAGCAAATGGTGGGTATTTGTCGTTTCTAATTGCTGAGTAATATTCCATTGTATACATAAACCACATCTTCTTTATCCATTCGTCTTTCGATGGACACCGAGGCTCCTTCCACAGTTTGGCTATTGCGGCCATTGCTGATAGAAACATCAGGGTCAGGTGTCCCGACGTTTCATTGCATCTGAATCTTTGGGGTAAATCCCCAACAGTGCAATTGCTGGGTCGTAGGGCAGGTCTATTTTTAACTCTTTGAGGAACCTCCACACTGTTTTCCAGAGTGGCTGCACCAGTTCACATTCCCACCAACAGTGTAAGAGGGTTCCCTTTTCTCCGCATCCTCTCCAACATTTGTTGTTTCCTGCCTTGTTAATTTTCCCCATTCTCACTGGTGTGAGGTGGTATCTCATTGTGGTTTTGATTTGTATTTCCCTGATGGCAAGTGATGCAGAGCATTTTCTCATGTGCATGTTGGCCATGTCCATGTCTTCCTCTGTGAGATTTCTCTTCATGTCTTTTGCCCATTTCATGATTGGATTGTTTGCTTCTTTGGTGTTGAGTTTAATAAGTTCTTTATAGATTTTGGAAACTAGCCCTTTATCTGATATGTCATTTGCAAATATCTTCTCCCATTCTGTAGGTTGTCTTTTAGTTTTGTTGACTGTATCCTTTGCTGTGCAAAAGCTTCTTATCTTGATGAAGTCCCAATAGTTCATTTTTGCTTTTGTTTCTTTTGCCTTCGTGGATGTATCTTGCAAGAAGTTACTGTGGCCAAGCTCAAAAACGGTGTTGCCTGTGTTCTCTTCTATGATTTTGATGGACTCTTGTCTCACATTTAGATCTTTCATCCATTTTGAGTTTATCTTTGTGTATGGTGAAAGAGAGTGGTCCAATTTCATTCTTCTGCATGTGGATGTCCAATTTTCCCAGCACCATTTATTGAAGAGACTGTCTTTCTTCCAATGGATAGTCTTTCCTCCTTTATCAAATATTAGTTGACCATAAAGTTCAGGGTCCACTTCTGGGTTCTCTATTCTGTTCCATTGATCAATGTGTCTGTTTTTGTGCCAGTACCACACTGTCTTGATGACCACAGCTTTGTAGTACAACCTGAAATCTGGCATTGTGATGCCCCCAGATATGGTTTTCTTTTTTAAAATTCCCCTGGCTATTCGGGGTCTTTTCTGATTCCACACAAATCTTAAAATAATTTTTTCTAGCTCTCTGAAGAAAGTCCATGGTATTTTGATAGAGATTGCATTAAATGTGTAAATTGCCCTGGGTAACATTGACATTTTTACAATATTAATTCTGCCAATCCATGAGCATGGAATATTTTTCCATCTCTTTGTGTCTTCCTCAATTTCTTTCAGAAGTGTTCTATAGTTTTTAGGGTATAGATCTTTTACCTCTTTGGTTAGGTTTATTCCTAGGTATCTTATGCCTTTGGGTGCAATTGTAAATGGGATTGACTCCTTAATTTCTCTTTCTTCAGTCTCATTGTTAGTGTATAGAAATGCCATTGATTTCTGGGCATTGATTTTGTATCCTGCCACGCTACCAAATTGCTGTATGAGTTCTAGCAATCTTGGGGTGGAGGCTTTTCGGTTTTCTATGTAGAGTATCATGTCATCGGCGAAGAGGGAGAGTTTGACTTCTTCTTTGCCAATTTGAATGCCTTTAATGTCTTTTTGTTGTCTGATTGCTGAGGCGAGGACTTCCAGAACTATGTTGAACAGCAGTGGTGAGAGTGGACATCCCTGTCTTGTTCCTGATCTTAGGGGAAAGGCTCCCAGTGCTTCCCCATTGAGAATGATATTTGCTGTGGGCTTTTCGTAAATGGCTTTTAAGATGTCGAGGAACGTTCCCTCTATCCCAACACTCTGAAGGGTTTTGATCAGGAATGGATGCTGTATTTTGTCAAATGCTTTCTCTGCATCTAATGAGAGGATCATATGGTTCTTGGTTTTTCTCTTGCTGATATGATGAATCACATTGATGGTTTTACGAGTGTTGAACCAGCCTTGTGTCCCAGGGATAAATCCTACTTGGTCATGGTGAATAATTTTCTTAATGTGTTGTTGGATCCTATTGGCTCGTATCTTGTTGAGAATTTTTGAATCCATGTTCATCAGGGATATTGGTCTGTAATTCTCCTTTTTGGTGGGGTCTTTGTCTGGTTTCGGAATTAAGGTGATGCTGGCCTCATAGAACGAATTTGGAAGTACTCCATCTCTTTCTATCTTTCCAAACAGCTTTAGTAGAATAGGTATGATTTCTTCTTTAAACGTTTGATAGAATTCCCCTGGGAAGCCATCTGGCCCTGGACTCTTGTGTCTTGGGAGGTTTTTGATGACTGCTTTAATTTCCTCCCTGGTTATTGGCCTGTTCAGGTTTTCTATTTCTTCCTGCTTCAGTTTTGGTAGTTTGTGGCTTTCCAGGAATGCGTCCATTTCTTCTAGATTTCCTAATTTATTGGCGTACAGCTGTTCATAATATGTTTTTAAAATCGTTTGTATTTCCTTGGTGTTGGTAGTGATCTCTCCTTTCTCATTCATGATTTTATTAATTTGAGTCTTCTCTCTCTTCTTTTTAATAAGGTTGGCTAATGGTTTATCTATCTTATTAGTTCTTTCAAAGAACCAACTCCTGGTTCTGTTGATCTGTTCCACAGTTCTTTTGGTCTCGATATCATTTAGTTCTGCTCGAATTTTAATTAACTGTCTTCTTCTGCTGGGGGTAGGGTCTATTTGTTGCTTTTTCTCTAGTTCCTTTATGTGTAAGGTGAGCTTTTGAAATTGAGTTCTTTCCAGTTTTTGAATGGATGCTTGTATTGCGATGTATTTCCCACTCAGGACTGCTTTTGCTGCATCCCAAAGATTTTGAACGGTTGTATCTTCATTCTCATTAGTTTCCATGAATCTTTTTAATTCTTCCTTAATTTCCTGGTTGACCTTTTCATCTTTTAGCAGGATGGTCCTTAACCTCCACGTGTTTGTGGTCCTTCCAAACTTCTTGTTGTGATTAAGTTCTAATTTCAAGGCATTATGGTCTGAGAATATACAGGGGACTATCCCGATCTTTTGGTATCGGTTCAGACCCGATTGTGACCCAGTATGTGGTCTATTCGGGAGAAAGTTCCATGTGCACTTGAAAAGAATGTGTATTCAGTTGAGTTTGGATGTAAAGTTCTGTAGATATCTGTGAAATCCATCTGGTCCAGTGTATCATTTAAAGGTCTCGTTTCTTTGGAGATGTTGTGCTTAGAAGACCTATCGAGGGTAGAAAGAGCTAGATTGCAGTCACCAAGTATAAGTGTATTATTATCTAAGTATTTCTTCACTTTGGTTATTATGTGGTTTAAATATTTGGCAGCTCCCACATTCGGGGCATATATATAGAGGATTGTTAAGTCCTCTTTTTGGATAGATGCTTTGAGTATGAGATAGTGTCCCTCTTCATCTCTCACTATAGTCTTCAGGGTAAATTTTAATTTATCTGATATGAGGATGGCTACCCCTGCGTTCTTTTGAGGGCCATTTGAATGGTAAATGGTTCTCCAACCTTTAATTTTCAGGTTGTAGGTGTCCTTCAGTCTAAAATGAGTCTCTTGTAGACAGCAAATAGATGGGTCCTGCTTTTTTATCCAGTCTGAAACCCTGTGCCTTTTGATGGGGTCATTAAGCCCGTTCACGTTCAGAGTTACTATTGACAGATATGAGTTTAGTGTCATCATGATATCTATTCAGTCCTTGTTTTTGTGGATTGTTCCACTGAACTTCTTCTTAAAGGGGAATTTTAAGAGTCCCCCCTTAAAATTTCTTGCAGAGCTGGTTTGGAGGTCACATATTCTTTCAGTTCCTGCCTGTGTTGGAAGCTCTTTATCTCTCCTTCCATTTTGAATGAGAGCCTTGCTGAATAAGGTATTCTTGGTTGCATGTTCTTCTCATTTAGGACCCTGAATATATCCTGCCAGCCCTTTCTGGCCTGCCAGGTCTCTGTGGAGAGGTCTGCTGTTACCCTAATACTCCTCCCCATAAAAGTCAGGGAGTTTTTTTCTCTTGCTGCTTTAAGGATCTTCTCCTTATCTTTGGAATTTGCAAGCTTCACTATTAAATGTCGAGGTGTTGAACGGTTTTTATTGATTTTAGGGGGGGATTTCTCTATTTCCTGGATCTGAATGCCTTTTCCCTTCCCAGATTAGGAAAGTTTTCAGCTAGGATTTGTTCAAATACATATGCTGGCCCTCTGTCCTTTTCGGCGCCCTCGGGAACCCCAATTAAACCTAGGTTTTTCTTCCTCAGGCTGTCGTTTATTTCCCTTAATCTGTCTTCATGGTCTCTTAATGGTCTGTCTCTTTTTTACTCAGTTTCCCTCTTTGCCATCAACTTGTCTTCTATGTCACTCACTCGTTCTTCCACCTCGTTAACCCTCGTCCTTAGGACTTCTAGTTTGGATTGAATCTCATTCAATTGATTTTTAATTTCTGCCTGATTGGATCTAAATTCTGCAGTCATGAAGTCTCTTGAGTCCTTTATTCTTTTTTCTAGAGCCACCAGTAGCTGTATAATAGTGCTTCTGAATTGGCTTTCTGACATTGAATTGTAATCCAGATTTTGTAACTCTGTGGGAGAGAGGACTGTTTCTGATTCTTTCTTTTGAGGTGAGGTTTTCCTTCTAGTCATTTTGCTCAGTGCAGAGTGGCCAAGAACAAGTTGTATTGGGAAAAGGAGAAAAAGAGAGAGAGAGAAGGAAAGAAAAGAGAAAAAGAAAAAAGAGAAAGAAGAAAAAAGGGAAAAAAGAGAAGAAAAAGAGAAAGAAAAAGAAAGAAAGTTTTAAAAAAGGGCTGGGAGAAGCAATCAGAAATCAAAAAGAAAGAAAAAAAAACACAACACAAAACAAAACAAAAAACAAAAAACACGGGGGAGTATCTTCCGATTCTGTATACTTTAAGTCCCTTGACTTCCCCTGGAACTGGTCCTTCTATCTGGTCTTCTGGAGGAGGGGCCTGCCGTGCTGATTTTCAGGTGTTAGCACTTGGGGGAGCTACTCTGCCCCCTGCCTGGTGCAGGGCTCAGTGGGGGTTGTTTACCCCGTGAGGCCCCAGGAGGAACAGCCACAGTGGCGGGCGGCAGCTCTGGGACCCTGGAGTCAGCTCCCGCAGTAGCTCCGGGGCTCTCCGTCTGCAGGGCCTGGATGCTCCAGGGGCGGGGCCGCTGATCTGCTCAGCTCCGGGCAGGAGCGTCCTTGCTGTCCTGGGCCCTCCCGGCCTCTGCCTGTCCCTGGGGGAGGCCGGATCCTGGGCTGTGTCCCGGCGCCCTGTGCTCCGGAGCCTGTGCTGTTGGATTCGCGCTCCCTGCTGTGCAGCCCCCTCCGCCCGAGCCGCCGCCTGAGCCCCTCCGAGCTGCTCCCGGAGCCGCGCAGCCCCCTCCGCGTAGCTTCTTCCTCCGCCCGAGCCGCCGCTGAGCTGCTCCCGGAGCCCCGCAGCCCCCTCCGCGCAGCCGCCGCCCGAGCCCCTCCGAGCTGCTCCGGGTCCCGCCGTGCGCGCTGCAGCCCTTAGGGAGCTCGGCGCACTCTCCCTGGGGTGCAGGTGCCTGTTAGTGTCCCAGGGAGCCCGAGGGCATCCCCGCCCTCCTGGGTCCTGTTCCAACTCCATGCGGGCGCCTTTCCGCCCGGGAAGATTGGTGCAGCTCCTGCTTATCCAGGACGGGGCTCTCCCGTCCTGGGGTCACTCGCCCCGGCCTCAGCCCGGCTCCTTGCGGGGCCCCTCCCCCTTGGATGCCTTTTGTGTCTTTATTTCTTTTTCCCCTGTCTTCCTACCTGGATAGAAGCACGAACTCTTCTCACTGTAGCATTCCAGCTGTTCTCTCTTTAAATCCCAGGCCGAATTCGTAGGTTTTCAGGATGATTTGAAGGTTATCTAGGTAATTTAGTGGGGACAGGTGATTTGGGGACCCTACTCTTCCGCCATCATGCCCCTCCCCCTCTCAGCGTGGAGTCTGCTTCAGATTCTCTCTCTCTCTCTCTCTCTCTCACTTTCTCCCTCTGCCCTGCCCCCACTTGTGTGCACACTCTCTCTCTTTCTAAAATAAAATTTAAAAATAAATAATAAACAAATAAAATAATTTTTAAAAATTTAAAAATTATTTGACAGAGGAGGGGGGAGCATAAACAGGGGGAACTGTCGGCAGAGGGAGAAGGAAAGTAAGCTCTCCTCTAAGCAGGGAGCTGGATGTTGGGCTGAATCCTAGGACACTGGGATCGTGACCTGAGCCGAAGGCAGATGCTTAACCAACTGAACTATCCAGGTGCTCCTAAAATAAATAAAATCCTGAAAAGAAAAAGAAATTCAGCCTTTTGTGACAAAATGGATGAACTTGAGGGCATTATACTAAATGAAATAAATCTAAACAGAAAGAGACAAATACTATATGATCTCATTTATATGTGTAATCTAAAAAAAGCCAAATTCATAGCAACAGAGCACATTGGTGGTTGCTAGGGACTAGGTGGTATGGGGAAATGGAAGAGATATTTATTGGTCAATGGATACACATTTCCAGTTAGAAGATGAATAAATTCAGGGAGGTAATGTACTGCATTGTGATTATAGTTAACAATACTGTATTATACACTTGAAAGTTGCTGAGAGTATATCTTAAATGTTCTCACCACACACACAAAAATGGTAACTATGTGAAATAATGGATGTGTTAGCTAACTTTATTGTGTTAATCTTTTCCCAGCATACAGATGTATCGAATCATCTTGTTGTACACCTTAAACTCACATAATGTTTGTTTTTAGATTACACATATAGGTGAGGTCATCCAATATTCATCTTTCTCTGACAGTTAATGTTTCGTGTTTTGGCTATTATAAATAATGCTGCAATGAAAGTGGAAGTGCATATATCTTTTTGAGTCAGTGTTTTCACTTTCTTCAGATAAATTACCAGAAGTGCAATTTCTGGATCATATGGTAGTTCTATTTTTAATTTTTTGAGGAACCTCCATACTGTTTTCCATTGTAATCACACTGATTTTATTACCACCAACAGTGAACGAGCGTTCTTTTTTGTCCACATCTTTCCCAACACCAATTATCTCTTGTCTTCTCAATGATAGTCATTCTAACAGTTGTGAGGTGATATTTCATTGTGGTTTTTTGATTTGCATTTTCTTGATGATTAATGATGTTGAGCACCTTTTCATGTACCTGTTGGCTATCAGTATGTCTTCTTTGGAAAAATGTCTATTCGGATCCTCTGCCCATTTTTTATTTTATTATTTTTTTTTAAATTTTTATTTATTTATGATAGTCACAGAGAGAGAGAGAGAGGCAGAGACACAGGCGGAGGGAGAAGCAGGCTCCATGCACCGGGAGCCTGATGTGGGATTCGATCCCGGGTCTCCAGGATCGCGCCCTGGGCCAAAGGCAGGCGCCAAACCGCTGCGCCACCCAGGGATCCCCTCTGCCCATTTTTTAATTAGATAGTTTATTTTTTGTTTATCGAGCTGTATGAACTCTTTATATATTTTGGATATTAACTCCTTATCAGATATGTTATTTGCAAACATTTTCTCCCATTTGCTAGATTGACTTTTCATTTTTTTAAAGATTTTATTTCTTTATTCATGAGAGACACACAGAGAGAGGCAGAAACATAGGCAGAGGGAGAAGCAGGTTCCCTTCAGGGAGCCTGATGTAGGACTCAGTCCCAGGACCCTAGGATCACTCCCTGAGCCAAAGGCAGATGCTCAACCACTGAGCCACCCAGGCACCGCTGACTTTTCATTTTGTTGATGTACACACTGTCATATGTCTATTATATCTCAACAAAACTGAATAAAAAAGAAGTTTGGGGAATGTTTTTAAAAAAGAAGCAGACTTATCAACCAATTGCAATTAGTTGTAGCTCTTATTTTTCCTGATTCAAACAAACTACAAAGAAAGTATACATTAATAATTTGTACACGGATATTTAATAATATTAAACAATTTCTGCTTGTGATTTTAGCGAAATGATGATAGTTATTTTGTTCACTTTAAATATTTGACATAGAGTTTTATATTAGTTTCAGGCATATAATATAGTGATTTAACATTTATATACACTATGAAGTGATAGAGATAATATAGATGGCTACAGATGTAACCATGCATTTGCCTCAAATTAATCGTAAGGGAGTGCAACTATAGATGAAACAATGTTGGCCATAGTTGATAATGTCTTTTTTAAAAGATTTTATTTATTATTTATTTATTTATTTATTTATTTATTTATTTATTTTAGAGGGACAGAGAGAGGGTGTGAGCAGTGGGAGAAGCAGAGAGGGAGAGGGGGGAAAGAATCTCAAGCAGACTCTGAACTAAGCATGGAACCAGTCCTGGGGCTCTATCTCATGAGACTGAGATCATGACCTGAACTAAAAACAAGAGTCAGGCACTCAACCAACAGAGCCACTCAGGCATCCTGATAATGTATTTTTAAAAATTTAAGTATAATTGACACATAAGGCTACATTAGTTTCAGGTGTACAATACAGTGATTTGACAACTCCATACTCTGTGCTGTGCTCATCACAAGTGTAGTTACTATCTGTCACCAGACAACACTACTACAAAACATTGCCTATATTCTCTATGTTGTGCCTTTCATCCTAATGACTTCTTCATTCCATAATTGGAAGTCTGTACTTCCTACTTCCCTTCACCCATTTTGTCAATCTTCCCAACTCCTTCTTTCTGGCAACAATCAGTTTTTACTCTGTATTTATGGGTTTGTCTCTGCTTTTTTCTTGCTCATTTGTTTGTTTGCTTTGTTTTTTAGTTTCTGTGTATGAGTGAAATCATAGGGTATTTCTCTTTCTCTTAGTTTGAGTTATTTCACTTAGCATAATACCACCTACATTCATCCACGTTGTTGCAAATGGCAAGATCTCATTCTTTCTTATGATTCAGTAATATTCCATTGTGTATATACACCACATCTTCTTTATCCATCTATTGATGGACACTTAGATTGCTTCCATATCTTGGCTATTGTAAATAATGCTGCATTAAACACAGTAGTGCACATACCTTCTCAAATTAGTCTCTTTATTTTCTTTGGGTATAACCGGTGGTGGAATTACTGGATTATATGGTGTTTTTATTTTTTTTGAGGAATTATTATTATTCCATAGTATTTACCACAGTGGCTGCACAAATTTACATTTCCAGCAACAGTGCACAAGAGTTCCTTTTTATACACATCCTCACTGATGCTTGTTATTTCTTATCTTTTTGATTCTATCATTCTAACAGATGTAAGATGATATCATACTGTGGTTTTGATTTGTATTTCCCTGATGATCTGTGATATTGAACACTTTTTCATGTGTCTGTTGGCCACCTGGATGTCTTCATTGGAAAAATGTCTATCCAGGTCCTCTGCCTATTTTTAATCAGGTTATTTAGGAGTTTTGGCATTATGAGATGATAATGTCTTAATCTGGATGATGGGTAAATTGGGATTCATTATACTATTCTTTCAACTTCAGTAAATGTTTGAAATATTCCCTAGAAAGAGTTACAAAAGGAGGAGGAGGAGGCAATATATGGCCTAAAAGTTTAGAATGTTGAACTCTGGAATCACATGCCCTGACTTCATGTTCTGTTTCTGCTTTTAATAGCTGTGTGCCTTTAGGCAAGTGAATAGTCAGGATAGGAGGGACCTTGACTAATGGAGGTTCCATCATCTTGTGATGCCACCATATCAACATATGACATCTGAAGGTGCTGCAGAAGGGGGAAAAAAAGAGACATGTTCATGAGATGCTTTTAAGGGCCAGACCTAGAAATGGCTTACATAATTTCTGCCCATATTCTTTTGGTCATAAGCCAGTCACATAGTCTTAGCCTAACTACGAAGGAAGATGGGAAATGTGTGCCCAGAGGGGGGCAGGTGAAAGATAGTTGAAGAGCATGTTTTGTGTCACAGCAAAGTACTTAACTTCCTGTGCTTTAGTCTGCTTCTTTGTAGAATGGATATAATAATAGCATGTATCTCATAGACTTCTTATAAGTATAAAATGAGTCAATACATGTAAGGTTCTCTGAGCAAGGCCTAACACATAAGTGCTTAATAATTTTTATGTATGTATGCATTTCTCTAAATATGGGCCTTGACACATGGAGAAGATTATTGACAGCCAAAGTAAGGGGTTGGTGAGGCAGTCTATTTTATAAAGAGAGGTGACATCATGAGAAAAGGGACAAAGGGAAAGTGTGGGTGCTGTTCAGGGAATAATGGGTGGTGTGAAGAGGGGGATGGTAGGTTGGAGTCCCTCATGGAAGGCCTCAAACACCCAATCAGCAGGCAATTGACCACCATTGAAAAACTGCAGGAATAGAAAAATCATAAAAACCATAGGATCAACCTTCTTAATTCCCCAGCCTCTAGTTTTCAACCACATTTTTCTCCTAACAATTGTAGGAGGCTTTAGGAAGATGAATCTGTCAGGTTCTAATCTCAGGTTTGCCACTAACTTGTTATGGGCAAGTTACTTTGGATTCCAATTTTCTTCTGTGAAATTAAGATTGTGCCATAAAATCTCTAAAGGTCCCCCTTCTAGCTTTAAAACTGGATTTAAATTTGAGTTGAGAAAGTTTGGAACCAATTCAGTTTGATAGTCTAATACAGGGACTGATAGTTGTCCTCCATTATCAGTTCTTCTTTAGCATAGAGCCTCCAATTTTTACCTGGGAATATGGATGTCAGAATAAATTTTATATTTCTAGTCTTCATTGGAGCTATGTGTGGCTAAGTAACTAAGTTCGGGCCAATGGGCTATAAGCTATGTTTTGATGGTAGATACAATTCTCAGGAAGTATCCTCCAAATACTTCTCTTTTTTTCCTCCTTGTGGTAGGAATGCAGACATGATGGCTCAAGGTGGAGCAACCATCTTGAATCATGATGTGACATTGGCCCAGCCATAGAAATTGTGTGTTGAGAAATGCAGAGCAACAGTGTCGAATAGTTCTGGATCCCAATAACTGTGGAGCTATCACTAACCCTGGACTTCTTATATTAACATTAGCAAGAAATAACCATCTACTTTGCTTAAAACACTGTCATTTTGGATGTTCTGTCATGTGTAGCTGAACCTATATTATAACTTGTATGGCAGATAACTGATGTATCAGATGAGATTGAGAGTCTGGACTATCAATAGTTTGGAAGCAGTGACTGTAGGAAAGTACCAGTGAGTTGAAGATTATTCCAAGGTATTGAGCCTGAATGACTCAGAAGACTATCAGAAATAGAGAAGTTGGAGGAGGAACTAGTTTGAGAGGAAAAATAATGAATTTTTTCTTTATATATGAATAGAGGCTTCATCAAGTGATCACATGAACATTTAATGCCCAAATGACACCTAATACAGGCTCTCAGAGACACTTCCATAAGGAGGAACACAGAGCTCCCTCAAAGACTCCTCCAGTTATATTTGTGAGTCTCAGTGGGTATTTCACTTTATGCTTACAAACATGTCCTGTCTTGTTCTCCAATTCAGGTTCCTTTTTAAAAAAAAGATTTTATTTATTTATTTGACTGAGAGATACAGTAAGTGTATGTGTGAGAAAGCACAGCAGAGTGGATGAGCAGAGAGAGAAGGAGAAGCAGACTCCCCGCTAAGCAGGGAACCCGATACAGGGTTCCATCCCAGGACCCTGGGATTATGACCTGAACTGAAAGTGGACCCTTAACTGACTGAGCCACCCAGGTGCCCCAAACTAGCTTCCATATTAGAGCCCCTTGTCATAGCTTCTTCCTCCATAAGAACACTCTGAATCATGCACAGCTGTCCTCTGCTAGCGGCCACCCGGAACAGCACTGTTGGGGCACCTGGGTGGCTCAGTGATTGAGTGTCTTTCTTGGCCACAGGTCGTGATCCTGGGGTCCTGAGATCGAGTTCCGCATCAGGCTCCCTGCAAGTAGCCTGCTTCTTCCTCTGCCATGTCTCTGACTCTCTCTCTCTGTGTCTTTCATGGACAAATAAATAAAGTCTTTAAAAAAAAAGAACAGCACTGTTGTCTATAGCAGAGTGGTAGGCAGGGGGAGGGTTGGTCTCTCCCAACTTTGTGATGCATTTTGTCACTTGAGCCATGGAGCAACACACTTTATGCACAGAATCATACAAAGTCCATAGGTCTTCTAACACCTGGTTTTAACTGTACCTAAAATCAATTTATTTATTTTTTTAAAGATTTTATTTATTGATTCATAAGACACACACACACACACACACACAGAGAGAGAGAGAGAGAGAGAGAGAGAGAGACATAGGCAGAGGGAGAAGCAGGCTCCATGCAGGGATCCCGATGTAGGACTTGATCCTGGGTCTCCAGGATCACACCCTGAGCCAAAGGCAGACACTCAACTGCTGAGCTACCCAGGCGTCCCTCAATTTCTTTAGAACTACTAGAGCACAAACCCAGTGATTGTGGTGCACACTCTAAAATAATCCACATCTCCTGGTATATCCTTGCATAATACCCTCCTCTTGAGTGTGGGCTGGCTGAACATCTGGCTTTTCACCAAAAGAATATGGCAAAGGTGATGGGAAGTCACCTCAGCGCTTATGTCTTGCTAGCTGATTCTTTCTATTACCTTCACAGTTTGCATGCTTTGATGAAGCAAGCAGCCTGTTGAAGAGACCCAGATTGCAAAGAATTGAGAAAGGTCTCTAGCCAACAACCAGGAGGGAATTTGAGGCTCTCAGCCCAACAACCCATGGAGAATTGAATCACATTAATGACCATGTGAACTTGGAAGTGGACCCTTCCTCAGCTGAACCTTCCAGTGAGACTCCAGCCCCAGCTGACCCTTTGATTGCAGCCTTGAAAGATTCCCTGAAACAAAGGCTCCAGTTAAGCCATATCCAAATTCCTGACTCACAGAAACTGTAAGATAAGAGATGTGTGTGGTTTTTAGTTGCCAAATTTATGGTAATTTTTATGCAGCAATTGACAATTCATAGAATAATATTTCCTCTATTCTCCCCATTACTTCTCAGGCTCCTGCTTCCTCCATCCCAAAGTCTACACCATGTATATCAACTTATGCAAATACATGTCTTCCAGGATCACCAGCCCACTACTTCTGCAGTTATAGAATTTTGGCATCCAATTTCAGGCACATCCTAGACAAATAAATAAGCAGATACAAGATTTTATCATTCCCTTACCTGTTGTACAGTACAACTTAAGTTAACTCTAGTTTCACCTTCTGACATCTTGCATTTTATTTATCTTGGTGTGTTTCATTTCTCCTAAAGTTGCCTGGGCTCTGAGTCTCCAGGGAAGGTCAGTTATGAAGTCTCTAGCTGCTCACAGATGCCTCTCTCAGAGCTTCAACTGGTTTACTGAGTTGGCTTCAGTTCATAGAGCTATCTGTGTCTTAGCTTTGATTTACCAGCTTCTGGGAAAGAGTATTCCATTTTGGGTCTTTCATGCTATTCATATCTTCATTCTTCCTCTGGGCTTTTTTCTGAAGATAGTTATGAAAACATCTGTGTTCTGCCCCAAGCCTTCCTCTATTTCTGATCTATAATTTTATTTTCACATGCCTTGAGAATAACTTTGTAACTGTAACTTTGTCAAGCAGTCCCTCCTAATTGAAGGCACATGTAATTTTTCATATATAATCATTTAAACTATTCCAACATTTTTATAAAGTCTATACTTTGGAACTATATTTATTTTTGAGATCTTAACATTCTTTTTATATCTCCCTAATAGCTTTATGACATTTTCCTTAATCTATCTTCACAGTTCAAAAAAACCCCACCCCAGTTATTTGTGATGTATGCCATTTGTTTTTCATTTGTAGGTGATGCCAAATATTCTGCTATTCCTTGCCATTCTGTATTTGCAATCCATGTTTCTCACCTCCGTGTAAATTCTACAGAGACATCTTTCCCTACAATGTTTTGTAGTCTAACTTCAATTCACTCAACAACATCCATAGAGCAAGCCCTAGTGATGCCTCTACTATGAGTTAGGTGCTTAGGCCACAAAGATGATTAAGACAATAATTTTACCCTCAAGAAACTCACAGGCATAAAATCTCACTTGTCTGTGTGAAAGATAAGTAAACCAATATTTGTAATACCACATGCTAGGTGCTACAATCAAAGTAATTAGTCTCCCCAGATGAATGGGAGGAATTTTATCTGAAAGATAGCTTTTTAATAAAATGTTTTATTTATTTATAATAGAGAGAAAGAGAGTGTGAGCAGGGTAAGCGGCAGAGGGAGAGGGAAAGAATCTCAAGCAGAATCCACACCGAGCATGGAGTCCGATGCAGGGCTCAATCTCACAACCTTGAAATCATGGCCTGAGCTGAAACCAAGAGATGGATGCTTAGCCAACCGACTCACCCAGGTGCCCCTGAAAGATAGCTTTTAGAATGAACCTTGGAGCTTGAATAGGGATCTTACATGTGGAGAAGGGAAGTAGTGATTTCTATGCAGAGATTACATAATATTATGCCCCGCCAAGAAAATATCCATTGAAAACCACTTTTAAATAGAGCTTATCAAGATTTTAAAATTGATTTCAAGTGATATCATTATGCCCTCTCCTAATGCTTTTCAGAGCTACTTCAAATGATTAACAAAAAATACTAAGATTTGAAGTAGAAGGTGAGTGTATTTTCCAACCCCCAGTTTAGGACATTTGGTCTGAAAAATATAATGGTAATATTGGGAATACAGAACCAAGTGTTTGAATTTGGATCTCTCTAGGAAAATCAGGTCAGAATATATGTTCTTTTAGATATTGGTATATAGAAACTCCAGATAGAGAAATTTATTATTACAACCTTAACAATCAGATAAATAAATCAGAATGTCTGTAGACTACTTCACAGAATTTGCCAGCTCTTTGGAGCTAATTTGGAGGCTCTGCCATGGGAGTCCAGCCATTCTGATGTCTTTTGTATCTTTTGTCTGTAAGTAACAGACACTTAGGGGAATATAAAGTGTTGAGGGGAATGCTTTGTGGGATTCCAAAGTATCTCATAGAACCAATGGTGGAGTAAAATAGTCATGGCCCAGGAATAGCAGAAATCAGTAGCATGCCCTCAAGGAGCAAGTATCACAAACTCAGGGGGTTGAGCAGTGTTGAAGTAATCTGTAGTGGGCAGGGCAGTTGCTACTTCCTTTGCCAATTGTTACCAGATAGGAATTTTGGCCATTGCTGCTGGACTGAGTAAAGGCAGAATTGTGGATTGTTATGTGACATTGCTTGGTTATTAAATATTGGCTACTCAGTCATATTAAAAATTTAAAAAACACTGTAAAAGCCAAACAAAACATGCTTCAAAGTGCTGCCATAAAGGGACAACTCCAACAGCTTGTCCTTTTTGCCTTACTCCACTCAAAATTCATGTTTCCTGGAATGAGAATTCCATTGGCCCAATTTAAGCCAAGTATCTATCCCAGACTTATTCAGCTATTGACGGCGGGCAGTGTCACTTAGCATAGGCATAGTTGCTTTGTGCATGGGGGTGGTGGTGGTGGTGGTGTCCACCTTTATGTATACAATTGGTCATTCTTAGGGAATAATAATCATGAATAACATATATGTGCTTCCCACATGTCAAGAGCTGATCTAAGTATTTAACATATATTATTTCATGTAAGTCTTATGACTACCTAATGAGGGAATACTCTCATTCCCATATTATAGATGAGGAAAAGGAGGCTCCAAGAGGTTAAAGGGGATTTTCCTGGAGTCTCGCAGGTGGGAAAGCCATTCTTTTTCTGATCCTGTGCTCCTAACCACTTCCCCGTGAGGTCCCCTCCCCAAGAGAAGAGGAATTAAGAACCAGGCAGTCACCCCATTTGCTTGATTGGGGGAGAAGTTTCAGGAACACATACATGACATAGTTAGAGATGAAGGGGACACAGGTCTATCAGATTCTGACACTCCGTAAACTGCCTCTCAGCCTGGGAAAGTGACTTGCCCAAGGTTATAGAGCTAACTGCAGGGTCGGAGCCTTCCAAATCCCCCGTACATACATTTCCAACACAGCTTCCCATTCTCAGCCAATTAGCTTCACTATTCATGCTCCACAACACTTCGTTTGCATTTGTGGGATCCCATAAAAGAACTCCTCCTTTTTTGTTTTCATTCAATTCAGCCTCTCAGCTGCAATTCCATATATCCACTCTTTTATCCCCCCATCTGTCTATTTATGACAATCAAAGAAGCCCTAGAATGTTTTCCAAGCAGGAAACACACCATTTCCCATCTGCGTTACTTTTTTCCACTTGTCATAGCTCACCAGTCATGAAGAAAAATAAGCAGCTTTCCCAAACTGGCCAGGATGGGTTCACAACTGTGTAAATAAGTATTCAGAGGGTAAACTCAGAGGCCAGTGTCTACTACCATCCTTGGCACACCATTGGGCTAGCTTTCAGTTGAAAGCACATGCTTCCTACAGATTTCAGAAATGAAAAGATGGGTACAGGGAACATGCTGGTGCTTGAGTCAGCTTTGACAAGTGGCCTGGGACCTCAAAACCTGTGGGAGGGATGTCAGGCCTGCTGGTCTACCCTCTGTGCTTTGGAAAGATGCCCTTGGGTATTGGTCTCTCTGAAAGAAGAGTGAAGGGAGAAGGAGCCTGAGTATGGGTCACACTGTAGAAAGGAGAAAGTGGGAGGAAGGCAGACCTGAAGTTATGTAGTCCTTTTAAGTCACCTAAATTTCCCTGCATCCTTATGTTATCTTTTTTGTTAGAACCTCTGGATTGAACCTGTTATACTCATTCCCACTGCTAGATGCTGACCCTTCCTAAGGAGATGGGTGTTCTCATCAGCTAACCTCACCTGGGACTTTTGTACTCCTAGAGAGGTGGTGCATGATGGGATTTAGGAAAGCCAAGAATCCTCTGAAATTGTATGTAAAATGGTGTGAAGATGTACGATTTTCCAAAGAAAGCAGTCATAGATCTGATCAGATAGTTAATGGGTCCATGATACGTATTTTATTTTATTTTTAGAGAGAAAGAAAGAAAAAGCAGGGAAGGGCAGAGGGAGAAGGAGAGAGAATCTCAAGCAGGCTCCATGTTCAGCTCAGAACCCAACATGGGGCTCAGTCTCACAACCCCCAGATCATGACCTGAGCCTAAATCAAGAGTCAGACACTCAACTGACTGAGCTACCCAGGAGACCCTGGGTCTGTGATCTTTAAAAAAATGCATAAACCAGCTACCCCAGAAGCCTTCAGATAAAGGAACACACTTGCAATCATGTCATTTCAGGAGGAATGAACTAGGGTGGACGGCAGGGATTTTCCCAGAGTCCTTAAGAGCCACATGGACTTCATGACCAAACTCACAGAGAGTTGACCTGGATGAGTTAGGTCATCTAGGGATGAGCTGAAGGACACTGGAGATGAAGACAGTAGCAACAGCAGCATAGATGTTGGGGAATTAGTGGGGGCGGCTGGAATCAAATCAAAGCCAGACATTTTGAAATAACTTGAGCAGAGGACCCAATCTGAAAGTGCTCTACAGAGTTCAGCAGAATGAGAAAGATGGGATCTGAATGGCTAGAAACAGAGGCTGCCTAGAAGAAGATTTGTGTTTAACTGTGATATTTAATATTCCTTTGCAAGGCAAAACAGTAGCAATCAATGTGAAAGTAAGGGAGCAGCTGCTGCTTCCCAAATCCTGTCAACGAGACAGAAAATGTGCGAGGTGTAGTGAATAATGGCTGTAATTAAAGCAAGGCAGGGCTCCCAGGGTTGTGATTACACACGTACTCTCTCTCTCAAATAAATAGATAAATCTCTCTTTTTTTTTTTAAGAATCAAGTTCGAATCTTCTCCTTGTATCTCTTCATTCTGGGACTAGCAGCCAGCTAGGGCATGTTCTTTTCATGGCAGATGGCAGGTGCACAAGAGGCCAAGCTTAGTCAGACAAGCATGTCTAATATCTCTGCTAATATCATATCCACTGACATTCCGATAGACATAGCAAGTCATGTGGCCATGTCCACCAACAATGGAGTGGTGAAATATATTCTGTTTGCTCTACAAGGAAATGCTGCAAAGTCACATGGCCAGGAAATGTATATAAAATTCTATAACAGGAAGGGAGTGAAAATTAAGAACAATAATCTAATCTACTGTCCCCCGCTCTAACTGTTCTTGTTTCGGGCTTTTTCCTCCTAGACCCTATTCTCAATATAAGTTCCTCCTTCACCTTTTTTTGGGTCTTTGCTCAAAGAGGCCTTCCTATGCACACACTTGAAAATTGTGCCCTCCCCCAAACATCCCAGCATCTCTGCCTCCCTTTACTGTTCTATTTACCTCCAATAACACTTATCACCTGACATACTCTGCATTTTGCCTATGTAGTTTATTGTCTGTTACCTTTCCATAGAATGTAAGCTCCTCACAGGCAGGTAATTTGGTTCAATTTGTTCATTGATGTATCTTGAGTGCCTATAACAGTGCCTTGCACACAGTAGCCCTCAATAAATATTGAATGGATGAATGAATGAATGAGCTATCAGCAATATGAAGAAGGCAAGAGCCAGGCTGAGAACGAGAAGAGGTTGAGCATGGCAGTGGAGTATGGCACCGTATGCCAAAGGCTCTGCCATATTTGAGGAGGGAAAAGAAGAAAACAAAAGCAAATAAATGGGGGGGGGGGAGATCACAAAGCCACTTCATTCATGGCCATTTGGGGTCTGTAGACAGTGAGGTTATGTGATAACTCGTGAGGAAATGTCTGCTATATACTTAGGCTACCTCCTTCTTGGCTTCTCCTCATTCACATGCAGCAAAGCAAAACCAGGATTACAAATGCAGGTATCCTGAGGGCTTTTTTGTTTTTGTTTTTGTTTTTGTTTTTTTGGTCTACTCTTCCTCTTTGTCACCACACAGCCAGCAATTTCCAATGGCTGAAGCTTCACTTGAGGCAATGGGATTTGCCAGGTTGACTGATTTTCTCTGTGTGAGTCCCAGTGGGTTCCTGCCCTGGGATACAACCCTATTTGAGGAGTTCTCCTGGTTTCTGTCTCAGAAGAAAGAAACAATCCCATGCAGGTAGGACCCAGGGTCAGTCCTAAAATCATGATCCTCTAAGTTATTAGAATCCGAGAGACCTGGCTAAGCTACTGGGAAGGGTACTGAAACACTTAGTGGGATCTAGGCCTGGGAATGGATACCCACACTCAGTAAGCTTTTTGAGGTTGGGTCAATGGTTGCAGAATATGGGTCAAAATATCTGCAGTTTTTTACTTTTTTCATCAATTTTGGTGTGTGTGTGTGTGCGTGTGTGTTCATAGAAACATATGATGTGGGGCACATGGGTGGCTCAGTGGTTGAGTGGCTGCCTTTGGCTTAGGGTGTGATCCTGGAGACCTGGGATTGAGTCTCACATTGGACTCCCTCCACAGAACCTGCTTCTCCTTCTGCCTCTCTCTGTGTCTCTTGCGAATAAATAAATAAAATATTTTTAAAAAAGAAATGTATGAGGTAATATATTAACTTAATTAAAATATAATATAAATATATTAATATAAATGATGCATATATTCCATATATACCGTGTATGGGAGATTCCAAAGGTGGCCACCATGAACTACTCCTTTCAGGGTACATACCTACCACTCCATTCATCAAAGGGTGAAGCTTGTTATTTCTCCCCTTGCAATTGGTCTGGTCTCTCACCTTCCTTTGGCTACTAGAATGTGGTATAAATAACACTGCGCTTAGTTTCAGAAACGTGTAAGTGTCTGCACCTCTCAGAGGCGGCCAGGCACCATGTAAGAAGTCTGACCACTCTGAGACTACTATGCCATGAGGAAGCCCAAACTACCCAGATGGAAAGGCCATGTGGAGGAGAAGCCAGGAACCCAGTAGACAATAAGGAATTGAGGTCCCAGACACAGGAGCCCAGTCGAGCCATCCTGACCAGGTCCTGCTGTTGAGTGATCTGCACAGAGGCTCCAGACATCCTGGTGCAAACACAAGCCATCCATACTGTACTGGGCCTCCTAACCCACAGAACCACAAATCAGGAAGAATGGTTATTGTTTAAAGCTTTTGAGTTTGGGGGTAGTCCTGTGACAATGAAAAACTGAAACATCAGAATGTGGGGAGCAAGAAGTGGGCTAGAGTAGTATTCCATAGTGGCGTGTGGCAGCAAGCTAGTGACCCAAGCTGCCTGGGTGCCAGCTGAATGACCCTGGACAAGTCATTGAATCTCCTCTGTACTTAAGTTTCTTTGCCTGGAAACCAGGGTTAATAATATCTCAAATCAGAGCTGCGACAATCAGGTGAGTTCATACAGGTAAAGCCCTCTGAACTGTGCCTGGCACCTAGTAGGTTCTATGAAAGCATTTGCTGTCTTTGTGATGACGATGATGATTGTGGGGGTGATGGTGATGGTGTATCATTTGTATTATGCCTCAGTTTTTCTCTCACATCTACCCTCTTCTAAGCCTGGACACCTGACAGAACAGAAGTACTGCCTCCCCAGGTACCAACCTAGGGCCTTTGTGCACGGTGTGTGCTCTGAATTTGGGGGTTTAACTGAAGGTCCCAAATCATTTCTGGCTGACATAGGAAAGAACTAGAATGTTGCAACCCCCACCCCCACCCAATTTTCCTCTGTAGTTCGGTTTTGCGTAGGCAACTGCTCTGAGTTTGCATTCCTTCAGCTTACCTCCACAGGCTGTCAAGAGAACAGTGAGGGGCGGGGGGAGTCAGTTTAGAAATCAGCTGGAAGGTAGGGAAAGCCAGTTTAATGAAAGGCGTTATCAGCCAAAATCCACTAAGTGGATAATTCAAGGCAGGCATCAAGGGTTAACTTCAGTAAATTGCCCCTTCCCAAGTGCTGCCAGTGGCCTGAAAAGTTCACACAGCCTCTCTGAGTACCTACCACTGCTGGGCCCTGGGAGGATTGACTTCAATGTAAAATAAAGTAGATAATAAGTGTTTCCATCCTTCTTGTCACTCTCATGGAAATGCAAGCTGCCAAGGCTGAGGGGAGGTGGGTGTTAAGCATTTGTCTGACTAATCTGTAAATCAGAGATGCATGGAGCCTGTGCCCAGGTAGTAGGAGGCAATGTGGGGGACACAGCCAGACCCAGGAGCAATGATGTGTGCGTGGAGGGTGCAGGGCTCTCTGAGAGGCTCACGGGACACAGCATAGGCTAGAAGAGAAGGAGTTGTGGAGAAAAACATTACAGTAGGCAAAGTTGCCCTGCTTTTTCCACCCCACCCTGCCACCTGCATCCATTCCCTTCCTTTTCTCCACTACCTGCCCCCTGCCACATGGGGTTTCCTGCCCAGATTGCATAGACCCCGGTCTGATTGATACTCCCCCAAACACCAGAATAGGAATGACCCCAGCTTTGGCTGCCCCCCACACACACCATGCTTTTAAAACTGCGCCAAGCATTCAAAACTTCCATTTCCCTGGACATCTGAGCCCATCCTTGCTGAGCCCATCCCAGCAAGCAAGCCCAGCTCTGAGAAGCAAGACAGAGCTGCCCATGAGGGAGGACTGGGGTGGGGGGGAGTGGTAAAGGAACCAAGAGAGTTCTGGAATCCAGCTGGCATCTGAAGAAGCGTGACAGGGAGTGAGTAGTAGATGGGTTTGGGCATCCGCCTGTTAGCTAGAGGAGCTGCCCCTTCCACAGGGTGGCGGCAGGGGGCAGGGTGGTGGTGGGTCCACTCAGATCACTCAGGGCTCCAGGATTCCCTGTGGAAGGGTTGTGCTCAAAAAGGTCGGGCTTGCAGAATGGGAATGGTAGCGGGGCAGTGCTGAGTCTGCAGGGGATGGGCAAACCACCCAAAAAAGCCGTCTCCCTTGGGCTGCCAGTTGCTACATCTCTTCCCTCTCTTTGATTTCCAACAGGGCAACTGTCTGTCCAGCATATGATGTTGTGAGGATCAAAAATAGCCTCTGGTAGCTGCAAGAGGGTCTGTTTATAGAGTTCCGGCCTTCACACCACCTGTGAGTTCCACTCCAGCAAGCTCTATTTTCTAAAGAATGAATCTATACCTTCTCTGAAGGACCCAGTGGCCACAGAAGGGGATGGTTCTTTGCATGTCTTTTTTCCTCTGAAGAAATGCCTTCCATCCCTCCTCTAACCCCTTCTCACCCTGTGCCACCCAACAGTGCCACCCTGCCCAGGTTGTGCCCTCAGGCTCTGAGTACCTCTCCATGCTTTCACCTCTGCAAAACTTACTCATTCTGGGTCTTTTTCCCTCCGTTTCCCTCTCTCTCTCTCTCTGTTGCTGGCACTAGCTGAGTAACCTGAGCCAAAGTTAGCAGTTAGCAATCTAAATCCCTCCAGTCCCTCCCAAGGCACTTCTGATGCAGACCTTCTCCCCTTCATGTGACCCGGAACTGGCGGAGAAGCATAACCTCCCAGGTGACACGTTTTCATTTGGAAAAGGCAAGGACAGAGCCACTGAACCTAAGAAGGGAGTGAGAAAGTGAATTTCAGTGGATCAGGCCACCAGGAAGTGATTTTTGTGGCATTCAGGCCTGGCTTTTGGCAACTCCTCCCATCCATCCATCCATCCATCCATCCATCCATCCATCCATCCATCAGTGCTGGCAGTGAGAGGCCCTGCCTGTGTCTCAGACCAGCCTTGTACCCTTACAGTAGGAGTTAGACACTCAGATCCAGGCTTAGTGACTACAGGACCCAGGTAGGCAACTGGAATAAATAGATCTAGAGGGTGTGGTGGGCCAGTCTCCGTGGCAAACTGGAGAGCGCATGCCCATCCAAATTCTGAAACATCAGTACAAAGGAAGATAATAAAGTGTACCAGACCACGTGCCTCTCTGTGCTGGGCAGATAAGAGGAGTGCATGCTCTGTTCAAGCAGAACAGCCGTGAGGCAGCTCCAGCCCTGTGTGACCTCACTTTAGGCTGTGTGCCTCAACTTGGCAGAGCTTCCAGATTTTCAAGAGACATCAACAGAGCTGATGTATATGTGTGTTTTTTCTCAATTGAGGTATATTTGACATACATTATATTGATTTCAGGTGTACAACATCATGATTCAACATTTGTATACATTGCAAAATGATCACCACATTGAGTCTTGTTACCATCTGGAGAGCTGATGTTTGTGAGTGCCAAATCTCCTTGCTTGTTGCTATTTTCAAATGGTCAAAAAATAATTCTCAAATGTTGAACAGGCTGGGCAAAACGACATCTTTGGGATGCGTGCAGCCCACATGCCACCTCTGCTGGAGGCCATCAGAATGCACAAGCCCAGCTGCTGAATCAGTCCAGAATGCTTAGGTCTGGATGACATTTGGCCTGGCACTGATTCCATGTTCATGAAGAGGAGAGAGAGAGAAAGGGAGAGAGAGGGAGTAATATCCCCAACTGAGAGATAACCCCTATCTCTCTCTTTTCTTAAATCTCATAAAGTGTGTTTGGGGAAGGCTCTCTGTTGAAGAATCCTGAAATTTAGCCAGCAACTGAATCCAGTCACTATTCAATTATCCGTGGAAGGATTGCTTGCTCTAGGAATTCGTCATGGGAATTTTGGAAGCTGTGCCCATTTCCTGACACTCAAGCCATCCCTGGATGCTGCCTGCCTTTCACCCACACCCGAGTAGGCAAGAGAGTACTGACCTGTGTGCACCACAGGAAAACAAATCTGTAGTGAAGATAATTCCAGAATCCATTCCCAAATCCCACACTCTTGTGAATCTCTGGCAGAACAGATAAAGGAGGAATCTCCTGCTGGCTTTTACTTCATCTAATTAGTAAAAGTTGGAAAGTGGAATTTGCTTGGGGTGATCTATGCCAGTTTCTCGTCTAAAGTCTTCTCAAGCGATCCATAAACACTAACAGGATCCGCGGGACAAAAATTCATTCTTTTCCCTCTTTATTTTGCTCCTTTTCATCTTAGATAATTTTTTATTCAGTGCCTTGTATGTGCCAGGCACTGTGCTAGTCACTGAATATGGAAAAGAAGACAGCTGTGACACCAGCTCTCTGGAGCTAATGGAAGCTTGGGCAGATAAGGAGAAGGGAAGTCACTGGAATGCAACCCATGAGACATGCCTAGGCCTGCAAAAGCTCCTCAATACATACCTTTGGTGATCTCACCATACTCTGAGGCCATGGAACCATATTATGCTATGTAAGAGAAAATACATGGGTCTTGGAATCTACCATGCTCTCTGAATCCTGGCTCTTACTACTTGCTATATGTATTACCTTGGGCAAGTCACTTATCTTCTTCTTAAGTTGTCCCATCTGTAAAATGGACATAATAGTAATAGCCATTTTTTACAATTGTGTGCTTAGCAGAGGGACTGGCTCACAGTCCTCAGAAAACACCGAAGTTCCTCCTTTCATGCCTCAGAATTCAAAAGTGATGCCCCCTAGTTCTCCATTTGGTATATGAACTCCTAGGCTATTTCTTTTATGGTGGAGATGGGTAATACTGATTCATCCATTATTCTTAATTTTGCCACTCTGCACGCTGGCCCTGGCTGTCTTTAACATGAGTCCCAGACTCCTGGCCAGGGGTGTGCTAGAGTCAACTTGCACCAGCTCACAGAACCTTTTGGTCATGTTTTGCAACTCTTATTTTCAGAGACATCTTATTGACAGCTTGAAATTGGCCATGGTGGGAATATCTACACCTTGGCAAATTGGCAAACATTGCAATGCAAATCAGGGTTTCCCCTTACACACACACACACACACACACACACACACACAAGCTGGTTGGTAAATATTTACTGGCACTCTGCTGCCCAAGGCTGGAGGGCATCTCACTACATCATTTGGCCAATTCCCTGCTTCAGAGCTAAGACTGGGGCAGACAAATGAAGTTCCTAGGCTGCAAAATGTAAGGTGGCAGTCACTCCAAGGACCATGGAAGGCAGGTCCAAACACTGGGAGTGAGTACCTCCTTAAATGGGCCCTGGGCACCCCGCTGTCCTGCTTCTGGTGCCTACCCTGCCTCACTTCCAAACAACTATGCTTTCAATTAATAGTCATCAATTGTCTACTATTTGCTAGGTTCTTGTCTAGAAACAAAGGTCATCCCTGGCTTTCTGGAGCCTAAATTCTAACAGATGAGGGGCAGGAAATTACCTGATAAAAAATCAGCATATAATACGTTAGACAGTGTGAAGTGCTAAAGCAAAAAACAAAGAGAAGGGGATCCAAGAAATGTTGTGAGGTGAGCTGTAATTTTAGATAGTGAGGTCAGGGTAGTGCCTCACTGAAAAGTGACCTTTGAATAAAGACCTAACGGGTTAAAAAAAAATTCAGACTAATGGTTTTCTTCCATAGTTTGAGAACTCTCTAGGCAAAGAGAATCTACAAGCTTCCATCCTAGGTTCCCTCATTTATGCATTCATCCAACACCTACTGGTTGAATGTCTGGTGCTAGACACTGTACTTGCTGAGAATGAGATAAAAGTTCATAATCACTGTGTGACTCCCCTGTGCTAGGCACTGTTCCAAGCATTTCACAAGCATTAACTCACCTACTCACTGTGACAACTCCAGGAAGGAAGTACTATAATTATCTCCATTTTACAGGTAAGGAAATTTCGGCACATGTACAGGGATGACCAAAATGTACTACCCCTGTTCTTAAAATGTTCTCAGCCTAATGAGGAATGTATATATAGAAATAATCATAATGTAACCTGGGAGGAGGAAGGACAAGATGTTATGGCAACACAGAAGGGCCCCAGTGAAGCCTTGAGAGGTTGGGAGTTGTAGCCAGAAAAGATTTTGCAGAGGGAGCCATTGTTTGGCAATGAGTGATCTTTTAGAAAAGCAATTTGCTATCAAATTTATCATGGGGGAGGCCCTGACTTAGTCCCTAGAGAGCATGTGACTCTTGATCTCAGGGTTGGGAGTTTGAGCCACTCGTGGGGTGTGGAGATTCCATCAAAATAAAGCCTTAAAAAATTTATCCTACAACTATTATGGAGAATGGTGTGCATGATATCTTAAGGTATTTTCTCTTTATTTTTTAAGACCTATCCATTCATTTTAGAGTGAGAAAGAGAGAGAGAGCAGGGTGAGGGGAGCTAAGAGGAAAAGAGAAGATCCTCAAGCAGACTCCCCGCTAAGCACAGAGCCTAATGTCGACTCCATCCCAGGACCCCAAGATCAGACCGGAGCCTAAATCATTGGTGGGCCATTCAACCGACTGAGCCACCCAGGTGCCCTTCTCTCTCTCTCTTTTCGATATAACATTTTCTAAATGAAAAAAATTTTCTTTTAAATTTTCATTTGAAAGGGTATTTTCTCTTTAGAGAAGCTTCAGAAGATATCTCTCTCAAATTGCAGAGAAAACTGAGCTTCTTTTAAAAATAGAAAGAGAGGGCAGCCCCGGTAGCCCAGTGGTTTAGCGCCGCCTTCAGCCCGTGGTCCTGGAGACCCGGGATGGAGTCCCGCGTTGGGTTCCCTGCATGGAGCCTGCTGAACCCTCTGCCTGTGTCTCTACCTCTCTCTCTCACTGTGTCTCTCATGAATAAATAAATAAAATCTTAAAAAAAATAGAAAGAATAGTGAAAGGGAATAGAAGGGAAGGGAGAAGAAATAGGTAGGAAATATCAGAAAGGGAGACAGAACATAAAGACTCCTAACTCTGGGAAATGAACTAGGGGTGGTGGAAGGGGAGGAGGGCGGGGGGTGGGGGTGAATGGGTGACGGGCACTGAGGGGGGCACTTGACGGGATGAGCACTGGGTGTTATTCTGTATGTTGGCAAATTGAACACCAATTAAAAAATAAATTTATTATTAAAAAATAAAAAATAAATAAAAAAATAGAAAGAGAGAGAGATGATTTTTTTTCTAACTTACAAACACTCTGAATCTTGCAACTGATAAGGTCTTTTACCCTTGTCTTGGCTGCTAACATGCTTAGAAACAAATGTGTGTCCTACCTTTCAATGAACAGAAGAATCTTTCAGCAGGCATTTTATTTATTTATTTATTATTATTATTATTTTTAATAAATTAATTTTATTGGTGTTCAATTTACCAACATACAGAATAACACCCAGTGCTCATCCCGTCAAGTGTCCCCCTCAGTGCCCGTCACCCATTCCCCCCCACCCCCCGCCCTCCTCCTCTTCCACCACCCCTAGTTCATTCCCCAGAGTTAGGAGTCTTTATGTTCTGTCTCCCTTCCTGATATTTCCCACACACTTCTTCTCCCTTCCCTTATATTCCCTTTCACTATTATTTATATTCCCCAAATGAATGAGGACATACACTGTTTGTCCTTCTCCGATTGACTTACTTCACTCAGCATAATACCCTCCAGTTCCATCCACTTTGAAGCAAATGGTGGGTATTTGTAATTTCTAATGGCTGAGTAATATCCCATTGTATACATAAACCACATCTTCTTTATCCATTCATCTTTCAATGGACACCGAGACTCCTTCCACAGTTTGGCTATTGTGGACATTCAGCAGGCATTTTCTTAAGTGAATCTTGCGTTCCTGGATCTTTGGTGGGTTTTTTCCCTAATTCTACATTTCTCTTTGCTATGATATTATCATTTATTTGATTTTTTGCTGTTATATGTTTTGAAAGTCATCTCTAATATTCTCTAGAATAAAATATAATATAAAAAGTTGATTAATTGTAAGAGACAGTGACACTTGAAGAGAGTCTTAAAAGATGAGTTTTTCAGGGCACCTAGGTGACTCTGTCAGTTAAGCAACTGACTCTTGATTTTGGCTTAGTTCATGATCTCAGGGTTGGGAGACTGAGCCTCGAGTCAGGCTCCATGCTGGGTGTGGAGTCTGCTTGAGATTCTCTCTCTCTCTCTCTCTTTTTCTCAAAGAAAAAGATGAGTCTATCAGATGGACAGAGAGAAAGGGCCATTTTGGGTAGCAAAAGCAGAGGAATAAAGGCATGAGAAGTGATGGTGTGCACTGGAGAAAATAAGCTGGGCAATAGAGTGGCTCCAGGCAGAGCCTATGAAGTCTGACAAACATGGGTCTGATCTTAGTTCCGCACTTTTATGACTTTTACTTAATGTCACTAAGCCTTAGTTTCTTTTCTGTAAAATAGGAATAGTGGCTATACCCATCTTATAGAATTTTTTTGAGGATTACATTTATCCAAGCCTCAAGGGCTGTTTAGCAAGGGTCCTGCATGTGCACTGTGCTAGACACTGGGGTAGAGTGGCAAATAGAGATGGTGATTTTGCTCATGGAAGATGCTTACATATGGCAAGTATTCAATAAATAGTATAAATAATCATATAAATTATAATTTAATAATAGTAGTAGTATAAAGAGTGCTGCATGTTCAGGGCATGAGTACTGTGGGACTTCCTGTCTGAGCTGCAGCATAGAGGAAGGAGACTGGAAGACGATGATGCTGGAAAAATATCAAGGGGACAGAGACCCTAATAGTCTTTGAGTATAATGCTAAGAAGTTTGGAGTCAGATTTTTTTTAAAAATGTGTGTGTGGTGGGGGTGACTTGAAGGTTGAGATGATTTTTTAAATTTTGAAAACAAATTTGGCGTCACTAAGTTCTTGTGTTTGAGCCAAATCTCTCTTTTTTGCAGTTTTTATGTACATTTCTGTCCTCCTCCTCCTCCTCCTCTTCCTCTCCTGCTCTTTTTCATCCTCCCCTCCTCTTCATCAACCCCTTCCCCCCTCTTCTTCCTCCTCCTCTTTTTCCTCCCCCTCTTCCTCTTCTTCTTCCTCCCCATCCCCTTCCTCTTCCTCCCCTTCCTCCTGTTCTTCCCCCTCCCCTTCCTCCCTCTATTCCTTTCCCACCAATTACTACCCCTACCAGCTGTTATTTCTTGAATGATTGCTATGTTAGGCACTGTGGTAAGTTCTTAATTTGTGCTTAGTGGTGCTTGCATCACAGAATTGTGAAGATCATTGTCTCCATTTCATAGTTGTGAAAACTGAAGTTTAGAGAAATCAGGTAACTTGCCCAAAGGTCCCACAGTTAGTAAGTGGAGGAGTTCACTTCTGAACTCCAAGTATTTGCAGTAATGATGGCTATTTACTGAGTGCCAGGCATTCGCCATGCATATCTATTTCATCCCTTCCACACAACAACCTTGTTAAATAATATTATAGATCCTTATCTTATAGATACATGGAGTCTCTGAGAGGTCAAGTGACTTTTCCAAAGTCACACAGCTTCTGTGTAGTCTAGCTCTACATTCAAATTTTAGATAGTCCTGCTATTTAAAATGGGCAGATTTACAAAGTTTGTACTTAAATTCTAGGAGCTATAGCCTAAATGCTTGAGGTCAACAGAAAGGCCTACTGAACAGTCATTCTTGTTTTAAATGTGTCCCCCTTTCCTTGGGTGCCCTCGGAAAGAAGTATGAGCAATCACTGAAGTGGGATTCCCATTGAAACAGTTTCTGACAGTTCCTAACGCATCTGCCTTTTGACAGGGATCAGAAACCAGAGCTCACACCCAAATCAGTCTTGACCCTCACCCCTCACATACACATACCATTCTCTCTTAGATACACTGATACTATATAACAGACTGGAGAACAGGGCTGATCATGGGGATATTTGGCCTGACTGTCTACGGAGGAAGCCAGTGGCGTCAGAAACTAATGAATCCGGGCTTGTCAAGCCTTGTTACACACACACACACACACACACACACACACACACACACACACACATCATTATAAAATGTCGCTGTCTCTTGGAGCCTCTCAGCCAGGCAGGATTTGCAGGCCTGCTACCTTATTGCCACACAAAACATTAATCTTCTGGGGTTTTCCACCCTCCTGACAACACAGGGTAATCAGACAGAATTACAGTTCTGAGACATTCATGATCATAGGATTTGCACCAAATAAACTGTGCAGGCTTTGATGTAAATGGCTGGCTGTGGCTTTTTCTTTTCCTGTCTTTCTCTTCCCTCCCCCATTTCTGGAAGACCAAGGGTATCTTTATACATTCTATGTCACATATATTTCTTCAAAAAGCCTTGATTCTCCATTAGCAAACAGAATTCATTTGGACTACCCAGGGCTAGCATTCGTAGATATTGAGACAACTGGGGGCCTGGTATTAGCCCCAGCTTATAAGATCTTACTTTTTTTTTTTTTTAGATCTTACTTTCTTAAAAAAAAAGAGTTTACCTTCTAAGCTCTGTTTGTTGAATGTGTGGTCACGATGGTGGACAGGGGATCTGATCACAGGGAACCTTGTGAGGCTCTGACCCTCTCCCTCACTGTACTGCTGCTCCTGCCTGAAATTTCATCATTTGATGGTGATTTCTGTGGCTTCTGGTTTAAGTCTCTGAACACATGTGTCCTTGGGAGAAGCATATTAACATGTTTCAGGGGACGAGTTTGTCTTTTCAGGCTGTTTTTCTTGAAATTTAATGTTTTGATATAGATAGTACATTCACATAATTCAAAATTCAAAGAAGAGATGAGCACTGGGTGTTATACTATATATTGGCAAATTGAATTTAAATAAAATATTTTTAATAATAAATAAATAAACAACAGAAAAACAAAAACAAAAACCAAAAACAGGGCAGCCTGGGTGGCTCTGCGGTTTAGCGCCGCCTTCAGCCCAGGGCCTGATCCTGGAGACCAAGGATTGAGTCCCATGTCAGGCTCCCGGCATGGAGCCTCCTATTCCCTCTGCCTATGTCTCTGCATCTCTCTGTCTCTCTCTCTCTCTGTCTGTCTCTCATGAATAAATAAATAAAATCTTAAGAAAACAAAACAAAAAACAAAAACATAATTCAAAGAAGGCCTGTCTCTCACCCTGTCTTTTTTTTTCACCCTGTCTTAATTTATCCCATTCTTTGTCCATTCCTCTGGCCTCGAATAGGTAACCACTTTTTTTGACTCCTTGTGTAACTCTTTAATATTTGTGAAAATAGGGGTGCGTGTCATTTTTATATTTTCCTGCTTTCTACCATGAAGGCAGTATACTCTATATCCTTTTCTGTGCTTTGCTTTCTTCACTGTAGTATGTGTCATAAAGATATTTCAGTAACAGTATAGAGACAGGTCCTTCAATCATCTTTCTTAACAACTGCATGATACTATATTGTATAGATATACCATAGTTTATTTATCCAGTTCCCTTTAGATGGATATTTGGGTTATTTCCAACCATTAACTATTAAAAACAACATGGCAACAAATAACCCTGTATGTGAGTTGTTTCATAAGTGTGAAAGGCTATTTGTAAGATAGATACCCAGAAGGGTAAATATTTCTTAAATGTTGATAGGTATTGCCCAATTGTCCTCTATGAAGGGGTTGTTCCATATTACATTCCCAACAGCAATCCATGAGAGTGCTCACTTCCCCACTACTTTATAACCAAGTGATTTCAAATGTTCAGATTTGGCTAAATTAAATAAGAACAGAAATAGTATGCAAGTTTAGTTTTAATTAATAAATGAATTTAAGTTATTTTTAATTTATTAAAAGTATGTCTGAACACCTTTTCATATGTTCGAGGGCTATTTGCTTTGTATTCATTTATTTGTTTCTTCATTAAGCCTTCTACAACATTCAACACATACTCATTGAGCACTTAGTATGTAGCAGGCACTATGCTAGACATTTGGGATACATCAGTGAACAAAGAAGACAAAGATCCCCACCCCCTCCCTCAGAACTTACATTCATTCACCCATTGGTTCATTCATCCTACAAGCTTTCAAGTAGAGAGATGTGTAGATGAGTAAAACATAGTTCCTTCCTCAAGGTTCAGTTTGATTGGACACGGAAAGGGTCTGTTATGCCATGGTGAGGTAAATGCTAAGAGAGGTGAGCACAGAGTGGAGCACAAGAAAGCAGTAGGTAGCATGGACTGAAGGGGGTACAGGGACCTAACTTCAAGAAGGACTGGGAGGTAGCAGGGCTAAGAAAGAGGCAAAGGATAGCTCAGGCAGCACAAAGGCACAGAAACATGAAAACTCATGTCACCTTTTATTATTGAGGGATTGTTTTTTATTGTTGTTATGGGCATAGGCAGAATTGAAGGAGGCTGGGCAGAGAAGCAGTTTTCATATTTGGTACTAATTAAATGGTTATTGGTTGAATGAATGAATGAATGAATGAAGTTCAAAGTAATATACTACTGTACTAGTTATTTAGAGCTAGTAACTCTAGCTCTAGAGTAACAAATTTCCCCCAAACTTGGCAGCTTAAACCCACAACATTCATTATCTCACATAAGGGTCAGGAATCTAGGAATGGTTTACCTAGCCAAATCAGCCACAGGCTACAATCAAGCTGCTGGCTGAGGCAGTCATCTCGAGGCTCTACCGGGGCTGGATAATCCAGTTTGAAGCTCACTCACATAGTTGTTGCTAGGCTTCAGTTCTTCATCAGATGTTGTCAATATATATCTCAGAGGAATGCCATACATATATTAAATACTATATAAATGCAAGCTGTAATTATTATTACCTAAAAACTATGAGGAGTTGTCAAAATATTTTTAAGCAGATGCATGACATTTTGCTGTTTCAGAAAAACTCTTCTAGTTTTCCTGTGGGGTGTGGACTGGATAGGAGAAAAACATGAAGGAAGGGGACCTATTAGAAAACTGTTTCAGGTGAGAGATGACAGTGACCTGGATTAATGTGATGACAATGAAAAGAAAAAGAAGTTAATGCATTCAGAATATATTCTAGAACTAGAAGTGGATGCATTCAGAATATATTCTATAACTAGAACTACCTACACATTGATTACATGTAGATGATGAGGGAGATAGGGAACATAGGAGGGGAAACAAGGTCTTTTGTTCATAAAGGTGGGGTGGAGATGCTAACTTGAGTTAGGACCATGTAGATTTGAGGTACTTGTAGGACATCCATGAGAAAATGTCCACTTGGCAGTTGGATCTATGGGTACAGAGCTCATAAGAGAGTTCTGAGCTAGAGATTTAGGAGTCATCAGCATATGAGTCACTGAAGATAGGGGTATGGAAAAAATTACTCAGGGGAGAATATGTACAATGGGAAAAGAAGGCTGCCTAAGAAAGAATCCTGATGGTTAGCAGGAGTTAATAGATGGAGGAAGAAGTTTTTGCAAAGGAAAATCAGAAGAAATAGCCAGAAAGAGGAAAACCTTAGAGTGTGGTGTCATGTAGGTCAACACAACGTGTCATGAAGGAGAAAAGGAAGATTTGACCATGCCACCATTTCCTGGTAAAAGAAAAATTCACAAAAGACAGGGGTTGGAAGTGATTGATTGAATTTACCAAGAAAGAAGTCATTAGTGATCTCTGTGACAGTCATGTCACTGGAATGGATAGGTGGGGGTCCCAGCTCTGAGTGCACCATCATGGGATTTACAACCCTTGTTGCATAACTGTTCCTATTCCCGAACCAAAGCTTTGACCCCACAAGGATCAGCTTCCTAGAGATGTAAATTCTGGGGTGAATTCACTGGACGACTGGGCATTCCTTGATCAGGATGATAATAATATATATTAAGTGCTAATATTTATTGCATGCTCAGCCCTTTACATGAGTAATCTGATTGACTTCTAACACCAACCCTATGAGGTGGGTACAATGCTACAGTGCTTATTATGTGCCCAGTACCGTGTTAAGTGCTTTACCTATATCAACTTCTTTATTATCCCCAGACAAGAATTTCTGTGGCCTACACCACAGTATAGACCCAGGCTGAGCTGAGTCAGGCCAGGATCAAGGAAGAAGTAAGCAAAGATCCTGTTATTGGAAAACTTCTGTTGCTTCTGGGCTCCAAGAAAATTTTGCTCTGAGGAATGTAGACTTATGAGGGCATTTTCTTGTGTGGGTTGTTGGAGCAGGACTGTCTGGAGCAGGGGCTGTAAGGTCAGGGAATGTTTTAGATGATCATCCAGGAGACCATGATAACTTATCTCAGGGGGGTCATGCAAGATGATGCCCATTAAGCACTCAATGGCCCCTAACCACAGTCTCCCATTGCTCTTTCTTGGGTGTAGAGGAAGGCTTGGGTTCCTCAGGAGCCCACTTTCATGAAGACCTATACCCCCATAGGTTAGGAAGCACTGAGAGCAGATTGCCATTTTACATTGTAACAGCATGGAGGCTGTGATAATCACAGCTTTTCTATTAAGATCTCCAGGCATGCACAGGTGTCCATATGACAGGCAGAGGACACATCTGTTTAGAGCTTTCATTGCCCTCGGTGTCTCTACTATGGCTGTCAGCCCATTAAGTCACAGAAAGATATGAGTGGCTCATCCCCTCCATCATATCATGGATTTCTCAATGGTAGAGAATAAATTTTGTTTATGTGGAACCTCTGATGACTTCTCTGCTTCTGGCATGGTCCTAGGCTCTAGTGGTCCTTGATAAATATTTGTTGAATTAATGAATAAAAGAACAAATGTATTTTTTCTAGGACCAGTCCTTGTTTCAGCTTAGTTCTTATTTATATTCACAACCAGACTAACTTCCCTAACCAGCAGAGCATCTGTTGCTTTTTCTAAGGCAAGAATAAAAAATAATGAGTGTGGGAGGGCTAGATCAAGTTGACTTCATTCAACAAGTATTATAGTAAGCCTCCTGTGAAACTAGTACTGTGTCATGTGCCCTCTCAGAACAGACATGAACCTATGTCATTCAAAGGTTTTAAAAATTAACATTTCACACAAGGTTGCCTGGGTGGGTTTAGTCAGTGAAGTGTCAAGCTCTTGATCTCAGCTCATGTCTTGATTTCAGGGTTGTGGATTTGAGCCCCATGTTGGACTCCACTCCATTAATTTTAAAAAATTAATATTTTACAAATACAAAAAGGTATAAACAGTTACATGACAAGCTCCCACATACCCATGACACAGATTCAAAATCAAAACATAAGCAGTGTGAACAATCCAAAAGATCCAAAGTCAAGAGCCTCTTTTTTTAAAGTTTGGCATCAAAATTCCTGCAGTCACAAACCCTAATGTGAACTGACCTGAGGCTATTTCAGTCTTTGTCTATCTCATTATGTGTGACAGATCATACATCTCAATTCAGAAATATTAACATGTTTGATTATGGGGTGTTGCCCTGGACCACACTGGGTATGTTACCTAAGGTCTAGCATGTACTTGTATTACCTTTCTAAAATCCAAACAATTCTGAATTCTCAAACACACATGATCACAAGGTTTTTTTTTTTTTTTTTTTTTTTTTTTTTTTTTTTTTGATCACAAGGTTTATAGGTAAGGCATTATAAGTCTGGTTTATTGGGCCACAACTTGGGGTTTGGTTACTGAACAGTGTTTCCCAATGTCCTCAAAGGAAGGAAGGGAGGAAGGGGTCATGGAAACTGGGTAGGTAGCCAAGAGTGCCTGATGCACCTCCTAATCCTCCCTAACCCCTCAGATCCCACCTCCACACTTTTCTCTTGAGCTCCACCTTTGCTTCAGCCTCTGGCTTGCCTAACTCAGTAGCAGCCTAATCTTATACAACCCTCTTATGCCAACATTTCTATACTAGTCTCACATTCTCCTCATTCCCAGCATCTATGCCTTCCTCTTCCTATCTCTTGCCCAGCTTTTCCCTCTCAGTTTTGAGATGCTTTGTTATTCACCTGTCCCCTCCATCTTTCTGCTGTTGACTGATCTTGGCTCCTTGGCTCCTGGATTACCACCTCCGACCCATCGTTTCTTCCCATCAATCTTTGGTGCAGCTCTTTCTCTCTGGTGCCATTGTGTTATTTGTCTATGTATACCTCTCCTTCCCTCCTCCCATCCCCATCTTCCAGTTTACTTCTGAAATAGGGATACGTAAGTTAAAAATTAAGCCAGTTTAAAGAAAAATATTCAAAGAGTATATATAATAATATGCTATACTATGGCAGAAATCCATGAGGGGAGTACTCAAATGATTGATTGATTAGTAAACCTTTTTTGAATGAAGGATTTTTTTTTGAATGATGAGCCATCTAGTGGTGAATGGAGGATGGCAAATCCTGATCTGAGAAAATATGGTGGATCTTTACAAACAAAAGGGGGCTCAACCCTCAACTACCCTAACAGGTTCAAAGCACTATCCTATAAAAATATATGTACAGTCAAGGTCAAGTCCCACCTGGAACATAGTTGGAGATGATGAATGACTTTAGCTTGGCATTGTTGAAGGATATAATATGTATAAACAAGCATATGTTCATGTTTATGTATATGCATCCCAGATGACTTGATGGCTGAATTCAGAAATTCCACAAATGCTCTTTACAGACATCCCAAGGACCTCTTCACCAGGGCAATGTAAGTGACTAACTTATATCATACTTTTATTCTGGGAAACCACATTAAGAGAGGATTAATGTTGTGCAAAGGAGGAAATTGCTGTCTGAGAAGGAGATGACTTTCAAATTGTATCTCCTAATTTCATAAATAAAGTCTCCAAAACACCCAAGCAAACCATTTTTATTGGTAGTCACTTATTCATCCAACTAACATTTATTGAGGCACCAAATAGCATCGTAAGACTATTCCAGACTGTGAATACACACCTGCATTGTTACTAAAAGAAACATATCACCTAATCAAGAAATATATCCATTATAGCTGGGCACATTCCAGATATGAGGAATTCCAAGGAACCTATAAATGAACTCCCTCCCATGTGCTTCTCTCCAGGCCTACTAGGTTAGAAACTTTAGCTGGAGCAGCTAATAGATACATAAATTCTCAGATAACCTTCTGCAATCATTGCTTCTTGAATTAATAAAGCCTCTGAGGCTTATAGCTAGCTACTGTTTACCAGTAAAAAATAATGTATGTAAATAAGTACTCAAAGAGCTTCAAAAAGGTTCTACCTTTAGAGTGACCAACCATCCTAATTTTCCCAGGACTGTCTTGGTTTTACCACTAAAACTCATGCAGTCTGGGGAAATGTCTCAGTCTTGGGCAAGCAAGTCTAGTTGACTACTCTAGCTCCCTTAGAATCTTCAAAGGATTGATCCTGAACAAAGGATCCTGCTCTCCAAGCAACCCTGAAAAGAGTAGTAATTTAAGCTGAATTTGTGTGGTTTCTCAAAGCTCTTATGTACCACCTGCAAAACAACCTTATGAGGCAAATACTACTATTATCCCCACTTTACAGATGCGACATAGAGGCAAAAAACAAACAAAACCTATATCTGGTGTGAGATGGCTTAGGAGCAAATGGAAGAGGCAGGATTTGGACCCAAACCAGTATAGCACTGAATCCTGCATCCTTCAATAGCATCCCACACTTCCCCTATTCAGACAGATCACTCAGTCAGAGCCCCTCATAGGCTGTCAGACTCTACCCCAGCTCCCAAGTCATTCAATAAGGGAAATCTGGAATTATCAAAGATCTTGATAGTTCCTTAAAATATTTTGGCAACAAACTTTCAAGATCTTAGAAGGTTAAAATGGATAAAGAAAATGTGGTCTAGGGATCCCTGGGTGGCTCAGCGGTTTAGGGCCTGCCTTCAGCCCAGGGCGTGATCCTGGAGTGCCGGGATGGAGTCCCACGTTGGGTTACCTGCATGGAGCCTGTTTCTCCCTCTGCCTGTGTCTCTACCTCTCTCTCTGTGTCTCAGGAATAAATAAATAATCTTTAAAAAATTTTAAAAAAGAAAATGTGGTCTATAGATCTACAAATTAAATGGAATATTATTCTGCCTTTCAAAAGAAGGAAATCTTGGGGTGCCTGGATGGCACAGTCAGTTAAGTGTCCAACTCTTTGTTTTGGCTCAGGTTGTGATCTCAGGGTCATGAAACCAAGCATCACATGGATCTCCACACTAAGTGTGGAGTCTGCTTAAGACTCTCCCTCTGCTTCTGCCTCTCCCGTCCCTCTAAAATAAATAAATAAATCTTTTTTTTTTTAAAAAAAAGGAAAGAAATCTCGTCACATCTACAACATGGGCGAAATTCAAGGACATTATGCAAAGTCAAATAAGCCAGTTACAAAAGAATTGTGATTCCACTCATATGCAGTA
The DNA here is from genome assembly GCF_048418805.1 of Vulpes vulpes. Classification (NCBI taxonomy): domain Eukaryota; kingdom Metazoa; phylum Chordata; class Mammalia; order Carnivora; family Canidae; genus Vulpes; species Vulpes vulpes. Next base: position 79,897,079 of record NC_132796.1, on the reverse strand, counting down.
TCTGAAGTAGTCAAAATCATAGAAATAGAAAACAGAAACGTGGTTGCCAAGGGCTGGGGAAAGATAAGAGAGGGAATTAATGTTTAATGGGTAAAGAGTTTCAGTGTTGCAATGTGAAAAAGTTCTCAAGATCTATTACACAACAGTTTGAATATACTTAATACTACTGAATATACACATAAAAATGGTTAAGATGGTAAATTTGATGCTATGTAGTTTTTCCCCAATAAGTAAAAAAAGAAAAGCACAGTTCTAAAGTCCACTCCAAAGCTATTGAATCAAAATTTCAAGGGTTGGCTCTATGACTGTGCATTTTTAACAAGTTCCCCCATGTGATTTTTACTTCTTCTAAATCTTGAGAACCACAAACAAAAATGCATAGTAAATCCTCCCTTCACTACAGCAAATTTGATATCATGATCTTTGCCTCCCCTTTCCCCAAGAATATTTATGTTCACTTTTACTCGCTGCCAGCTAATGTGCTTAAAGAATGCAGATTAATTTTATTATTAGCCAAAGCAAAAAAGAATCCAAAAGGCAAATGTGCTGCAAAAGAAGGTCATCTAGTCCATTTCCAAGCCAATCAGAGATGACTTTGGAGCCAGTAGTTTTGGATTATATATGACTTTGATCTTCTCCATTAGAGTGAGTAATTGAAAGCTGGCTATGTGTATACTTACAGAAATTATTATTTTAAATTGTTCACATTTGATAAATCTCAGCCTCTGGTGCTGTCTGTAAGAAATGGTGGTGAGCATATTAATGAGCACTTTCCTTATAATGAAATTTTATAACTCCTAAACAACCATGAAGGCTCCTGTTTTCGTTGTCACTAATTAGGAGCTTCCAGGGAGGGGCTTGCATGATTCAAGGGCAGTGTTAGGCAAGGGATAAGAACATTAGCTCACATTTACTGGACACTTACCATGTGTTGGGCACTAGGCTCAGTTCTGCCATGGAGGATCTCATTCGATTCTTACCCTAGGCTTATAAATCGATGTGATTATTAACTTCTTTGAAGAAATGGAGGCTCAGAGAGCCTCAGCAATTTGCTGAAGACCATTTTCTGGCTTTCTGACCCATCCTCTTAACTATGACACTATGGCCTTTTCTTGCACACAGTCTTCCTCTTTCCACACTTCCTACTCACTGGTAGCTTTTGCCTCAGAACAATTAGTGCAGTCAGATAAAGGACACGAGATAAGGAGCTTTACTTAGCTGTTTGGAAGTTAACTTTTCACCTTGTCTCCAGTAAGACAAGTACACCTTGATACTTAAGCCTTTGTTTTGTTACCTGCCCTGCCCTGTGCCTCAATTCATAAGGCTAGAATCCTGTCTTTCTCTTGCCAATCCTTCCATGACTCTCCAATTTCCCTCCTTTCTTGGGTGTGCATCTTCACTTGCCTAGACACTTTTAGGTTCCTTGCTGTTACTTTACTCATGGCATGGATGCTTTATTACCTCAACTGTACCTCTGTGGTGCTAACTTCATAGATTCTGAAAATTTTAAGTTTTATTTTATTATTTTTTTTATTAGTGAGACTACTGTGCCAAAATTTTTAAGTTTTAAAATTAAACTACAATTGGAATACCAGCCCACAAAATTAGGCTAGGACCTCTGTGCTAAACCTAAACAGGGTAGTTACCCTGCTTGATACATTAAAAGATTTACATAAGACCCAGAGTCTCCCAGCGTAGTAGACAAAATGTCAAGGATGTAATCGAAAATTGCCTATCATACCAAGAACCAAGAAAACCATACTTGAATTAGAAAAGACAATTAACTGGCAACTCTAAGGTTAGTCAGATGTTGAAGGAGTTTAGAACAATCAGCATAAAAATTCTTCAGCGATGCAAATTCTCCTGAAACAAATGAAAAAGTAGAAAATCATAGAGAGAAACAGAAGTCACAAAAATAGGCCGGTGAAAATTATAGAACTGAAAAGTGAAAAACTCACTGTATAGATTCTATTCCAGAGGATCAGGACAGATCAATAGCATTCACTCATTCTGAATAACAGAGAAAATACAGACTGAAAAAAAAAAAAAGCAGATCCTCAGGGACCAGTGGGATAATAACAAAAGTTCTAACACTCGTATCATCAGAGTCCCAGAAGTGGAAGAGAAGAGTGAGGCTCAAAGAAAATATAATGACTGAAAACTTCCCAAATTTGGCAAAAGACACAAATCTATAGATTCGAGAAGCTGAACAAACCCCAAATGGGATACACTCAAAGAAATCAAAGCCAAGCCACACTGTAATTAAACTTTTGAAATGAAAGGCAAAGAAGAAAACTTCAAAGAAGCCAGAGAAAAGCAATGCATGGCTTACAGGAGAACACCAGTACAAATTACATCAGATTTCTTATCTGAAACCATGAGGATTGGAATAAAAGGACACATTTTTCAAGTGCGGAGAAAAAAAGGTCAACTGCAAATTCTCTACGTGCAAAAATATTCTTCGAGAATGAAGGGGACATGAAAGCAATTTCAGATGAAAGACAGGCAAAATAATTTTTCATTAGCAGACCTATTCTTAAGTAATAGCTAGAATAAAGTTCTCTAAACAGAAAGGGATTATAAAAGAAGGAATCTTGGAGCATCAGGAAGAAGAAACAGTGGCTAGAGCAGACATCAGGACACATATAACTGATTTTAATTTTCTTTGTGAGTTTAATAAATCATATATGGGGATGGAAACAAAAATTATAATACCATCTGATACTGAAGAGGATGATTATTAAAAGAAAGGAAGGTGAAGAGGGGTGCCTGGGTGCCTCAGTAGATTAAGCGTCTGACTCTTGATTTTGGCTCAGGTCATGATTTCAGTGTTGTGAGATCGAGCCCCCGTCCACCCAAAATCTGTGCTGGGCATGGAGCCTGCTTAAGATTCTCTCTCTCCTTCTCCCTCTACCCCTCTCTCACTCTCTAAAACAAACAAACAAACAAACAAACAAACAAACAAACAAAAGAAAGAAAGGAAGGTGAAGGAACCTAGTCATGTGTGGCAGAGACTGTTCATCAAAATCAATTTGCCTCTTCGTCTATAATAATTGAATTGTGCCTGCAACAAGGCTGTCTAGCTAAGAACTCCCTTTTGTAGCCCTATATCTTTTTGCAATTAGAACGGTGGTGTGACTAAGTTTTCACCAATGGCATGTGAGTGGAAGTGATGTGTGCTGCTTTCAGGCCTGAGGTAAGCAGAAGCAAGATTACGCAAGGCCTGGTAATCCATGGAAAGAGTTTGGATTTTATTATATTGCTGATGGGGATGCTCTGGAAAACAATCTGGCAATTTCTTTAAAAATGAAACATGTTCTTGTAATAAGACTTGGCAATTTCACCTCTTAGGTATTTAGCCCAGAGAAATGAAAACTTATATTTACACAGAACCTATATGTGGCTGTTTAGAAATACCACAAATGCCCTTTGATGGTTGAATGATAAAGTGAGGCACATCCATATTGTGGAATACAACTCAGCAATAAAAAGGAACAAATTATGATTACATGCAGCAGCCTGGATGAATTACCAGAAAATTATGCTGAATAGAAATAACCAATCCCTAAAGTGACATGGTGTATGATACCATGTAAATGTTTGTGAAATGGCAATATCATAGAAACAGATATTAGGGTTGCTCAGGTTAAGGAGGTGGAGAAGGGAAGTGAGTATGGTCATAAAAGTGCAACACAAGGATCCTTGTAATAATGGCACTATTCAACATCTTTATTGACTGTGCTGGTGGATACATGCACGAACCTACACAGCTAACTAAACACACACACACACACACACACACATGCACACAAATAAAGTAAAACGGGAAATATGAATAATATTAGTGGATTTTGTCAATGTTAATACAATCATCAAGATATTATAGTTTGCAAAATGTTACCATTGGGGGAAACTGGGTAAAGTGTACAAGGATCTCTATATTTTTTAAAGAGATTTTATTTATTTATTCATGAGAGACACACAGAGAAATGCAGAGACATAGGCAGAGGGAGAAGCAGGCTCCCTGCAGGGAGCTCGATGCGGGACTCAATCTCAGGACTCGGGAATCACGACTTGAGCCAAAGGCAGATACTCAAGCACTTAGCCACCCAGGTGCCCAGGATCTCTACTATTTTTAAAACTGCATGTGATTCTGCAATTATCTCAATAAAAATATTATTAAAAAAAAAAAGAAACAGCATTTCCAGGGACACCTGGTGGCTCAGTTGAGCATCCGACTCAGTTTTGGCTCAGGTCATGATCTTATAGGTGGTGAGATGGAGCCCCGCACTGGGGTCCATGCTCAGCAAGGGGTCTGCTTCTCTCCTTCTCCCTCTGCCACTCTGCATGCTCTCTCTAAAATAAATTAATCTTTTTAAAACTCTTTAGAAATTTAGAAAGGCCAGTATTTCTGGAGCTTAGTGGATAAAAACTTAGAGGAAGCCATTGGAGGGGAGCCATATGAACTGATTAATATTTGAACAAATCATTCTGGTTGATGTGTGGAAGGGAAAGAGTAGAAATAGAGAGACTAGGTAGATCATTGTTGCAGACCAGTATTCCTCCCTTTCTTTCTACTATTATAGCAAGATATTCTGGTAGCTTGGATTGGAAATAAGTGAAGATGGAAAGAAGTGGATGGATTTAGGATATATTTTGGCAGTAGAGCTGACAAGTTCATAGCTGAATGGAGGGCTATGAAGTTCTCAGTCCAGAGGATTTTCCAGGATGGGCTTAATTCTACTGTCTGTTATTTTATCTTTTTGATTACAATATCTCCTCAGTTGCTTTGTGTTCCTACTATGCATGAGACAGAAAAATAAAACCACTTGAAGAAGGTGATCCAAGTCTCCTAGCATGGGCTGAGTTTTAGGGTCTGCCTTGGCTTCCCTAGGATAGATGATCTAAAGACCAGAGGTGTTGGACTCCTAATAGTTGTGCTTCAAGACCTCAGAGGGATAGTTGGTCACTAATGGCTCTCATTTCCACACTGGGAAATTGGCTTTGACTAGCATCAACTTTCTGGAGATAGGCATAAAGGTGGCAGTCATGATGCCTGTATCCTTCTTGGGCAGGGTGGCATGTATCAAGCTTTGGTTTTGAGGATGTAGATTCTAGCTGGGTTGAGATTCACCAAGACTGGAGTATAGGTGAGTAGTCTTTTTGGAGGTTGGAATGTGATAACTGGCCACTAGGCAAATAGCTTCCCGATTTTGAGATGAGTTATTCATGTTATCTGGATGAGAAGTACAGCATGAATCACTGGGACAGTTCCTGGAAAACCTAAGCATTACCAGACAACTTTAATCATCCTGGAAGCCTCCAAGCCCAGGACCTTGTTTGGCACCACACTTGTCTTTCAAGAATTTCACTTAAATGCACACATAAGCATTTTTTTCCCAAATGGCCCAGAAGCGGTTCTGTTAGATTTAGTCCAGGATGATAGGTGATATGTACAAAAATGTGTCTGGATGGATGACTACAACTCTGTTGAGTAATTCATACAAAGATCCTTTCACTGATAACTATGTTAATTAGGAAAAGTCTTGGCTGCTGTAACAAAAGGATCCAACAACAGTTCAGTGGCTTCAGGAAATTGAACTCTCTCTCAAATAGCAACGAGAGTGAGTACAAGTTCGCAGGGACACTCTGCTCCATGTGCTCATTCAGGCACCCAGGTTCAATCTATTTCATTTCTCCACCAACCCCTTGAACTTTGGTCACAGCCAGGTCAGGTGTCCCTGTGTGTATCAGCTCATGAGAGGAAAAAGATCACAGAGAAGAACTTGGCAAATATTTTATAGGCCAGGCCTGGAAGCTGTACACATCACTTCTGCTCATATGCTATTGGCAAAAACTCAGTCACACCATTGCTATCATTACAAAAGGGTTTAGGGCTAGGAACGGGAATTCCTAGGGGCAGAGCCGTGTCCTAGGTACAATTCTTTTTTTTTTTTTTAAGATTTTGTTTATTTATTCATAGAGACAGAGAGAGATAGGCAGAGACACAGGCAGAGGGAGAAGCAGGCATCATACAGAGAGCCTGATGTGGGACTCGATCCAGGGTCTCCAGGATCACACCCTGGGCTGCAGGCAGCGATAAACCACTGCGCCACTGGGGCTGCCCCCAGGTACAATTCTATCATCACAGAGGAAGAGAATAGATTTTTATGGGCACTTTCTCACATACAATTATGTGTGTACACTCTTGCCAAGGTGCCACTGTTACGTTTTTTTGTTTTTCTTGATCTATGTCACAGGAGTCACTAATTCAAATGTCTATAGGAGCTAGGCAGGGAAAATAGTGAAACAGCCTTAATTGACTGGAGAGCATGTGACGTATATGAAAGAAGTTGCCCCAATAGGTTCTAAGCCAATTCTTGGCAATTGGGGTTTTATTCTCAGGGACACTGGTTCCCTAATAAGGCATCCATTGGTGTCCACTCATGCAAAAGTGGGCTTCAGTCAGATATATAGGATAATATGCTGAACTAAAGCTTGGAGCATGAGATTTCCCTAGGCTCCTGAGTATAGCAGGGTGTAGGACAAGACCCTGACATTTTCTTTCCTCTTAGCACATTCTACACACACCCTGGGCTATTCTTATAAGACACCCAAATTTGCAGAAATAAAGATGCTACTCCCACAGGTTTAATGCATCTGGCTGCATGGCTTACCATATTGAGCTAGTAGTAACCTGTATAGTATCTTTAAAAATTAGACATCTCAAGCAATATGGAGATTTCTAAATAAGAATTAGACAAGATGGCTCTTTTGGGCAGACAAATTAGAAAGAAAGCTCAGCCCCCTGGTGGATGCAACCCTGATGGGGGCACAAGCCTTGGTGAGGAGAGGACAGGCAAAATTTTACCTTAGTTTGGCACAAACCCTTGCTGTCCTGCTGCCCTACCTAGTAGAGGCTTAAGGGTCCTGTCTACTGTTGTTCTGCTCTGCAGACACCAGGGGGCAGCCAATTACTTACATTCTGTCTTCCCCTGGGCCTCCATAGGAGGGTCTGATGTGGTCGCCCCGAAACAGGGGTGGTGTTCACCTTCAGGTAAAATCTGTTAGCTCGCAGAGGCTCCCAGGCTCAGTTGATCTGGGAAATGCATTGCACATCAATTCTCTTTGGGACCTTGAAGAATTGGGCTGCCCATTCATTTCATACCAACCCATGGCAACTGCTGCTTCAGGGAACAAAACCAATCCAGTTTCCTGCAGACTTGATTATACCTTAGCAGACAGAGCCATAGAATCTTTCTCAAAGCAGTTTAGAGGGATCCCTGGGTGGCGCAGCGGTTTAGCGCCTGCCTTTGGCCCAGGGTGCGATCCTGGAGACCAGGGATCAAATCCCACGTCGGGCTCCCGGTGCATGGAGCCTGCTTCTCCCTCTGCCTCTCTCTCTCTCTCTCTCTCTCTCTCTCTCTCTCTCTCTCTCTGTGACTATCATAAAAAAAGCAGTTTAGAAATCTGAAAGATTTGAGATGCCTGAGTGGCTCAATGGTTGAACATCTGCCTTCGGCTCAGGGCTTGATCCCGGGGTCCTGGGATAGAGTCCCCCATCATCCATGCAGGGAGCCTGCTTCTCCCTCTACCCATGTCTCTGCCTCTCTCTGTGTCTCTCATGAATAAATAAAATCTTAAAAAAAAAAAGAAATCTGAGAAATTCTAGTATACTCCAATATATTCTTGCTCGCAGGACAGATCCCACTGTGTTGCCTCTCCTTGCCAGGTAGGAGACAAGGAATAGGATTGCCACGATTGTATCTGAGCAATCCAGTAATGTCCCTTGTTCATCTCTTAGGTGACAGGCGATCTCTGGTTTCCCTAGCCATTAGGGAAAAGGCCAGCTCAGCCCAAGGGGATGAGTGTGTGAGGCTGTGGGAGGAACTAACAGAATTTGGGAGAGCTTGCTGACTTCCAGACAGAGGGGCATGGTTAACACAGGGCTTGGGAGCAAGAGATAGAGGGGGAGTATCAGGAGCCTATGCACTGGATCATTTGGGGCTCAGAGAACTAAAGTGCGTGGAAAGGAGCCTGCTGAAATGGTACAAAAGGAGGCAGACACATCAAGAGCACAGGCATCCGATGTCCCCAGCTAGGTTGTTACACAACTCTACTTCTCTGAGACAGACTGAACCTAGTTAATGGGTCAAGGATGGGGACAAGAAGAACGAGGTGTTCTGGACATCTCTCTTCTGGGCTGTGCTAGGCACTCTCTGTCCTGTACAGGGCAGGTAGTGGGCTTGTCCTGGCTTGTGCCCTGGCAGAGTTTCCTGAATGTCCTCCTTTCCCAATAAATGCACTTCCAGGGTACAGCCTGGTCCCCTGAACTCTTTTTATGAGGAACATGTCTTAACATTGCAAACCACGAACACATAAAAGGCCTTCTAAGCAGCAAGGTCTGTCCACACAGCTTGTGATGAGGCTCGGCTTCCCAACAGAGGGCAGCATCTGCAGGATTATATTGCAGCATCCCTGCAGGAGGCCGGTGCCTGTTTTGGGGAAATTGAGGGAGGGGTCGGGATCTGGAAAACTGGAAGAAGGGTGTATTTGCTCACATATTATCTTCTCTTACAGTGTCACAGCGAGTCGGGGGACGCAGTTATTGATGAGGATGTCTTTCCTCCACTTAGTATGGTGAACAGCCATACGGAGACCAACGAAGCTGATGTGGGCTTTGGTTTCGTTCCAAAGTATCTTGCATGAAGGAGTGATCACCTGTGTGGACAGAGTAGCTACTTGGATTGCCTGTGGTGTCTGTTCTTTCCTGCGGTGTGTGAGAGCACTGGATTTGTTTAGCTGTGACTCCCTGAAGGTGGTTTATCTCAGCATGAGCTCCTGTTCCTTCTCCTTTCCACAGAAGCCGTCTTCAGATGGCCGTAGCCATAGCTGTCTCACTTCCTTTTCACCTTCCCACTCAGTGGTTGCCACAATTCATTCTGGTGAAAGGAGTCCCCAGGAACAGCTTAACGGGTAAACTGGGGGTGCTTGGGTGGCTCAGTCGGCTGAGTGTCCAACTCCAGGTTTCAGCTCAGGTAGTGATCTCAGGGTCCTGGGATCGAGCCCTGTGTCAAGCTCCTCGCTCAGCAGGGAGTCTGCTTGGGTTTTTCTCTCTCCTTCTCCCTCTCCTTCTGCTTCCTCCCCCTGCCTCTTTCTCTCTCTCTCTCTCAAAAAAAAAAAAAAAAGAATGGGTAAATTGGCTCAAACCTTAATTGCCCTCCTTGTCGGGGGCTCCAAAGATGCTTGCCCCTCACCAATGTCAGCAACATAACCAGGACCTGTGTGTCTGTAACTTATACGACCACTTGGAGAAGAGTTCCCATGGAACTTGGTTCCCCTTTCTATCTAAGAAAAGCCAGGCAAGGCTTAGTCACTCAGTGATAACATGATGAGTAGGAGGCAGATGTGGTATTTGAACAGAGGTCTTTTGACTACAAATCTAGTCCTTGTTCTAGGACACTGGAGGACCTTATGAACAACGGGCAATTCATGTTCACTGAAACACAGTATATATAGCACGATAGTTAAGAGGCCAGATTCTGACAACTGAGGGTTTTGTGGTATGTGTGGTAAAATATACCTAACATAAAATTTACTCTTTTGACCATTTGTTAAGTGTGCAATTCAGTGACATTCAACATAGTCACAATGCTGTGCAACCATCACTACTATCCATTCCCAGAACTTTTTCACCATGCCAAACAGAAACTCTTTTCCAACAACTAGTATTTTTTAAAGACTTTATTTATTCATTCATGAGAGACACAGAGAGAGGCAGAGACATAGGCAGAGGGAGAAGCAGACTCCCTGCAAAGAGCCGATGCGAGACTCGATCCCAAGACCCCGGGATCATGCCCTGAGGCAAAGGCACGTGCTCAACCACTGAACCACCCAGGTGTCCCTCAACAACTGGTTTTGAATTCAGGTTCTGCCACTAGGTAGCTATGTAAACTTTAGAAATGCCTTAAAGGGTTTTTTCAATTTTCTCATTTATAAAATAAGAGTGATAATAGCACCTGCTTTATAGGATTGTGTATGTGTGAACACATACACATTGGGATATTAATTTGTGTTAATTATTAATGCCAATGGCTGAGTTAATTAATGTTTATTTCACACTTACTGAGTGAGTCCTCATCCTTTGTCAGGCGCTTTGTTTCAGTTACTAAGTGACAGGGCTAAGATTGCAAACTCGGGTTGGCTTGACCTCGAGGCTTATATCTGTACTGTTTGTACTGCGAGGATTAAATGAGATAAAGAATGTTCTGTGCCTGCCACAGAATCCTTAACCACCCTAACTATTTTACTGTTATCACTACTTTATCAGGTTGAGTTTAAACTCATGTTTCCTTAGCTTGTTTGGTGACGGTTGATCGCTCTCTCTTCCTGTACAGAGGATGTTCCAAACTTAGCAATGAATTTTCCTCTACACTAAAGTAGAAGAAAGAGGCAAGGCGCCTCTGTTGATATATGTGTGACTCACCAAATATGCCTGCCCCCTAGGAATCACAGCTTCCGTGCATGGCTGGAAGATGAACGTCTCATTTTAATTTTTCCCCCATAGTGGGCCCAGGGCCTGGGTCCCCAGCAGGACCAGCAGTGACAAAGACCAAATTCTGAAAGGTGAAGAGGAACAAAGGGAAAATCCCTTTCAACCAGTGCCTTCCACAACTACTGTCAACTGCATACCGCTCCCCACCACCAGCAGCAGCCCCCCAACCACTCCCAGAAGGAGGTAGTGATGTCATGGGGAGACCTCTGGCTGCTTCTGGGTCAGCCTTTTGGGCTGGCCAGAGGTGAGTTAGAGGGGACAGGGGAAGGAAGGCAGAATGGGAGAAAGTGAGGGCAATTGCAAGCTCTGCTGATTTCTCAGACCCCACCAAGAGTTTCTCCTCCAAATCCACAAACCTATTCTCCATCCCAGAATCCTTTGCCCAGCAACTCCCAGCCTTCAACCTGCTGGGCTCCCCACCTGCACTGCCTCACGATGCCTTTCCTAAATTAGAGGAGTTATCATCCAGCTCCAATTAAGGGTGGGAGAAGGAGGTTGTCTCTGTACCTGCAGTCAAGGATAGAGCCCAGGATCCTCAAGTCACACATCCATATTCTCCCCTAATACTCTGGCTTGCCAGGAAGGATTATTTGCCTTTTCTGCACCACATCTCATGTTTTCCTATTTCCATGTCTTTCCTTCTGTTATTCCATCTCCTTGAAACATCCTACCCCCTTTACTGCCATAATTCTTCTCAAATCCTACTGCTTTCTTTTTTTAAAAGAGATTTTATTTATTTATTCGAGAGAGAGAGAGAGAGAGAGAGAGAGAGACAAAGGCAGAGGGAGAAGCAGGCTCCCCACAAGGAGCCCGATGTGGGACGCAATACCAGACCCTAGGATCATGCCCTGAGCCGAAGGCAGATGCTTAACCACTGGGCCACCCAGGTGTCCCAATCCTACTGCTTTCTTAAAGCCTCACCTGATTTCTCCTCCCCAGATGGGATATCCTCCTCTTTTCAATCTTCACCCCTCTGCACATGCACTGCTTCAACTGTCACTTCAAACAGTGTGCCTCTTATAGTCACTTATGTTAATGTATTATTCCCCCTTACAAGACACAGAACTTTTTTAGAGACACTGTCTGAATCACATTGGCAGCCCTGCAGTGCCTTGCACATAGGAGACACTGGGTGACCACTTGATCCTAACTAAAAGCATTCTCCATAGAAACCTGGGTAGCTTTTGATTGCTTTATGGATTTGGTGAGAGTAGGGATGATCCTGGGGGTTCAACCACCATTGGAAACAGTGCTTCTGTTTATGGGAAAATGCAGGCAGGCCATAAACAATGGATTTCAGCATGCATGCTGTGTTTACAAATTGGAGCTGGTCTAGACTGTTAGGAAAAGAACACAACTGGTCGGCTACAAGTTGAGTCTTCCATCTGCAGACGGCAGCATCAGTAGCATCCAAGCTGAAACAAGGAAGAATCCAAGTTCCTTCTCTCAGTGTGGCCATCCTTCCTGTCAGTGAAGGAGACAGGGGATTCCCTGCAAAAGGCATCAAAACTCCTTATCAGTGATGTAGAAATTCAGGGTTGAGCTGAGAGGTGGCTATGGAAGGAAAAGAGTGAGATTGCTCCCAGATACATTAAACTTCCTTCCAGTGGATCCAAAGCACTACAATTCTTTGCATTTGGATATTAGCATATACATTAAAATGACATGAAATGAAAAATAACATGACTTGTAGCTATTACAGTTTGTACTTCATTTTGCCCTATGATCCTATTTTTGATTAGGTTTTTATTGGCTTTTATAACTGGAAGGGAATTGAAAGGATTGTGATCTAACCACTTGAAGTGTTTGTGGAATTGTTGTTGTTGTTGTTGTTTTAAAGATGTTATTTATTCATGAGAGACACACAAAGAGAGGCAGAGACATAGGTAGAGGGGGAAGCAGGCTCCCTGTGGGGAGCCCGATGCAGGACTCCATCCCAGGACTCCGGGATCAGGACCTGAACAGAAGGCAGGTGTTCAACCACTGAGCCATCCAGGTGGGTGCCCAGGTGCCCCCAGACTTGCTTTTTTTTAAAGAAGCATTGTTGACCTATAACCTTATAAAATTTGAAAAGAAAACCTTTAAATTAAATATATCAGGCATATAAAAAGCATAGGTAATAGAACCAACACTCACATACCCACCACCCAGCTTACAAATCAGAACTACAGTTACAGCACTAGTTACACAGGTGTGCTTGCTTTGTGAACATTTATTGAGCTGTACTCCTTCATTTGTGCTCTTTTTTGAGGAACACATGTTACATTTCAATGTCTACCAAAATACAGACACAAATGTAGCTCCTGTGTATTTTCCTAATCTCATCCTCCTGTGATCTGCAGAGGCCCTGAATGTAGAGATTCTCATTCCCATGCAAGTTTTGGGGGTATTTACCCTGCATGCGTGCATTCATAAACAATACACAATGCTCTTTTGTACCTTTTTAAACTTCCCATAAATGATGATATGGGTATATCCTTCTTTAATCTGTTTGCTTTGCTCTATACTGCTTTGTGTATTGTTAGAGTCACTAGGACTATATCAGAAAAGAAATGCTTATAAACTATTTACCTCCATTTTTTACTTGTGATGGCTTTTCTCCTGCCATGCCGGGTTACATACTTGAACCATTTTTTTAAAAAAGATTATATTTATTTATTTGAGAGAAAGAGAGAAAAGAAATGCTTGTAAACTATCTCCATTTTTACTTGTGATAACGTTTCTTCTGCCATGTGGGACTACGTACTTGAAACGTTTTTAAAAAGACTATTTATTCATTTGAGAAAGAGAGAGAGAGAGCATGAAAAGGGGGAGGGGCAAGCAGACTCCCGCTGAGTGGAGCCCTTCACAGGGCTGGATGCCAGGAGTCCAGGATCATGATCTGAGCCAGTCAGGTGCTCAACCAACTGACTGAGCCACCCAGGCACCCCCTTACTTAAAACTTTGAAGAGGTGACTAAATTTTGGGGGAAGTCACCCAACTCGAAGGAATCTCTTAAAAAAAAAAAAACGCTTCTCTCCCCTACCTGGCCCCTACTCTCCATTCAAGGCTGTTCCTCAAATTTGCTTGTTCCAGGCCTAAAAATGTTCAACCAGCAGTTTCAAACAAGAAACACTCCCTAAAATGCATCCTTAACGTCTCTGAAATGCAAAGTTGTGCAGCTATGAAAATGTTATACAGACAGCTCTGATTCCTTCTAAAATGTTAATGAGCTATCCTCTCAAAATTCACATCTATTCAGTTCAGTCTCTTGATTTTTTTTAATGCCTCCACCTTCCACCAGAGGCATATTAAGGCAAATTGAAGCAAGGTAAGAACACATTTTGCACACAAATCTTGATCTCATTTTCCTATTAAGATACAAGAGAAAAAACCCTTAAGATAAGATCCTTTCTCTCTTTCTCTTCAACCCATGCACCATTTATTTTATGCAAATGACTGATAATCAAGGTCACGCCAGGTTATCACACAACTTCTGTCTTTCCCCAGATAAAGATATAAAGATATAATGGATACTGCTCTTCTTAGAAAGATGTCCAATTTTAGAAGCATGCAAATATTACTAAATGTGTTTTAATTTTTAAAAAGATTTTATTTATTCATGGGAGACACAGAGAGAGGCAGATACATAGGCAGAGGGAGAAGCGCTTCCCTATGAGGAGCTTGATGCAGGAATTGATCCCAGGACCTCGGGATTCCTACCTGAGCCAAAGGGAGAAGCTCAACCACCGAGCTACCCAGGAATCCCTGTTTTAATTTTTATATAAAGTCCAGGCATTTTACAGAGTACCTTGTATTTCAAAGGAGAAACACCCCAGTCTACAGCTTGCAATGCTGGGCATCTCACTTCTCATTCTCAGTCACTGCAGTTTTCTTTCTTTTGACCCTCCCTTCTACTGCAGTCTTAGGGGGTTGTCACTAAAGGCACAGGGTTTTGGTTCTGCAGTTCCTGGGGTGGAGGTGGGAGGTGCAAATCTAAGTTAAATTAGCCACACATTCTTTGCTACAGACACTTCTTCCTATAACTTAAATGGGTGAATTTTTACTTTTCCCAAAGAACAATGAAGAGAATACAACAGCACTGAAACAGTCATCCGTAGATTTGTGGATAGGCCCTGTGGGTGGGAAAACAAACATCTGCCATAGAGTCACTCATGTAGTCAATAAATACTGAGTGCTGATCACTGTCCTAGGTGCCGAGAGAACAGCAATGAACAAGGCTGACAAGGTCCCTGTCCCTGCAGAGTTGATGTTCTAGTGGGGAGACACAGATGGCAAATAAGGAAACTAATAAAGTCAGAAACATTACTCTGGACAGTGGTAAGGGCTGTGTAGAAAACAAAATGGGATAAGGTGATAGATAGCTGCGGGGTAGAGAGGGGGGTGCTTGTTTTAGACAGAGTAGTCAGGGAAGGCTTCTCAAAGAAGTTCACATTTGAGCAGAGTTCTGAATAAGAGTGAGTCAGTCAGCAAAAACAGTCACCATATGAGGAAGCAATGTAACTTTCCCATATATACCCAAGAGAACTGAAAACTCATGTCCAGGGGCACTGGGTTGGCTCAGTGGTTGAGTGTGTGCCTTTGGCTCAGGTCGTGATCGCAGGATACCAGGATTGAGTACCACATCAGGCTCCCCATGGAGATTCTGCTCCTCCCTCTGCCTATGTCTCTGCCTCTCTCTGTCTCTCAAGAATAAATCAAGAAAATCTTAAAAAAAGAAAGAAAGAAAACTCATGTCCACACAAAACTCATACACAGATGCTCACAGCAGCATGATTCACAACAGCCAACAAGGACAAACATCCTGAATGTCCCTCAATTGATGAATGGATAAACTAAGGGTAGTATATACTCACAAGGGCATGATATTCAAACACATGAAAGATTGAAGCACTCCTGTAACATGAATGAATTTCAAAGCCATTATGATAATTGAAAGAAGCCACTTATTGTATGATTTTGTTCATATGAAATGTCCAAAGTAAGCAAATTGGTGGAGATAGTAGATTAGTGGTTGTTTAGCCCTAGAGAAGGCCAGGGGAGTAATAGCTAAGGGGTACAGGGTTTTGTTGTGCTGATGAAAATGATATAAAACTGGGTCAGAAAAAAAAAAAACTGGGTCAGGGTGATGGTCGCACAACTCTGTGACTATACTGAAAACCATGGAATTGTTCACTTTAGAATGGGTGGATTTTATTGTGCTATGAATTGTAGCTCAATTTTAAAAAAAGATAAGAACTGTATCATAAGAACTGTTTGCCGGAGAAACAATAGCTTGCTCATTGTTCCAAAGTAACAGAAAAACATGTACAAACGAAAGAAGAGCCAGGGAGTGAATCAGCTGTGTGGCTGGTGAGGAAACAGGATTTCAGACAGAGACACTGGCAAGTGCAGAGGCCCTGCAGGTGGGGAAAGCGTGGTTTATTTGAGGAACTGAAAGATCAATATGGCTGCTCTTTAGCAAATGTGGCCATTTTAATGAATTGGGAGTTCTTTTTCTGAACACAGTGAGAAGGCTTTGGAGGGTTTTAAGCAGGGGAATGACACCTCTGTTCGCAATTTTGCAATGATCCTTCCGACTGCCAGGTGGAGAAGTTTGTGGAGTGGGAAAAAAGAGGCAGAGTACTTGAAAGGCTCCTGCAGTAGTCCAGGCTGGAGGTGACAGTGCTAGTGGCCTGCACTAAGGTGGCAACAGAGAAGATGAAAAGTGAGTGGATTCAGAACATGTTTTATAGGTAAAACCATCAGGAAACTGATGCCGTGAGTATAAGGTGGGAGGGAGAAAGAGAAATTTGATACATCTTCTAGATCTGGAGTCTGAGTTACAAATAATTGTCCTCTTCCACAGATCTTTTGGGCTTTGTGAAATCATATGACTCTATCGAGCTGTTATGAAAAAAAAATCAGTTTGTAGATCCATCTTTGTTTCCTTAGTGACTCCCTATTATATTTCAGTTTTTGCCCTTTGCTCTCTCAAAAATCCAACTCCCATCCATAGCTGTGTGATAATAACAAGGAACAGTCTTTTCATCGTAATTTTATGCTTCATTGTTATTATGTTATTACTTCCTCTGCCTGTTTTCTCTCACCGCTTCCTTACAGACTTAGACTTTCTAGAACATAAACTTTCCCTGAAGGTCAACTCCTGGCTATTTGTATCTGCCAGTGAGGTCAACTCAGGGTGCCAAAGAACTACAGGGGACCGAATTTTTCCTAGGAGTTGCCCATGGAGTTTTGAATTGTCTGTGGTTTTCAATTACTTGTGCTATTCTTCTTTCTATCAGCATAGCTAATTGAGTTGGCTCTAAATCTCTGACAAAAAAAAAGCCTTTATAATGAAAAGTGAAGGGCTAGCCTGACTTATTTCATGCAACTCAGCTAAAAAAACTCTACAGAAGAAACTTAATAAGGTCATGATAATGTATTTTTTTTTCTCTTGAATGCATTCCACTTTTAGAAAAGCTTTGGTTTCTAAAATTGCTTTTCAAATTAATGAAGATTTCTAAATACAATAGCCTTCTCACTTAGAAATCAAGTAAACGGTATTAACTTAATCTTCAATTTTATTAGCCATACAAAATCATGCAATTTCTCATTAAGCTGCTTGAAAGGTGTTCGCCTCCCTTTCAGGTGCTGTGTTTCCAGCAGAACTTGAGAGTCCCTTTTGTACCCAACGCATCCAAAACGTGTCTCATTCCTTTTCCCTCAAGCCTGCTTTTTCCTGTGACTCCCGTTCCAATAAACAGCATTGCTGTCAAACCAATAGATGGAGTCAGAAGTCTCCCTCATCTCTTTCATTTAATCAGTTACTAAGTTTGTCACTCCCTCCTAAATACCACATTCCTGTGCCCAGCCGTCCATCCCCATTCATCCCTCTCGCCACTGCATTGGCTCAGGGCTCTCTTTCATCTAGAATATTGCAATGGTTTTCCAACAAGTCCTCTTCCTAGTTGTGTTTCTCTCCAAGGAATTAATTGAATTAATTCTACTGCCACAGTGATTTTTCTAAATGCAACTCTGATTTTTTAATCTCCTACCTACCAGCTATCAGTGGCCTCCTACACCCTGTTGGACAAACTCCAAACACCATGGTGTGTGAGACCCTTCGTTATCTGTCCTCTGTTCACTTTTCCAACATTACACCAACCCTTTCCCTACATCCTAGGTATCCTGAGGGCCCCTGCCTATCGTACAAATTTTATGCACCATGGACTTTGTCTAACTTCCTCTGCCCATAATAATGCTTCCCTTTTGGGGTGCCTGGGTGGCAGAGTGGTTGAGCATCTGCCTTCGGCTCAGGTCGTGATTCCAGGGTCCTGGGATCAAGTCCCACATCAGGCTCCTCGTAGGGAGTCTGCTTCTCCCTCTGGCTATGTCTCTGTCTCTCTGTTTCTCATGTATATAAATAAAATCTTTTTGCTATTGTTGTTGCAAATAGAGTCGTATGTTTTCACCTCACACTACACACCACAAACCCCCCTATGTATATTTATTGTTCTAGCATCTCCTTGTCCTGCTAACATAGTCTGGAAAGATTACTTTTCACCCCAGGAAATTTGGAAAGAAAGCTAAAGGTCCCTGAGAACCCATGAAGTTTCTACTACAACTTTCAACCCACAATCAATGTAGAAAAGAAATGCCCAGGAATAGTTCAGCTGCCAGATACTTCATGGTATTAAAATAAGAAATAGCTATAGAATGACAGGTCTAGGGCACCTGGGTGGCTCAGTTGGTTATGCATCTGCCTTTGGCTCAGGTCATGATCCTGGGGCCCTGGGATCGAATTCCGCTTGGGCTCCCTGATCAGTGGCAAGTCTGCTTCTCCCTCTCCCTCTGTCCTTCCCCACTGTTCATCTTTTCTCTCTTTCTCTTTCTAGCTCTGTCTCTCAAATACATAAACAAAATCTTAAAAAAAAAAAAGAACGACAGGGCTAGAAGTACTCTCAAAGGTCATTTGGTTCAACTCTCATGTATCACAGGTGAGGAAACTAAAACCCAACAAGCTCAGGTTAGTAGCAGGGCTGGGACCAGAACTCTAATTTTATGGCCTCTTTTCCAGTAAACTTTTCATCATGGCAAATTCTTATCCGTTCAATAGAGCTGACCACCTGCTGTGTGTTGGACATTGTGCAATGTCCTAGGGATGCACCACGGACAAACTATGGTTTGGGCTCTTAAGACTCTCATGGTCTAGTGGAGGAGGCAGAGAAATAGACATTTATTTACAGCGGTCTGGAGCATGAATGAAAGCATTGTGCCTAGAATATCATGGGAGAACAGAGGAGAGAGACGGAGCAGAGCTTAGTGGTGGGATGGAGAGAAGTGTCAGGGAAGGGGGTTTTCCTAGAGGAGGTGAAACCTGAGGGGTCATAAAGAAGAAAGAACCTCAGCTAGATGATATGCCTTCTCCTGACCTCTTATAGCCTGTACAGTAGTCTCCTTCCTTTTTTTCTAAAGATTTTATTTATTTATTCATGAAAGACACACAGAGAGAGGCAGAGACATAGGCAGAGGGAGAAGCAGGCTCCCTGCTCCCTGTGGGGACCCTGATGCTGGACTCGATCCTGGACCCCAGGATCATGCCCTGAGCAGATGCTCAACCACTGGGCCACCCAAGTGTCCCGGTGTTTATATGTTTTAACTCACCAATTGTATGAAGAAGGAACTATCGTGATCTTATTTAACAGATGAGGAAACTAAGGCAGACAAAGGTTACTCATTATATAGTAGAAAGAATAGGAATCATGAAATTCAAGTTCTGGGGCACCTGAGGGGCTCAGTTGGTTAAGTGTCCAACTCCTGGTTGGGGCTCAGGTCGTGATGTTAGGGTCCTGGGATTGAGTCCTGCTCGGGCTCCACGCTCATCAGGGAGTCTCCCTGAGATTCTCTCTCTCTCTCCCTCTATCCCTGTCTCTGCTCATCTTAAAAAAAGAAACGTGAGTTCTGGACTTCAGTAGAAACTAGACTAACAACTATTTAGGGTAAGTGGTTTAGTGTTTAGGCATCTCTCTCCCTGATTGTGCATCATAATCACTCTGTACTATGCTAAGCAGTACTTTGCTAACAATGGTCGCAAATGACAGGTCTGAGAAACAGCTTGCCTTTGGAATCAAAAGACATTAAGGTTATTTGAACATTGACTTTGAGTTGTTACTGTCTAATTTTCATGCTCCAACCAGTTAGGGAGTCGGCCGGTCTTCCTCACCTACATTTAATGATTTTCAGCTGTGACCAAAAAATCTAAGCACCTACAGGTTACCCAAATCCCACCTACCATCACAGACTGGCTGGAGCCCACCCCACAGCCTGGCTCCAGATGTCATGTCCTGGCGGATTTGTCTTCTAAGCAACGGGCCCAAATTTGGTTTCAGGCCAGCATAGCAGCTGCATTTCTCTTAGGGTCAATACCATAACAAGATAAAAAGTAGAAATCTTGTGATCGTGTCATGAAGATATTTGTCCTAAGAAAAGATACAGAAACTCAAGTTTTGATAGGACTTTATTTTACATTTCTGTTTGAATATGGGTTGGCTCAGTGATTTGTGAATTTACTTACTTTACTTGTTTAGAGTTTGTATAAAAATTTAAACTCCTTTGCCAGACATATCTGACACTCCGTTCTCTGCCTACTCATAATCTCAAAAACTCTTCAGTGTGGATCCTGGGCTCTCCCTGTACTCATCTTTATATAGGACTCCTGCCAGACATGCTCAGCCCTGCTTTCCCTGGGTCATTCCCTTGAACTTTGGGGCTCACCTGCCCACCATCCAGCAATCGCTAATAGGCAGCTGCTATTAGAGCATTAGCTGTTAATCCTTCCTGCACTTCTATAGTGCCTTTGGTCTGCTCCCTGCAATGTTCCTCTTGTTTGCACACGCCAGGATGCGACACTGATTCAAGAAGTGCTGGAACCCTGGGCAAGTATTAGCAAAGTTTCTATGTATCCAAATGCTTGGAGCAGTGTAGGCTCAGAAGAAGAGCAAACACGTAGAGACAGAGACATTGGAATGTCACAGGTGAATGTGAGGTTGCCAAAATCATCTAAGCCAGTGAGTAATCAGCTCTTGCATTGCATTGCTGCCAAATCTTCATTTGAAAACATATAGAGCAATAGTGATTTCTAACATCATGATCTTATTTCCTATCCTTGCTTCATTCATCCTAAAATAGAAACTGGTGACTGTTCTGTCAGATGGAAAGTGAGGAAAGTTAAGAAAGACTATCAGATGTGGTAAGTGGAGAGTAGAAAGCAAAGAGGACAATGAAGAAGGTCAAAGAGCACTAGGCACTAGGCAGTGTGTCAAGAGACCTGGGTTCTGGTCGCAGCTCTTTCATTGACTGGTTCTATGAACTCAGGCAAGGCATACCTCATCTCAGAGCCTCTGAGTCCTCATTCCAAAAGTCTCTTCTGGAACAGAACTTGTCAATCAGGAAAAAATAAAATTGGACTAGGCATTTTATTTTTTGAGAGAGAGAGAAAGAGAGCACAAGTGGGTTGGGAAGAAGGGGCAGAGGGAGAGGAGCCCAATACAGGGCTCAAACTCATGACCCTGAGATCAAGACCTGAGCTAAAGTGAAGAGTTGGACGCTTAACCCACTGAGCCACCCAGTGATTTTCTTTTTTTTTTTTTTAAGATTTTATTTATTTATTCATGAGAGACACACAGAGAGAGGCAGAGACATAGGCAGAGGGAGAAGCAGACTCCCCTGGAGAACCTGATGCAGGACTCAATCCCAAGACCCCAGGATCATGCCCTAAGCCAAAAGCAGATGCTCAACCACTGATCTGGGGGGACCCAGGTGTCCCCCCCAAAATAATATTCTAATATCAATTAATGCCTAGTCCAGGGGTGCCACTTGAAAAAAAAAAAGAAAATTACTGTTAATTTTATTATGTGTGATATATTGTGATTTATTTTTTATTCCAGTGTTATTAAGATATAATTGACATATAATGTTGTGCTAGTATACAGGTGTACAATATAATGATTTGAAAAAAAACAATATAATGATTTGATACATGCATATATTATGAAATGACCACCACAGGAAGTCAAATTAACATCTATCACCTTAAGGGGCGGGGCAAGATGGCAGAGGAGTAGGGTCCTCAACTCACCCGGCCCCACCAACTTACCTAGATAACTTTCAAACCATCCTGAACACCTATGAATTCCAAGAGAGAAGAGCTGGCTGGAACGCTACAGAGAGAAGGGTTTTCGCTTCTAATAAGGTAGGAAGGCAGAAAAAAATAAAAAAGAATCAAGTGGGGAAGGGGCCCCGCAAGGAGCCAGGGTTAGACCGGGCGGTGAGAGCCTCCAGGACAGGAAAGTCCAGCCCCGGAGAAGCAGGGACCTTAAAAAATCTGCACCGGATTCTTCCTGGAAGGAAAGCGCTCAGCAATGAACTGAATTCGGGCAGAATCACAGGAGGGGTGGTGGAGCCTCCAGTATCCCGGAGTCACTAACAGAGGAATTGCGCCCTGGGGGGGAGCGCACCACACACTGTGGGCTGATCTCGGTAAAGGGCTAGAGCGCGCGCCTGGTGGGGCCTCGGGGAGAAGCCGGTGGGTGAGGGGGCCGCTCGGGTCGGAGGGGTCTGCCCCTGTTGCCTTCGGGAGCCACAGGCCGAGGAGTGCGATTCCAGCAGCACAGGCCCAGGATCCTAGGGCGCCAAGTAGACACAGTTGGCATCCTGTGCTCCCCCCGGGACAGGCGGAGGCGGGGAGGGCACAGGACAGCGAGGATGCTTCTGCCGTGGGGCACCCCCAAGCTGTGCAGATCAGCGCCCCCAAGCCGCCCCGGGAACATCTAGGCCATTGAGGACTGGGAGACTGCAGTAGTTACTCCAGAGAGCTGACTCCAGGGCTGGAGACCTGGCTGTGACCAGTGTTGTTGTTCCTCCTTGTGTCACCCTGTGCCTGGGAGGGGTGGGGCCGCCAGGGAACAGAGGCCTCACGGGGTCAACAGCTCCCATGGAGCCAGGCACCTGGCAGGGGGCTGGGCAGCTCCCCCAGGTGCACACACCTGAGAATCAGCACAACAGCCCCTCTCCCAGAAGACCAGCTGGAAGGACAGTGGAAGAGCAAGTACCTAACCACGCAGCACTGGAAAGCTCCAGGGGAAGTGGACGGATTTATATTATATAAAACCAGAGGGTACCCCTCCTTTTTTTTTTTCCTTTTTCCAGTACAACTCGTTTTTATATCAGACTGTAAATTTCCAATATTTTCTCTTTTCCCACCTTAACTACAATATTTTACCACCTCTTCATCTTTAAGATTCTTCCTTTTTGATTTTCATACTTCTACAATTACAGGTCCAAGATATATTTTCCACTTCTAGATTCCCTTCAACATACTCAATTTTGGGAGATATACAATATATGTTTTGTTTTGTTTTCTCTGCCTCATTTTGTTCCACAATGACGGCAGTTACTACCTTCAAAAACATGACCAGTATGCACCCAGAACCAAGTGGTATACTGTGCTGGTTCATTCTTTGAGATTCCTCATTCCCATTCTGCCACCCTCTTTTATCTCATTTATGTTTTGGGGGTCAATGTTGGGGCCCTCTACAAGTGTTTCTGGTTTATATAAATTTGGGACTGAGCATCTTCTAATATACAGAACTTAATATACACAGAAACAAGAGGATCACCCCCTAGAACCCCTCGGGTAGATTACATTTTCCCTCCACTACAACTTCTTCACCACCACCATCTCCCAATACCCCCCTTTTTTCCCTTCTTTTTTTTCTTTTTTCTTTTTCTTTTTTTTTTTTTCTCTTCTTCTGTAGGACTCCTGGCCTTTTATTTTTTTACTACTTTGCTTTAAAATTTGTTTTTCACTTTAGTGGTCCCTTTGTTTATTTCCTTTTGATCTTGGTTTTCAAATTCTGGTCTCTGACCTCGGCAGAATCATCTAGAGTGAAATTTACCTGGGTTATGGTTGATATTCTTGACACAGCCTGCTCATACAGCCACTCTGCACTGAGAAAAAACACTAGAAAGAAGAGCTCACCACCAAAGAAAGAATCAGAAACAGTGCTCTCTGCCACAGGGTTACAGAATTTGGATTACAATTCAATATCAGAAAGCCAAATCAGAAGCACAATAATAAAGCTACTGGTAACTCTGGAAAAAAAGCATAAATGAATCAAGAGACTTCATGACTGCAGAATGTAGATCTAATCAGGCCAAAATTGAAAATCAATTAAATGAGTTGCAATCCAAACTGGAGGTCCTAACAATGAGGGTTAATGAGGTGGAAGAAAGAGTGAGTGACATAGAAGACAAGTTGATGGCAAGGAAGGAAGCTGAGGAAAAAAGATAAAAACAATTAAAAGACCATGAGGAAAGGTAAGGGAAATAAATGATACCCTCAGAAGGAAAAATATACCTTTAATTGGGGCTCCAGAGAGCACCTAGAGGGCCAGAGGGCCAGAAAGCATATTTGAACAAATCATAGCTGAGAACTTCCCTAATTTGGGGAGGGAAACAGGCATTCAGATCCAGGAGACAGAGAGGTCCCCCACAAAATCAATAAAAACTGTTCAACACCTCGACATTTAATAGTGAAACTTCCAAATTCCAAAGATAAAGAGAAAATCCTTAAAGCAGCAAGAGACAAGAGATCCCTAATTTATATGGGGAGAAATATTAGATTAACAGCAGACCTCTCCGCAGAGAGCTGGCAGGCCAGAAAGAGCTGGCAGGATATATTCAGGGTACTAAATGAGAAGAACATGCAGCCAAGAATACTTTATCTAGCAAGGCTCTCATTCAAAATAGAAGGAGAGATAAAGAGCTTCCAAGACAGGCAGGAACTGAAAGAATATGTGACCACCAAACCAGCTCTGCAAGAAATATTAAGGGGGACTCTGTAAAAAAAAAAAAAAAAAAAAAAAAAAGGAAGTCCAAAGAAATAATAATCCACAAAAACAAGGACTGAATAGGTATTATGATGACACTAAATTCATATCTTTCAATAGTAACTCTGAACGTGAATGGGCTTAATGATCCCATCAAAAGGTGCAGGGTTTCAGACTGGATAAAAAAGCAAGACCCATCTATTTGCTGTCCACAAGAGACTCATTTTAGACCTAAGTACACCTCCAGCTTGAAAATAAAAGGTTGGAGAACCATTTGAAATTCAAATGATCCTCAAAAGAAAGCTGGGGTAGCAATCCTCAGATAAACTAAAGTTTATCCCAAAGACTGTAGTAAAAGGGACACTATATCATACTTGAAGGGTCTATCCAACAAAAAGACCTAACAATCATGAATATTTATGCCCCTAATGTGGCTGCTGCCAAGTATATCAATCAATTAATAACCAAGGTAAAGATATACTTAAATAATAATACACTAATAGTAGGAGACTTCAACATGGCACTTTCTGCAAATGACAGATATTCTAAGCACAAAACCATCAAATAAACAAGAGATTTAAATGATACACTGGACCAGATGGATTTCACAGATGTATACAGAACTTTGCATCCAAACACAACTGAATACACATTCTTCTCAAGTGCACATGGACCTTTCTCCAGAATAGACAACATACTGGGTCACAAATCAGGTTAACTGATACCAAAAGATTGGGATTGTCCCCTGCATATTTTCAGGCCATAATACTTTGAAACTAGAACTCAATCACAAGAAGAAATTTGGAAGAAACTCAAATACATGGAGGTTAAAGAGCATCCTGCTAAAAGATGAATGGGTCAACCAGGAAATTAGAGAAGAATTAAAAACATTCATGGAAACTAATTAAAATGAAGGCACAACCGTTCAGAATCTTTGGGATACAGCAAAAACAGTCCTAAGAGGGAAATACATCACAATACAAGCATCCCTCAAACAATTGGGAAAAACTTAAATACACAAGCTAACCTCACACCTACAGGAACTAGAGAAAGAACAGCAAATGAAATCTACACCAAGCAGAAGAAGAGAAAAAATAAAGATTCGAGCAGAACTCCATGAAATAGAGACCAGAAGAACTGTAGAACAGATCAACAAAACAAGGAGTTGGTTCTTTGAAAGAATTAATAAGATAGATAAAAAGAAGAGAGAGAAGACTCAAATTAATAAAATCATGAATGAGAGAGATCACTACCAACACCAAGGAAATACAAACGATTTTAAAAACATATTATGAACAGCTATACGCCAATAAATTAGGCAATCTAGAAGAAATGGACGCATTTCTGGATAACCACAAATTACCAAAATTGGAACAGGAAGAAATAGAAAACATGAACAGGCCAATAACCAGGGAGGAAATTGAACCAGTCATCAAAGACCTCCCAAGACTCCAAAGTCCAGGACCAGATGGCTTCCCAGGGGAATTCTATAAAACGTTTAAAGGAGAAACCATACCTATTCTACTAAAGCTGTTCCGAAAGATAGAAAGGGATGGAATACATCCAAACTCATTTTATGAGGTGGCCAGCATCACCTTAATTCCAAAACCAAAGACCCCACCAAAAAGAATTATAGTCCAATATCCCTGATGAGCACAGATGCAAAAATTCTCAACAAGATACTAGCCAATAGGATCCAACAGTATATTAAGAAGATTATTCACCATGACCAAGTAGGATTTATCCCCGGGATGCAAGGTTTAAATAATCAACGTGATAGATCATATCAACAAGAGAAAAAACAAGAACCATATGATCCTCTCAATAGATGCAGAGAAAGCATTTGACAAAATACAGCATCCATTCCTGATCAAAACTCTTCAGAGTATAGGGATAGAGAGAACATTCCTCAACATCTTAAAACCCATCTACAAAAAGCCCACAGCAAATATTATTCTCAGTGGGGAAACACTGAGAGCCTTTCCCCTAAGATCAGGAACATGACAGGGATGTCCACTCTCACCACTGCTATTCAACATAGTACTAGAAGTCCTAGCCTCAACAATCAGACAACAAAAAGAAATAAAAGGCATTCAAATTGGCAAAGAATAAGTCAAATTCTCCCTCTTCACAGATGACATGATACTGTACATAGAAAACTCAAAAGACTCCACCCAAGATTGCTAGAACTCATACACCAATTCAGCAATGTGGCAGGATACAAAATCAATGCCCAGAAATCAGTGGAATTTCTATACACTAACAATGAGACTGAAGAAAGAGAAATTAAGGAATTAATCCCATTTACAATTGCACCCAAAAGCATAAGATACCTAGGAATAGACCTAACCAAAGAGGTATAAAGGATCTATACCCTAAAAACTACAGAACACTTCTGAAAGAAATTGAGGAAGACACGAAGAGATGGAAAAAATATTCCATGCTCGTGGATTGTCAGTATTAATATTGTGAAAATGTCAATGTTACCCAGGGCAATTTACACATTCTGTGCAATCCGTATCAAAATATCATGGACTTTCTTCAGAGAGTTGGAACAAATCATTTTAAGATTTGTGTGGAATCAGAAAAGACCCCGAATAGCCAGGGGATTATTGAAAAAGAAAACCAGAGCCGGGGGGCATCACAATGCCAGATTTCAAGTTGTACTACAAAGCTGTGGTCATCAAGACAGTGTGCTACTGGCACAGAAACAGACGCATAGATCAACGGAACAGAACAGAGACCCAGAAATGGGCCCTCACCTCTATGGTCAACTAATATTCAACAAAGCAGGAAAGACTATCCACTGGAAGAAAGACAGTCTCTTCAGTAAATGGTGCTGGGAAAATTGGACAGCCACATGCAGAAGAATGAAACTAGAGCATTCTCTTACACCATGCACAAAGATAAACTCAAAATGGATGAAAGATCTAAATGTGAAACAAGAATCCATCAAAATTCTAGAGGAGAACACAGGCAACACCCTTTTTGAACTTGGCCACAGTAACTTCTTGCAAGATACATTTATGAAGGCAAGGGAAACACAAGCAGAAATGAATTATTGGGACTTCATCAAGATAAGCTTTTGCACAGCAAAAGGAACAGCCAACAAAACTAAAAGACAACCTACAGAATGGGAGAAGATATTTGCAAATGACGTATCAGATAAAGGGCTAGTATCCAAGATCTATAAATTTATTAAACTCAACAGCAAAGAAACAAGCAATCCAATCATGAAATGGGCAAAAGGTATGAACAGAAATTTCACCAAAGAAGACATACACATGGCCAAAAAACATATGAGAAAATGCTCCTCATCACTTGCCATGAGGGGAATACAAATCAGAACCACAATGAGATACCACCTCACACCAGTGAGAATGGGGAAAATTAACAAGACAGGAAGCAACAAATGTAGAGAATGTGGAGAAAGGGGAACCCTCTTGCACTGTTGATGGGAATGTGAACTGGTACAGCCACTCTGGAAAACAGTGTGGAGGTTCCTCAAGGGTTAATAGAGCTACCCTATGACCCAGCAATTGCACTACTGGGGATTTATTCCAAAGATACAAATCAGTGAAAAGCCAAGACACCTCCACCCCAATGATTATAGCAGCAATATCCACGGTGGCCAAACTGTGGAAGGAGCCTTGGTGTCCATCGACAGATGAATGGATAAAGAAGATGTGGTCTATGTATACAATGGAATATTACTCAGCCATTAGAAACAACAAACACCCACCATTTGCTTCAACGTGGATGGAACTGGAGGGTATTATGGTGAGTGAAGTAAGTCAATTGGAGAAGGACAAAGATTATATGGTCTAATTCATTTGGGGAATATAAAACATAGTGAAAGGGAATAAAGGGGAAAGGAGAGAAAACGAGTGAAAATATCAGAGAGGGTGACAGAACATGAGAGACTCCTAACTCTGGGAAATGAACAAGGGGTAGTGGAAGGAGAGGTGGGCAGGGAGATGGGGTGACTGGGTGACAGGCACTGAGGGGGACACTTGATGGGATGAGCACTGGGTATTATACTATATGTTGGCAAATCAAATTCCAATAAAAAATATACAAAAAAAAATCTATCACCTCACACACGTTTTTTTTCCTTGTGTTAAGAATTGTTAAGATCTACACTCTTAGCAACTTTCAAATATATAACAGAGTATTATTAACCAGTCATCATGCTGTGTATTCCATCCCTAGGACTTATTTATCTTATAACAGGAAGCATGGTTATGTTTTTTTTTTTTAAATGTAAGCTGTTAGTGATATGTACTGATTCTTTTACAAGTGAAATGACCTAATACATGAGTTTTCCTTTAAAAAGACTTCTTCCCTCCAAAATTTTTTTCTTTTTAATTTAAGGAGAGAATTGGCTAAGTGAAAAAAGAATGGAGGAATGCCTGGGTGGCTCACGGGATGCCTGGGTGGCTCAGCGGGTTTAGCGCCCAGGGCGTGATCCTGGAGACCCGGGATCAAGTCCCACATCAGGCTCCCTGCATGGAGCCTGCTTCTCCCTCTGCCTGTGTCTCTGCCTCTCTCTCTCTCTCTCATAAATAAAATATTTAAAAAAAGAATGGCAAGACATTGACGATCATTAAAACTGGGCAGTGAGCGGGACACCTTGGTAGCTCAGTAGGTTGAATATCCAACTCTTGTTTTCGACTCAGGTCATGATCTCAGTATCCCGAGTTCAAGTCCCGCATGGGGCTCTGGCCTGAGCAGGGAGTCTGCTTTCTCTCCTTCTCCTTCTCCCTCTGCCCCTCTCCCTACTCCCATTCATGCAGGTGTGCTCTCTGTCTCTTTCTCTCTCTCCCTCTCTCTTAAATCAATCAATCAATCAATCAATCAATCAATCAATCAATCAATCTTTTTTTAAAAACAACTGGGCAGTGGGATCCCTGGGTGGCTCAGTGGTTGAGCATCTGCCTTCGGCTCAGGGTGTGATCCTGGAGACCTGGGATCAAGTCCCGAATCAGGCTACCTGCAGGGAGCCTGCTTCTCCCTCTGCCTGTGTCTCTGCCTCTCTCTCTGTCTCTCATGAATAAATAAACAAGATATTTTTTAAAAAAGAAATAAAAAATAAAATTAAAAACTAGGCAGTGAGGAGCTTGTAATTCTTGTCTAACTTCTGTGTATGCTTGAAATTTTCAAATCAAAATGTTTTTTTTTAAGATAAGAGATTGCTTATTCCGAAGGAAAAGGAGGTAGAACATCAAAAATGCATGAGGGACCAGAGGAATAAAATTAGTTAGTCTGAGAGTCACATGTATTCTACCTGTGTTCATTTTCAGCCATCAAGTTAGCATTAGGACCAATATATGAAGACAACTATTATGTGAATAAAATATGATCTTGGCATGACTTTTTATTTGGAGACCATGAGTCCAAAGTACCAACACTTTTGAGACACCTTGCTGGCTTGATCTCAGGGTTATGAGTTTGAGCCCCAAGTTCGGTATGGGGCTCAAAAAAAAAAAGAAAGAAAGAAACAAAGAAAATAAAAGAAAATTCCGACCCTTTGAGTACTCCTATCAGGAAGAGCACTGAGTAATGCATAAAATTGCTGAATCACTATATTGTCCACCTGAAATTAATATAACACTGTATGTTAACTATACCAGAATTAAAATTAAAAACATAATTAGAGAAATAAATAAAGTGGAGAAAAGAAGTACTGACACTGTGTACATGACATCCAGGCATTACTTCATTTCACCAGACAATGACACTACTTTCCATCCTCAGTAGGCCAGCACCTGGATGCAGCTGCTTTCCCGTTACTGAATGATAGCATCCATTTTGGCAGTGTGATCCCATTGTAATGAACTCCAACATTGACTAATAATAAAATTCACCACGAGGACTGAAATGTGGGGTTGTTATTGACTCAGGGATAGAAATTGAGCGAAGAAAGTATAGAATCTCTCCCTGAGATTATTTATTATAAACTCATGACTCAATCTTCCACTCAGGTTTATTCAAATGTCACCAGCTTGAAAGATCAACCCTTATAATGTAAACTTGCAGAATCCGTGGCAAGCAAATATTACATGTTTTCAGGGCCACATCTGGAGAGAGTTACCCTGGTTCCTTGGCCCTGTACACACTCTGGTTAAAGGTTACTATTACCACCTCCTTCCGTTGTGCCAGGCTTGCTTGAGATGGAGTCTTGCAAAGGGGTGGTGAGGAGGAGGAGTCAGGTGAAACTGGGCAAGCAAGCTGACTCATTCGCATGATTTTTTTTTATTGCCACCATATCCTGTAGTTATTCTAGTTGGCCTCTTAATATTTGGTATTCGTAAAGGTGTGGGATCCTTCAGCTTAATCTGGTATCCTGGTCCTCTCGATCACAATTGTTTCTTTTGTCTCTTGGATTATGACACATCAGTGTCTCAGGTTTTATTTTGTGAGCCTCTAGCTTCCCCAGGCTTGGCTTCCTACAGCATTCCATATATCTTAGCACAATAAGGGAAAGATATGGCTAAGTGGGAGAGAACAAGGAGGGAGGATAATAATAACTAACATTTATAAAGCACTGATGCTGCCAAGAATTGACTCAGGTAACCCTCACAACAACCCATATGAAATAGGAACTGTTATTACCCTATTCTACAGATGAGAAAAATGAGGTATGGAGAGGATGAGATGTGGCTAATATTATATGGTCCATAGGCTGGACAGCCAGGATTTGAATCCAGGTTTCTTTTGTGTCTGGATCCATGCTTTAGCCACCTCACTATATACTACTCTCCTAAAGAGTATCCACTAAACTTCCATTTATTGAACTATGCTATCATTGCTCCTAGTGAAGAAGGTTCAGCAACTTGAATGGCAGGAATGTGGCTTATTCTTTTTGTTTATTGCCACCATCCTTAACCCAGATCTGTGTATAGTCGACTCATTAGAAGGAGTGACAAGAATGTAATTTCCTTTAAGATACAGTAAGGTAACTCTTGTGGT
Organism: Vulpes vulpes; assembly: GCF_048418805.1. Lineage (NCBI taxonomy): Eukaryota > Metazoa > Chordata > Mammalia > Carnivora > Canidae > Vulpes > Vulpes vulpes. The sequence continues at coordinate 79,865,681 of NC_132796.1, read as the reverse complement.
TTAGGAGCAGTGTAGAGGCTAAAGATGTTCTTCCCTGTGTGAGATTGCATGTCATGAGTCAGTAAATTAGACGCTACTCCTAATTTGGGGCAACTGTTTACAAACCAGAATGAGCAATGTTGGTGAAGCCTGAAATAGAACTAGGGATGGAATTCCTCCCCTAAGGACTCACCATTTGCATGGGAGGGGAATTTTCTAAAAAGATATTATTTATTTATTCATGAGAGATACAGAGAGATACAGAGAGGCAGAGACACAGGCAGAGGGAGAAGCAGGCTCCCCATGGGGAGCTCGATGTAGGCAGAGGGGAGAATCCCAGGACCCCGGGATCATGACCTGAGCCAAAGGCAGATGCTCAACCACTGAGCCACCCAGGTGCCCTGGGAGGGGAATTTTGAAAGAGAATCTTTTCCCCAGGGCTCTGGTAGGCAGAACTACCAGAGTGTGTACTGTTGTAAAAGTTACAACTATTTGACTGCTTAGTGGAAAACGAGCAAAAGAAAGGAGCAGAGTTAAGTGGAACTCATCAGAAAAATCTTCCTGGAGGAAATGGCTTGAGATGGATGTAGAAGAAAACAAGGGGAAAAAACTAGAGGAAATAAATGGGAAATCAAGATGAGGGGAATGGCATATACGAAGGCTCAGAGAGTCACGTATTTGGGGTTAGTTTGGCATATTTGACCAGATTGTAGAAGAAGAGAACATTATACAACAGACATTTATTGAACACCTACCGTATATCAGCCATTATGCTGGGCACTGAGAATACAAAGGAGAACCTAATATGGTCCCAAACAGCCTTTGGGGACCTCTTCATCTAGGTGGGAGGGACAGAGGCCCACATAAATGCTCATGGCCCTATGAGTGCCATAGTCAAGAAATATAGCATCATCATGGGGGCACTGATGATGAATCATCTAGTATTTGGGAAGCAGGGGGACATCACAGATGAAGAACACCAGATCCAGGCCCAGGGAACAGTATTTGTGTGAAAGTTCACGTTCTGGTGAGCAGGGCAACTGGTGTGAGAAGCACAGTTGGCAACAGTAGGACGGAGAGTGGAAAAGGTGGTTGGGATCAGCTTGTCCAGGGCTTTGTTGGCCAAGCTGAGTTTTGCACATTGTTCTGTGAGCAATAGGGAACCATCAAAGGTTTTTATTAAGGCAGAGGAATGACAGACCAGGAAGACAGCTCTTTCTGGGCACCAGAGTGTGGAAGGACTGGAAGGGAGAGAAGCCAAAATCAAGCAGACCCATTGGATGGCCATCTCAAGGTCCTGGCAACAGGTGTCAAGTGCCCTGGACCAGGACTGTGGTAGTGAAAGCAGGGAAGAGGGGCCATTCCAGGGATATGTCCACAGGGAGAAACCATAGGGCTGAGTGTCATGGAAGGTCAAGGAGACAGAGAAAGTGACAATGACCCTGAGATAGCAGCTTGGGTCAGTGTGATATTGTTAACCAAGACAGGGAACACAGACTATTGGCAGAATGTTAAGTGGAGACAGGTGACAAGTTCAGCTTGGACACGAATGCCAGTGAGTCTTGCGAGTGGAATGTCCAGCAGGAAGTGGGATGAGAGATGGAGGCAGAGATACCAACAGGATCCAAGTGGCACTGGTTGACCCTATAGGACCAAATGGAGTGTCTCTTCTTTCATTTACTCCCCCAAGGCAAGGGCTAGGGCCAGAGCCAAGTGAACCTTTGGTAGGGGATGCCAGCCCCGGGTGACAAGATGCCTTTTTTCCAGGTCCTCCCAGAAACCTCATCCCTTCCCTTCAGAAGCAGTGGCTACTTTCCAGGGCAAAGGGAGGTGTTCTGTATGCAGAACCCATATCCACGCAGGGGCCATGAGCTTTTGAATTCTTGGCAGTGGGTGGAGTGAGGTGTCTTCCAATGCAATCCAGTGCGTTGATGACTGGGCATTTGAGACAGAACAAATTCCATAGCTACACAATGACCTCTGGAGCATTCAGTGTACACAACTGAGTCTTCAGTGCTAAGGATCCAGGAGTATATTCATGAGGCATTTCTAAAGACCCAATCTGTATGAACCACAGCCGGTCTCCTAGGAGTCCTAAAACTTTAATTAGGCCAGGCAAGCCCCATAACCAAATCCTATAATCCCATAAATCTATAACAACAAGTTAGACACGAGAGGCTAATCATGCTCTGAATGTTTTATCCAAAATGGTAGGAAATGGCTCCTAGCCCCAATCAAAAGTTCTGCTTTTGTTGTTGTTGTTGTTGTTTTTATTTATTTATTTTTTTAAAGGTTCTGCTTTAACTGAGATTTGTCATAATCACTGTCATCTGAGGCGGGGAGATAGAAACTAAAAACATGGCCACACACAGAGATACATGCATGCACATGCACATGTCCTTGGTCACTTTAATGTCTCCTTGTATTTTCCTCTCAGTCCTGGATTGAGCTAACACTGGGACAGAATTACACAGGGTTTGGCACAGGATGCAGCTACCCCAAGGCCTCTTCCCTACCACCTCCTTTATTCTCTGTAGGGTGGTACATCTACTTGGGGCCTCCTGTCCAGATGCAATTTGAGAAGAGCCCAGAATTTCTGGAAATACTACCACATGAAACAGTAGCTGCTTACCCCCCAATGCCCTAGACACCTGCCAAGTTCCCACAGCCCCTTCCTCCTGGGCTGTTTCCTCAGAAATGCTCTTCCTGAGGTTCCTCTTACTTTAGTTAGTGAATAACTGGGTATCCAGTGTGCAGAATGTGAGGTAACCTAGAGGCTGCCACTAAGATTTAGCTCTGAGGCCCCAAAGGGCTAAAAGTTAGACTTCCCTGTGGCTGAGTGTAACCATTGAGAAATGAGTTGTAGCCTCTCTGGGTTTTCCAAAAGCTTGCCAGGAACCCCCGGGAAATGCCAGTTTAGCTTTGGCTTCTATGTTTATTCTGACCTATGACCCTTGACCTAATCCGATTTTCAGAATGCTTTCTCCAGGATGGCTGTGGTCTCCCAATGATTTCTTTGTTAAGTCCCTGAGGTTCCAAAGCCAGTCCCTGAGAACTTCCTCAAGGAGGTAGGACAGAGCCCAGTTAATTCTGAGTCTCAAGAACCCCGTGCCTTGCCTGGGCTTTTATGTTCAGTCCGCTAGTCTCCCAGAGCGATGGGGCCTGATTCTCCTTCCCCTTCTGAATCCAGGAAGAAGGTGGTTATGGGTAAGTGCTGTCTCAGATAATCCCCAGGTCAGGGCCTATCTGACTCGTTGAGTCCCCTAAGTCATGTGGACCTCTCCTCCAGTCCCTGCTGAAGCACTTCCAGAACCTACAAAATGAGCTGTCGTAGACGCTGTTGTCTCCCAAGTATGAGAGAGTCTCAGAATTCCTGAAGTCTCTTCCAGGCTCTTAGATCTCTTGGTTCACAGAAGCAGTCTTCCAAGGGGGCCTGGAGGCCCAGCTAGCAAGGCAGGGCCCTTGCATCCAGGGTGTCCAATGTCAGTTTTGTGGCCCTAACTAGCAGAGAAGGTCCCAAGGGCCAGGCCAGAGCCAGAAGAGGATCCCCAAATCCAGGGGAGCCCTCCTTCCCTAGTTGTGGCTCTTTTTAGACTCAGGGGTGAACATCTTGGCCAAAGGGGAGGTGGTACCATTTTATAAATGCAAATAATATAGTGTGCCAAAGGTCCCAGCTTCCGAGGTCAACAGACTTCGGTTTGAGTCCAAGCTCTGTCACCTAGATTCATGACCTGGGGCAAGCCACTCAACATCTCCGAGCCTTCATTAGCTTCATCCTGTATAAAATGGAGACTACAGGGGTGCCCAGGTGGCTCAGTCAGTTAAGCATCCAACTCTTGGTTTCGGCTTGCGTCATGATCCTGGCATTGTGGGATTGGGCCTTATATCTGGCTCCAGGATCAGCACAGAGTACACTTGAGAGTGTTTCCTCCTTTCTCTCCCTCTCCTTCTGCTCCCTCACAACCACCAATGTGTTCTCTCTCTCTCTCTCAAACAAATAAACAAATAAAATCTTTTTTTCTCCTCATTTATTTTTTTAAAGATTTTATTTATCTATTCATGAGAGACGCACACACACACACATACACACACACACGCACAGAGGCATAGACATAGGCAGAAGGAGAAGCAGGCTCCATGCAGGGAGCCCGATGTGGGACTTGATCCCAGGACTCCAGGATCACTCCTTGAGCCGGAAGGCAGATGCTTAACCTCGAGTCACCCAGGCATCCCCAAACAAATAGGATCTTTAAGAAAATTGGAGACCACAGATGGATGCAGCTCACAGGGTTATTGTAAGTATTCAATGAATTGATGCATGTTGAGTCTTTAACATAGGACTTGACTGTAGCAAGACTCCAGAAATGGTGCCTGTTATGGCTGCTCTCACAAATTAGCCTTCTCACTGGGATATGTAAAGAAAAGAAAGGACAGGGCCAACTACCAACCACACCATAGGGCTTGGTACTTAGGCCTGATCAGGCCATGCTTGAGAACATTGATTTCCAGATACCATTTATGACAGGGTCCCTGTTTTCTCCCATGCTGCAGGAGACCTGAACGGTAGATGCCTCCAGAGCTGTGGGATGTCAAATATTCATTTCTGTGCTGTTCATTACCCTGCTACCTTGGAATTTGCTCACTTTCCCCCAAAGCCAGGCTCTGGCTTTCTCTCCTAGTACACGTGACCCCAGGTTCCTCTTATCTCAGATAAGATCTGAGATACTTGGTATAAGCACTGTTTTCCAAGAGACTGTATTTAGACAGGGCAGGTGGGTGGCACAAGTTAAGGGTGATTCAGTGACATTTACTGGCCAAGCCAGGCTGGTCCTTAGGAAGTTACTTCAGAACATACTAGGAAGCCTTTTTTTTTTGTTTTTGTTTTTTTAATTCATGAGAGACACAGAGAGAGAAGCAGAGACAGGAAGAGGGAGAAGCAGGCTCCCTGAGGGGAGCCTGATGTGGGACTCCATCCTGATCCAGGGATCACGACCTGAGCCAAAGGCAACACTCCACCATGGAGCCACTCAGGTGCCCCACACTAGGCAGCCTTAATGATACAGGCTGGCCCATCCTCAGAGACTATGATGAAAAGTGTCTGGAGGGTTGAATCAACTCCTAAGTTCCATTCACAGCCAGGCTTGAAAAGTCAGACATGTCTGAACAATAATTCTCACATTGAATTTGCTAGGCAGAGTGGGACTTGTCAAAATGTAGATTTCTAGGCTCAGTCCACTAGATCTTCTGATCCAGTGATCCAGATTTTCTAATTCAGTAATTCCTGATAAGCTTTGAAATCTGCATTTTTAAACAGCACTCTCAGCCACTCTAACCTAGGGGGAATGACCATCCCCTTTGTAATCATTCTTGGCTAGTACAGTCCCAAGATTCACCAGAGAAGGAAGGCATTGCCTCATCTAGCATAACTTTTCTGTACCCCTTTCATATTAATAAGTAATCTCTAAAATTTGTTCTAAAAATTGTTGAAATATTTTCTCATTCTTGCAGTGATACATAAGAAAAAGTGATTCTAAGCAAAATCATTTCATTTGCAATTATTATATTATGGAAGATTGTATTCATTCTTTATTACTTCAAAGCAAAATTACCTGCAAATTAGCAGGTAACACATTATTTATTATGTCATGGTGTCTGTAAGATAGGAATCTGGATGGCTTGGATGAATGCCACTGGATCAAAGTGTGTCACAAGGCTCCACTCAGAGCATTGGCCATTACCTCTGGTCTCATTTGAAGGCTCAACGTGGGGCAGGGGGTGAATATCTGCTTCCCAACTTACTCATGTGATTGTTAGGAGGATTTGGTTTCTTTCTGGCTGGCAGAGACATCAGTTCCTTGCCACATGAACCTCTCCATAAGGCAACTCATAGCTCACAACAAGGCAGCTGGCTTCCTTCGGAGTGAGCAAGGGAGAGAGAGAGAGAAAGAATACAGTGAGAGTAAGCAGGGCAGAATTCACACTCTGTCACCTCACCTCATCTTGGAAGGGAAATCCCATCATTTTTGCCATATTGTATTACGTGGAAGCAGGTCACATTCAAGGGGGGGGGGGATTACAGTAGAGTCTGGACATCAGGAGATGAAGGTCACTGGGGGCCTTTACAGAGGCTTCCTACCACAGAGATCATATTTTATTTTTTTTTAAGATTTTATTCATTTATTCATGAGAGACACAGAGGAAGAGGAAGAGACATAGGCAGAGGGAGAAGCAGGCTTCCCGCAGGTAGCCCAATGTGGAGCTCAATCTCGGAACTGGGGTCATGCCCTGAGCCAAAGGCAGACGCTCAACCGCTGAGCCACCCAGGCATCCCCAAAGATCATATTTTAAAGCACACTTTATTTTTTTAAAGATTTTTTATTTATGTATATCGGAGAGAGAAAGAGAGGCAGAGACACAGGCAGAGGGAGAAGCAAGCTCCATGCTGGGAGCCTGATGTGGGGCTCAATCCCGGGACTCCAGGATCACGCCCTGGGCCAAAAGCAGGTGCCAAACCGCTGAGCCACCCAAGGATCCCCTTAAAGCACACTTTAATGTGATCTTTCATACTATTCAAAATATGGGAGGAAACTGATTTATCTTATTTGAATGATGCATGCTGTTTAAAGTATGCAAAGCAAAACACGATTTATTGACAAATGCATTTAAACATGACATTACAGTATGTTTCTTTCAGAGACCGAATATATATGAAAATGTCAAAAGCAATTTAAGTAAGGGTAATGGCATCCAAAATGAGACAAAAAATGGTTTTCATGCTGTGATGTTGAAAATTCTTGCATTTTGTACTGTAAAAGTAAATCCCCTTATTTATATGATTTTAGTATCTTGTTTCTAAGTGATGACATTAGAAAATCACACTGCTATTTCTCCACACCCTGTACACAAATTACAGAGCAAATGTGTTTATTCTTTGCCCCCCACAAAAGCATAGAGCCAAATTGTATGCAATCGTCCCTATACTTTGAGTTTTGCCATTGAATTTAGAAGTATGAGAGATAGCTTAACGTACTGTTCATATTGTTTTGATCAGATATTGTGATCTTAGAATTTAGTAAAGAGCAGCTTCAGACAATGTATTAGTTGTCTAGGGCTGCCATAACAAGTGGCATAGACTAGGAAGGTCAGGGCGCTTGAACAACAGAAACATTCTCTCACAGTTCTGGAAGTTACAAGTCTACGATCAAGGTGCCCACAGGGTTGATTTCTTCTGAATCCTGTCTCTGGCATGTAGACAGTCATATTCTACCTGTGTCTTCACATAGTCTTCCCTCTGTGTTCCAGTTTATTTTTTAATTAATTAATTAATTAATTAATTTTTTTAACGTGATTTTTTTTTACATTTTTAAAAAATTTTTATTTATTTATTTATGATAGTCACACAGAGAAAGAGAGAGAGGCAGAGACATAGGCAGAGGGAGAAGCAGGCTCCATGCACCGGGAGCCCGACGTGGGATTCGATCCTGGGTCTCCAGGATCGCGCCCTGGGCCAAAGGCAGGCGCTAAACCGCTGCGCCACCCAGGGATCCCTAATTAATTTATTTTTGAGAGAGAATGCACACGTATGTGGGGGGTAGAGGGGGAGAGGGAGAGAGAGAATCTCAAGCAGGCTCCATGGTCAGCACAGACCCTGAGATCATGACCTGAGACAAAATCAAGTGTGAAACACTTAACCAACTGAGCCTCTCAGGAACCCCCTGATCTCCTCTTTTTATAAGGACATCAGTCGTGCTGGATTAAGGCCCACCCTGATGGCTCCACTTTTACTTAATTACTTCTGGAGAACACCCTACCTTCAAGTACAGCCACATTCTGTGGTACGGGGGGTTAGGACTTCAATATGTGAATTTGGGGGAACACAATTCAGCCCATAAAAGACACATTTTCAAAATTGTCATCATCCTTTCTCACTTCTAATTCAAACAGCAGCTTACCTAATGCTACTTGTCTGTTAGCCAACAATCCACAGTAGGTATAAATGGACCAATACAGGACTATAATTAAGAACAACTTAAGGGGTGCCTGGGTGGCTCAGTGATTGAGTGTCTGCCTTAAGATCAATCAGGTCGTGATCCTGGGGTCCTGGGATCAAGTCCTACATCAAGCTCCCTGCAGGGGCCCTACTTCTCCCTCTGCCTATGTCTCTGCTTCTCTCTCTCTGTATCTGTATCTCTCATGAATAAATACATAAAATATTTTTTAAAATAAAGAACTACTTAAAATCATAATGATCAAACCACAAGTCTAGCCTTCAATGAGTAGCTAAGTGATAAACTAGCTGAGCGATGCGAGTCTGGGCATCAACATCCATTCCCCTAACTGCCACATGGGATCACTGGCTTTGCCCTAAAGGCTATCCAACAGTTCTCTTCTAAAATTAGTGCTTTTTTTTAATATATTTTTTTAATTTTTCTTTATTTATGATAGTCACACAGAGAGAGAGGGAGAGAGGCAGAGACACAGGCAGAGGGAGAAGCAGGCTCCATGCACCGGGAGCCCGACGTGGGATTCGATCCCGGGTCTCCAGGATCGCGCCCTGGGCCAAAGGCAGGCGCCAAACCGCTGCGCCACCCAGGGATCCCTAAAATTAGTGCTTTTAAAAGCACTAATTTACTGACTTTGTAAACAGAAGTTGAGAAAAGGCACTGTCACTGCCATTAATGATGTAAAATCCTGGATTGGTGAACCATCTGTTGGGAAATACTGCCCAGATCCAGACTTCATATCTGTTGCCATAGATCAGAGTCACCCCGTGTTCATTAATTTTTTTTGCCATAGGTCAGAGTCACCCCGTGTTCATTAATTTGCCTAGACCTCAATCAATATTATCTTGTCTACATTTCTTCATACTTGGCAAATGAATACAATAACCTATGGTATGCAATAGTGTCCTGTGCCCATCATGTGCCAAGCACAGAACACACTGGAAAGTTTTAATGAAGCACAGAGAACCATTTTAGCAGTGGGGATCATCCAAGAAAACTTTGGGCTTGGATGAGCCCAGACTCTGGGCTCAGTGCTGTGCAAGAGGCTTGTATTTTGTCATCTCATTTAGCTGCCCCAACAAGAAATAGGGGTCAACTCTTGAGTACCATGAACCTAACTCTGAAATACTAAAGGAAGGATAACAGTAAAATATCACCAGGATCACCAGGATAGTCACCAGGATCAGCAAGTGCCACAGCATCTCAAGAAGCCCAGAAAACTCCCCACTGAAATCGCCACAAAAATCTCTACCAAATTCCTCATCCTCCTGTAATTAGACTTGCTGTTCTTCAAGCACTACAATTTGAGGGAGAAAAAAAGGAAAAATAAAAAGAATTGTTCATTTTCTTTCTGCTTCACTTAATTATTGGTTTGGCTGCAAAGCCCACCTTTTCTGCAACTTCTTTAGCCAAGATTTTGCATTCCACCCACATTAAAGGTACAATAAGCTCTTGTGTGCTGGACTTGGACCTAGTCATCATCTATATCATTGATTCTTGGGAAAATGGGATTTGAGTTCAAAATAATGGCTTCCTAAGACATTTTTGGAACTGGTTCTATTTGTAAACTGGGGACTACTTGCATCCTGTATGACAATTACCAAAATTAAACTTCTAAGCGTGGCTGAGTCTTTCTTTGAGGGTTCGAAAGCCCTTTAGGATTCTACTCTTGCTAGACAGAGCAGCTCAAGTGCTGTAGAAGTCATAGAAAAGTGAGCTGATCTCAGCACCTTTTTAGAAGTAGGTGACCCCTCAGTCTGAACAGACTGAACCTGATCCCAGAATTCCATAACCAGTTCAGTAACTGCTACTTTTCTTTAAATGAGGAAAAGGCCAATCAAGTTCATTTGTCCCTGATCACTTCTGGGAGAAGATATCAAAGACTTAGAAGGCACAGGAAAAATATAGTTTTTGCTTAAGTGGGTATATTTTCTAAGTAAGCATAGATTTCAAAACAGGCAAGTTTTATACCTTTAAATCCCTAGGTTTTTTCAGTTGTATTGGGGGAGACCTGGGCTCTGTTTCTCTGTTGGTTTTCCCTTTTGATTATGTTTGTCCTCATTAGGATCCATGGAAGGTAGAGGTAGCAGACCTTTTTGGTTAGGCTATGGGAGGGTTACATCTTTTAAAAGGCCAAAGCAGCTCCCCAAAGTTCCTCAGCTCATTAGCTGAAAGTTTTCTTGGATGATCCCCACTGCTAAAATGGTTCTCTGTGCTTCATTAAAACTTTCCAGTGTGTTCTGTGCTTGGCACATGATGGGCACAGGACACTATTGCATACCATAGGTTATTGTATTCATTTGCCAAGTATGAAGAAATGTAGACAAGATAATATTGATTGAGGTCTAGGCAAAGTGGGAGCTTTAGTAAGTACAGTGTAGGCCAAGGAGAAAGCAAAATTGGGCATGTTTGGGAGCATACTTCAGAGCTGAGCCATGAAAGGCGACTCCCTTCCTAGAAGCTCTGAAACCATGGTAACTCTAGTTACTTCGACACATCCTCTGGAATATGCTATTTATTGATGATGTTAATTAGTTGATTGTGTGGGAGTGGTGTCTCAGGAAACTTGGAATCTTGACCCTTAAACCCAACCCATGTGAAACAAAGTTGAATTGGTTTGAAGGAAGCATAGGGAAAGGAGTGGCAACAGATAGTAAAAGATATAAAGAAGGAAAGTACTAGAAGGAAAAAATAGAGGAACACATGAAGCAACAGGGGAGTCATTCTTTTTGATTAAGCATTTACCAGAACTTTCACACAAGGAGTTACTGGGATTAGAAATGCTCTTTCCTTTTTCCTCAGATGAGATGTGGCATGGTGATCCATATTAGAGGGTTCTGTGTCTTTTCATTAAAAATTTGGCTGTTGTGACATCTTGGAAATCCTTCTCAAGCATTCAGTTAGAAGGAGCCAATCTACATGACTTCATTTTGAAATAATTTGTAAAAATGATTGGCTGAATAATTAATATAACTCGGAATGACTTTCCTCAGAAGTCCCTAAGTGCAGGCTGTAACATGTCATTTTGCACATCAAAGTCATCCATGAGCTGCCTGGTTCAATCTGCACTCTGAGTTTCAGAGACCTTGTGTGGCTCCTATTGATGTGGTCTGGCACTCTCTGAGGATGTAACTACTGGTACCTTCTCAGCCCTTTATTTTTATCTGTCTATGGAGAGAATTCCAATCTAAAGCACACTCCCAGATAAGGGTTTTATGGACAAACACACCTAAAATATTTGGCACCTTGAACTGAGTCATGATTTAAAAGAGAAACACCATGGGGTGCCTGGATGGCTCAGTCAGTTGAACGTCTGCCTTCAACTCAGGTCATGATCTCAGGGTCCTGGGATAGCACCCTATATTGGGGAGTCAACTTCTCCCTCTGTCCCTCTCCCTGCTTGCTTGTATTTTCTCTCTCTTGCTCTCCCTTTCTCTATCTCAAATAAATAAATAGATAAAATCTTTAAAAAGAAATAAAAGAGAAACACCACGACTGCATTCTAAAGAATTCTCCCCCACTTCAAATTAGAACTGCACTGTTATTTTCTTTCTTTTAAATATTTTTTTATGATAGTCACACAGAGAGAGAGAGAGAGAGAGAGGCAGAGGGAGAAGCAGGCTCCATCACCGAGAGCCCGACATGGGATTCGATTCCAGGTCCTCAGGATCGCACTCTGGGCCAAAGGCAGGCGCCAAACCGCTGCGCCACCCAGGGATCCCTGCACTGTTATTTTCAAAATGTTGAGAAACTTGGGGACATTGTGCGCGGCGTGCCACTAGTGGGCGCCAGGGGTTCAGTGAGAAACCACAGGCGATTAAGAACGCAAGGTTTCCTTTTACCAGGCTGAAGGCAGAAAAAGTCTTTTTTGGTCATTTTGGGCTTCCTTCAGCTTTTGTTTTTCCAGTTTGGATGATAGGCAAAGAGACTTTCAGCTTGATTAGGTTTGATTTGATTTGATTCCTCTATTTTTTTTAAATATTTTTATTTATTCATGAGAGACACACAGAGAGAGGCAGAAACATAGAGGGAGAAGCAGGCTTCCTGTTGGTAGCCCGATGTGGGACTCCATCCCAAGGATCACGACCTGAGCCAAAGGCAGACGCTCAACCACTGAGCCACCCAGGTGTCCCCCCCCCCCCCCAGACATCTACTTTAAGGAAGCAAGGTCTCATATGCTCTACAAAACAAAGCCACATCATTTATTTTGCAATAGTGTCTTTTACTACTGGGGCTAAATGTCAGAGGAACAAAAACATAGATATCTTTCTTGGCTCCAGCATCAGAGAAAATGCACTTACGAGGAAAGAATAATGGAAACGATGGCAAAGCTCTCAATTTTGTGTGTGAATAGAAGATAGGAAGTAGCCTTAATAATTCAAAATGGCCAAAAGACCAAGAATCCCACGAACTTGAACACAAATGTACAGACAATTAACCTTCCTGATTATAGCTTTCTGAGCTAATGTTATACAACTTGGCACTTAAATAAAAACATTTTAGTGCCTGTTGTAAGTGGGAGTTTCGATAGGAACACATATACTCTCCAAGAAGTTTGCTTAGAGTTTTACCTGAGTCACATTACTTAAACCCCACAAAACCCTTCTCAGTGGTTATTGCTATTATCAAAGCAATACATGTGCATTGTTGAACAGATCATACTGTTTGCAGGATTACAGTGTTCTTGTCTCATGGAGTGGAAGGATGAATCTCACAGACACAAAAGGGTGAAATGAAGTGGAAGCTTATGAAGTGAAGGTGCAGGAAGGAAAGAAAAAAGCTCTCTAGAGTGAGGGGGATCCTGAATGGGTTGCCACTGAAGGCTTGTAATGGCAGTCTTTTATTGATAACTAACTGAGAAGCTTGTGGCCCTGAGATTCTTGTGCCATCTTGGTCCGTTCCTTTATCTCTTGTTCTGCTCTGTGTCAGCGTCTCCACCTGCCAGGAATAGTTCTGGAGCCTAGTCAGGGGAGTCAGGGGGCCTTCTGTCTCTCCTACCTACCCCCAAACCCGTCCCTGACTCGTGGAACATGACCTGTGGGCAGAAAAAGCTATACTGGGATTGTGAGGAGTGATTGATTGTATACTTTTGAATTAGTGGGGGTTAGGGATAGCGCAAGTCTCCAAGGAATCTGGAAGCAAGGCTTTCTGGATCTTGAGGGGCCAGCTGCTACCAAGATAAGGTTACTTTCTTTTTTTAAAGATTTTATTTATTTATTCATGAGAGACACAGAGAGAGAGGCAGAGACATAGAGGGAGAAGCAGGCTCCCGGAGGGAAGCCTGATGTGGGACTTGATCCCAGGACTACGGGATCACGACCTGAGCCAAAGGCAGATGCTCAACCACTGAGCCACCCAGGTGCCCCCATAAGTTTACTTTTCAACATGAAGGCACTAAGGGAGCCCCAAGTTCCTCAAGGAAGGTCACACTCTGCATGTTTCAGGGACCTATCAGTGGGCTGCGTGCTGTAAGGAGATTTTAAGCTACATTTCTTCTGCCTTCATTTCATCAATACCAGGAGTCCTTACTGAAAAAAACAGCAACATCCACTCTTCCCAATTTCTGTGTCTCTCTTCCAAGAGGCAACCACTCTCATTTCTTTGGGTTGGTTTTGGGGTTTGTTTTGCTATTTGTCTCTAAATTCCTGATTTACAGTGTACTCTATTTCTGCTGGAATGCTGCTATTTCTTGATTTTTCCATTTTAAACAAGAGCTATCCACTTCCTTTATGGACTATAATGACTTAGTTCCCTTGTAACCCCTTTCCTTCCTGACATATACATAATTCTCCTGTTCCTCTTTGAGTTAATAATCGTTTACTTTGTGTGCATTTATCACTACAAATGCAACCCTAAATTTACCAAACAAACATCCTCTAAAACCCTTCTTCATATGGTTAACACATCAGATAATCTGCTAGTTCCATCTTTTTCCTGGAGACATCCTTCCAGAACCCTTCACTAACATGTCTCTACCCTGGGCTTTCCCTCCATCTTCATCCTGGAAATTTGCTTCATTAGTGTCCTGCTTGACCCTCTGTTTCCTGGATCCCTTGTGTTCTTCTGACCACTCCCTTGTCTTGTTGGAGCACATATTCTAATGGCTTCCTGAGAAGGAATATTTGAGACCTTATCCCTGGTACTCTGAAATTTCATGACAGTGGGCTTTGGCATGTGTCCTATAGTCATTATACTGGATACTTAGTCCTTAAATCTAGTAACTCATTTTTTTCCAGGTGAGTTAAAAGACTTCTTTTATTCTCTCTTTGATTATTTTTTTCTCCTTCGTTTTTTTCCTGTCTTTTCTCTGGGAATCCTGATAAATAATGGTTCTGTAATTCTCTTATCCTGTCTCTATTTCTCACCTCTTTGCCATTTTGTTCTGCATCCAGGGAGAGGTAGTTAAATGTATTGTCTGTTTAATGAATTAAAAACAATTTTACTCAGAGCGCCTGGGTGGCTCAGTGGTTGAGCATCTGCCTTTGGCTCAGGGTGTGATCCTGGGGTCCTGGAATTGAGTCCCGCGGGGAGGCTGCTTCTCCCTCTGCCTATGTCTCTGCCTCGTTGTCTCTCATGAATAAATAAAAAATAAAAACTTTTTAGAAAAACAATTCTACTCTAATAGGCTGACTTTTCAAGAAGCCATTCTTGTTCTCAGTGTTTCCTTTATGTTTCTAGCATCAGTCAATGTTTCATGTTTACAATGCACCTATGCACTTCTCTGAGGATATTAATTATAGTGTTAGTATTGTGGTTTCTTCACCTCCCTGCATTGTTTCTATTTCAAGTTTCTTTTTTCACTGTTGTTTTAATCTCTTTTTCCCTGTCAAAGATTTTTCTCCAGTGTTTGATTATTCTTTTTAAAATTGTTTTAAGTTTATCCATTTATAATCTCTATGCCCAATATGAGGCCCGAACTCACAACCCCAAGATCAAGAATCCAATGCTCCCCTGACTGAGCTGGCCAGGTGCCCCCTCCAGTGTTTGATTATTCTTAACTATTCATTCATACTGGGAGTGAGACAACAGAAAAATCTGTGTGTGTGTGTGTGTGTGTGTGTGCACTCGTGCACACATACATATGTGGTGTGTGTGTTGGGACAATTGTTGACTGGTGGGTCTTACATACTTAGGTGGACCTAGCCATTTCATTCAGTATCTGAAGGCCTTTTCTCTTAAGCCAATTAAATCCCCAGACAGGGGTCTTTCAATTTCCTGCCTGGAGGATAGAATACTGAGTGCCACTATTAAGGGTATTGATGGGAAAGACAAAGGGTGAAGGGCTGTTTAATATCACCTTTGCGGAGAAAAAATGAGAGGGAAATATTAGAAAGGGAGACAGAACATGAGAGACTCCTAACTCTGGGAAACGAATCAGGGGTGGTAGAAAGGGAGGGGGGCGGGGGGTGGGGGTGACTGGGTGATGGGCACTGAGGGATGAGCACTGGGTGTTATTCTATATGTTGGCAAATTGAACACCAATAAAAAATAAATTTATAAAAAAAGAAAAGAAAAAAATATCACCTTTGCTCTGAGCTGAGCCCACTTTAAAATCATCATCATCATCATCGTCATTATTATTATATTCACCACCTCATTTTAATAATAGCCAACATTTACTGAGGGCTTATTTGTCAAACAAAGATTTATGTACAAGTACGATCTTTTTAAAAAAGACTTTATTTATTCATGAGAGAGGCAGAGACATATGCAGAGGGAGAAGCAGGTTCCTCACAGGGAGCCCGATGTGGGACTCGATCCCGGATCCTGGGATCACGTCCTCAGCCCAAGGCAGATGCTTAACTGCTGAGCCACCCAGGCATCCCCAAGTATGTTCTTTATACCATGGTTAAACATAGGGAAAAAATGGAAATAATAAAAATGCCTAGAGGAGATTGATTACAAAGCATAGTGTATTGATACAAGGAAATGGTAGGTGGCCATTCAAAATAATATAAGTAGGGATGCCTGGATGGCTCAGTCAGTAGAGTATGGGACTCTTGATTTCAGGGTTGAGTGTTAGAGCCCCACATTGGGTGTGGAAATCACTTAAAAATAAAATCTTAAAAACCAGTCTAATCATCCCCAGTTGTTGAGGCCAGCTACCTCCCCTAGGGCTACTTAATAGACGTTCCATTTCAGCTGAACTGGCCCTATCACCACCTCTACTCCAGCCACCCACCTAGACTTGGATTGAAAGAAAAACAGAGGTGCGCCTAGGTGTCTCAGTGTTTGAGCATCTGCCTTTGGCTCAGGGAATGATCCCGGGGTCCTAGGATCAAGTCCTGAATAGGGCTCCCCGCAGGGACCCTGGTTCTCCCTCTGTTTGTGTCTCTGCCTCTCTCTCTCTCTGTGTCTTTCATGAATAAATAAGTAGAATCTTTAAAAAATAGAGATTGCCTTTTGTAACTGCAATGATGGGGAGAGACTGCTGTCCCTATCCCCATGTCCCTTGGTGCAAAGAGGCAATGGTATGCTGATAAATGTTTGACAACCCACTGGAGGAATCTCCGTTGTATAAATACTCCTCACTCCCATTGGCCAATTTCAAGCCATCAAAGTGATGTCAACTGGTTAACACATTTTCTGAAAGTTTAACAGTACATTTTTGTGAGCTGGGATGAGCTAGTTCAACCACTGTGCCACCTAGGCATCCTGAGATGGCATTTCAGGACGCTTGCCACCCAATGGGGAAAAGAAATGTGAAAGGGCAGAGTCGGTAATCTGAAAAAAACTAAAACCACTGTGTGGTACATGGTGGCAATTTTAGAGTAATAGTGAGTGTGTAGCCACTTAGAATTTTCTTCTTTACACTTTTTATGTGTGTGCCTATTTTGTGTGTATAGCTCCATGTTTTCATGAGTGTGCACAAGTAATATTTTTTTTATTTAAGGATCCATATTACCTATGAAGATAAAGATGTCAGAAACAGAAAGGAAGACATGAAGTTAATAGAAGTGTGTTTCCCATTGCACATAGAACTCCTGGTAATGCATGGTGCCAGGAAGAAAGCTGGCTTCAAGAAGTCTTCTCATTCAGAAAGAGAAGAACTCCCTCTTGAAGAGAGAAAGTACCTAGGTCACAAGGAGGCTACTCTTTAATAGCTTTGATCCAAGGATAGAAGCTTATTTCCCTTATTCATTCCTTGAGGGATTCAGAGAGGATGTTTCTGATACAGTATTAGGTCTTAATTTTTTAAAGATTTTATTTATTTGTTTGAGAAGGAGAGAGGAGAGAGAGAGAGAGGGAGAGAGAGAGAATGAGCAGGGGGAGGGGGCAGAAGCAGAGGGAGCAGCACTAGATCCCAGGACCCCAGGATTATAACCTGAACCCAAGGCAGATGTTCAACTGACTGAGACACCCAGGCACCCAGCATTTGGTCTTTAAATGGACAATTTAAAGCAGATTGAAGAGAACAAGGCCTCCTGGTCTACTGAACCTATCACATCACCGTAGAGGTGCCATTTAGTCTGAAAAGACTAGACTTGTTTTCTCTGTGATTTATACATTACCCAGAAACATCTTGGCTTCCTGGAATTCTTAGTAAAAATTGTGTTTTCTCAGCAACAATATTCAGGCATTGCTCCTAACAGCTTGCTCGGTCTCAGTCATGGAAACTAACTGGTTTTGCCCCCCAGCAAAGGCATTGCCTTTGGCAATAAATCTGAAGAGCAAAGTAAAACTGCACATTCGACAGCCCCCTGCTGGTTCCTTAAATTCACACAAAACTATCCATCCATTTTTAACATCTCCTTGGGCAGCCACTTTAAGGGATTAAAAAATGTGCTAGCCAATCTCAAAGCAGTCTCAAGGAAAATCTTCAAATTCTTCCATTACATCTAAATGCTGTGAGAGTTCAGTCAACCCTGAAAGGGCATCATAACCATCGTGGATGTGTTTGGGGCCATTCAGAAGCTCTGAGTGCTGTCTGATTGACTGGCAGACATATTTCTGGGATTACCTATGACAGGATAGAATTAAACTGCCTAGAAGTAGTTAGTTCCTCACTGAGTATCCTCTCTCATCATTCCCCCATGGCAGGCATTGCCCACTGCCCATGTATCTGTGTGTGTGTGTGTGTGTGTGTGTGTGTGTGTGTGTGTGAAAAAGAGAGAGAGACAGATAAACAGAGAGAGAGAGAGAGACAGAGAGATTGACAAGGTGAGAATCTTGTCTTTCCATTTGCTACTCATCTCCCTGTGACCTGTAGAAGTGACAGTTTCCTGAGGAGAATCTTCTGGAATCAGCCTGGCTCAAATTTGCCTGTGGGGTTTCCCAAAGAGCCAGGTAATTGCCCCCAAACCTTCCCTTCACTTTAGCAAAAGTCAAGTGTGTTGTAGGTTTCCACTTTTATTCATGTTCTTATGTCTTGGACCATGATTTCATTTTGGGCTCCGATTAATCACTTTTATGACCGAGGCCAGGATGTTTGTATAACTGATGTTTATGGCTCCAAGTTCAAAGCTATTTATAACATAGTAGATTGCAGAACTCTGATTTGGAAAATATTTTTTAAGAGGGAGGAGAAGAGGGGGAGAGAGAATCTCAAGCAGGCTCCACTCCCAGCATGGAGCTCAACTCGGAGCTCCATCCCATGACCCTGAGATCAAGAGTTGGTCACTTAACCTACTGAGCCACCCAGGCACCCCTGATTTGGAAAATCTTTAAAAAGCTATCTAGAAGATATAATTTTCAGTAGCTCGATACTCCCCCCGAATATGGAAACCAAAGGTATTGGGAGTGCAAACAGGCCTTCACTATGTTATACAAGAACCTGAGAATGGAAAAAGCTGGGCCAGACCCCCTTCTTCAGCTCAGGGGTCTTATCTTTAACAGGGGCTCCAGCAATTGGGTCGAGGGAGTCCTGAGGTCAGCCTTTTGGGGGTCCCCCCACCATTCCTTTAATAATCCATTGTGGGTTTGCGAATGGTGAGTCTATGTCTTTGATGATCTATATTGCCAACTTGTGCCATCTATCATGGTAATTGATTCCCTAAATTTCCTCCCCATGGTGTAAAATCAGACTTTTCTTGATTTGGCTTCAACTCACCTCATAAATTTAAAGGGAATTCTTCCTTTATTAAATCTATTAGAATCCATTGTTCACTCCATGAGGCACTTTGTAATTTTATAGCTCTCTAATATGTTTCCCACCCCCTAGCCTTTCTGACCTAAAGACAGCTAATCTTTTTAATCATGCCTCCTTTTTGCCATATGGCAGCCCATCCCCCTCCCGTGCCCTTAATCTCTTTCTCATCTTCTCTGGCTCTTCCCCCAATCCTTCCTCTCTTGAGCTCTGCCTTTCTGAAAGGGCAGTGACCCAAACCATCCCCAGGGTATGGCTAATGGGATGATTGCCCTGACCCTGCACTCTGGGAGTTCCCACCCAGGAGCAGAGACCAGGTGGTTGGTGGGATGGAGGTGGGGTGAGGGCAAAGAAGCTGGATGCTTCACCAGCCAGAAGTTAAAAAAAAAAAGATTAATGTGCCCATGAATACATTAAAATCAGTAGCTAAGTTGAGGTTGGCTGCTTAAATATGGCATCCTCCCCTTCCTTTGAGTTCTTCCTCTTCTTGCTCCATAGACCCCTTCATGAGAGCCCTCCCTTTCTTGGGCCCCCAATCCTCCTCTTAATGTTTATTTGCCACATTCAATTTGGATAAACACCTCCTTTTGGGGAAGGGTATGTGACACACGGTTCATGGGGGGTGGCATACCAGTGAAGAACTATCCTTGTGCAGATGCTAGTAGGTTTGGACAAAGAGAGGAAACAAAATTCCTGGACCCTGATGTGTAATGAACATGAATGATTCCTTGACTTCCTTGGTGCCCTGAGCTGATACGCCTCAGGCTCTGAGTAGTATTGGCTCCAGGGCTACCGAGAAAGATGAGTCTGAACACCTAGCAGAGTGTTCTAAGTCTGCCACCATTCTAAGAATAATGAGCTAACTGATCTGACATCAGACTGCATTAAGGATCCCCTCAGGGGTTGCTTTTCAAGCAACTCATGGTTTTAGCCAATAGGTGATTTTTCAGGGTTAAGCTGAGAGGGGAGAATGGGGATAGCTGAGAGTGGAGGAAGTAAGGAGGAGGTGCAATGAGATGCTTCACACAAAGACATGGTGCACACCTTTCAAGGACATCTCTTTCTGTCTGTTTATCAGTCCTTATGCCAAGGAATTACCAAGAAAAAAATCTAGAAGAAAGGTGGCGGTGCATGGAAGACTGCTGGCATCTTGTCCACACTGCCTCATGACTCATTTTTCCTCTGAACCTGAAGGCTCAGCTTACATGTTAATAGAATTCTATTAATTAAAGGCATCTTTCCTTCCTGGAACTTGGTCTGAATACACCAAGTAGAACTCCTACACTTACAGACTCAAGTGGGGTCCCATGACATTTCTCCAACAGCCGCCTCTCTTGAATTATGGAATTGCACAATGAGCTTGCGAAAGCAAAGAGTGTGGCCAAAGAATTAACTTCTAAGAGAACCTTACCCAGAAGTCATTTGACCTTTCCCCTTGATTGTCAAAGAAGTGCTTATCTTGGCAAAATAGTAGGATGAGGCAAGGTGGGTACCTTCCTGCCCCACCAGGTTCTTCTACTTGAAAGACGCTTGCAGTCTTTGCTATACTCAGAGTTCCTGAACTCCTGGCTTTCAAGTCTAATTTCTGCCTGCCAACTGCATAAATGATGTGAATTGCGACTTCAAGGTTCATATTTTCCAGTAAAATGTCCCCAGAGGCTTTGACAAAGACACGTCAATGTTGGGTTCATAATTAAAATTGCACATATACTTAGTATTCAGATATGCAATTTATCTGAGGGAAAAACTCACTCTTCTTGTATTTGATCAATGTTATCAGAACCATAGATAAAAGTACTCTTATGTATCTAGGTTTGGAAAATCCTGGATTTTCATGCTAAAAATAGTTGTTTCACTGACTGTACAATTCAGTTAAAAAGCCTCCTGTGAATCAGAGCCAATACTACTTCTTCCAGGAGGCCTGGGTAATTTCCATGAAATATTCTCTAAGTCATATGGTGAGGAGAAAGTTAAAATGGATATTCCCTACACATAGTGGCATTCATCCTTATTTCTTCTTGCCTGTTTGTGAGAAAGAGCAAATAAGATAAAAGGAACTACCAAAGAGAGAGAGAGAGAGAGAGAGAGAGAGAGAGAGAGAACAAATATATCTGCAGACCTATGTTCAGGAGACAATGTGCCTTGTATCCAGAAGACACACAATGAGTATGTATTCCTTTTAAAAATGGAGTCTAGACAATGGAACTTGATTCTCTTTACTAGCCACTGGAATCTTCAGATGGCCATCAGGATAGAATGCAATACCAGTTACCATTAAACCTAGATTCAGAGATGCTGAAAAAGAATCTCCAGAGCATCCAAGATATATATAAATCTCCCTCCCCTCCATCTCTGCAGGAAACATAGCTTTGGAGAAGTAGAGGTTAAAAGGCAGGTTGACTTTCTCCTCTCAAAAATGAAAGACTTGGGGCACCTGGGTGGCTCAGTGGTTGAGTGTCTGCCTTCAGCTCAAGTCGTGATCCAGGGGTCCTGGGATGGAGTCCTGCATCGGGGTCCCCGTGGGGAGCCTGTTTGCCCTCTGCCTATGTCTCTGCCTCTCTATCTCTGTGTCTCTCATGAATAAATAAATAAAATCTTTTTTTAGAAAAGGAGAGACTTGGATTCCATTACTCCATAAAGTTGTTCCAACACCTAATTTTAAAACTGAGGCCCAGTCAAATAATGTGCATATTGGTTTTTCAACCAGCTACTCTGGGCAATGATATCATGGTGATTCTGACATTTTTTAAAAAGGTTTTATTTAAAAATCTGAGGCGCCCAGGTGTCCCGAGTCTGAGGAATTTTAGAGTCAAAAAGGATATGGTACAGTAAACAGAGTATTTTTACCTTGATGATAAAGATACTGTAACTGGTCAACATTCCAAAGTGTGCCAGTGATGTCCTCAGCCCAAGAAATGTCTAACTCCTACCTTCTTGCTTATTTGCCCTGTGATTTAGAACCCTCTTTTGGAGGCACAGTGCCCTGGGCAAACTCTCTGCAGATCATAGTAACTCCCACTCTTTTCATTTCATATTAAGGAGTGAAGACACAAGAGTTCCTTTCTACATTTCCCTGGAATCTTGCTTGGAGAACTGAGGCAGAAGACTCCAGGGACTGCAAAAAGCAGAGAAGTAACACTTGGCAAATTGGAACTGCTATCATATGTAGGAGACAGAAGATTTCAGTGCCCTTACTGTTGCCATGGGTGCAGTAGAAGCGTGGGTGTGAGTGTGGGCATGTGACTCTGATCCTCAGAATATGTGATTGCTATGCCAAGCCTTTCACCATGAGCCTCTGGAAGTTGGCGCTAATAGCTCTGTCTGATCTCTGAAGCAGTATAAAGCTCCCATATTCTCAGGAAAAGGCCTGAAATATTCTCCCCTATTTCCTCTGTATGAGGGCTCCTGGGTCATAATGGTACCCACAGAACTTTGATGGTCAAGGTCTATACCCTTTAACAGCTCTGGTGGGTGGAGGAGTGACTTGGACTACAAGCAGCCTTAATTAGAAACAAACAAACAACAGGTATCTGGGTGCCTGGGTGGCTCAGTTGGTTGAGCATCTGACTCTTGCTCAGGTCGTGATCTCACCCCCGAGTGGGTCCCACACTCAGCACTCAGTGGGGAGTCTGCTTGGGATTCTCTCAATCCCTCTCCTTCTACCCTACCCCTCCTCCCCCTACATGCCCACACACACTCTTTATCAAATAAATAAATAAATCTTAAGAAAATAAGAATAATAAAAAACCCAACAGATATCATTGTCTAACATTTCCACAGGGCAGCTAAAGGGGAGAGACTGATCGATTATGCATTGCGAATGGCTAGCCAAAAGCCAGACTCCTCCATCACAACCTAGTGGTAGGTCAAACCATAGCATTGCCAACAGCTGACTCTTCTGAGTTTGACCTGTTAGGAAAGTCTGTTTTGGGTGATTCAGTAAGACAGCTGGCAAGCTGGAGAAACCATTTATCACTTCACCCAGGGAAGCCTATAATCTACTAGCATCAGTTCTGTTGGAAACAAGAGCATAAAGGCATGGTTGCTTTGGGGAAGGTAACCTGAGCAGTGCCAGATTGCTTGGCAGAGCTCCAGATTTGGGTTATGGGTGCCGGCTTCTCAGATGGTCTTACCCGGGGAACAGAAGCCTGAGGCAGCCCTGAATACTTCCCTGGACCTTGTTACTTATGACATCTGGTCAACCATTTTGCCCATATAGGCCTCAGTTTTTTCATTTGTAAAAAGGAATCAAGAGTAGCAACTCATGCTTTGAGTCCTACAAGGCCAGGGTTCAAATTGCTCCTCTAATATTATCTGTTTGATCCTGAGTAATTATTTAACCTATCTGAACTTTCAGTTCCTTGCCCATAAAATATGGGAAATAATATTTATCATATAGGGCTTAGGAAAGAAAATAGTGTATATAAATATTGCACATGCTCGATAAATATTTGTTGAATCAATAAATTGAATAGTACTGTCTGGCACATATTAGGTGATTTTTAGGTGTAGGTTTATCTTCTTCCCCAACTAGATATGAAATGGAAACATACAGTGGGACAAATTATTCTTACTGAGCCACACACCCAGATATCAGCTTCATACTCTAGAAATTGTTAAGTCTACATCTTCTATGTTTGTTTTTTCCATGGGTATTATTCTGGCCAGAAGTGTATATCCTAGTGATACTGATCATAAACATGTTATGGTCAAAGGCAAGAATATTAACCAACATCAAGATTATCCAACTAATATTAAAAAGAGGAGGGATGTCTCTATGGCTCAGTGGTTAAGCTCTGCTTTCATCTCAGGGCCTGATCCTGGAGTTCAGGGATTGAGTGCCACATTGGGCTCTCTGAGGAGAGCCTGCTTCTCCCTCTGCCTACGTCTCTGCCTCTCTCTGTGTGTGTCTCTCATGAATAAATAAATAAAATCTTTAAAAAAATAAAAAGAGGAACAACCCTTCTTTGCAGAAAAATGGGCACACATCTGAAAATACACACATAAACATTCAGACTTCTGCAGAGAATCTCAAGGGGTTCACAGGCCCTCTAAAACCCCAGGATAAGAACCTCTGAAACCTCTGGTATGCTAGGCTGGAGAGGTAGGGCAATTTGTCAGATAGATATCTCAATAACCCTGTAACACTCTTTGCAGAAAATTTTAGGTAGATGTAGGTCAAAAGTATTACCTTTTTCCCCCCAAATCTTCATTATAAAAGAACCTTGCTTCATATTCTTAGTTCCCATCTTTTCTTTTTATTTCTTTCTTCTCTTTATTTTTTTAAGTTTTATTTATTTGAGTGATCTCTACACTCAATGTGGGGCTCGAACTCACAACCCTGAGATCAAGAGTCACATGCTCTTCTGACTGAGCCAGCCGGTGCCCCTCTCCTTCTCTTTAATGATGATCACAAGTCTTTCTTTAAAAGAAGAAAATAATAGCTGGTTTGTAACATTTCTGTTATGACAAAGTTGAAATTAGCAAAGTCTATAGTTGGTGCTCAGTCAGCATTTCAGTTTAATCGTAATTTAATTTTATTACACCATATGGTAACCATTGATACTCTTTATGGTAATCACTGTTTTGTCTCTCAAGCTACTACATATATCCCTTATGTAGTTATGTATGCAGATCCATACCCATGAACCATGAATATCATCCACACTTTCTATGTGAAGGTTGCCCTTTGGTGTAGCATTTCACTGAAGCTCTTTGTCTCTTGGTCTTCTCCATGCTCTTAGGAAGAGCAGCAGCCCTGGTCCCTATTATGGCATACTTAGTATTCCATCTGTTGCACTTTTCTCTGGCAACTCCAGTCTGTGTTTCAAAGTAATAACGTGGCTCTTCTTTGTAGCCTTCTTGAGTCCACTCAGCTTGTGGTTGTCCCACTTAAATGTATCATAATGCAGCTGTGTGAATATGGGACAGCCATCCATTTTTCCATGCTAGAAAGGCAGTGTTCAATGATTATTGTTTCCTTGCAAGTAGACTGGCTGCGTCCCAGGACCTGACCTGTCATAGAATATTTAACATAGCTCCTGGGTTGTGCTGGTGAAGCAAAGTTCCTTCATTATGGCTTCAATCTACAATGTGATTCTGGACCACAGATGGCTGCAATTTTGGCCAGGAGTCAATCCCAGAAGGTTCCTGATGGTGAACTTTGTTTCAGTGGAAAACTTGATAGTTGCCCCAGGCAGCTTTGTTTTTGAATATGGGAGTGGTAGAATCCTTCCTTACTATATATCAGTGGTCAAATGCATCAGACAGAATGTTCTGAGCAGCTGAAAAATTTCATTTGTGAGTCACTTCCTCTTTCACTGTCTCTACCAAAAAGCCTCCCTTCTGAGCTCAAACTTTGTATACTGTCCTCCAGGAGTATGCGTGGCCCACAAAACCATGTTACATGAGAGAGAATGGCAGATGGCAGGAAGCAAGAAATCCATGATATAGACATGAAGAAACACAGGAAGCTTGAAGCTTTCACTCCAAGAGGTTTTGAAAGCTGCAGTACCAGCCTCCAACACTTTTGCCAGACTCCACTGTGCCAATCCCAGCCAAAGTGAAGCACATGCCTAGGCATAGGAGGTAGGGCAGGGGACAAGTGGCAATGCACAGCATCTCATGCTCTACTTCCTTCTCTCTTTTCCTCCTTCTCCCCAGAGCTACCTGTCAGAATGTCTGCCCTGAAAAGACAGGATTGATCAAAGGGTTTTCTCAGATCTAGGGTCAGCACATTGACTCATATTCAAGCACTTAATGCTTTCTCTGACTAGCAGGTTAGTGGCTAACAGCATGGACTCCAGGGCCAGTCCCCTAAGCTCAAATTCTGGCTCTGTGTATTAGTAGCCTATAGACGCTGGGGCAATTGCTTTATCTGAGAGCTCTGGCTTTTCTCACTTAGGGTACAGCATTAATTACAGTACCTATATCATTGTGTTGTTGTGAAAATTATATGAAACACATTATATATGGATATGTGTGTGTGTGTATCTTAAGTGTTTTAATAATTACTAATGCTATTATGATCAGGGTTAGGGACTCTTCCAGCCTGCCTTGTCTCATCACTGTTGTGAGTTCTCCACCCTGTGCTTCGACTTCACTACCGTGTTCATTGTTTCAACCATACTTTTAACTTCACGGGATTAGATGCCACCTATTTAGGTCTGAAAGAATGTTCATAGGGCTCCTTCCCTACATCCCCTCCACGATGGTTTTGGGGGTCCCTTCGGAGGAGACCTTAACACCACATCAGAAAATAAACTCCTCAATCACAAAGGAACATACAAAATATTAAGAGTAAGGGAAATGAAACTGAGTAGCAAGGGGGAAGGCTGCCTAACACATCAAAGGCCCCTCCACACCAGTAGGAAGTAGAAGACCAGAGTCACCCCTTTGGTTTGTGGTCTGTGCACTTTGTTCCATTCCCCGCTTGTACCTTCTCTTTTTCCCTCTCTCCTGTTTCCTCGCCCTTTGTAAGAAAAACAGCCTGTTGCAGCTGCTGACGCAGAAATCTGGCTTGTGGTAGCTCTTACTGTGTGGTGACTCATGCTGAGAAGCAGGAATAATTTGCCTAGAGGGGGGGAAGATGTGTCAGTGTGTGGGCATGCAGGGCAATTGCCTGGGTGGTACTTATACTCAGCTAATGCAGTAGCTCATTAGCTTTCCCGAGAAATCCCCCAGAGGCCCAGGGGCATTATATTCCCCTGGTGTAACAAAGGAGCAGGGAGAGGGCAGAGAACCTCTGCTCCAACCCCAACCATCAAGTTTGGAGTTTGGGGGAGTCCCGGAGGGCTTCACAGCAATGAGATATTTCACATACTGGTGATTAGACACCTAAATCTGGAGGATTTCAATGAAGGAGAGCAAGGAGCGAAATAGTGAATGCGGTGCTACAGACATTTGGTCCTTGCCCTTCCCCTGTCCTCCAGGGACTCAAGGCTTTCCTGATTCTCCATGGGCCTCTGAGCAACCCTCTACTCACCCTCCCAGGTAGACTGTGCCCCAGCCTGAGTGTTGCCAAGTACCCACCAAGTTCATCACAGGTGCAAACCATGAGCAGAAAGCCTGAGCCACTCCATGGCCGGGCCTTAGCCTCTGCTGGGCTACTTTCTCTGTGGCTTGCAGGTACACCCAGTATCAAGCAATGAGAAGGAGATGTGGGCAAGAAGATATTCTTTTCTCTTTCTCCCACCAAGCATGGGCAGACCTCCACTTTCTCAGTATCCATTCATCAGGCTCCTCCCTAAGTACCACTGTCCTCTCTCCTGGGCCCTCCCTCATGACTTCATATTTTAGGACAACTTCAGTGTAACTCTTGTCCCCAAAGAGGGTAAGGGATACTTGCTTTGGACCTATCTTACTCTTTTCCCCTAATAAAACTTCTTTTTATATTGATAACCCATTTTTTAGGCCCCTTTATGGGTGACTGAAACAGTCACCAGATTTGATTAAAAAATCAAATTCAAGCTTGAGTGTCAATGGCAGATAGACAATGTCTCGCTCTGCTACTTTTTACAGTTAACTTGTACATTTTAACAGGACCCTTCAATACATTTCAGGGGTGGCATACTTTCTTTGTAAAGGGCCAAATAGTAAATATCTTAGGCCATACAGTCTTTGTTGTAACTATTCAACTCTGTTCCTATGGCATGACATTAGTAATAGACAATTTGTAAATGAATTGACTGGCTATATTCCAATAAATCTGTGTTTCAATAAATAAGTAAGTTGAATTTAATGTAGTTTTTACATGTCACAAAATATTATTCTTCTTTTGACTTTTTCAATCATGTAAAAAATATAAAAACCATTCTCAGTTCAGACACGCAAAAACAGTGGCAGGCCAGATTTAGCCAGGAGATTGTAGTTTACCAGCCAGTGCCTTGGCCCAGGGGTTTCACATGCTGTTATAAAGTTGAATGGGATGGAGAGAGAGAAAAAAAACTTTTTAGAATGAAATTGGAGGCAACCTTATCATCATCCTCTTCAAATCACACAAGCTAGGTGGAAATGCTTCCTATTTCATTTGACCTATATTATTGAGTAGCTACTATGACAAGGATCGTGTTAGGTACTTCGTAATACACGGAGAGAATAAAACAGATGCTGTCTA
This sequence comes from Vulpes vulpes, assembly GCF_048418805.1. NCBI lineage: Eukaryota > Metazoa > Chordata > Mammalia > Carnivora > Canidae > Vulpes > Vulpes vulpes. The sequence continues at coordinate 79,837,498 of NC_132796.1, read as the reverse complement.
TGCCCTTCTATTTTTTAAGATTTTATTTATTTATTCACGCGACACACACGCGCGCGCGCATAGTCAGAGACATAGGCAGAGGGAGGAGAAGCAGGCTTCATGCAGGGATCCTGATGTGAGACTTGATCCAGGGACTCCAGGATCACACCCTGAGCCAAAGGCAGATGCTCAACTACTGACCCACCCAAGGGACCTTGTCTATGCCCTTCTAGAGTTTAAAGTACTGTAGGGGGGGGGAGATAGACTATCAACAAGTAAATATGTAATAAATCAAGAATTTCAAACTGTGACAAGTGTGTGAAGAAAACACAGGAGAGCCATTGCGGAGAATGAGGGAAATTGTGGTCTGGGAAGGTGGACTTGCTTGTGGAGATGCTTTTATGAAAGAGCTGGGCTGGTGAAATGCAGCCAGGAGTAGGGGAAAGGAAGCACATTCTAGGCAGAAGGTTCAGCAAGTGTTAGGGGCTTGAGACAGAAAAGAGCTTACTCTTTCATAGATGTGAAAGGAGACAGTATGACTAGTAGGATTGAAGTAGTGACTCAAGAGGAGTTGGGAAAAGTATGGAAAGGACACATTACACAGAGCCTTGAAGCCCATTGAAAGAGTATGGACTTCATTTAAAGTGCAAGGAAAGTTCTTTTATGTTTTATTTTTATTTTTAAAAAATATGTTATTTATTTATTCATGAGAGAGAGAGAGAGAGAGAGAGAGAGAGACAGAGAGACAGAGAGACAGAGGGAGAAGCAGGCCCCATGCAGGGAGCCCAATGTGGGACTTGATCCTGGGACAGGATCATACCTTGAGCCAAAGGCAGGCGCTAAACCGCTGAGCCACCCAGGGATCCCCTATTTTTCTTTTTAAATGTAAGCTCTGTGCCTCATGTAGGGCTTGAACTCATAACCCTGAGATCAAGAGTCACATGCTCTACTGCCAGCCAGGTGCCTCTGATAGAGTAATATTTTAGACATCTTACGTGTAATGCCTCTGAGATCTCATGAGTCTGGCATTTAGAGGAGAGTTGTGGGTTGGGGACATGAACATGAAAGAAATCAGCATATAGATGATATTTAGAGCCGTAGTAATAGAGGAAATCGCTTAGGTGGAGAGTGCAGATACAGAAGAAGCCTGAGGGACTGGTGCCAGGGCACCCCAAAATTTGGATATTGGATAGAAGAGGAGCCTTCAAAACAGATGAAAAAGGAGCAGGCAAAGATATAGGTGAGTTTTTTAAATGTACAGTGTCACAGATACTGAGAGAGGAGTTTTGGGGGAGAAAGTTATCTCTGTTGAACACTGCTAGAAGGTCAAGTTGGATGAGGGCAAAAAGGACACTACTGATTTTGGTAACATGTAGGTCTTCGGTGACTTTGACAAGAGACTTTGCTGAGGTGGAAAGGCTAGACGGACAGTGGCTGAGGTTAACAGAGAGGTAAGTTGGGATGGGATGACCTTCATAAGGCTGATTCCAGAGCTGTGATCCAGAATGTATCACTTGGTGGTTTGGCAATTTCCAAGGCAACTATCCCTACTCCCTGAGTGGCATGGCCCTGATGGCATGGTATGCTCCTTGCACTTTTTCAATGTGGCTCTTAAAAGTAATAAAATGCTCATTCATTTATTTATTCACCGAATATTTGTTGAGTATTTAATAAGGGTTGGGCGCTCTAGATAGTGGACAACAAACCAGATGAAACGTTCTGCCCTGGTGGAACTTACATTTAAGCCGCTAGGAAAGCCAAGAAATAGGCAATTACACAATCATAATCAGGGTTATTAGGTACTATGACATAAGAAAGATACATTAGTCAAGGTAATTAATTCTAGCTGCTGTAACAAATGATCCTCACATCTAAGAATTTCAACACAATAAAAGTTTATTTGTCATTCATGTCACCGGCCAGTGCAGGTCTAGCAGTTCTCCTGGGTAGCTGTCTTCCAAGTAGTGACTCAGTATTCAGGCTCTTTCTGTTGTATGGCTTCACTATTCCATAGACTCACTGCCCCCTTCAGAGTCTACCAGTGGGTCCTTGACAGTCTGTAGGCCAATAAGCAAAGACAGCCTATGGACTCTATAACATGATTTATAGCCACACTAGAAAGAGACTTGAAGCCAATGTGATGACAAGAGAAGCTGAGAAATGCGACCTCCCTCTGCCCAGGAAAGAAATGAGGTTCTTGAGAAACTAGGCAGTCTCTGACACTGAAGTGCAGGATGATATGAGGGTTCAGAGGAGGAGCTCTTTATATTTATTTAAGGTATCAGAAAAATGTTCCTGGATAAAGTGACATCAAAGCAAAAGACCTGAAGGATGAAGAAGAATTTAGCTGATGGAGTGGGGTCAAGACTGTTTCAAACAGAGACAACCACGGGTGCTAGTGAGAGGAGGTGAGAGAGAGCATGATTTGTTTGAAGAACTGAATGGAGTCCAAAATGGTCAGAACACAGAGCATGAGTTGAGGAATAATAGGAGACGAGATTAAAATGGGAGGCCAGTGCCAAGGGTGGGTAGACCATCAAGCTGATGCTTACAGATAGAAGAGTCAAGAGTTCCTCCAGGGAAGCTGGTCCCTGATGAAGACTCTGGGTAGAGGTACTAGGGCAGCAACTTCAAACTCGAAGGCCTTCAGAGGCTACGCAGAGAAATTGGAAGTTCAAGGTAGTAGAGAACAGTGATGCCTACGGTAAGGGGGAACGTGCATGCTTTGCCTAAATATATTAAATTGAAAAACAAAAACAAATAAGCAATGAAACACTGTGCAGGACAAATAAACCACATCTGCTGTGGATCCCTGATAGAAGGCATCAAGAGAGTGTTTACAGTCACCAAAACAGGAAATGAGAAACTTTCAGAAACAAGACTGCATCCAAGTCTACTGTTGTTGATGTGCTGGTTTGCAAAGGGTCTCACAACTTATTTTGTGCTGTATTTGGTTATCTAGCTGGTAAGACTACGAGTTTCTTGAAGATAGAAACGGATTGTCCTATTTCATTTCAATAATGATGATGATGATGTCAGGCACTGCTATATTAACCAACTAAGTACTCACAATAACCAATGTGAGAAGTACTATTATTGTATTCATTAAATTTTACTCTTTTCTTAAAAAGAATTTTAAGTACTCTATGCCCAACGTGGGGCTCAAATTCATGCCCGGGAGATCAAGAGTTGCATGCTCTACCTGCATGCTCTACAGGTTGAGCCAGCCTACTCATTAAATTTTAAAAATTTAGGGATGCCTGGGTGGCTCAGGGGTTGAGCGTCTGCCTTCAACTCAGGGCGTGATCCCAGGGTCCTGGGATTGAGTCCCCCATCAGGCTCCCTGCAGGGAGCCTGCTTCTCTATGTCTTTGTTTCTCTGTGTCTCTCATGAAAAAAAAGAAATCAAAAAAATTTTAATTGAACCATAATTGACACACAGTGTTACATTAGTTTCAAGTGTACAACATAGTGATCCAACTTCTCTACATGTTATATAGTGCTCACCACAAGTGAAGCTACCACTTATCACCATACACTGCTATCACAATACTATTGACTATGTTCTCCATGCTCTACCTTTTATTCCATAACTGGAAACCTCTATTGTTTCCATTTTGCTTGTTTGTTTAGTAGGCTCCATGCCTAATGTGGGCCTTGAACTCATGACCACAAAACCAAGAGTTGCACGCTCTGCTAACTGAGACAGCCAGCACCACTTGTATCCATCTTTTAAAAAATATTTTATTTATTTATTTGACAGAGAGAGAGAGAGAGAGAGAACAAGCAGGTAGAACAGCAGGTGAAGGGAGAGGGAGAAGCAGGCTCCTAGTGGAGCAGGGAGCCCTGTGGGGCTAGCTCCCAGGCCCTGGTATTGTGATCTGAGCCGAAATCAAGAGTCAGATGCTTAACCAACTGTGCCATCCAGGCACCTCAATAAGTGGTAGCTATTGCTATTAGGCACAATGATGGCAATACTAAGTACCCAACAAATGCTATTGAATGACCAACTAACTAGTGTGAGTCCAAAGTACCTGTATTCAGGGGTTCAGAGGGGAAAACCCACCGAATTTAGCTCAACAGTATAAAGTGAATATGAAACTGCCTCTAGCTAAAAAGTTTTGGTATCCTATATATACTGAAACCTTTTCAGAATTTCCTGTTATTTAGTAACTAACTACTAGTCCTAAGCCGTTATATAAATACAAATTTAGAGTGTGTGTAAAAGTAACTAAGCAAGATGGGGAAATGGTCCTGCTGGCTACTTTTCTCCATCAATAAATAACTCATTTGATGAAGCAACAATTTCATTTCCTAAGAAAATATCAGACAGGACATCGCCCAGAACTTTAAAAAGCCCTGTGTGGTTGGCCTTCGGTAAATATATATTTAGGTAATGATAAACCATGAACTTAGGCCAGATTCACAATCCCCTTTTCTGCTTCTGTGACTGTAGTTACGCAAAGAAATGGGGAAAAAAAGGTTCAGAGAGCCTGGAGGCCCTAGTCCAGCATTTAGATCATTTCCTTCTGTGGCTCTTTCCCAGCCAGGATAATGGCATCCATATAAAACTGGTCTTTAGAAAAGCCACGTAGCAGGCCAGCTTTGTCTTTGCCTCCTTCTAGCTTTTCTTTGTAGTTTGCTCAGCTCTGGGTCCCTAGCATCTCTGTGCTGTCCTTTGGTCTCCCCAGATCCCTCCCCACAATGTCCCGTATGAAGTTACTTTCCAGAGCAGAATCTATGCCTTCCCACCCATCAAGGCTGACTGTTCTGGTAGGTCACTCCTCTGGGACTCTGCTGTTGGTTTCTAAGACAAAAGGAGATACAAGGATAATAGTATAGCTACTTGCCACTTGTCTCAACTTTGGCATTCTCACATGTTTGATTCATTGCTTCAGAAAACAGGTTCGGGAGCTCCCCTGCAACACCCAGCTAGGAGTCCTAGGTTTCTTAGAATTGGCATGAAATCCATGGTAGCTACCAATTGAACATTCTGCTCATAGCAGTACAATGGCTTGTGGGGGGCTTGTCCAGACAGAGCAAAGCTCCTGCTCCATGAAGTCAACTGGGGCAAGAGTTGGGTATGGGTGAAATGAAGGAAAACATGGAGAACAAGAAGACCAGTCTCTCAGAAATAGTGTGATGATTAATTTTTTTAAAAAGATTTTATTTATTTATTCATGAGAGACACAAGGAGAGAGAGATACAGAGACACAAACAGAAGGGGAAGCAGGCTCCTCGCAGGAAGCCTGACGTGGGACTCGATCTCAGGTCTCCAAGATCAGGCCCTGGGCTGAAGGCAGTGCTAACCACTGAGCAACCTGGACTGCCCTGTGATGATTAAATTAAGCCATACATGCAAAGCATTCAGGGCAATGCCTGACACAGTATGAGTGTTCAGTAAATGTTAGCTGTTATTATTCCCCACCACTGAAGATGGAATGGTCAGTTGGCAAGGATTCAGATCCAACACGTCCCTTGAGTAGAGATGGTGCCTCCCACAGAGCTCCTCCTTAGGACCCCACTCACCTTGTCTCTCTTGAGCAGCGCTTACTCCATGCAAGGATCGTACATGGGCTCCTGATCCCTTCTCCCCGCCCCCAACCACACAGCCTCTCCTGCCTCCTGCTGCTAACCCCATTTACCATCCATGCTAAAAGCCCTTGTGTCTTTTTTCTCATTATACCCCAGAGGTCATATACTGGTAGCAAATACATGCAGTGGACATATTTGTTTGACTCACATGATAATTCTTTTAAGACTACAGCAGGTTGACAACATGGAAGGGTTAGGAGATATTGTTAAAAGTTGGAATTGGGGGCTCAGGGGCAGGCTCCCCTTCACAGAACCTGGGTCTGAGGACACCTGGCTGTTCCTTCGGCAGAAGGAGGGGTGGGGGCGTGTGCTGGGCTCTGAATGATGTACGATATCCCTTAGAGTGACCATTAAAACCTCTGCTGTGAAAAAAAAAAAAGTTGGAATTTGGGCTGCTTCTTTTTTTTTGTTTCCAACTCCTAAGATCCAGCAACATAGGTTTAAATTCTAGTTGGCAAACGTGTTGCTTCTAAAGCATTTAAAAAAAATTTCATTTATTTATTCATGAGACACACCCACACACACAAAGAGAGAGAGAGAGAGAGAGAGAGAGAGAGGTAGAGACACAGGCAGAGGGAGAAGCAGGCTTCATGCAGGTAGCCTGATGCAGGACCCGATCCTGGGTCTCCAGGACCACGGACCTGGGCCGAAGACGGCGCTAAACTGCTGAGCCACCCAGACTGCCCGTGTGTTGCTTCTAAATGGTGTCTTCCACCCTCACCCCAGCCATGCACTCTCTGGCTTGCAATTTATTCCCAGCAGACCCACTTCTCTCTCTTACTGACATTAGCAATAGACCTTTAGGGCTCACCAGGGAGAGCCTCAGTGGCTTGTTTAAACTGGAGCCTGAATCTATGAAAACAGAAAACAGGTTTATCTTCCTTGGAGTGTTCATAAAACTCAGTTATCTAACTCTACCTCTTAGAAGAAGAGAAGAAATATTCTTTTCATCCTGGGGAAGGTTGCCCTTCTCTGATAATGGGCCACATGATTCCTTCTCATGGAGACCGGGAACATACACACGCATACACACACACACACATACACACACACACACACACAGACATTGAATGTTTGCATCCTGCTATAATAAACACTTCTCTCCATAGACAAGGAAGTCCACGTGTGTCTATTTCAACTAAGTGGTCTTTCTTGCATAACAATTCAGGCTTTGTCTGTAGAGTTTATAGGGCCATGTGTTATTCAAATACTTGGGGCTGCTCTGGATACACTGCTAGGCATTCTCCCGGAAAACATTCTGGAAGCTCTCTAAGAGCCTGCAGGGTGGGATGGAGAGAATACTGAATGTTAACTCAGCCAATCTTTTCCAGAGGGGCAGTCAGCATCTGGTGGAAGCAGGGCAGCTGCAAACCCAGCCCAGTGGCCAGGCATGGCAGGAATGCTTGTAGGAGTACAAAGTGCAGCTTGCTTTGAGTCTAAAGAAGAAAAATAGCTGATCCATTCTTACAAGCCTGGGGGAAATTATTAAAAAAAACTTACACAGCTTACTACAGGCAGGTGCTGCTCCCTGATCTCAGAAAAATCCAACGAGAGAGGTCCTGTTATTATCTGCATTTTTATCAGTGAGGAACCAGAAGCACAAGAGGTTAACTAGCTGAGGCTGTGAAACCAAATCGCCTAAAAGCAAGGATCCTAATTGGGGCAGTGGGCCTGCAGTTTGTCCTCCTAACCCCTACACCATGGTGCCCAGTAAGGGCAAGGGACCACCAGCATCAGTATCACCTGGGAACTCCTTAGAAATGCACATTTCAGGGGCACCCCGGTGGCTCAGTTGGTTAAGTGGCTGTCTTTGTTCAGGTTATGCTCTCAGGGTCCTGGGATCAAGCCCCCTCTCAGGGTCCCCACTCAGCAGGGTGTTTGCTTCTCCCTCTCCCTCTGCCTCCTCTCCCCTGCTCATGCTCTTTCTCTCTCTCTCAAATAAATAAATAAAATTTTAAAAATGAAATGCACATTTCAGACCCCACACAGACCACCTGAATCAGAAACTTTGGGGACTGCACCAGGAATCTGTTTTTAATGAGCACTGGGTATTATACTATATGCTGGGAAGTCAAACTCCAATTAAAAAAATATACAAAAAAGGCAAACCAAAACAAAACAAACAAGCCCTCAAGGTGACTGTGATGCAAGTTCCTGCTTGAGACCTGCACCCTGAGGGTAAGGGCTCCCAACGATTGCAATAGAGCACTGCAGGTTGCCAGCAGGAAAGAGCTGGCCAAATATGCAGTCAATTGAATAAGAATTGAAAGGCAAGGGTAGGGGTAGAGGTGGGGCGGGATCATTTTCTCACCAGCTTGTCCCTTACCTGTGATTCCATTATTAGCCCTCATTCCTTTGGATTGTGAAGGCTTAATGATTTAGAAGACACATTTATTAAAATACAAATGCCCTTGGTGAAATGAATGCCATAAGCCAATTCTTCCACGGAATCTTCTGGAGAGTGACCAACCATTTCTGTTTGCCTGGGACTGAAGGGTTTCTGGAGATGCAGGACTCTTCTGTGATGAAACAGATGATCTCTCCAACGTTCGGACTTCCCCAGGACTGAGGTAGTTCCTGAGAGACAGGACTTTTTGTACTAAAACCAGAAAGCCCTAGGCAAACCTGCCTAAGTTGAAGATCATGAAGTAGACTGCAGTAGGCACTGTGACATCGGTGACTTGGAAGCCACATAGCTAAAGATGCCCCGACTTTAAACATCAGTTCAAAGGAAATGTTTCAGATTCAACATTTTCCCAACTTCAGCACATGGGTAGAGGTACTTTTTTGCATCCAAAAAAGACCTGAGGGGTTATTAGAACACATAACTCCACAGCACCAGACATTTCCATGAAATTTAGTGCTGAAAAGAGAAAGCGTTTAAGAATTATACTCCCCCAAGGGCACCTGGGTGGCTTAGTCGGCTAAGCATCTGCCTTCAGCTTGGATCATGATCCAGGGTCCTGGATGCCTCAGGTTATCATCTCAGGGGCCTGAGATCAAGCCCCACATGGGGCTCTCTACTCAGGGGGTCCTCTGCTTCTCCTTCTCCCTCTGCCCCTCCCCCTTCTCATGTGCTCTCTCTTGCTCAAATAAAAAAATATTAAATTATGCTCCCTTCAAACTTATACAAATGGCAGTTCATATGTGAGGCAGAAGGCAGAAGACAATGCCTCCATCTACAACGGTGGTAACAGAGTCTTAAAGCCACGGAGCAAAATGCTACTCAAGGGGGAGAAGCAGACAATAAAATGATAGCTATCTTTCCGAGGTGTAGGATCTCAACCAGGGCAGGGCAGCGTGCAGCAACAAAGGCCGGGAGAGAACAGGCTCCTGCGTTAATATCTGTTACTGCGGGAGGGTGGGATCGCACACGGGCCACCTGCCCGTGTTGCCGCCTCCTGATCTGTTTCTGTAACTTCCAAGGGCCTACATCACCGCGTCATCAGCAAATAATCAAAATTCATGAAGGTGGGCAACAAGGACAGGGAGACTTCTCCTCAGTGGACTTGGAGGAGTCACCCAACGTGGGAGGCGCTCAGGGGGCTGGACAGTCCTCCCCAGGGAGGACTCCCCAGCCCCCGGCTGCTGGAAGGAGGAGAGGCCCAGGTGCCTTGGCCTGGGGCTCAGCCCACCAAGAAGCAAGGGGGAGGGACTTGCATTTTTCTCCAACAACCTGTGGGATCAAAGGTGGGAGCTTACTCTTCTGCTCTAACCTACCCTTGCCTGATTTGGCAGGGACCTTGCCGCTCTGCCTGTACTGTTGCTACCACCTGCCACGTTTGTTGAAACCTTCCCTGGAAGCTTCACTGGACGATGCAGCTGGGCCTATGCTGAGAGTAGAGTAGACTTTTGTAGTGGCCCTTTGGATAGTTTGGCTTTGGGGTGGATTTAGTTAAAATAATATCCTGATGCATCCCCTAGCAACATCGCTGGGGTAGAGCTATATTCGTGGCAGGCTCTGAGGGGGACCGAAGTGCCCCTTTTATGTGCCCTAGATGCTCTAGCAGGCTCTTTGGGAACTTTTGGAGAAGCGTCTTTGTGAAGGGGCAGGAGGGACTTTTCTGATGCCTGATTATCTTCCTGCCCCAAGGGATCCAGCTACACTCTAATCTCACTTGAAGGGGAGAGTTGTACCCCCTAGTTGGGCTACATGCCTTGCTATGAAACCCAGAGCCTTAAAGACGAGAGACTGTATATATGTATGATTTGGGGCCTCAGAGCCTCTCTACCCCCCCTCTCTGAGACCTCAGGGCAGGGCTCTCTGCTATGCATCAAGGTTAGAATATGGGGAATGAAAGAACTCCAGTGAAGTGGAGCTTTGGGAGAACAGGCACAAAGGAGTCCATGATCTCTTTCTCCCAGGTGAGTCCTCTCCTCTACTTCTCCAACGTTAGTTGTAAATTCCAGGCAGGAGGGCTACTCTGGGCAAGGGGATGAGCAGGGGAAAGGGAATAAGGAGAAGCTGGTTTCCCAGTTCTTGGGCTGGTCTAAGTGCAAAGCTAAAAGAGAGGGTAAAGGGGGTCTGGGTTCCCTTCGTTGTCCAGCTCAGCTCACCAGGGTAAGAGAGTCAAATTGGATTTGGATCAGAAGCGCCGATAACTGTAAATAAAGATTGCATTTGTCTGAACCACTTCCTGTGTCATATGAGTCTTGGGATACTTTAAGTGTGATGGTAGGCAACTGACAAGAGTCTGGCTCGAGTGTTGTGGAGGAAACCCAAGCATCTGAGAAGCACAACTGGTCTTGTAGCTGTCCTTCATCCTACCACTACCATAGCTGGTTCTTTAAAAAGGTAGCAGCCAGGAGAAGCAGGGTGGTCCGAACAGTCCCCAGTGAAATTTACAAAGGCAATATGATGGAGTCGCTCACCAAGAGACAAGCCTTTTAACTGAGATCTCTTGGCACAACACCTTATTTTCCCTGTTCCAAAAGGAAACCATTCTGCCTGCCTTTCTTCCCTAAGAAGACTTCACATTTCCAGCCCTGTCTCCCATCTGCCCCAAAAGAGACCTAGTGTCCCCCCAAACACTCCGTGGACATCCTCACCTGCAGGTTTTCCACAAATCCTCCCCTATGCCTAGCCTGCCTTTGTCTCCTGGAACATCATTCTCGCCCCATTTTTGAATGCAAAGCCCTACCAGACTTACTTCCAGCCCAGGGATGCATTTTTCGTTCATTCATCTGGGGCTTTCTTTTGCACCTGAACCAAAGCTGCTTACACTGTTGCTTCAGGGGCTCGGTGAACATTTGTGTTAAGTATTCTTGCGGAATCTATATTGTTCTAAAACTCAGGCAGCCACTTGGAGGTCACTTCCTATATACATGAAGTGGGCCAGGTGCCCAAGGGCATCTTTGATCTCATAGCTAGGTAAAGAAATTGCTGGACATCATTTACTTCCCATAAAATAAATGCTCCCTGGGGGTGGGGGAGAGGGAATCTGGTGAAACACAATGGCTCTTTCATGGCATTTACCTTAACTAATATTCCTGAAGTACCCAGAGTTTATATAGTTCTTAACTCCCAAGAAGTTCACAGTGTTCCTTGATATCAAAGCACCTGCTTGGCTCAGTCCATAGAGCCTGCGACTCTTAATCTCAAGGTCATGAGTTTGGGCACCATGTTGGGTATATAAAATAAAATAAAAGAAGGGATGCCTGAGGGGTCTACCTTTGGCACAGGGTGTAATCCCAGGGTCTCGGGATCAAATCCTGCATCGGGCTCCCCACAGGGAGCCTGCTTCTCCCTCTGCCTATGTCTCTGCCTCTCTTCAGGAATGCAAATACCTTCGGAGCAGGCCTTGCTGGAGGCTAGTCCAAAGGGGGTATGCAAAAACCAAAAGTACACAGCTTGGTGTCTACAGTTCCAAACCAAGTACACAGCTTGGTGTCTACAGTTCCAAACCATTTGGTCTGGTCTTGCCCCATCCTCCGCCCCCAACCAGCAGAAGCCCCAAACCGTGTTTCGGATCCCCAAGGCCAAAGAGGCCAAACAAAAGACCTCCTTTCACAGAGGGGAGCCTTCAAGGATACAACTGGAAGCAAATGTCCATCTCCATGTTACATTTTCTGCAAGATTAACAATCACTTCGCTGTTTCTCTCCTCCTCCTTAATGACCCAAGCGGTTCAGCTATTAAGTGATAAATCCTCTGTGTATTCATGACCCGCTGGTTTCATTCTGCAGCCCAAACTGAAACAACCGAGATAATTGAGCTACCTCGGAGGCATTGAGGAGACGAGCTGCTGTGGGAGACTGGGAACAAACCTCTGGCAGCAGGAGCCCCCCCGCCCCCCACCCCGCTCCTGTCCCCTCAGAAAGGAATCCTGAAGGAAGAACCCAAATGGAAATGCAGGGCACAAAAGGCATGAAAGGCCAAGTGGAACATGAACAGGGGGCGGGGGTGGGAGGAAGAGCTACCAGTGCCTTCTCTTCACCCTCCCCCACTCCTTTGGTTTGCATCTGGGCAACCCGCTGAAGCCAGCTAGTGGGATTTAGTCCTAGGGGCTCTAACGACATGGTCCCGAGGTGGTCCCCCGTCAGCTGAGAGGGTGAGCAGAGGGAGGATGGGCTAACCACCCATGGAGAGAGATGATCTGGAAGGATACACCCTAACCCCTGCCTCTTCACCCCTTATCCACTCCAACCAACCTTTGCTTTCTGAAAAGAAATGTGGAGGGGCAGAAACATTGTCCCTGTTTCTCTTCTAGGTTCTTTGGCTGGTCTAATCATTAAATTGACTTAAGACGGATCAGCAGGAGAAAAACAAATTCAATTATGTGCATACAGGGGGAGCCCTACAACATCCTGATATAAGGAAGGGGGAAGAAGTCTGGGGATACTGAGGGAGAGGAAGGCCAGGAAGACAAGAGAGGATGTTTGTAAAACAAAGTTTGCCCTGGTGTGTAGGTAAGTTGCTTTAGGTAAAAAAATGTTTCTGGTGAGAGCTCACTCCCTGCTACAGGCCCCCTTTCTGATGGAAATTTCAGTGGTAGAGGGGGAGGGAAAGCTTTTCCTGAATCTGCTGGGTTGTGATCGCCTGTAGCTCAAACAATCCTCATGCCAAGTGATGTATTTTGAAGTGGTAAATCCTGCTCCTCTTAAAAAGCAGGACAAAAGTTGCTTGCCTGCATGGAACTTTTTTCTTTCTTTCCTTTTTTTTTTTTTAAAGATTTTATTTATTTATTCATGAGAGAGAGAGAGAGACAGAGGCAGAGGGAAAAGCAGGCTCCCTGCAGGGAGCCCTATACGGGAACTCTATCCCAGGACCCCAGGATCACACCCTGAGCCTAAGGCAGATGCTCAACTGCTGAGCTACCCAGGAGTCCTGGGAGAGAGAGACTCTTAAGCAGGCCCCATACCCAGTGCAAGCCGCACATGGAACTCCATCTCACACCCCTGAGATCAAGACCTGAGCCAGAATCAAGAGTCAGACACTTAACTGAATCATGCAGGCACCCATACAAAAATCACTCTTATTTCCAAACTTCCAAGATCAAACATCTTCATCCAGCAATACACAATGTTTGGCTCTTAGATGTAATACATTCAAATTTTTCTCCTTGACTGAACAGCAGGAGTGAGTCTTATTGACCAAGGGCCAACCCCTTTTCTGAATGAACCATGTGTAGGTGAAGAAAGATCTGCTTGGAATAACTTCTCATTATGTCTCCACGTTGTCGCCTTTCAAACCATGATGCACACACCTAACAGACTGATCTTTCAAGCATTCCTTTCCTAACCTTTGTTTTGTTTTTTTAAAGAGTATTTGTTTATTCATGAGACATATATACAGAGAAAGAGGCAGAGATGTAGGCAGAGGGAGAAACAGGCTCCCTGTGGGGAGCCCGATATGGGACTGGATCCCAGGACTCTAGGATCATGACCCAAGCTGAAGGCAGATGCTCAACCACTGAGCCACCCAGGTGTCCCACATTATCCCCAATTTAAATTCTGTATCCTTTAAACATGAACACTCCCTACCCCCTTTCCCAGTGCCTGGTAATCATAATTTTACTTTCTGTCCATAAATTTGACTGTTCTGGATGCCACGTATGAGTGCAGTCATGCAATAGTTTGTCCTTTTGTCACATTAAAAAATTATTTGAAGACTTTTGTTAGATTGGAAACTTTTCAAGGGCCCAGCACCCTGCTGAAACAAGAAATAGGTAGGTAGGTAGATAAATAAGTGTAGAGGTATTCTCACAGTATCCAGCATAATTTAGGGGTAATTAATAAATGTGGATTTTTCTCACTTTGTTAAGAAACCAGATCCCTCATTCAAAAAACAAAACAAAACAAAACTAGGAATGTCTTCTAAGATATCTCCCAGACCTTTTGTTGTGGCTTAAAAAAAAGATTTTATTTATTCACGAGAGACACAGAGAGAGAGGCAGAGACATAGGCAGATGGAAAGCAGGTTCCCCTTAGGGCGCCCAATGTGGGACTCAATCCCAGGACCCTGGGATCATGACCTGAGCCAAAGGTAGACACCCCACTGCTGAGCCACCCAAGCGTCCCTTATTGTGGCTTTCTTATCTTTGGGTAAAAATCACGCTCTGGGGCTGTACCTGCATCTGCTTAGGCCCAGTGGGTTTTGGCTGTGCTCACTGTGATAAGGCATGTATGGTGCCAAAGACTTCCTTTTGGCTCATTTCCTAAGGTAAATATTGAGCTCATCGAGGGAAGAGACAATATTTCTTTGATGTTTCTTTGCAGCATGGCAGTGCCCAATCCCCCCAAAAGCACTTGAGTAATGTTGTCAGGATGGGAAGGGGTGATGGCTGGGGCTGGGCATTACATGATTGTCAAGGAACCTATTTTGACAACCAAATGAAGATGGGGAAGAGCTTGGCACCAGGGTATAGGGCAAACCAAAACCCTCAGGGCAAAATACTTCTGCTCTTGTTTTCGTCATTAGAGAATACTGAATAAGAGTAGTAGCCAACATGAAAACTTAAACACAGGCCAGCATTACTCCAGACACTTGACACATTTTCCCTTTTAATCCTCACAACAATCTTTGGGCACCTGGGTGGCTTAGTCGGTTAAGTACCTGCCTTTGGCTCAGGTCATGATCTTGGATCCCTGGGATTGAGCACCCCATCAGACTCCCTGCTCAGTAGAGAGTCTGCTTCTCCCTCTCCCTCCACCCCAACCCCCACTCGTGCTCTCTTTCTTGCACTCTCTCTTTCTCTCTCTCAAATAAATAAATAAAATCCTTTAAAAAAATCCTCACACCAATCTTAGAAGATAGGCACTATTGTTAGTTTCATTTTATAAATAGAGAAACTGAGGCATGGAAGGGTTAAGTAATTTGCCCAAATTAGTAAGAAGTCTGGATTTGAATTCAGATGGTCAGAGTCAAGAGCTCAAGTTCCTGGAGTCATGTGAGGAATTGAAAAACTTAACAGCCCTGAGAGAGAGAAGTACTTCTGGCTGGTGAGCTGAGGTGGTTAGACCTTGGGGACATGGAAGAGGACTTTGTGGCTCAATTAGATTTGCTCCCTTCGAGGTCCAATCCTGGCTGGAAGATGGCTGCCCATGGTCAACAAAGAATAAGAGACTTAAAGATTGGGTGTAGCCTTATCCTTAGTGGCAAAACAATTCCAAAGACCATGCTACTCTAATGGGTCATTGATGTCATGTTCATATACTAAGGATAGCATGAATTTTTAAAAAGATTTTATTATCTTCTATTTATTTTTTAAAGGTTTTATTTATTTATTCAGGAGACACAGAGAGGCAGAGACATAGGCAGAGGGAGAAGCAGGCTCCCTGTGGGGAGCCCGATGCAGGATTTGATCCCGAGACCCTGGGATTACACCCTGTGCCAAAGGTAGACCCCTCAGGCATCCCTTCTTTTATTTTACTGAAGTAATTTCCATACCCAACATGGTGCCCAAACTCATGACCTTGAGATTAAGAGTCGCAGGCTCTATGGACTGAGCCAAGCAGGTGCTTTGATATCAAGGAACACTGTGAACTTCTTGGGAGTTAAGAACTATATAAACTCTGGGTACTTCAGGAATATTAGTTAAGGTAAATGCCATGAAAGAGCCATTGTGTTTCACCAGATTCCCTCTCCCCCACCCCCAGGGAGCATTTATTTTATGGGAAGTAAATGATGTCCAGCAATTTCTTTACCCAGCTATGAGATCAAAGATGCCCTTGGGCACCTGGCCCACTTCATGTATATAGGAAGTGACCTCCAAGTGGCTGCCTGAGTTTTAGAACAATATAGATTCCGCAAGAATACTTAACACAAATGTTCACCGAGCCCCTGAAGCAACAGTGTAAGCAGCTTTGGTTCAGGTGCAAAAGAAAGCCCCAGATGAATGAACGAAAAATGCATCCCTGGGCTGGAAGTAAGTCTGGTAGGGCTTTGCATTCAAAAATGGGGCGAGAATGATGTTCCAGGAGACAAAGGCAGGCTAGGCATAGGGGAGGATTTGTGGAAAACCTGCAGGTGAGGATGTCCACGGAGTGTTTGGGGGGACACTAGGTCTCTTTTGGGGCAGATGGGAGACAGGGCTGGAAATGTGAAGTCTTCTTAGGGAAGAAAGGCAGGCAGAATGGTTTCCTTTTGGAACAGGGAAAATAAGGTGTTGTGCCAAGAGATCTCAGTTAAAAGGCTTGTCTCTTGGTGAGCGACTCCATCATATTGCCTTTGTAAATTTCACTGGGGACTGTTCGGACCACCCTGCTTCTCCTGGCTGCTACCTTTTTAAAGAACCAGCTATGGTAGTGGTAGGATGAAGGACAGCTACAAGACCAGTTGTGCTTCTCAGATGCTTGGGTTTCCTCCACAACACTCGAGCCAGACTCTTGTCAGTTGCCTACCATCACACTTAAAGTATCCCAAGACTCATATGACACAGGAAGTGGTTCAGACAAATGCAATCTTTATTTACAGTTATCGGCGCTTCTGATCCAAATCCAATTTGACTCTCTTACCCTGGTGAGCTGAGCTGGACAACGAAGGGAACCCAGACCCCCTTTACCCTCTCTTTTAGCTTTGCACTTAGACCAGCCCAAGAACTGGGAAACCAGCTTCTCCTTATTCCCTTTCCCCTGCTCATCCCCTTGCCCAGAGTAGCCCTCCTGCCTGGAATTTACAACTAACGTTGGAGAAGTAGAGGAGAGGACTCACCTGGGAGAAAGAGATCATGGACTCCTTTGTGCCTGTTCTCCCAAAGCTCCACTTCACTGGAGTTCTTTCATTCCCCATATTCTAACCTTGATGCATAGCAGAGAGCCCTGCCCTGAGGTCTCAGAGAGGGGGGGTAGAGAGGCTCTGAGGCCCCAAATCATACATATATACAGTCTCTCGTCTTTAAGGCTCTGGGTTTCATAGCAAGGCATGTAGCCCAACTAGGGGGTACAACTCTCCCCTTCAAGTGAGATTAGAGTGTAGCTGGATCCCTTGGGGCAGGAAGATAATCAGGCATCAGAAAAGTCCCTCCTGCCCCTTCACAAAGACGCTTCTCCAAAAGTTCCCAAAGAGCCTGCTAGAGCATCTAGGGCACATAAAAGGGGCACTTCGGTCCCCCTGAGAGCCTGCCACGAATATAGCTCTACCCCAGCGATGTTGCCAGGGGATGCATCAGGATATTATTTTAACTAAATCCACCCCAAAGCCAAACTATCCAAAGGGCCACTACAAAAGTCTACTCTACTCTCAGCATAGGCCCAGCTGCATCGTCCAGTGAAGCTTCCAGGGAAGGTTTCAACAAACGTGGCAGGTGGTAGCAACAGTACAGGCAGAGCGGCAAGGTCCCTGCCAAATCAGGCAAGGGTAGGTTAGAGCAGAAGAGTAAGCTCCCACCTTTGATCCCACAGGTTGTTGGAGAAAAATGCAAGTCCCTCCCCCTTGCTTCTTGGTGGGCTGAGCCCCAGGCCAAGGCACCTGGGCCTCTCCTCCTTCCAGCAGCCGGGGGCTGGGGAGTCCTCCCTGGGGAGGACTGTCCAGCCCCCTGAGCGCCTCCCACGTTGGGTGACTCCTCCAAGTCCACTGAGGAGAAGTCTCCCTGTCCTTGTTGCCCACCTTCATGAATTTTGATTATTTGCTGATGACGCGGTGATGTAGGCCCTTGGAAGTTACAGAAACAGATCAGGAGGCGGCAACACGGGCAGGTGGCCCGTGTGCGATCCCACCCTCCCGCAGTAACAGATATTAACGCAGGAGCATGTTCTCTCCCGGCCTTTGTTGCTGCACGCTGCCCTGCCCTGGTTGAGATCCTACACCTCGGAAAGATAGCTATCATTTTATTGTCTGCTTCTCCCCCTTGAGTAGCATTTTGCTCCGTGGCTTTAAGACTCTGTTACCACCGTTGTAGATGGAGGCATTGTCTTCTGCCTTCTGCCTCACATATGAACTGCCATTTGTATAAATTTCAAGATACATAATACACAGTGCCAGACCCTTTCATGACATTTAGTGCTGAAAGTTAGAGCAATCATAGGTGATTAGTGTCTGAGGGTTTATTATATGCCACATACTAGTCTAAGTGCTTCACATGTATTAACTCATTGAATCATGCAATCTATGAATCAGGTGCTATTATTAACCCCATGGGATAGACTGAGGCCCAGAAGGGAAGAATAACTTGCTCAGAGGAACAATGCATAGTGGGTGGCAAAGCTGGGTTTTGATCCCAGGCATTGTGGCTCTAGAGCCTGCATTCTCAGCAACTGTAAACTGATCAGTCTTAGAACTAAATGCAATCATTAAGTCAGTTTACAATCTAACATGCAATATACAATGCTATTTTCCAAGTATTCTCAGGCTCCAATACACATGTCATTGGTTTATTTTCTAGACTCTAATACTGTTTATCAGCTACAGGTAGCACACCTTTCCTATCAATGTTGAAAGTGTTACAGGAAAGAAGAGAAAAAAGCATTTTTGCTTCTCTGAAGTGTGACCCTGTGTGTGTCAGTTCTCCAGAAACCTAAAACTTATTTTGGGAAGAAACTCCCCATCCATCCAGAGAATAAAATTGCCATGTCACTGGGAAATTTACCAATTGGGAAATTTACCAAATTGAGCCTGCCTTTTCTCAAAATGTAGCATTTTAAATACCTCTCTCCCAACAGATGTAGATGGTGGCCCTTGCAGGACCCAAAGTGATCTTAGGTCTCTTTCTTTTCTCCTCTGCATCTCAGAACCCTCCCCATTTACCTATCTAGACTGCCTGAGATTCAGCCCTCTCCCTCTCTGGTCCCTGCATTCTCATCACTCAAGTACCCATGTGGGTGTGGGTTTTGGTCACAGTCAAAGACTCCATCCGCTCTTGTGAGCAGAGCTCCCCACAATAGCGACAATCGACTTGCCTAGCAAAATTCACCACTGTGCATTCCCAAAAGTCCTGATCCTCTGGATATCTCTCGGTGCTTCTCCATTCCTGACCAGATTCCACAGTTTGCTCTGCATCGCCCTGAACTTGCTCCTTACACCTCCCCTGGCACCCCCTCCCGGTTTGGCTCACCTTTGACTGGGGGTCTTGTGAAGGAGCCCCCATCAATGAAACCTGCCTCTGAGCTGACTCTGAGAAGGGGGCACTAGCTTGGGCCCTTACAGGCCAAGGAGAAGCAGACTTTGCTTCCTCCTTACTGTTCTCCAGTTGAGGCTGTTTTTTCTGCCCCACAGCCACCCCTATACTTGCAGCAGAAGATTCCTCCTGAGGCTGAGCCTGAACTGAATCTGCTGCTCTGAATGATGCCCAGGCTTGTACTGTCAGAGGCCAAGGGTGAGCTAAGACACTTTTCTCCTTGCTAGTACTCCTTTTGTGTCCGCTCTGCTCTCCATCTCCCTCGCTGTCCACAATGAGGGACTCCCCTTCCTCCCCTGAGGCCTGCTCCAGATTGGCAGATGAGTCTGGGGCCTCCTCCTGTGCACTTTGATAAAGAGCTTTGGCTGATGGGTTATCCTCCTCACCCTCTGGACCCTGGCTTTTATGCTCCTCCACACTGGTCCCATCATTATCAAGTGATGAATCCCCTGCTGAAGCTGTCTCTGCCTGATCTGAGCCTGTGACCGATGCCCAAGCCTGGACCGTCAGAGGCCAAGGACTAGCCATGATCCTTCTGTTCTTTTTATTTCTCCCCTTCCGTCTATTTTTCCGCCCTTTGTTTATCTCCTCATTGGCTGCCAGGGATGCATCCTCAAGAGGGGGCTCAACGGGACTTGCTGCTGGCCACAGGGCATCAGCAGGTGCCTCCTGAGGCTGAGAGAGAACGGCTGTGTTCTCTGCCTCCTTGTCCCCACCTGGCTCACTGGTTTCATACACTACCTCGTCTTCAGTATCAGCCAGCGACAGAGACCCCAGGATGCGAGTCTGGCCCAGCATGCGGGCTGCAGAAGACGCTCGAGTCTGCAGTGTCAGAGGCCAGGGCAGATACACGATCGTGCTCCGCTTTCTATTCCTCCTTTTCCCGCTGCCTGGCTTCCCTGCATTTCCCTCGGGGTTAGCCCCCTGTGGGGTCACGTCGCCTGGAACCAGAACTCCCTCTGGGCACGGGCCACCATCAGCCTCCACGATGGGAGGCATACTAACAACAGACATATCCTGCATCTCCTCATTCTCTCCCAGCCCGGTGCTTTCCTGCCCCACATCGACCCCACTACTTGCAGCCGCTGGGGCACCTTCAGGTGGATTCTCAGCCTCGGGCAGGGGTCCTGCCTCTGCTGCTGCGGTGCCTGGGTCTGTGTTGCTTGCTTGGCTCACCAGAGCCTCCTTGTGACTTACAATGTCCTTTTCCATGATTCCTCCCTCTCCAAATGTTCTGTGCTTTCGATTCGGGATCGGGTGATGAGTTGACCTGGAGCAGAGAGAGCAGAAGTGATCCCAGAGGGCCAGTGTGAGTTGAGCTGAGGCTAGCAAAAAGCTCCTCCTTGAAGGAGGGAGGGTATCAAGCAACAGGTCTGGGAACTGAAACTGACATTAGACCCCAAGGATACCTGGAAGAGTTTAGGGACGGCGCAGGTCCAGGAGGCCGTGGACAAGGTGGGGGGGGGGGTGTCAGACACCTGTTCTCACTGGCGGCTGGCTCACGGATGCAGTGCCAAATCTACGACTCTGGATGCCCTCGAAACACTGATGGATGACCCAGTTTTCAGTCTTCGTTGGCCTTCGATATCAGCACTGTCTTCTCTGGCAGGAGAGGACAACCCTGAGAGACAACAACAACAACACCACAAAGACTTTTGGATAAATATTCCCGTTTTCACCTAGAGAGACATGGGTTAACAGTCAGGTATGGACTTCAGTATTGTTACCTTTCGATGCTTCGGACAATCTCAGAAGACCCAAAGCATAGATGAGAAAGCTGTAGCTGAGCCTATAAAAGCAGAGAA
Organism: Vulpes vulpes; assembly: GCF_048418805.1. Lineage (NCBI taxonomy): Eukaryota > Metazoa > Chordata > Mammalia > Carnivora > Canidae > Vulpes > Vulpes vulpes. The sequence continues at coordinate 79,816,568 of NC_132796.1, read as the reverse complement.
AGAAAGCATCATCAAAGTTAGCCCGGCCAGACTCCCCCGGGGTGTTGGTTCAAGCTGATTCAACCTGACTATTCCAGAAATGCTTTATCCAAGTTTCTTCTCGAGCTCTCTCTTTTTGTTCCCATGCGGAGGCACTGGTACATATGCCAGCCACCCGGAGAGCCTACCTAATTAGGTAACACAGCCTCCTTGTTAATCGATGAAGAGATTCTGTTCCGTTCAGTATGGCAATAGCAGTTGAGACCTCCTTCACCGATTCCTGATTCTTCCCAAGTTGAAGATCTAGATCGAGGCTGGGGGCCTCATTCCATTAAGCCAGTACAAGCCATTCTGCATGCATTCCAGATAAGCAGAGCTACAGAGAGTTCCTACTTCTCAAAGTCATAAACTGTCCAGTCCTGCTGCAAATGCTAGTCCTCTTTCAGCTCTCTACTGTACTATATATATGCACAACATAATCTTGGAATGGGCTAATTATTTACATAATATCCTTTCTCTCTGAGCAAACATTTTTTTTTTGTTGACCTTTTCATCAAAAAAAGGGAAAAAAAGAATAAATGAGGGGGGACCACACTCCCTTTCTCTAGTTTAACTGACACATAGAGCTCAATGAGGCCCCTGTTTTCCTTTGATAAGAAAGTGTAACCACACAAAAGAGCAAAGTAAGGCCTGGCATTGCCCTAGTAGGGTTGGAAATAGAAAGATTGTTTTTGTTTTTGGTTTATCTGGAATGTGTTTTTATCTAGAACGGGGGATGCAGCAGTGCCTATGTGAAGGTGGTGTGCCCAGTGGAGATGGGGGGAGGCCCTCTGGACCTTCTCTAGGGGGGCCACAAAGGGCCTAGAATTATTTCTGCATGGGTGATGTTCTCACCCAATCCTCTTTCAAGTGCTCCCTATGTAAGAAGATTGTAGAAAGAGGAATCACAGAGCAAAAAATTATATACACTGATTAGCCAGCCTGGTTTCTGCTTTTTTGAAAATTTCCCCCATGCAATGGTCAGCTTTTTCATGCTTGGTACCTAGCTTCAAGTAGTTGCAACGCTAGGGCTAGCTTAGCACATGACAGATGCAGAGGTTATCCCTAGATGAAAGCCAGGTGGCTGGCTGCCAAGGAGCCACAGTAGGTGAAATTTACCTTGTTCAATGCAATAGAGTCCAAGGTTGGGCCCCACACTGTGAGTAGGTCTATAGTCCATTGGTGAATGCACGTTCATCAAGCCCACAGAGCTAGGTCTCTGTCTATATCTCTACTGCCTTGAAAACCATATCCATATTCATGCTCCTCTGTTTCTACCTACATAAGATACCATTGTACCCTGGACTTCATGGGGATGAACACTGCCTATTTGAGACTCCTTAGATTTCCCTCTGGAATGGGATGCCTGGGTGGCTCAGCAGTTGAGCATCTGCCATTGGTTCAGGGCCTGTTCCTGGAGTTCTGGGATAGAGTCCTGCATCAGGCTTCCTGCATGGAGCCTGCTTCTCCCTCTGCCTCTCTCTCTCTGTGTCTCTCATGAATAAATAAAATATTTTTTTCCCACTATATTCATAGTTTGCTGATAGTTTTTATCACAAAGGGTGTTACATTTTTTATTTTTTATTTTTTTAAATAAATTTATTTTTTATTGGTGTTCAATTTACCAACATACAGAATAACACCCAGTGCTCATCCCGTCAAGTGCCCCCCTCAGTGCCCATCACCCATTCACCCCCAACCCCACCCTCCTCCCCTTCCACCACCTCCAGTTCGTTTCCCAGAGTTAGGAGTTTTTTTTTTTTTTTTTTTGATATTTGAAACATTTTATTTTGTCTATGCTATGATCTATATAACCCTTTTGTGTATTTTTATTATAGTATTTTTTTTAATTAATTTTTATTGGTGTTCAATTTACCAACATACAGAAAAACACCCAGTGCTCATCCCGTCAAGTGTCCACCTCAGTGCCCGTCACCCATTCCCCTCCAACACCCGCCCTCCTCCCCCCTTCCACCACCCCTAGTTCGTTTCCCCGAGTTAGGAGTCTTTATGTTCTGTCTCCCTTTCTGATATTTCCCACACATTTCTTCTCCCTTCCCTTATATTCCCTTTCACTATTATTTATATTCCCCAAATGAATGAGAACATATAATGTTTGTCCTTCTCCGATTGACTTACTGCACTCAGCATAATACCCTCCAGTTCCATCCACGTTGAAGCAAATGGTGGGCATTTGTCGTTTCTAATGGCTGAGTAATATTCCATTGTATACATAAACCACATCTTCTTTATCCATTCATCTTTCAATGGACACCGAGGCTCCTTCCACAGTTTGGCTATTGTGGACATTGCTGCTAGAAACATCGGGGTGCAGGTGTCCCGGTGTTTCATTGCATCTGAATCTTTGGGGTAAATCCCCAACAGTGCAATTGCTGGGTCATAGGGCAGGTCTATTTTTAACTCTTTGAGGAACCTCCACACAGTTTTCCAGAGTGGCTGCACCAGTTCACATTCCCAACAACATGTAAGAGGGTTCCCTTTTCTCCGCATCGTCTCCAACATTTGTGGTTTCCTGCCTTGTTAATTTTCCCCATTTTCACTGGTGTGAGGTGGTATCTAATTGTGGTTTTGATTTGTATTTCCCTGATGGCAAGTGATGCAGAGCATTTTCTCAGGTGCTTGTTGGCCATGTCTATGTCTTCCTCTGTGAGATTTCTCTTCATGTCTTTTGCCCATTTCATGATTGGATTGTTTGTTTCTTTGGTGTTGAGTTGAATAAGTTCTTTATAAATCTTGGAAACTAGCCCTTTATCTGATACGTCATTTGCAAATATCTTCTCCCATTCTGTAGGTTGTCTTTTAGTTTTGTTGACTGTATCCTTTGCTGTGCAAAAGCTTCTTATCTTGATGAAGTCCCAATAGTTCATTTTTGCTTTTGTTTCTTTTGCCTTCGTGGATGTATCTTGCAAGAAGTTACTGTGGCCGAGTTCAAAAAGGGTGTTGTCTGTGTTCTCCTCTAGGATTTTGATGGACTCTTGTCTCACATTTAGATCTTTCATCCATTTTGAGTTTATCTTTGTGTATGGTGCAAGAGAGTGGTCTAGTTTCATTCTTCTGCATGTGGATGTCCAATTTTCCCAGCACCATTTATTGAAGAGACTGTCTTTTTTCCAGTGGATAGTCTTTCTCCTTTGTCGAATATTAATTGACCATAAAGTTCAGGGTCCACTTCTGGATTCTATCTTCTGTTCCATTGATCTACGTGTCTGTTTTTGTGCCAGTACCACACTGTCTTGATGACCACAGCTTTGTAGTACAACCTGAAATATGGCATTGTAATGCCCCCAGCTATGGTTTTCTTTTTTAATATTCTCCTGGCTATTCGGAGTCTTTTCTGATTCCACACAAATCTTAAGATGATTTGTTCCAACTCTCTGAAGAAAGTCCATGGTATTTTGATAGAGATTGCATTAAACTTGTAAATTGTCCTGGGTAACATTGACATTTTCACAATATTAATTCTTGTAATCCACGAGCATGGAATATTTTTCCATCTCTTTGTGTCTTCCTCCATTTCTTTCAGAAGTGTTCTGTAGTTTTTAGGGTATAGATCCTTTACCTCTTTGGTTAGGTTTATTCTTAGGTATCTTATGCTTTTGGGTGCAATTGTAAATGGGATTGACTCCTTAATTTCTCTTTCTTCAGTCTCATTGTTAGTATATAGAAATGCCACTGATTTCTGGGCATTGATTTTGTATCCTGCCACGCTACCAAATTGCTTTATGAGTTCTAGCAATCTTGGGGTGGAGGCTTTTGGGTTTTCTATGTAGAGTATCATGTCATCAGCAAAGAGGGAGAGTTTGACTTCTTCTTTGCCAATTTGGATGCCTTTAATGTCTTTTTGTTGTCTGATTGCTGAGGCTAGGACTTCCAATACTATGTTGAATAGCAGTGGTGAGAGTGGACATCCCTGTCTTGTTCCTGATCTTAGGGGAAAGGCTCCCAGTGCTTCCCCATTGAGAAAGATATTTGCTGTGGGCTTTTCGTAGATGGCTTTTAAGATGTTGAGGAATGTTCCCTCTATCCCTACACTCTGAAGAGTTTTGATCAGGAATGGATGCTGTATTTTGTCAAATGCTTTCTCTGCATCTAATGAGAGGGTGATATGGTTCTTGGTTTTTCTCTTGCTGATATGATGAATCACATTGATTGTCTTACGAGTGTTGAACAAGCCTTGTGTCCCAGGGATAAATCCTACTTGGTCATGGTGAATAATTTTCTTTTTCTTTTCTTTTATTTTTTTTGGTGAATAATTTTCTTAATGTGTTGTTGGATCCTATTGGCTAGTATCTTGTTGAGAATTTTTGCATCCATGTTCATCAGGGATATTGGTCTGTAATTCTCCTTTTTGGTGGGGTCTTTGTCTGGTTTCGGAATTAAGGTGATGCTGGCCTCATAGAACGAATTTGGAAGTACTCCATCTCTTTCTATCTTTTCAAACAGTGTTAGTAGAATAGGTATGGTTTCTTCTTTAAACGTTTGATACAATTCCCCTGGGAAGCCATCTGGCCCTGGACTTTTGTGTCTTGGGAGGTTTTTGAGGACTGCTTCAATTTCCTCCCTGGTTATTGGCCTGTTCAGGTTTTCTATTTCTTCCTGTTCCAGTTTTGGTAGTTTGTGGCTTTCCAGGAATGCGTCCATTTCTTCTAGATTGCCTAATTTATTGGCGCATAGCTGTTCATAATATGTTTTCAAAATTGTTTGTATTTCCTTGGTGTTGGTAATGAGCTCTCCTTTCTCATTCATGATTTTATTAATTTGAGTCTTCTCTCTCTTCTCTTTAATAAGGCTGGCTAATGGTTTGTCTATCTTATTGATTCTTTCAAAGAACCAACTCCTGATTTTGTTGATTTGTTCCACAGTTCTTCTGGTCTCGATTTCGTTGAGTTCTGCTCGAATCTTTATTAACTCTCTTCTTCTGCTGGGTGTAGGATCTATTTTCTGTGTTTTCTCCAGCTCCTTTAGGCGTAAGGTTAGCTTCTGTATTTGAGTTCTTTCCAGTTTTTGGATGGATGCTTGTATTGTGATGTATTTCCCCCTCAGGACTGCTTTTGCTGAATCCCAAAGATTTTGAATGGTTGTATCTTCATTCTCATTAGTTTCCATGAATCTTTTTAATTCTTCCTTAATTTCCTGGTTGACCCTTTCATCTTTTAGCAGGATGGTCCTTAATCTCCACGTGTTTGAGGTCCTTCCAAACTTCTTGTTGTGATTTAGTTCTAATTTCAAGGCATTATGGTCTGAGAATATGCAGAGGACGATCCCAATCTTTTGGTATCTGTTCAGACCCAATTTGTGACCCAGTATGTGGTCTATTCTGGAGAAAGTTCCATGTGCACTTGAGAAGAATGTGTATTCAGTTGAGTTTGGATGTAAAGTTCAGTAGATATCTGTGAAATCCATCTGGTCCAGCGTATAATTTAAAGCTCTCGTTTCTTTAGAGATGTTGTGCTTAGAAGACCTATCGAGTATAGAAAGAACTCGATTGAAGTCACCAAGTATAAGTGTATTATTATCTAAGTATTTCTTCACTTTGGTTATTAATTGATTTAAATATTTGGCAGCTCCCACATTCGGGGCATATATATTGAGGATTGTTAAGTCCTCTTGTTGGATAGATCCTTTAAGTATGATATAGTGTCCCTCTTCATGTCTCAGTACAGTCTTCAGGGTAAATTTTAGTTTATCTGATATAAGGATGGCTACCCCTGCTTTCTTTTGAGGACCATTTGAATGGTAAATAGTTCTCCAAACTTTTATTTTCAGGTTGTAGGTGTCCTTGTGTCTAAAATGAGTCTCTTGTAGACAGCAAATAGATGGGTCCTGCTTTTTTATCCAGTCTGAAACCCTGCACCTTTTGATGGGGTCGTTAAGCCCATTCACGTTCAGAGTTACTATTGACAGATATGAGTTTAGTGTCATCATGATATCTATTCAGTCCTTGTTTTTGTGGATTGTTCCACTGAACTTCTTCTTAAAGGGGAATTTTAAGAGTCCCCCTTAAAATTTCTTGCAGAGCTGGTTTGGAGGTCACATATTCTTTCAGTTCCTGCCTGTCTTGGAAGCTCTTTATCTCTCCTTCCATTTTGAATGAGAGCCTTGCTGGATAAAGTATTCTGGGTTGCATGTTCTTCTCATTTAGGACCCTGAATATATCCTGCCAGCCCTTTCTGGCCTGCCAGGTCTCTGTGGAGAGGTCTGCCGTTACCCTAATACTCCTCCCCATAAAAGTCAGGGATTTCTTGTCTCTTGCTGCTTTAAGGATCTTCTCTTTATCTTTGGAATTTGCAAGCTTCACTATTAAATGTTGAGGTATTGAACGGTTTTTTATTGATTTTATGGGGGGAATCTCTCTATGTCCTGGATCTTAATGCGTGTTTCCCTTCCTAGATTATGAAAGTTTTCAGCTATGACTTGTTCAAATACGTATTCTGGCCCTCTGTCCCTTTCGGCGCCCTCGGGAACCCCAATTAAACATAGGTTTTTCTTCCTCAGGCCGTTGTTTATTTCCCTTAATCTATCTTCATGGTCTTTTAATTGTTTGTCTCTTTTTTCCTCAGTTTCCCTCTTTGCCATCAACCTGTCTTCTATGTCACTCACTCGTTCTTCCACCTCGTTAACCCTCATCATTAGGACTTCTAGTTTGGATTGCATCTCATTCAATTGATTTTTAATTTCTGCCTGATTGGATCTAAATTCTGCAGTCATGAAGTCTCTTGAGTCCTTTATGCTTTTTTCTAGAGCCACCAGTAGCTGTGTAATAGTGCTTCTGAATTGGCTTTCTGACATTGAATTGTAATCCAGATTTTGTAACTCTTGATAGAAGCACGAACTCTTCTCACTGTAGCATTCCAGCTGTTCTCTCTTTAAATCTCAGGCTGAATTCATAGATTTTCAGGATAATTTGAAGGTTATCTAGGTAATTTGGTGGGGACAGGTGATTTGGAGACCCTACTCTTCTGCCATCTTGCCCCTCCTCCCAATAAATAAAATCTTAAAAAAAAACCGATTTCCCTCTGGTGTGTTGACCCTTTTGTTCATTCAGATCTATTCATTTATTGGACACCATTCAATGACACTGTGATTGCTGAGCATAAGGCTGGGTGCAGAAGAGTCTATATACTTAGGCTTCAGATTACTTAATTACCATCACATTTCATCTTGATTATTCTGAAGTGACTACTTTAATTGGAGTTCTGCATGTTTCCAAACCTTAAGCCACCTATTAGCAGTCACTTTCCTGGTTGACACTCAAAGACAGCTCATGATGTTCCTCGTGTAGGGATTTTACTAGTTTATCGGAAGCCAGACTAATTATTTATCCTTTCTCCAGGTTATTGAGGCCTTCATGCTCTTTGTATACCCTCCCCTTATGGGCAGTAAACCTCTCTGACTTTTGGATAGGAAGAGAATATCCCCTGAATCCAGAACCACCGTACTGCATTGTACCATTACCACTTTCTTTCCAGCTTTGCAGATGAAGAGGAACAACTGAGACTCATTTATTTGTGTGTTACACAAGAGCTGAAATTTACTTGTGTTCTGGCATTGGAAATGCCTGGCGTCCCTCCTTGGACAGGCAGGAACTTATCCCTCTTTTGATAGGAAAGGTTTACCAAGCAGTGTCCTTCTGTGAGAGTGAAGATTTGAAATCATGATGCCATAGGGTTGGGAGTCTGGGAAAACAGCCCATTTCATATAGGATTCTTTCACTGCCAGTGGCCAAAAATAAATACATAAAAAGACCTAAAGTGGCTTAAGCATAACAGTCAATGTATAATTCATTATAAGCTCAAATGTTAGAGGTAGAGCCAACTTCATGCATGGCTCAATGCAGAGCATAAATTGTTTATCAGGAGCCGTCAGAGCTACTTTCTTGGGATTGGTTTCTATTTTGTGACTCTTAGCAGAAACTCCTGGAAACTTCCATCTTACAATGCCTAATACAATGACAGCATTCCCTTCCTTGGTAGAGCAGTAAGGGTCCCTAAATTTGGTCTCATTGATACTAACTGGCTTGATATGTGTCCATCGCTGAAACAATTGAGAATGGAATGTCCAAATCCTGGGTCTCTTCGAATCCAACGGGGAACTCAGAAGGTAAAAAGATATATATTTATTTAGTTGAGAGAGAGAGAGAAGTAGGGGAGGGACAAAGGGAGAGGCAGAGAAATCCTCAAGCAGACTCCACACTGAGCACAGAACCCGACGAGGGGCCCAATCCCAGGACCCCAAGATCATAATCTGAGCTGACGTCAAGAGTCAGACACTTAACTGACTGAGCCAACCAGGTACCCTGTAAAATCCACTATTTAAAGTGGTTTTTCCTATATAGACAGAATTGTGCGTTTGATCACCATTACCTAACACCGGAAAATTTTCATCACCTCAAAAAGAAATCCCATGTGTCTTAGCACTCACTCCCCTCCACCTCTGGCAACCACTACTCTCTTTTCTGTTTTTATAAACATTCCTATTCTGGAAATTTTATATAAATGGAATCATATAATCACATGTATAATATGTGACTTTTTATGATCTGGCTTCTTCCACATAGCATACTGTATTTAAGGTTCATCCATGTTGAGACATTTATCAGTACTTCATTCTGTCTTCCCTTTTTTTTTAAGATTTATTTTTTTATTTGAGAGAGAGAGAGAGAGAGAGCCAGCCAGTACTAGCAGGGGAAGGAGCAGATGAAGAGGGAGAGAGAGAATCCCAAGCAGGCTCCGTACTGAGGGCAGAATGCAGCACAGGGCTCCATCTTACAACCCTGAGATCATAACTCGAGACTAAAACAAGAGTCAGATGCTTAACCAACTGAGCCACCCAGGCACCCCAGTATTCATTCCTTCTTATGACCAATTAATATTCCACAATATGGATATATCACATTTTGCTTATCCATCCATCAGTTGACAGATATTTGGTGTATTTCAGTTTTTGGCTATTATGAATAATGCTGCTGTAAACATTCATATGCAGGTTTTTGGGTGGGCTTATGTTTCCAGTGATCTGGGGTATATACTTATGAGTGGAATCGCTGGGTTATATAGTAACTTTATGTTTAACCATTTGATTAACTGCCACCCTGTTTTTTAAAGGGGCTGCATCATTTTATATTTTTGCCAGCAATGCATAAGTGTTCCAACTTCTCCATATCTTTACCCATACTTGTTACTGTCTTTCTGATTAATGCCATTATTGTGGGTGTAAAATGGTTTTGATTTGCATTTTCCTAATGACTAATGATGTTAAGCATCTTTTTATGTGTTTATTGGCCATCTCCATATCTTCTTAGGAGAACTATCTACTCAATTACTTTGCCAATTTTAAATTGGGTTATTTATATTTTCATTATTCAGTGGTAAGAGTTCATTATGCATTCTAGATCTAAGTTTTGTGAGATATGTGACTTGCAAATATTTTTCTCCCATTTTGTGAATTGTCTTTTCACTTTCTTAACATTGTCCTTTTTTAAAGATTTTATTTATTTATTTATTTATTTATTTATTTATTTATTTATTTAAGACAGAGAGAGAGAGAGAGAGAGAGAGAGGAGAGTGAGCAAGCATAAGCAGGGGGGAAGGACAGAGGGAAAGGAACAAGCAGACTCCCTGCTGAGCATGGAGTACAACATGGGGCTCGATCCTGGGACCCTGAGATCGTGACCTGAGCCGAAATCAAGAGCCAGATCCTCAACTGACTGAGCTACCCAGGCACACCAACATTGTTCTTTGAAGCACAAATATTTTTAGTGTTAATGAAGTCCCCTTTGTCTCTTTTTCTTTTGTTTGTGCTTTGGCTCTCATATCTGAGGAATGATTGCCTAATCCAATGTCAAAATTATTTTTCCCTGTTTTCTTCTAAGAGTTCTTTAGTCTTAGCTCTTATATTTAGGCCTTTGATCCATTTTGAGTGAACGGTTGTATATGGTATGAGGTAGGGGGTCCAACTTCAGTTTTTTTTGCATGTGGATATTCCATTGTACCTGCACCATCCATTGAAAAGACTATTCTTTCTGCATCAAATTATCTTGTCACCCCACACCAGCTTAAAAGCAATTATTGTTCTTGATGTATTTAAAGGGCTGGAAAAGATTAAATAGAAACATCTATAAAGTCATGTGACAAGTTTGAAAACAGATACAACATACTTTATGTAGTCCCTTCAAAGTAGTCATTTTGGGAATATCACTGAGATATGGGGGATAGAGGTGAAAAATTAAGGTGAAGTATCATGTATGTGACTAGCAAACTGATCTTCGCTGGTATTTAAAAAGAGAGAACTCATGGCAGCAAGAGCATCAACTGAGTGAGTATATAGCATTCTAAGATGGTTGCTTTAAAGAAAGCACTGATTTGGGGGACCTGGAGGTTCAGTCAGCTAAGCATCTGACATTAGCTCAGGTCATGATTTCAGGATCCTGGGATCAAGCCCCGCATTGAGCCCCACATCACATTAAGCTGCACATCAGGGCTCTGTGCTCAGTGGGGGAGTCCGCTTGTCCCTCTCCCTCTGCCTCTCCTCCCACTCATGCTCTCTCGCTTTCAAATAAATAAACAAAATCTTAAAAAAAGAAAGCACTGATTTAAAAGTACACATACTGATTCAAAAGTACACATTATGTCCTCAAAACAAAACAAATTGCTAACTTGAGACAATATACCACAGTAGTTAAGAGTATGGACTTTGGGATCAGTAACTCTGGGTTTGAATTCAGATTCTACCTCTTACTAATTGTATAAATTATTTAGCTTTCTGATCCTCATTTTCTTCATCTGTAGTATAGGATAGTAGTAGCATTGATTTCATTTTTTGTAAATTTTGTTTTGATATTAATTCAGACTTGCAAGTGTTTATATTTTACCAAATCTACTTCATTTATTTTTATCATTTTGTGTGTGTGTGTGTGCGTGTGTGTGTGTGTATGTATTTTTCTCCTGAACCATTTGGGAGCAAGTTGAGGATATCATTCCCCTTTATCCCTAAATACTTCAGTGTATATTTTGTAAGAACAAGGACATTCTCTTACATAACCACAGTACATTTATTTAAATCAAGAAGTTTAAAATTGATACGATACTGTCATCTAATCTATAATACATATTGGTTTTGTCATTTTAATGAATATTGCCCTTTGTAGCTATTTTTCCCGGTTCAGAACCCAAAATGAAATTATACCCTGAATTCAGTTGCCATGCTTTATTAATCTCCTCCACTCTGTAATAATTCTTCAGTCTTTATTTGCAGCTTATGACACTGACATATTTAAAAAGTGCTCCTCGGTTATTTCACAAAAACATTTGTTGTTATTTTTTGATTAAAATGAGATTACATATTATGGGCAAAAATACCACAGAGACAATGCACTGAGATGAGAAGGACACATCTTCCTTTTGTAAGTAACTAGTCATTTATAGGGAGCTATCAATTGGAATCAAATGAGATGATAAACATCAAGCATGGGGCACAATGCCTGGCATGGTGTAAGTATACAAAAAAATGTTAGGCACCATATTTGTTATTTTTCCTATTATGATTTCTACTATTGTTATTATTTCTACTATTATAATATTGTTATTGTTAATAAAAAATATTTTAAGATCTGGACCCAGTATTCTACACTATCCATGATCTGAAAGAAATCAGAAACATAGAACAAGGTAAGTTAAGGAAATACTGGGTTTAAGTGCCAGTGGCGTGTTGAACAAGACAACATCTGTGATCTTCCAGCTTTGGGATCTCAAATTCTTTGTTTCCTGAAATACTGACTGATTGCAAGATCCGTGAGAAGGGTGTTGATGGAATTTAATTAATTTTACACCCTCACTTCAGGTCATCTTTACTTCTCACTATGTTGTATTCCTAGAAATCATATTACAGAAGGATCGTGATAAAGTAGGTTAATGGGTTCCTATAAGAGCAACACCATAATTAAATGCTATGTTCTGATTAAGCTTGAACTTAACTGTAGTTAGAATGGGTAAAGCAAATATGGAACAACTATACATTTAATCGTAACTGTTTTTATGTCAAAACATTAAAAAAAAAAACAAAACAAAGCTATGCCCATGTAGTAACAGACCAAACAATAGAGATCTCATGATGAGAAACAAGTCTCCTGCTTCTCCCTTCCCCATCCCAGGTCTACATACCAGAGGCAACCTCTTAACAGCTTGATTTTAGGTTTCCTATAGGTTACCACGTTAAGTCTAGATCAGAGATTGCACACTGCAGGCCAGTGGGTGATATTTTGCCCAAAGATACATTGTGTCTAACTCACATAGTGTTTTCCATTCTCCTCTAAAGAGTTGTTAACCTTTTAAAATAGGAAGATTTCACATGAAACCAAATTTCCAGTCTTTCTGGAGAAATTAGAACCTCTGAACCTGCATCATGCAGCCTGAGCTGGATAGAAGCTGCCCTCTTTATTCAGGGTAGGCACTCTGTAATTCACTGTGTTCCCTACCTAATCAGCTTTACGCCTCTGCTCCCTGCCTGGACTCTTCAGGCATTTGAGTTGGCAACCTAAGCTTTATCTCTTCGTTACTCAAAGTTTTGGATCTGCAGTTTTGGCATCATCTGGAGCTTCTTTTAAGAAGCTATTTTTATTTATTTTTTTTTTTTAAATTTTTTTTTTTAATTTTTATTTATTTATGATAGTCACAGAGAGAGAGAGAGAGAGAGGCAGAGACACAGGCAGAGGGAGAAGCAGGCTCCATGCACCGGGAGCCTGATGTGGGATTCGATCCCGGGTCTCCAGGATCGCGCCCTGGGCCAAAGGCAAGCGCCAAACCACTGCGCCACCCAGGGATCCCGAAGCTATTTTTAAATAGAGTGTTGGGCCCCATCTCAGACCTGCTGAATCAGAACTTGCATTTTAACAAGATCCACGGGCGATTTGTATGCACGTGGAAGCTTGAGAAGCTCCGGGATAGACAGTATACTTTTATCTGACCCATTTTCTTGACATATCAATTTTAGACCATCTCTTCCACACAGTGTGAGAGATGAGGAAGCAGAATCACAAGCTCTTCATTGATGTACATCTTCTGCTTTACTAGATATCGCTAAATTATGCTTCAACATAGTTTTGCAAACTGTCACTGCTATTAGCAGAGCATGAGGTTCCATTTCCACGTATCACCACTAACACTTGGTGCTGTGGGTTTTAAAAATGTTTTCCCAATCCAATCAGTGTTCAAAGGTATCTTGTTGCTGCTTTAATTTTCGTTTCCTTGGTGAATAATGGAGATGAGCATCTTTTCTCATGATTATTGTCTATTTAGGTTTCCAGTTCTGTGAATCAGTCACCTGTTAATGTGTCTTTCCTCTATCCTCACTTGGGGTTTTCTTTTTTGCTTTACTAATTTCTTTTATACTTATTATATATTCTGTATACTAATCCTTTCTTAGTCATATACATTGCTGTGCAGTGAATTGTCTGTCAGTCTGTGAATTGTCCATATTCTGATGTATTTTGTTTTATAATAGTTTTAAAATATAATTAACTAAAATGTATCAAAAATTTCTTTTTGGTTTTGACTTTTTGTGTTTGGTTTAAGAAGTCCTTCCATACTGGGACGTCAAGGTGGCTCAGTGGTTGAGCATCTACCATGTGCTCAGGGCATGATCCTGTGGTCCTGGACCACATCGGCCTGCTTCTCCCTCTGCCTGTGTTTCTGCCTCTCTCTGTGTGTCTCTCACAAATTAATAAATAAATAATCTTTTAAAAAGAAAGTTAAAAAAATCCTCCCTTACCTTGAGATCATAAAGGTATCTTCCTTTAGAGTCTACCAAAAGTTTCAAAGTTTTGCTTTTTAAAAAAGATTTTATTTTTTTATTTGAGAGCGTTTAAGAGAGAGCACAAGAGGGGGAGAAGGGGAGGGTGGAAGAAGGGGAGAGGAGAGGAGGGGCAAAGTGGGGATGGGGAGAGGGAAAGGGCAGAAAAAGAGGGAGAGGCAGGCTCCGTGCTAAGCAGGGATTTGACACAGGGCTCAATCTCAGGACCCCAGGATCATGACCTGAGCCTAAGGCAGATGTTTAACCATCCAGGCACCGCAAAGTTTTGCTTTACATGAATAGTCCTTTAATCCATCTAAAGTGTTTTCACAATTCGATGGTTGCCAGAGGGGGAGGTGGTTGGGGGGATGGATGAAATAAGTGAAGGGGATTAAGAGTACACTTATCATGATGAGTGCAGAGTAATGTATAGAATTCTGGAATCACTATATTGTACACCTGAAACTAATATAACACTGGAATTAAATTAAATATATATTGGAATTAAAATAAAAATAAAAGAAAATTTGTTGTGTTTATCATAACTTTATGGTCAAGTTATGATTATTTCAGGCTCTTTTATCATCCCACATTGGGTTTATTATTATAACTACACTGAATTTATTGACTCATTTTGGGGGAAATTGACATCTTTATAATATTAAGCCTTTTCTTCCATAAACACAGTATATTTTCCCATTTATTTAGGTCTTCCTTTATTTATTCATGTTTTTTCATTTTCTCCATATGTATCTTTTCTTCCTATAATTTCTGATTTGTTGTTGTTTCATTTCTAATTTTGGTATATTGAGCTTATACCCAGCACTTGTCAAGCTCACTTTTGTTTGTCTGTAGGTATCTTAGATTGTCTTCGACAATCTAATTATATTATCTCCTAATAACGGTATCAACCCTTCTAATTTATGCACTTTACTTCTTTGCTAGTATTTTTTCTAAAGATTTTATTTTTTAAGTAATCTCTACACCTAAAGAGGGGCTGAAACATTCAACCCCAAGATCAAGAGTCACATAATCCGCTGACTGAGCCACCCAGGTGCACCTACTTGTCTTAATTGTAGTCACCTGAACTTCCAGCACCATGGGGAATAGAAGCAATCCTAGTGGGTATCCCTGCCTTTTTTAAAAAATATTTTTAAAAAGATTTATTTATTTGAGAGAGAGAGAGCAAGTGTGTGAGTGGGGTTAGGGAAGGCAGTGGGAGAGGGAGAGAATCTCAAGCTGACTCCACACTGAGTGAAGAGACCTATGCTGGGCTGGATCTCACAACCTTGAGATCATGACCTAGGCTGAAATCAAGAGTCAGACATCACCCCAGTGCCCCAAGATTTTATTTTTAAATAATCTCTGCACCTAACATGGGGCTAGAACTTTTAACTCCAAGATCAAGAGTCACATGCTCTACCAATAGAGCCAACCAGGGGCTCCTTGTTTTTTATTTTAATGAGAAGACCTCTACAGTTTCACCATTAAGTATGATATTTTCTTTAGGCTTTGAATTGATATCCTGTATCATGTTAAATAAAGGTTCACTTCATTCCTAGTTTGCCAAAAAAGAGGGTTTTTTAATTTGAGAGAGAAAGAGAGAGAGAGGAGAGAGAGAGAGAGGGAGAGAGAGAGAGAGAGAGAGAGAGAGAGCATGAGCAAGGAGAGGAGCAGAGGAAGAAGCAGAATCTCTGCTGAGCAGGGAGCCCAACGTGGGACTCAAGGTCATGAACTGAGCTGAAGGCAGATGCCCAACCAATTGAGCCACCCAGGGGCCCTCCCCCAAAATCATGAATAGGCATTGAATTTTATTAAATATTTTTTTCTGTATCTACTGAAATGATTATGTATTTCTTTATCTGTTAATGTGGTGATTAAGCTGCCAGTTTTTTTTAGTGTTAAAGCATCCTTACATTCTTGGAATGAACCCTACTTGCTCCAGATTTTTTGTTACTAAATCTGCTGACATAGACTTGCCAAAATTCTATTTTGGATTTTGACATTTATATTTGGGTGTTTGGTCTATAATTTTTCTTGTTTCGTGTTCTTTCTTAGTTTGGGTATCAAGACTGTACAAGTTTCATAAGATGAGTTTTGCAACCTTTCTATCTTAAACAGTTATGGGAAAATCCACACCTAAAATAATTGGAGGCTGTGAGGAGACTTTTAGTTGTGATCCAAATGATTTAGTGGGTATTGGTTTATTTCAATGTCACTATCTACTCTTAGGTTTATTCTGATCATTTATGTTTTTCTGTAAAAGAGACCATTCATCTGTCTTCATATTTATTTGCACAAACTTATTTGTATTTATTCCTTTGTGCTTTTAAAATTGCTACAGTTTATGCCTATGTATTTATTATACACTTTTTTTTGTACAAAGAACAGGAAGCATGGCAGCCTTGAACTTTATGGCATCCATACTTGAATCCTGGAAAGCGTGCAGCCATGCCTTCACATCTCTGAGAGAAAATTATTTTCATCCTATATTTCATCAAATTATTTTCATCCTATAATTCTATACCCGGTGAGGTTAGACTCAAGTCTCTTTCAGTAAAGTTAAGGATATGAAAGTACTTAAATATTTTGCCTCCCATTCACCCTCTGATATGAGGCTACTACAGAATTTCTTTTTTCAGCAAAATGAGGTAGTAAAACAAGACAGGGGGTCCAGTAAAGAATGGAGATAACATTGTAAGGAAGTGAAGGGATGTCATGAAATGACAGCCGTGGAGCAGGCCTAGAGATTAATCCCTTCATTTTTTTTTTTTTTTGAGATTAATCCCTTTAGTTGAGAGCAGGCAAATGAGGAGAGGCAGCTCTAAGAAGAAAGTTTGCAACAAATGAAAGGGAATTGTTATAATATCTGATACACGTAAGGAATTAGAAAAAAAATTTTGGCCCCTGTTGGACTGATCTGCTGAAGTATTTTGGTAGATATATAGAGCAGGGAACCTGCTCTTTCCTCTGCCTATGTCTCTTCTCTCTCTGTGTCTCTCATGAATAAGTAAATAGACTCTTAAAAAAATAAAAAAATGCCTATTTTGAAGATTAAGATTAGCAGAACTACAGTAATTGTCAGTGAATAGAATCACATGTAACATCCCTTAAATAAAAGTTTATCGACATAAAAAAAAAAAAGAAATAGTAGTATAAGCTTACAGGTGACATACAGAATGTGTAGGTAAATATTAGAAGAGCCCAGTTAAACATATTGAGAGGGGCTGCTCCTGAGAAGTGACTGGAGGATGAGGAAGGGAAAGAGATTACTTTTCATTTTAAGTCTTTGAGTACTCTTTTATTTAAAAGGTTTTATTTATTTATTCATCAGAGACACACACAGAGAGAGAGGCAGAGACACAGGCAGAGGGAGAAGCAGGCTCCATGCAAGGAGCCCGACATGGGACTCGATCCTGGGACTCCAGCATCACGCCCTGGGCCAAAGACAGGCACTAAACCGCTGAGCCACCCAGGGACCCCCTTGAATACTCTTTTATTGTTTAGATTTGTTTATATCAGTATAGATTCAGGGATTCCTATTTTACCTGTGGGTACTAATCTTGTACTTTTATTTATTGTTTACATAAAACTTTTAATGTGGAGATACTTTTATATTTACATGCAATTCTAAGAAATAATACAGAAAGATCCCTTGCACCCTTTATCCATTTTACCCCATGGTAACATCTTGCAAAACTATAGCACACTATCTCAACAAGGATATTAACATTGATACAGTTAACATCAGAACATATCCATTACCCTCACGTTGCCATGTTATCACTATACTCACTTTCTTCCTGTCTCTAACCCACTTCTTTTTTTTTTTTTTTTTTTTTTTTAAATTTTTTTTATTTATTTATGATAGTCACAGAGAGAGAGAGAGAGAGGCAGAGACACAGGCAGAGGGAGAAGCGGGCTCCATGCACCGGCAGCCCGACGTGGGATTCGATCCGGAGTCTCCAGGATCGCGCCCTGGGCCAAAGGCAGGCGCCAAACCGCTGCGCCACCCAGGGATCCCTAAAACCTCTAAAGTTAAGGTAATTTGTTCCAACAGCAATAGGAAACTAGTACAATAAGTCTTGAAATTTTAATAGACTGATTCCACCCAGTTTATTCTTGGTTTCCGAAATTGTTTTACCTATTCTAGTTCTTTGGCTCATCATATAAATTTCAGATTAATTTTTAGATTAATTTTTTAAAAGATTTTATTTATTTATTCATGAGACACACAGAGAGAGAGAGGCAGAGACACAGGCAGAGGGAGAAGCAGGCTCCATGCAGGAAGCCCAAGGTGGGACTCAATCCCTGGTCTCCAGGATCACACCCTGGGCCGAAGGCGGCGCTAAACTGTTGAGCCACCCGGGCTGCCCAGATTAATCTTGTCTGTATCTAAAAACCAGTCTTCCTGGGATTTTGAGAAACATTTCATTAAACCTGTACTGTATATCCATTGGAAAGAACTGGTAGCTTTACAGTTTTGAGTCTTCCAATCTGGGAATACAGTATGTCTCTCCATTTATTCAGATTAAAAAAAAAAATTTTGGGGACGCCTGGGTGGCTCAGTGGTTGAGCATCTGCCTTTGGCTCAGGGCCTGGTCCCACATTCCTGGGATTGAGTCCTGCATCGGGCTCCTTGAATGGAGCCTGTTCTCCCTCTGCCTGTGTCTCTGCCTCTCTCTCTCTGTGTCTCTCATGAATAAATAAATAAAATCTTTTTTTACAAAAATTAATTAATTAATTTAAAAAATTGTTTTGAGGCACCTGGATGGCTCAGTTGGTTGAGCAGCTGCCTTTTGATTTTGGCTCAGGTCATGATCTCGGGATCTGGAGATTGAGCCCTGCATTGGACTCCACACTCAGAAGGGAGTCTGCTTGAGGATTCTCTTCCTCTCCTTCTGGCCTGCCCTCCACTCACACTCTCTATCAAATCAATAAATAAGTCTTTTTAAAAATTTTCTTTTATCAGCATATATGTCCTGTGTAGTTTTACATGTTTTGTACATATTTTATTAGATTCACACTTGAGTTTTCTTTTCCTTGTGAGCAATAATAAATGGCATTGTATTTTTAATTTTGGGGTCCATGTGTTCATTGCTAGTATATCAAAATACAATTGAATTTTGGATGTTCATCTGGTATGTTATGACCTTGCTGAATTCGTTTATTATTTCTAGGAGATTTTGTATATTCTTCAGGATTTTCTACATAGACAATCATGCCATCTACATATATTAGCAGTTGTAGCTATTCATTTCTAATATGTATGAGTATATTGTGTTTTTGAGGGATTGCTCATTTCATCTAAGTTGCCAAATTTACGTGTGTAGAATTGTTTGTAGTTCTGCCTTATTATCCTTTGATGCCTGCAAGATCTGTGGTAATATCCTGTTTCATTCCTGATACTGTTAATTTTTGTATTTTCTCTTTTTGCTTTGTCAGTGTTCTTAGAATTTTGTCAATTTTATCGATCCTTTCAAAGAACCAGGTCTTTGTCTCATTGATTTTTCTTGATTGTTTTTTTTTAAATCTCATTGTTTTTGACTTTTAAGTTTATTATTTCTTTCTGATTGCTTAGTATTTATTTTGCTTTTATTTTTCAAGATTCTTAAGATGGGAGCTCAGATTATTAGTTTGAGACTTTCCATATTTTCAAAGGTAAGCATTTAGTGCTATAAGTAACTATCTCCAGACTGCTTAGTCTGTGTTCTACAGATTTTGATAGATTGTGTTTTCATTTTCAATCAGTTTCATGTATTTTAAAATTTCTTTTGAGACTTCCTTTTTAACTAACAGATTGCTTAGAGGTGTGTTTTGTTTCCAAGTATTTGAAAATTTTCCTGTTATTGATTTCTATTTTGTTTGATTGTGATTAGAGAATACTTCTTTTGTGATTTCAATTTTTTAAAATTAAATTATAGTTGACATACAACATTATTTTAGTTTCAGGTGTACAACATAGTGATTTAACAATTCTATATATTACAAAATGCTTACCATGCACAGTGTAGTTACCATCTGTCACCATACAAAATTATTACAGTATTATAACTATATTTCATATGCTGTATTTTTAGATTTGTTGGTGTTTGTTTTGTGGCTCAAGATATACTATTTCTTGCATATCTTGCTATGTGTTCTGTGGGTGCTTGAAAAGAATGTGCATTCTGTTGTTCTGGTGTGGAATGTTCTATAAATGTCAACTAGATCCTGATGGTTGATGGTGTTGAAATTTTCTATTTGCTTGCTGATTTTCTGTCTAGTGGTTCTATCAAGTGTTGAGGTAGAGGTGTGGAAGTCTCCAACTATAATTGTGCCTTTGTTTATTTCTCCAAGTTCTTTCAGTGTTTGCTTCACATATTTTCGAACTTTCTTTAGTGTGTGTACATTTAGGATTGTTACACTTCTTGGTGGCTGACCCTATTATCATTATATAATATTCCTCTATATCTCTGATCATTTTTCTTGCTCTGAAGTCTGCTTTATCTGGGGCTCCTGGCTGGCTCCGTTCATAGAACATGTGACTCTTGATCTCAGGATTGTAAGTTCGAGCCCAACATTGATATGGAGATTACATAAATATAAAGTGTTAAAAAAATAAAGTCTACTTTATTTGATAGTAATATGGTAATCTTTATTTTCTGCTGATTAATGTTTGAATAATGTACTTTTTCCATCCTTTACTTTCAATTTGCCCATGTAAGAATATTTGAGGTAAGTTTCTTTTTAGATAGTATATTGTCATATTTTTCATTCACTCTGCTTATCTATGCCTTAATTGGTGTTTTCAGACACCTTACATTTAATTATTGATACAATATGGCTTAAGTAAACTATTTTAGTTTGTTTGTATTGTTTTCTTTATTCTCTTTACTTTCAATTTTTCTGTTTTCTTTTCTTCTTGTGGATTACTTGAATGTTTATTAGAATTCCATTTTGAGGGGCACCTGGGTGGCTCAGTTGGTTAAGTGTCTGCCTTTGGCTTGGGTCATGATCCCAGGCTCCTGAGATTGAGCCCTGCAGCGGGGTCCTGCTCCACAGAGAACCTGCTTCTTCCTCTCCCTTTGTCCCTCCCCCCTGCTCATGTTCTCTCTCTCTTTCTCTCTCTCTCTCAAATAAATAAATAAATAAAATCTTTAAAGAAAAAAATAATTCCATTTTGATTACCTGTAGTGTTTTGTAGTATATATCTTTGTATATATATTTTAGCAGTTGGTCTAGGTCTTACATATACACAACTTATCACGGTCTACTAGGGTTGTTATTTTACTAGTCTGAGTGTAATATAGAAATTTTACCTTTTATTTTTCTTTATCTTCCAACATTTATAATATAATTGTCTTAAAGACTTCCTGTATATACATTTAGAATTATGTCAGACAATATAGTAATTTGTTTTAACTATTATGTATAATTCAGAAAACTCAAAAGGAAAAATAAAACCTATTGTATTCATCCATATTATTTGTGCTTACTGTGTTCTTCCTTTGACATTCTAAAATTCCTTCTTTTATCTTTACCTTTCTGTTTAGAAAATATTCATTTGCCTTTTTTTTAAGATTTTATTTTTTAAGTGATCTCTGCAAACAACTTGGGGCTTAAACTCATGACCCCGAGATTAAGAGCCGTATGCTTCACTAACTGAGCCAGCCAGGTATACTCACACCTTCTTTAGACCTTCTTTTTTTGTTGGTTTTCTCTGACATCTGTCTAGTGGACCAAGGGGTATGGCTACTTCATTACTTTCAGGTAGAAGTAGATGTCCAGTTTCTCCATTTGTCTTCTGTTGACATCTGCAGTGGGGGCTCCTTGTTACTGCCATATAAGGGTGGAAGTTCTGGATCCCCACAAGAGTCTCCACTGATACAATGGAGTTTGGAGGAGGGGCCAGTACTTGTCAACTGTGATGAAAGTTTGGGCTCCCTACTTGGCATTCTATGACATGACCTAGGCTGGGATGTTGAGGTTCCTCATTACAACCTGGTGAGGAGGTAAGTCTAGGGCTAATAGTCAAACTTTGCTGTCATCACTGGGGATGAGGGTCACAGTTTTTTTTCTGTGGTGTTTGGCTGAAATAGCATGGTATTGTCTACAAATTTTCTGTCTATCTAGGCTGCTCCTTTCCTGATCCTTTGGCTAAAGAGACAGACTTAACTGCTTGGACATTTTTCTTCTATACTAGTTGGTGTTTCTGGGTTGCCGACTTCTTTAGCCCAAGGCGAGAATATATGAGGCAAAAGGAAAATCACCATCACCACTGTGTCATCCCTTGGGAATTAAAGTTTCCATCTGGTCTGTTTTCATCTCTGGACCTTTCAGAGTCCTCTAATGTTTGATTTACATCTAATATCCAGGGAGTTTAGTTGTACTTAGCCAGAGAAATTGGGAAAACTAAATCTATTCTATCTTCCAGGAAGCAGAAGTCTCCTATTTTATTTTGGTAACCATGTCTGTGCTTATTTTTTTTTTATTTTATTTTTAAGTAGGCTCCACACCCAATGTGAGGCTTGAACTCACAACCCTGAGATCAAGAGTTGCATGCTCACCCACAAAGGCAGTGAGTTGCCCCACTCTGTGCTTATTTTGATGCTATTTATCTATTATCTATCTATCTACCTATCTATCATCATCATTAATCTATATCTCTAAAGAAAGCCGTCTAATGAAGCTATAGATAGAATCATTTTTCCTTCCTTTAAAAAGTAGAGATACCAGCAATCATTGCAGTTACTTTAAAGGTGTGCTTGAATCATTAAAGTAGGTACTCTATACATCTTTGTTGATGTTCATGATGTTCCTATCATTAAACTTATTTTCTAAGTACAAGCTGAGTAATATTTTTCTTCTACATTATCTCACACTGTACATTGTGGTGGGAGGAATAATAACCTAGATAGGGTTGCCAAATGGTACCTGCAAAAAATACTAGATGAATAAATCTCCAAGGCCCTAATTTTGAAAGAACATGATGTATTACTTGTGCCTATAACAATTTCTACCTTGTATTAGGTGTATACAAGTTCTGCTGTAACATAACGATACAATTTATTTAACTGAAACAAAAGGATAGTCCTATGTCTGATATTTTTTTTACCAGACAACAAGCTCAAAAACAAGACCAACTTTGTCAAAATCAAACACCTGGCAACTTCACAACCTCACCAGGGAGGGCCAGACCTACTGGAGCAGGGCAGGTAATCTGAGAAGTTTCCAGGAAGTTAAATTCAATAAGCATTTATTGTGCAACAAGAGGACATCCCGACCAGTGTAAAAGCATACCGGCCAAGTCTAACAGTAGGCCATAGGTAAACAGGTCAATGGCATCACGAGGATCTCAATAGGAGAGACTATAGGTATATGCCCAAGTATTCTGGAAGAGCTCACTGATAGAAGCATTTGGCTATTACCAAAACACCAGGATGTATGTGAGTACTCAGAAACAGAGGTGATTGAAGTTCAACCAGAGATGACACAGACAGAGATGAATAGGAGCACAGTTCTAGAGGAGTTAGGATTCTGAGATGACTAAATAAGGTATGTAGAAATAAGGGAACAAGATGAAAACCAAATTAAAAGAAACAAGGTGAGAGTCTAATTATCAAAATCTGAGTACAAGGAAGTCAGACTCTTCCTTCTACTCAAGCCACATCGCATAAACCTTATATACCAATCTCCTTAAGCCTGTGCTGTGATTGGATCTAAAAAGGTAGGAGGCCTCTGCACTCCCCTTGTCTCTAGGATTTCTCTTTGTGTTTGACTTCATTGACTCAACTATCCTTTCCTTCTTAGTTTATTGTCATTGTTTGTTTGCATTTATTTTGTTTTGCTTTGCCTTAGTCTGATTCCAGACATGAGTGCTCATACTTTCTTGAATTTACTGGAATGTTGCTATATATACTGCCCCGCCTTTGGTTCATGGCACCCCTCCAGGACACCTGAAAAGCCTGGCTGTGTTGTCAGGATTTTCAAACTGTAGTATAAGTACAGAGACATTGTGCTGTGCTTTGGTTCCATCAAAGTAACCTAATTGGTCCTATACCTTGTCCAGCCCCCATCTCACAGGAGAAGGGGATCCTATACAGACTAACACCACTGTTAGCTTATTGCTAAGACACCAGAGCTACTGGCCTAGGGCTCCTTAAGTCTCTTTGACCAACATCATTGATCTCTGAAACTGAGATGAAGCTGTGTCTTCAGTTGGGATCTAAATGATCCAGTCAAGCAGGTCATCTCATTGCCTCCTACTATCTTTAAAGCTCAATATAAATTTTAAATACACACTACTTGGAAGTAATAATTGTTCCTAAATCACTTTTGGACTTTTTTTAATGGATATATTTACTTGAGGGAGAGAAAACACAAGTAGGAGGGGCAGAGGGAGAGGGAGAGACTCTCTAGCAGACTTCCCACTCAGCATGGAGCCTGACGTGTGGCTGGATCTCAAGACCCTGAGATCATGACCTGAGCCAAAACCAAGAGTCAGACGCTTAACCACTTGTGCCACCAAGGCACAAGCACCTCTCTCTTGTACATTTTTGACAGCACTCTACACTGAGTAGAAAAGTTTTATACAACAATTATCAGCTTATTAATGCAGTTATAAAAACATTTCTCATAGAATGCCCAAGACAGACATAGGACTGCATTTGGGCTCTTGTTTTGGAATATCCAGGCACTGATGGGAAATGCTGAATAAGTGGAGGAAAGACAGCAAAAAAGGAGGGATACGTGTTTACTAAGAGCACCAAGTAAAAACATCTTGGTCTAAGAATCAGTGAAAGGTAAATAATTAAAAGCATATATTCTGGGGATTTACCCCAAAGATACAGATGCAGTGAAACAGCAGGACACCTGCACCCCAATGTTTATAGCAGCAATGTCCACAATAGCCAAACTGTGGAAGGAGACTCGGTGTCCATCGAAAGATGAATGGGTAAAGAAGATGTGGTTTATGTATACAATGGAATATTACTCAGCAATTAGAAATGGCAATTACCCACCATTTGCTTCAACGTGGATGGAACTGGAGGGTATTATGCTGAGGGAAGTAAGTCAATTGGAGAAGGACAAACATTATATGGCCTCATTCATTTGGGGAATATAAAAAACAGTGAAAGGGAATAAAGGGGAAAGGAGAGAAAATGAGTGGGAAATATCAGAGAGGGCGACAGAACATGAGAGACTCCTAACTCTGGGAAATGAACAAAGAATAGTGGAAGGGGAGGTGGGCAGGGGGTTGGGGTGACTGGGTGACGGGCACTGAGGGGGGCACTTGACGGAATGAGTACTGGGTGTTATGCTATATGTTGGCAAATCGAACTCCAATAAAAAAATATACAAAGAAAAGCATATGTTCTTAGAATCATCTTCCGTTCCAAGTTCCTTGTGCACCAAAGTGCCAGAAGCTTCCTGCCAAAAACTGCTTTGTCTTGCCTGTACACCAATATCTCATCCAGGGAAACCCAAATAGCAACTCTCACCTATAGGGCCTTGATGAAGTTTTCCAGAATTGGAAATTGAAGTTTTCCAGAACTTAATATCGTTGCCTTAACAGGAATGATATTAAGTTCCTAGTCTCAGACAAACTGGATTGGCGTCAAACCCTCATTCACCCCTTTTATCTGTTGCCAGGACTTTTTGCCTCTGTTCTAATATTTGACACCTAAACTTCTAAACTGGTTTCTATCCCTTGTGGCATACTTTTGCCTGAGTTCCACGTCCATTCTGGCCAGTGATGTTCTGAACTGCTCTCTATTCTAATTTTATACTTTCCTAAGCCTGCATTCTTCTCTGAGTATCTCATTTTGGCAACCAGAGTCTGGCTCTGCAAACCTTTCATATCTTGACCTGGTTCTAGACTTCCAACTTTCCCATAACCATCTGTTACTGGGATATTCGCCAGACATGACCCAGACATGACTTATGTATCTAGCTTTCTTGAGCATATAGACTTGGCTCCTGTTCTCTAATCTATGACTTTTGTCTTGGTCCTTGATATTGTCAGCATCCATGTTCTTAGTCCTGATATAGGACCACTCTGGCTTGCATTGTGCAGTAGGAAAATTGCATGGTAAGCATGCACCTACCTTCTTTCCGCATTCATACTGATGGCCTTGCCTCCTATTTGAGACTCCCACCTCATTCACCCTTCCCTGTGTCTGTACTCTTAGGTAACCTCATGCTTCCAAATTTGCTAGGTTCATCCTCTCCCACAAATACTATCTAGCATTATGTCATAATTTCTTACCTATATATTTTTAATAAGCTAATTCACATTAATAGTTATTTGACAATCCCATTTACCCCCTGCAAATCTTTATGCACTTTACATGGTTACCTTATCTAGAAAATGTTTTCACGGGGGATCCCTGGGTGGCTCAGTGGTTTGGCGCCTGCCTTTGGCCCAGGGCATGATCCTGGAGTCCCAGGATCGAGTCCCACGTCGGGCTCCTGGCATGGAGCCTGCTTCTCCCTCCTCCTGTGTCTCTGCCTCTCTCTCTCTATGTCTATCATAAATAAATAAATAAATAAATAAATAAATAAATAAATAAATGAATCTTTAAAAAAAAGAAAATGTTTTCACTTGAAAGAGGAACTCTAATTGGAGGATAGGTGTGTTGTTAGGTAAGAAAGTTAGCAATTAGGAAGAGGCTTTTGGTGCCTGAGACTTTGGGGCTCCTAATCATTCACATTAGACTATGTATTTTTTTTAAGATTTATTTATTTATTTGGGGGGGGGAGAGAGTACACATGTGAATGGAGGAGGGGCAGAGGGAGAGGGAAAGAGAGAATCTCAAGCAGACTCTGCTGAGCTCAGAGCCCCATGTGGGGCTCAATCTTAGGACCCTGAGATCATGACTTGAGCTGAAATCAAGAATCAGATGCTCAACAGACTGAGCCACCCAGGCGCCCCAAGTCTATGTATTTTTTAATTAATTACTTTTATTTTTAACAGTGGTAAGAGGACCCATGACAAAATTTACCATCTTAACCATTTTTAAGTGTACGATTTAGTAGTGTTAAGTATATTCACAGTGTTATGCAATGGATCTTCAGAACTTTTTCATGTTGCAAAACTGCAACTATATACTTATTAAATAGCAACTCGCCTTTTTCTGCCTCCCCCCCAGCCCCTGGCAACCAGCATTAGTAACATATTTCCTTTTGAATGGGGTTGGCCTCTGCTTACAACAGGCTCAATCTGGATATTAAAGGAAAACCAAACTGTTTTTCTTTTTAACCCAAAATGATGGGTAGGAGAACCAGGGGACCAACTCTATCAATTTATTCCAATAGGCAGGAACTACCCAAGTAACCCTACCAGTTGTCCCTTTTGGAAATGCCCAGTTCTGAAATTTGAAGAAGTCTAGGAAGCAAACCTGAATGCTATGGATGTCCACTTTTTAAAATACGTTCCCTTGGGTGGGAGGTGGTGGTGGTGGTGGTGTGCCTGGATGGCTCAGTCAGTTAAGCAACCAGATCTTGATCTTAGCTCAGGTGTAGATCCCAGGGTCATGAGTTAAAGCCCCATGTTGGGCTCCACACTGGCTGGTTACAGAACCTACTTAAGATAAAAAAAAATTTAGGGAAGCCTAGGTGGCTCAGTGGTTGAGCATCTGCTTTCGGCTCAGGGCGTGATCCCAGGGTCCGGGGTCGAGTCCCATATTGGGTTCCCTGTGAGGAGCCTGCTTCTTCCTCTGCCTGTGTCTCTGCCTCTCTTTCTGTGAC
The DNA here is from genome assembly GCF_048418805.1 of Vulpes vulpes. Classification (NCBI taxonomy): domain Eukaryota; kingdom Metazoa; phylum Chordata; class Mammalia; order Carnivora; family Canidae; genus Vulpes; species Vulpes vulpes. The sequence goes on along the minus strand of NC_132796.1, from coordinate 79,789,013 downwards.
TCTCATGAATAAATAACATCTTTAAAAATAAAAATAAAATAAAAACTTAAAAAATAAAGATTTCCTTGGATCTTAAAAGCACTATGTTGTTTTTTTTCTCTGAACCATTATAATTCAGCTAATTATCAACCGTAGGTCTTTCCTTCTCTTTTTATGTAGTTGATATTTTCAGAATATAAATGCAACAAGAGAGGTTTGTTGTTGTTTTTTAAGATTTTATTTATTTATTCATGAGAGAGGAGCCTAAGTATGCAGTCATGGAAAGGAAATTGAAAGTACTAAGAGAAGGACAGATTTTTTTTTTTTATTTGAGTCATTGTTTGATCTCTCAAAAGACCAGATTCAGCATCCTGAGTGAGCAGGTCTGATATGAAACACATGCTGATATAAACGGGGAATAAATAAGAAGTCATCTTCCCTCACCCTGATTCATAATAGCAATTAATGATGATAATGAAGCAGATGATGGTGATGATGATGATGATTGTTGCAAGAAGCAACTGCCATGGTCGTCGAGTGTTCCCTGCATGCTCTCACTGGATAGGCCAATACTGCAAAGCCCTGACCACTCTTTACCTGGACTGTTTCTCAGAGTTGTGTTTCCAGTACCCACCCCTGAGAGATGAGGCAACATCTCTTCTTGGACAAAGAGCAAGATGCTTACTGCTTACTATAAAAGCTATGAATTGGGGTCCCCGGGTGGCTTAGTCAGTTGAGCATCCAACTCTTGATTTTGGCTTAGGTCATAATCTTAGGGTCCTGGGACTGAGCCCCTCCTCAGATTCTGCACTCAGCAGGGAGTCTGCTGGAGATTTTCTTTCTCTCTCTCTGCCTCTCCCCTTGCCCTCTCTCTCAAAGAATTAAATAAATCTTAAAAATCCTTTAAAAAAAGCTATGAATTCCCAAGGCTCAATGTTCCTCAACAAGGATGCAATCCAACCGAGTGCTCAGCATCTAACTGGGCTTCCACATGTCATCCCTGTGGGGATTGAGGGCAAAGGGAACCAATGCAAATATGCAGATGCTCACATTGTTTTCTGTGCTGTGAATAAAACTCTTTTTTAAAATATTTTATTCATTTGTTTGGGAGTGAGAGTGAGAGAGAGCACGTGTGAGGGGGAGGAGCAGATGGAAAGGGAGAAGCAGGCTCTCCACAGAGTGGGGAGCCTGATGTGCAAGTAGCCTGATGTGTGGTTCAATCTCTATTCTCCAGGATCATGACCTGAGCCAAAGGCAGATGAGCCACCCAGGCAACCTGAGTAAAACTCTTTTATCCCTCAATCTGTAGTCTCATGTCTTTTGCCAGCATCCATGAACATATGCAAAGTTGATTCGTTAACTTACAAGTAGGGTAAGATGCCAGACCTGACAATAATAAGATAAGCTTCTTCTATCTACTGTGGTTAATAATAATAATAGATAATATTAATTAAAAACTAGTAACAAAACCATTTATTGAGGGCTTCCAATGTGCTAGGCACTGCTCTATGTACTTGATATAAATTATCTTATGTGATATCCACAATAACCTTACTAAGAAGTCCAATGACTTGCCCACCCAAGTTCACATATTCTCAAGGTGTCCTGACAATTATCATTACTGTTGTCTCTTCCTTGCTAACATCCTTCTATACCCCTTATTTTTTTTGCCTTCTTGTTGTAATTCTTTGTTTTGACCATCAAAAAGGCTATCATATAAAAATAATGTGAAACTCACTCCCCCAGAAAACTCTTTCGTATTTCAATTTTCTTCTTAGGATAGTGAATATCCCAGACTCTGGAGCCAGTCTTTACTCACCAGCTGGGTTGACTTGGGGCAAGTTATTTAATCTCTCTTTGTCTTAATTTCCTCATTTGTAAAATAAGAGATAATAACAGTACCGATCGAGTAGGGTTGTTGTAAGTCTCAAGTGGGTTATTATGTAAAAGGTTTGCAATAATGCAGTTCAATTGAAATGCACTATTCTTCTCATTCTGCCTTCTTTTTTGAAAACAGTATATTCCTGAATCATCTTTTCTACCATACAAATTTTAGACTGATGGTGATTATACTAATCATCTTCAACCTCATCATAATCTCCACTTGAGTGCATACCATTTGCAAGTAGGTACTATGTCTACATCAAAATGATATTCCATTTCAACCAAAGAATCTATCCTATCAGGGACCTAACACTGTTAGATGCAATAGGGAATGCAAAGCAAGTTGAAGACATTGGACACTGCCCTAGCCCTAAAGAAACTGGCAATGTATCTAAGGCGATGAAATTAACACACGTGAAATCATAGAGGGGGAATAAATAATGATTGATATGATAGTGCTCATATAACTACATTATGAATTTAGAGAAAGCTAACAGAGTGGCTAAAGCAGGCAAAGAAGCCTTCATATGGTAGAAGTAGGAATCATGCTGAGTCTTTTTTAAAAAAGATCTTATTTATTTGAGAGGGAGAGATGGCAAGAGAGAGTATGAGTTGGGGGTGGGGGAGAAGGAGAAGCAGGCTCCCCGCTGAGCAGGGAGCCCAAAGCTGGGCTTGATTCCAGGATCTGAGCAAGAGGCAGACGCTTAACTGACTGAGCCACCCAGGTGCCCCAGAATCATTCTGAGTCTTTTTTTTTTAAGATTTTATTTACTTATTCATGAGAGACACAGAAAGAGAGAGAGGCAGAGACACAGGCAGAAGAAGAAGCAGGCTACATGCAGGGAGCCTGGCGTGGGACTTGACTCCGGGTCCCCAGGATTGCCCCGGGCTGAAGGCGGCACTAAACCGCTGAGCCACCTGGGCTGCGCCATTCTGAGTCTTAAAGTGTGGACTTTTGGGATCCCTGGGTGGCGCAGCGGTTTAGCGCCTGCCTTTGGCCCAGGGCGCGATCCTGGAGACCCGGGATCGAATCCCACGTTGGGCTCCCGGTGCATGGAGCCTGCTTCTCCCTCTGCCTGTGTCTCTGCCTCTCGCTCTGTCTGTGTGTGACTATCATAAATAAATAAAAATTTAAAAAAATATTTAAAGTGTGGACATTTACTCTGGCAGAAAGGGAAAAAGGTGAAGACTCAACCTCTAACACTTTCTAGTTTCTACAAATCTTTTCCACGTATAGACTCATTTTGTCCTTGTGGCAAGCCCCTAGGGTAGACAGAGAAGGCATTCATATTCCAGCACATAGGTATATCCTGATGCACAGTGGTATGTAACTTGCCCAAGGTCTAGAGCCAGTAAGTGGAACACACTTAACTACTTGCTACTCCAGCTCCAGCAGAGCCTCTGCCTGCAAGGAGTTTATACCTGTTAATCGTGACTCTCCTATAGATATAAAATGAATATGTGTAAAGATTTTATTTAACTCAGGGCACCTGGGTGGCTCAGTGGTTGAGTGTCTGCCTTTGGCTCAGGTCGTGATCCTGGGGTCGGTCCTGGGATCGAGTCCCACACCAGGCTCCCTGCGGGGAGCCTGCTTCTCCCTCTGCCTATATCTCTGGCTCTCTCTCCTTGTTTCTCATGAATTATTTTATTTAACTCATTATCAACAAAAGAACTGGTCAATGCTAACAACCAGTCCAAAGGAGGAGTAAAAAATGCACACATTTATATGGATTAAGGAAATGTTGCATTTAAAAATAGATGACAAGCTGGCTTTTTTTTTCCATGGAGGGAGGAAAAAGGAAGTCAATTGAACTGCCACCGGACAGAATTTATTTGCACGTCTATGAACAAGAACTATTTTTCATTGCTACCAGTTATCTACAGCTTGCAGAGTTTTTAAATAGCTCAAAGAAAATGAAAGATTGAACGCAAATAACTCAAAGAATCTGCTCCAAACAATGGCTAGTTTCCACTGGAGGCACCCAGGAGTCTCTTTTGCTTATTACAAGTTTCTCTATGTTCTATGAGTTATAGACATAAACAGAATACAAAGGAAGTAATAGCAAATGTTACAAGGCCGCATCCATCCAGGGCTGGAGATGTGGGTTGGGGACACCTGACCCCATATCTTGAGGTGCCAAGCTGGTCTTAGGACCAGGAACCTAATTAAGGATGAAGGAAGCCATGTTGTGTTGAGGAGTCATTTAGAGAAGTCTGCTCTAAAACCAATCAGCTTCGAGTTCAACAGATGCTTGAAGGTGGGCTTTCCAAGTTGTTTAAGTGGTAGATGGTGGTGAGTATGGTCCAGGCTGGTCAATTTTATAGCACCCAGATTCAGAGATTCAGTTAATCATTTAATTAAGTTTATATCCACCTTATTTTTTTTAAAGAAAGTAGTAATTAATTTTATGAGATCGAATAGATACACTTTCCTTACTGCCAGAAACTAGAGGTACCAGGAGAGCAAGATGTTTTATTGATGTCCCAATGAAGGGTTTGCACAAACATGTACTTATGTTTGCATAATATTCATATATGCAAGTATATAGCTCATCTCTTAAAATGTAATATGTACTTATATTAATATATAGACCAGGCCATACATGTAGGCAGCCATCTACACGCTGTGATCAGAAGGATAATTAAAAGCCTCTCTGCTTCCCAGATGTACCCCTAGTGGTCTGCCTTCATTTACATTTCCACCGTTAATGTTATTTCTTTGGAAAAAGAGTTCCAAAGGCACATGACCTGGTAAAGAGGACTAACAAAAAAGTGGGATGGAAAGGCCCAGAATGTAGGCAGAGAGGGCAGGCCTGAGAAGGATGTCAGGAGGGCAGCTCTGGAAAGTGCCCCAGGATGTGCTCTAGGCACCTAGAGGGAGGATCAGTGACAAGGATAGCAGGAAAGGAAGACAAAACTGACTACATCAGAATTGTGATGGCCACGTAGGAGTATCCCAGGATAGAAATGCATTAAGAATCACTCTGTAAAAAAAAAAAATACAACACAAAACTGCTCCATAGAAGAATGTAATTTCAAAAAGTCAAGTCACATATTATATGAGAGGGATCTAATTTCCCTAATGTGAACATGTTGCTGAAGAGTATTTGGACTGGATGACGGGCACTGAGGGGGGCACTTGACAGGATGAGCACTGGGTGTTATGCTAAATGTTGGCAAATCGAACTCCAATAAAAAATATATAAAAAAATAAATTTAAAGAGAGAGAGAGAGAGAGAGAGAGAACCATAGTATTTGACTGAGAACCCATATTCTGGGAGAGAAGTTTCAGATCAGGTATGACCAGAAAACCAGAGTAAAAGTGGGGAAACTGGTTTCTCATCCAAGATCAAGGACTTAAATGCAAACAGCCCAGAGAGACATCTTTACCACCGTCTGCATCCTCACCAACCTGAAGATCAAAGCTGTCATTAAATGCCTATTGTTCCACTGAGCTGTAGCAAGTGAGTAAGCACATACATGATCCCCTGCCCTTGAAGGCTGTATAAAGATGTGCACCATTCCATGGTAAGATTACAGTCAACAACATCAGAACTTGAAAAAATTGATGACTTACAATAATTTATTTTTTTAAAAAGATTTCATTCATGAGAGACACACAGAGAAAGACAGAGACATATGCAGAGGGAGAAGCAGGCTCCCTGCAGGGACCCTGATGCCGGACTTGATCACAGGACCCCTGGATCACGACCTGAGCCAAAGGCAGATACTCAACCACTGAACCACTCAAGTGTCCCTAACTTACAATAATTTAATCAATTACACATTTTTCACAGAGGGCAAATAAGAAGGGAAGGTCATTTACCAGGGATCTGAGCAAGGAAGCCTGCATGAGGAATTACTACCTCTCTCTCCAGATTTGTCTGGTGGAGATAGACTTTTGAGAGCTGATTCAGTGATGGGGAACAAGGAAGCTCATAGAATGGGATCTGGTATGTTTTAGTAGGATATTCATAGGTGGGAATGAAATGAATGGAGTAATCACATGCGTTAGGGGAACCTCCCTTCCCTTAATCTCACATTTCCTTGAGGGAGCTGTACACTGTACAACATACTTGTAAGGACACCCATGATCTCTCTCCTTGACCCTCCCTTGGGCCCTACCAAGCGAAGAGAAACTTAATGTGAGTCATGAGTTTTTGAGAAGAAACTGAGAATGCTCTGCTCTGCCATTTCAATGGCTTCTTCATTGCGATCTACTAAGGACAGATGTGGGAGAAGGCCTGGGCTTGCCCTCTGAGCCAGTGGTAGGTGGGTGAGGCTCCCTAATTCCAGGGTAGGAGAGGGATTAGAAAGACAGTTGAGGGTCTCACATCTCAGCTACATCCCCCAGTCAAGTTTTGCAATCGATGCTTTGATCTTCTCTCTGACTCTGGTGCTCAGGGCTCAGTTGCTTTCAAATGAGGAAGAGGAAAAGTGGTGTTATACATTGTTCTCCTAAAACCCACCAGACCAATGGGTAAATTTATCAGGGAGAAGTGGGGAGAGCTGATAAGAAAGAGAGAAAAAACTCCCACAAACCTCATGAAGAAGTTCAAATTTCACTATCTTCCAATTTCTTTTCTGCAGTGGTCATTGTGAACATTATGCTATTTAGTCCAGTGAAAGACTAGTTTTTATTTCTGTTTTTTAGATGCCAAACCATCATGGGTTGATGCTTTTGTTTTTAAATTTATTATTATTATTATTATTATTATTATTATTATTATTATTGTTATTTTAAATAGGGAGAGAGGTGGGGGCAGATGGAGAGAGAGAGAGAGAGAGAGAGAGAGAGAGAGAGAGAATGTTAAGCAGTTTCCATGCTAAGCATGGAACTGGACTTCAGCCTTGATCTCACAACCCTGAGATCATGACCTGAACTGAAATCAAAAGTCAGATGCTTAACTGATTGAGCCACTCAGGCGACCCTAGGCTGATGCTTTTTAAAAATATTATAATAAAAACAACTTACTATAAAATGATATTAAGTAAAAACCAGTGACACACAAAAAACAATTTTTAAATAATTAGGTGAGACAGACATAAAAGCATACTCTGCTACATTGCTATAAATGTTTTTTCTTTAAAGCTAAGCTCTGGCTGGCGTTTTACATCCACTTTCCTCCCTCTCGCATTGCTTGTCAGACCCCAGCCGCCAAAATGGTGAAGTAGATCAAGAGCAAGTATGCTTTTCAGGAAGCCTTGAACAGTGCTGGGGATAAACTTGTAGTAGTTGACTTCTCAGCCACGTGGTGTGGACCTTGCAAAATGATCAAGCCTTTCTTTCATTCCCTCTCTGAGAAGTATTCCAATGTGGTGTTCCTTGAAGTAGACGTGGATGACTGTCAGGATGTTGCTTCAGAGTGTGAAGTCAAATGCATGCCAACCTTCCAGTTTTTTAAGAAGGGACAAAAGGTGGGTGAATTTTCCAGAGCTAATAAGGAAAAACTTGAAGCCACCATAAATGAATTAATCTAATTACATTTTCTGAAAACATAACCAGCCCATGGCTGTTGAAACCTTGCAATTTTTTTATCTACAAAAAGGAAAGATCAAGTATGAAGACTATATACTCAACCACCATCTGATTATAAGTGACAATAAAATATTAATTCTACCCTTTAAAAAAAATAAAGCCAACTCTGAATTTCCAGCTTCTATCATTGCAGACCAGTAATAAACAGTTTGCAGGCTAACACTGGTCTGCAGCCCACGCTCTTAAGTAGTGTTGATCTATCTGGTCTACTTGGGATCACAGAATCCTCATCATCTCCTATAAAAATGGGACACAAAATAGTATAGTGGTGAAGACTGCAGGGTCTGGTAACAGGGCTCCAATTCCCAATGAATGAGTGGTAGAATCAACATGAACACCTCCTTCCTACGGTTGTTATGAGGATTAGATGGGAATAGGCTTAAAGCACTTGACTGTGCCAAGCCCTTACAAGTGTCCGATAAATGTTATTATTATTCTGGACCAATGTCCATTTTGGGTGGTAGTGTCTGCTTAATGTTTTGGAAGATGCCTCAATGGGGATAAATAAATATGCCCCACAACTCATTCTTCAAAGGAATGAGTCAGATTCTATTATCTTGTAATAATTGGGGTAGCTGGGTCTTCATGTTTTCTTTTGCCCAGAGGCTGACAGAATCCATGCCAGTGAGTCAAGGGGCATGAAGACTGGCTCTCAAGGCTGCATTGGTTCACTCTTGAGATATAAATGTGACTCTCATGGCTAAGTTCTAGATAAAGGGTCTAGTCAACATCATAATCATAAACAGCCATAAATAAGTCAGTCAAAGGTCTAGCCTCAGCTGGATCACTGCGTCAGTCTCTAGGGATATTCGCAATGCTTGTTACTGTTGCCTGATAGTGTATCCTAAAATACTGGTTCATTTCCTATAAGAAAAGCAGACCTGGAAGGCATTCAAAGAACTGGAACCATCTGGAGTTGGGAGGGGCGAGTTGGGGGTGCCCTGGAGCCTCTAATGTACCTAACTGAGCTGGGTCAGCAAAGTGTGCCAAATGGCCTTGTAACAGGGTCACACCGAGATCTCTCCTTGTGAGAGAAGCAACCGACTGTTCCACAGGCCCCTTCCCCTTGGCATTTCCTACACTGTAGTTTGCCAGTACTGGCCCAAGTCCACTCCATTATGAAAAAAAGCAACAACAGAGTTACACCTGAATGGCATAAAACATGAACTGATTGTCTCCCGCACATCGGGCAAACAAACATCCTTCTCAGCAAGACAGAGCTAATGGAGGGAAGTCTGATTTGCTCTTACCAGGCCGGTCCATGCAGTCAGTAGGGCCACAGCTGGGGTGGTTCAGATCATGGGGCCTGTTTGCAGCACACCTCCTGGCTCGACCCGGCCACGGAGCTTCCTGTCCTGTGGTGAACGGAATCACCTTTATTTTTTCCACTTTGGTCTGATAAAGCTACAAGTATCATGTGACACCTTTCCTTCAAGGTACTGCATAGTGGATTCCTGTGTGGTTTTAAGGGGCATACTATCTACCAAGACAGGCGAACCAAAATGCTCAAAGACTAAATTTGTTTTAACAGAGGAAAAAGGCCCATGGCATGGTGGGATGGGCCAGTGGTGGTGGTGGTGGTGGTATAAATTCAGGCCTTGATAGGTTGTATTATGTTCATCTCTGAATTTATTTTATTTTTATTTTTATTATTTATTTATTCATGAGAGACAGAGAGGCAGAGACACAGGCAGAGGGAGAAGCAGGATTCCAGCAGTCCAAAGTGGGACTCGATCCCAGGACTCTGGGATCACCACATGAACCAAAGGCAGATGCTTAACCACTGAGCCACTCAGGTGCCCCTCATCTCTGAATTTAACCAATTATGAGGCCCCATAATTTGTCACTGATAACAGGGACGAGGGCCTAAGGACTACCAGAACGGAAGGAGACTTGTTAGCGTTATATTAAAAAGAAAGCTCAGTGATGAGTAAGACATTCTCCGCTCAGAAAAAAAAGGTCATCTGGCAGGTCCTTGGCAGAATCATAAATGAAAGAATGTTCATTATCAAATCCTTGTTCAAAATTAAAAGCCATTCTTGCTCTTCATCTAGTGAGTAAAAATGGTGCATTTTTACCTGGAATAGAAGCTGCAAACACCTGTCTTACTGTCCTTGGTTTTTTTGTTTGTTTGTTTGTTTGTTTTGTTTTGTTTTGTTTTGTTTTAAGATGAATGGGGAGAATTGCTATTTTAAAAATTGAAATAAAATCACTCTCCTGTTGCTCTCACCCTCTTGCTGGGTGGTTTGTAATGCTTAGCATTGTCTCTTTAACTGAATTTCAATACGTGGCTACAGTACAGTATTCAAATTCAATTAAAGAGACAATAAGAAATTCTAGAAGAGTCATTTAAGGGGAAGTCAGTCTTTTAATAAGACAGAAGGAAAGACTGTTCCCTAGGAGGCCTCACAATTCTGTTCCTCTGCCATTTTTCTAAAAAGGCACAGTATAGAGCAGCCACTAGTGAATGAGAACACCTTGGTTCTGATCCAATGTAATCCTTGGATACCTTGGGCCACAGTGAGAAAATACATGGCTAGAATATCCTTGTAACCTAAAAATACCAAGCATGCTGTCAAAGCTGTGAATGTTCCCATGGCATTTAGCCCCCACCTTATACCCCAAATTCCATATGCCACAGATGATTCACCTGACTGTGTTCTTCCCACCATTCGAGCCTTTTTTTTGGGGGGGGGGGGTTCATTCATTTTTTTGCTTCATATTAAGTGGCATTTAGTTGTGTGGTAGTCCTCTCTGGTTATCATGTGACAATCCTCTGAAGGGTTTCTAGTCTTTATTTTTGGCTGAGTGAAACTTCTCAGCAAGGAAGAGTCAATAGTTTTACTTTTTTTAAGATTTTATTTATTTATTTATTTACGAGAGATGCAGAGAGAGGGGCAGAGACATAGGCAGAGGGAGAAGCAAGCTCCCCACGGGGGCCTGATGCGGGACTCGATCCCGGGACCCTGATATCACGACCTGAGCCAAAGGCAGACACACAACCACTGAGCCATCCAGGTGTCCCAAGAGTCAATGGTTTTAATATTTCTCTCTCCTATGCCTCTTTTTGGTCTGGACCTACTGAAGTGCTCTGAAAGCTGATCCATACTTCTGTTAGGGAGGAAGAATTTAGTCCACTCTTCAAAGTCTTTCTAGTTGGACTAAGAATCAAATTGATGTGAGACAGATTAACAGGTGGAAATCAAATTTAATAGCTTATGTACTGGGGATCCACCCAGACACGGACATTTCAAAGACTGAGGCAACACGATGCTTATGTGAGCTAAGGAGAGGGGTAGAGGTCTGAGGATACAAGAAGGAGAAAGATGTTTAGTGGGAGGGTGAATGGAGATGTGTGGGAAGCAAATCTTGCCCTAATATGTACATACATTTCTTAGGTAAAGAGGAATGTCTGTGAAGAGCCCTCTTCCTGGTACAAGCAGGCAGATGAGAGGGAGGTAAAGGGCTTCTTCTGAATCTGCTGGGTTTGCATTGTTTTCATTTATTTTATTTTTTTCTCCAATATTTAACTTTGTATTTTCTCCAAGTTTTTATTTAAATTCCAGCTAGTTAACATACAGTGCAGGACTAGTTTCGGGGGTCGAATTTAGTGATTTATCACTTACATACAATACCCAGTGCTCATCATAAGTGTCTTCCTTAATACCCACACCTGCTTAACCCATTACCCCCCACCTCCCTTCCAGGAACCCTTAGTTTGTTCTGTGTAGTTCAGAATCTGTTTCGTGGTTTGCCTCTCTTTTTATTCTCTGCTATGTTCATTTGTTTTGTTTCTTAAATTCCACATGAGTGAAAGCATATGGTATTTATCTTTTTCTGACTGGCTTATCTCCCTTAGCATTATTCTTTCCAGCTCCTTCCACATCATTGCAAATGGAAGGATTTCACTTTTTATGGCTAAGTAATATTCTGTTATATATAAAAATCCATTCATCAGTCATTGTACACTAGGAATCTTTCCATAATTTGGCTATATAGATAATGCTGCTATAAACATCAGGGTGCATGTATCCCTTTGAATCAGTGTTTTTGTATCATTTTCTTTTCTTTTTTTGTAGTTTTTTTATTGGAGCTCGATTTGCCAACATATAGTATAACACGCAGTGCTCATTCCGTCAAGTGTCCCATTCAGTGCCCGTCACCCAGTCACCCCAAACCCCTGCCCACCTCCCCTTCCACTACCCCTTGTTTGTTTCCCAGAGTTAAGAGTCTCTCATGTTCTGTCACCCTCTCTGATATTTCTGTATCTTTTGGGTAAATATCTAGTAGTGCAATTTCTGGATGGTAAGGTAGTTCTATTTTTAACATTTTAAAAAGGATTTTATTCATTTATTTGGGAGAAAGAGTGAGAATGAATGGGGTAAGGGGAGTGGCAGAGGCAGAGGGAGAAGCAGACTCGCTGCTAAGCAGGGAGCCTCACTCAGGGCTCAATCCGAGGACCCTGGGATCATGACCTGAGCCAAAGCCAGACATTTAACCGACTGAGCCACCCAGGCACCCCTATTTTTAACTTTTTGGGGAACTTCCATACTGCTTCCCAGAGTGGCTGTACCAGTTTGCATTCCCACGAACAGTGTAAAAGGGTTCTCCTTTCTCTGCATCCTCCCCAACACCTGTTGTTTCCTGTGTTGTTCATTTTAGCCATTCTGACATGTGTGAGGTGATATCTCATTGTAGCTTTGATCTGTATTTCCCTGACAATGAGTGACATTGAGCATCTTTTCATGCGTCTGTTGGTCGTCTGTATGTCTTCTTTGGAAAAAACATCTGTTCATGTCTCCTGCCCATTTCCTAACTGGATTATTTGGTTTTTTGGGTGTTGAGTTTTATAAGATTTTATACATTTTGGATACTAACAGTTTATCAGATACGTCATTTGCAAATATCTTCTTCCATTCTGTAGGTTGCCTTTTAGTTTCATTGATGGTCTCCTACACTATGCAGAAGCTTTTTTTTAAAGATTTAATTTATTTATTCATGAGAGACACACACACACACAGAGAAAGGCACAGACATAGGCAGAGGGAGAAGCAGGCTCCATTCCATGCAGGGAGTCTGATGTGGGACTCGATCCTGGGTCTCCAGGACCACACCCTGGGCTGAAGACAACGCTAGACCACTGAGCCACCCAGACTGCCCTGTGCAGAAGCTTTTTATTTTGATTGCTTTTAATTCAAAACCATGTTCATTCCTAAGTAGCCCATTGTGGAGCTGCCCTTGACCCCTACCCCTCCAACCAGATCCTTGAACAGTCACTGCTTTCCTGGTGTCATGATTCTTGAAGTGGCTGAAGTGCAGGGTAAACCCTCTTGGTAGAGTAACTGTAGAAAGGGTTTCTAAGCCTTATTTGACTTCCAGAGGAAATTCAAAGCCCTCACAAGCCATTCTTAGATGCAAGGACTTGATATGAGTATACTTAGTGGTCTAAAAATAGTCTGGGGGCAGCAAGACTAGTCACCTTGCTACTGAGGTGTAGAGAGAAAATATTTATTATACTGAACACTTGTATGATGCTTTTTTCAATGCGTTCTAAATACCTCATTAAATTCTTCAGTCTGGGAAGTGAAGGAATAGATATTCCCACAAGGACACTAAAGTCTGAAGGCTAGGTAACTTCCTCAAATGCACTATTCCAAATTCTTTCAACTAGAAGAGTTGCTTTAGCACAAAAAGGGACTTATTTTTTCACATAACCTTGAAGATGAAGGGAGAAAAAGCTGCCAGGAACCAGGGTCTCAGAGTTTGCGGAAATGACACAACATTGACAGAATTTTATCTCGACTCATCTTTTTTTCGTTTCATCTCTGATTGGATTTGCTCTGTAGACAAACTCTTTTTATACGGTGGGAAACATGGTGGGCAGAAGCCTAGATCATATACCCTTACAATTCATGATCAAAGGGACGATTATGGAGCACCTGGCTGATTCAGTCAGTTAAGCATCTGATTTTGGCTCAGGTTATGATTCCAGCGTCCTGGGATTGAGTCCCACATTGGGCACCCTGCTCAGCAGAGAGTCTACTTGTCCCTCTGCCGCGCCCTTTGCTCATCTCTCCTTCTTTCCCACTCTCAAATAAATAAATAAAATCTTAAAAAAAAACAAAGTGAGGATTACCTTCTTACTTCAGACCATTTTGGTAAGGCTTCCAATTCACTTAAGTCATGTGCCCTCTCCCTCAGACCAATGACTATTTGCCCACTCTTGTAGTCTCCACTTTTGGGGTGATGGTGGAGCATTGTGATTGACAGCTTCATCAGGAAGACAAGGAAAGGGAGATAGTGCTCTAACGGGAAGGGGATGATGTTTATAGGCCAAGAAGAACAGGAAAGTTTGAGCAGGTAAACTAAAACCACAACTGCTGCTGCCCAGTACACCAAAATTCTGGAGAATTCAGTTCACATTCTCAAAAACACCACATTGGAAGAGAGTGAGAAGAAACTATTTGAACATACAGGAGACTGTTTAAGGAATTCTAGAAGGTTATTTTAGAGCCCTTAGTCATTATTTTTGAGAAATCATGAAGAAGAGATAGATCTGAAGATATCAAAAGTCTGTGTATGACCTATAATTAAAAAGAAGAAACTTGTCTTGATAAGAGTGATGTTTGGAAAGTTAAGGGAGCAGTAAGTTCTCAACTATTTTGGTCTAAAGAGCCCCTTACACTCTTAAAAATCATCAAGGGCCCCAAATATCTTTTGTTGATGTGAGGTACAACTACCTATATTTATTATATTAGCTATTAAAACCAAGGAATTTAAAATAATGTATTAGCTTAATTTATTTTTTATTAGTTCATTGAAAATATTATGATACATTGCATGTTAACAAAAATAATATTTTAATGAAAAACAATTAGATCTTCTGCCTTATCAAGGACATTCTTAAGCAAATGGCATTTCTTTATTTGTCCATGCACAGGAGTAAAGAATCCAATGATGAGTAGTAGAGTTTCACACCTGTGCCCTGATCCATGCTAAGGCATCAGCAGTTTTACCCACCACTGCTTTTTGACAATTAGCACAAATGCCAACATCCTGGCCAAAGCAAATACTTTAGTATTATTATGAAAGTAGGGATGCCTGGGTGGCTCAGTGGTTGAGCATCTGCCTTCGGCTCAGGGTGTGATCCTGGGGTCCTGGGATGGAGTCCCGCATCTGGCTCCCTGCAAGGAGCCTGCTTCTCTCTTTGTCTATGTCTCTGCCTCTCTCTGTGTCTCTCATGAATAAATAAATAAATAAATAAATAAATAAATAAATAAATAAATAAATAAATAAATGTAATATTGACATCTCTGATACCCCCAAAAGGGTCATGGGAACCCTAAGCATTGCGGTCTATGTACTTTGAGAACCAAACAGTTTTTTTTTCTGCCCATCTGGACTACCACCAAGTCCTGGATAACAATCAGCCCAGCTTTATATAAAGCAAGTCATTGTGACATTTTAATTTATTTCTTTGATAGAAAACTAGGCCAAGGAGTTAAGAGAGAAACAGTATCATTGTCATGAAATCCCTTTGAAACTGTTTAAAAATCTCGTTAGGTTTTCATAGTCATCAACATTAAAAAACATTTGTTAAGCTTGTAGTTCCCTAGAACAGATCCCTGTTTCTTCCAAGGGTTTCAAAATATAGGTTAGATTACATTAACAGAGTAGACCATGGGAATAAATATGTAAGAGAAGCAGGCAACAAATTAAAAAAAAAGCTCAGATGGAAACAATTGAATTCATATGTCAAATACACATATAGAATCTTTGTCACAGGCAGCCCGGGTCCCTCAGCGGTTTAGTGCTGCCTTCAGCCCAGGGCGTGATCCTGGAGACCCAGGATTGAGTCCCATGTCAGGCTCCCTACATGGAGGCTGCTTCTCCCTCTGCCTGTGTCTATGCCTCTCTCTCTCTCCTTTCTGTGTATTCTCATGAATAAATAAATAAAATCTTAAAAAAAAAAAAAAGAATCTTTGTCACAAGGACGCCTGGGTGGCTCAATGGTTGAGCGTCTGCCTTCAACTCAGGTCATGATCCTGGGGTCCTGGGATTGGGTCCTGCATCAGGCTCCCCATGGGAACCTGCCTCTGCCTATGTCTCTTCCTCTCTCTCCATCTTTCATGAAAAAATATCTAAATAAAATCTTTTAAAAAAATCTATTTTCACAGTCCTGCTCATGATACCATCCTTAATGGCAAGTCATAAAGACTTGTCCATATGAATATCACAAGGGGCACATCTGTCTGGAAGTTCACTACCCAGAAAAAGAGGTCATTAGTGGTTCCTTATTAACCTGAAAGTCCTGTGAAGCATGGTGTTTCACTGGCTGAACCTTCAGGGATGATATATCAAACTCCTCTACGATTCCAAAAAGAAATAGGTAGAGTAGTATATTTGCATGTAACTCTAAGCAGGGCACTTCGTTAAATTGAGACTGTATCCTGGGAACAGGCCAGGTAGTTTTTAAAAATATATCAGGCCACTAAACAGGATTTCAGAGCCTAGAGCTTCCAGAGGCAGAACTTCATAATTAGAAATTTATCTGCATATTTGTTTAACATCTGCCTTTCTTATTTACCACAGTATCTATGGAGTCTGACAAAAAGTAGTATTAAGTAAATATTTGCTGAATAAATGAATAACTGATTGCTACGCATGATCCTGCATAGTCTGACCTCAACTTGCCTCTCAGCCCCATGTGTCCTACCATGGTTCATCTGGCTCTCTGGACTCAAATCATGGTGACCTTATTTTCATCCCTTGAATGCACCATACTTTCTACCATCATAGAGCCTCTGTTAGTCCCTTTGCTTGGAATGGTCTTCCACCCCATTCCCTGATGACTACTCATTTGTCAGATATCAGCCTGAGTTTTAGGTTTAGGTTCCTCAGGAAACCCTACCTTGAGCTCCACAACTAGAGCAACCCTTCTCTTCTAAGCTTTGTCATGATCTAGCCAAGATGTGGGTTTCCATTTTTGTGTGTGTTTATTTGATGTTGCTCCCTATTCTTACCTGACTAGATTTTAAGCTATATGAAAGCAGGGACCAGATGTCTCTTCATTCAGCATTATATATCACAACATAGTGCAGGGGGGCACGATAAGTGCTTCACCATTATGTGTTAAATGAAGGAAATAATAAATGGAGCATGCTGTTGTTTCCTGATCATGTAAGGTGTCTAATACCATTTAAGATGTGGAGGGACTTTTGAGAAGACATTGATCATCCTTCCATTTCTTCAATTCTTCTCACTCCTACCTCCAGTTTATGTGGTTACTCAGCTGAAGTGGCCATTAGAATCCTGATAAGCTAGGATAATTTTTTAGAGCAGGGGTGGGCAATCTATGATGCATGAGCCAAATCTGGCCCACAGGTTGTTTTTTAATTTATTTTATTTTTAATTAATTTTTTAAGATTTTTTAAATTTATTCAAGACCCACACACAGAGAGAGAGAGGCAGAGACATAGGCAGAGGGAGAAGCAGGCTCCATGCAGGGAGCCAGATGTGGGACTCGATCCCAGGATTCGATCCCGGGACTCCAGGATCACACCCTGAGCCCAAGGCAGGCACTAAACCACTGAGCCACCCAGAGATTCCCCAGGTTGTTTTTTTTTTTTTTAAGATCTATTTATTTATTTTAGAGAGAGAGAGAAAAAAAGAGTACAGGGGGCGAGGCAGGGGGAGAGGCAGAAGAAGAGACGGAGAGAGTCCCAAGTACACTGCACTAAACTGGTGGGTGGGGAGGAGCAGAAGGAGAGAGAGAATATTAAGCAGGTTCCACATCCAGCACAGAACCCAATGTGGGATTTGATCCCCTGACCATAATATCACAACCTGAGCCAAAACCAGGAGTCAGATGACCAACCAACTCTTGGGCCACCTTGACACACCTCACAGGTTGTTTTTGTAAATAAATTTTTATTGGAACACAGCTATGCCCATTTATTTACATATTGCCTGAAATATATAAATGTCTCACAACAGCAGAGTTGAATAGTTGCAACAAAAACTGTCTGTCCTGTGAAGCCTCAAATACCTTCCATCTGCCCCTTTATAGAGAAATTTTTGCCAACCCCCTTTTTTACAGCAATGCATGGGCTTTTTTTAAAGTTCAGTAATGAGTTTAACTTACTTATTGCTGGATTTCCTACTTATACATTTTTTTAAAGATTTTGTCTGTCTATTCATGAGAGACACAGAGATAATGAACTTAAAATAACCAGTGTGTTGTCGGTGTTCAATTAGTTCTTTTCTCCTTTCCAAATATACAAGCAATCTCATTTACAAATTCACTTTTTTAAAGATTTATTTATCCATGAGAGACACACACACACACAGAGGCAGAGACATAGGCAGAGGGAGAAGCAGGCTCCCTGCAGGGAGCCTAATGTGGAAGGAACTCGATCCTAAGACCCCAGGATCACGCCCCAAGACAAAGGCAAATGCTCAACCACTGAGCTACCCAGGTGCCCCCTAATTACACATTTATAATGACCACTGTGTATGAGGCTTGACACATGGATTTCAGGCAACTGATAGTTTTACTAATCTTCACAAAAGAAGATACTCATTGATTTGTAGCCAGAGTTGCCCCTTCTAGACTCTCTACATTTTGAGATTTTTGCATAATAACAGTTAACATTTATTGAGTGCTTTCGATGAACCAGACTCAGTTCTAAGCACCTTACACGGGGTTATCTCATTTATTCCTCTCAACAACTCTATTATGGACAGATTATTATTGTTCCTGCTTTACAGATGAGGACAGTAAAGCCCAGGGAATTCATACAACATGCCTACGTCACACAGCTTATGGAAGTACCTGAGCAAGATTTGGATTTGGAGGACTCTGACTCCAGACAGGACCTGTGCTTTTAACTACTCTGCCATCCTGCCTGTCTGGATCTTTCACTCCAAAGAGCCATAGTTTCTGATTTCTAAATATGAAGACAGTTTATGTGCTTTTGTTTCCACTTATAATTTTGAGGTTGGAAGGCAAGACATGGAAAGGCTTTTAAAATTCCAGTGCTTGCTTGGCGGGATGAGCACTGGGTCTTATGCTATATGTTGGCAAATTGAACTCCAATTTAAAAAAAACTTAAAAATAAAATTGAAAAAAAATTCCAGTGCTTGGCAGAGTACTAGACACATAAAATTCAATCAATAAATGTCTCTATTTTTGTTGAGCATGAGACAATGTTGAAGAGGAAAAGGATGAAGACAAAGAATTTTCTACTAGGAGTTTCACTCCATCCTAGGTCATGGTCAATGGGTGAAGATATAGTTTTAGGTACTGGAGTCACTGCTTAGGGATCTGGCTACCTCAGAGCATGTAAGAGGAAGTAGAAATATTAGCTCTTTATTGTCGACAAAATGGAAAACAGAAGCAAACAGTAATCATAGTACTGAGTCATTAAGTCATACTCTATAAAATTTAAAAATAAAGAGAACATAGATACAGAGAACAGATTGGTGGTTCCCAGAGGAACTGGGGAGGTAGAAGAAATGGGTGAAGGCATCAAAAGTTACATACTTTCAGTTATAAATAAGTCATGAGGGTATAATATATAGCATGATGACTATAGCAAATAGTACTGTATTGCATATTTGAAAGTTGCTGAGAGTGAACCTTACAAGTTCTCATCAGAAGGAAAAGATTTTGTAGCTGTGTATGGTAACAGATATTAACTAAACATTATGGTGCTCATTTTGCAATATATACAAACATCGAATCATTCTGTTATAGATCTGAAACTAATACAATGTTATATGTTAATTACACCTCAATTAAAAAGAAAGAACACACTTGACTAAATTAAATGTGACAGCAAATTCTCACCGATTTTGTTCAGTTTTCTTTTTTAAAAGATTTTATTTATTTATTCATGAGAGACACAGAGAGAGAGGCAGAGACATAGGCAGAGGGAGAAGCAGGCTCCACACAGGGAGCCCGGTGCGGGACTCGATCTCAGGACCCTGGGATCACAACCTGAGCTGAAGGCAGCTGCTCAACCACTGAGTCACCCAGGTGCCCCTCATTCAGTTTTCTGACATGATTTAACAGACTTTCTCAAAATAGTTCTGTCATGACCACCTCCGCAATGCATAGCTCTTATTTTTTTCTTTCTAAATCTTGTTCATTGTTCTGATGATTGCTGGTTAGTTCTGTGATATACTCTGGCAAACTATCCCCTCCTCTTGTAAAGTGCTCATATGATCCCAGACATGGGATCATTTAAAGAACAGATGCCCAAGTTCCAACAAAATTGAGATTCATTCCATCAACTGATAGACCATCTCGTGCTTCAGTTCACGCACAAAGTTTGCCTCTGCCTTCTGTGATAAATGCACAATTTGGAGTGAGCATTGGCAGCAGTACATATCTTCTCTGGTTTGTGTTAACGATGAACTAAGACTGTTTCAATGCCAGTAGTCTGATTGTATTCCAGGACTTGGTTATTGGTGGTTCTATCCTGACCATTAATGCTAATTATGGTTCATAGCTGACCCCAACACACTTCATTTGATAAGGTAACAAATTGAGGGGACAATTCTGTGGGCCCCCACACTGTTTCAGTGATGGGGAACTTCTGAACCCACAGGAATTTTCAAGGTAACCGGGTTATTCAAAAGCTGCCATAGCTCAGTACTTTTGATGCCATCACGGGCTTCTGTTAGGTCCAAATAATATAACATGGGAGATATTGATGTTTCTTTCTATATTTTTCACAATCAGCCAAATGGTCATGCACACAGAAGTATCCTGCTGCTTTACATCCCATTCTAATTCCTTGAGTCCATGGTGGTGAGGTACTACATTACAAAGGATTTTGCCAGCCAGAGGAGCAGTAGATACATGGTTTTTTTCATTCCTTCAATTCAACAGCTCTCTATCGTGTGCCTTCTATGTGTCAGGCTATGTTCCAAGCACTAAGGATACAGCAGTGGATCAAACCAGACAAGAATTCCCTACTCTCATGGAGCTTACATTTTTGTTGGGAGGAAAACAGAAAAGCAAATATAGGATGTCAGGTCATTGTAAGTGATGTGAAGCATAATAAAGCAAGTTGAGAAGAAGGAGAAAGAGAGACGTGGGTGATATGTGATAGGGCTATGTGCTACTTTAGGTAGGGTGCTTTAGCCAGTTAAATAGGGTTGTGGGGAAGGCCTCCCCATCCACTGAGACCTGAATGAAATGAGGGATGTCACAGGGAATTGCTTTCTGAGTCACAGCACTGCAAAGTCCTTGGGGCAAGATAGTGCTCGGATTATTCAAGAAATGGCAAGGAGGCCTTTGCTAAAGGGCTAAACCAGAGTGAGGGAAGGTGGAAGTGGTATAAGATGAAGTCACAGAGATAGGTAGGAGCTAGATAATGTAAGGTCTGGTAGGCTAAGTCAAGGACTTTCAACTCGTATTATGATAAAAACTAACCTTCCTTTTGCATTTTTTTTTTGTTTTAGAGTTTTAATTTGTAAACTAGAATTTTGATGAACACAACCATGTTTCATTTAGGTTATTTTGATATTTTGTTGTGGCAGTAGAAGCAGCTAGCATATATCTCAATAGCTCAGAAGCCCTTCTTTTCAAAGGAAACATGATTTGGACATAAGACAGTTAGAACAGAAATTGATATATGGATGGTGTAACAAAGTTGTATCTTACGCAAGGACTAGCTTTTGGGGTTGATGGCTTACTTTTTGGCATGATAATGTCTGACATTTTCAAAATGCTTTCAGATCTGTGATTTCATCAGACTCTAATAACAACCCCAAGAGATAGGAGGAGCAGGTGGTATTACTGATATGGAAACGGAGGGAACTGATATGGTTTACCCCACAATCATCCAGCATATGAGTCAGTATCAGAGCCACAGACTCCTGACCCTGAATACACCCCCCTCACCGCCCACTGTAAGGATTATTATTTTTTGAGGAGGGTAAGAATTATTGAGTAACTTCTTGACTCAGAGGGCAGAATGTTAAATCAACCAAGTTATTAGCTTGTTCTTCCCTCCCAGTTCCCAGGGGCATAAAAATACATACTACAGAACTGAGCAAGGTCTGGGGGGGGCAGTCTTTGTTTTTTTCTCTCTTTCAATCTCTCTCTGTGCCTCTGTTTCTCTCGGAGCAGGGTCTTTGACAAGAAGGCCATGCACTTTGAAGGTCTAGCTCTACTCTCAGAAAATGGCTATGCATGTAGGACCTGACCACCTTGAAGATCATAATAGTACAGACAGGAATAGGGCTCAGTACTCTACCAAGTTCAACTTCTGCCATCATGTTCTCTTTTTTAAAAAAGATTTCATTCATTTATTCATGAGAGACACAGAGAGAAGAGAGGCAGAGACAGAGGCAGAGGGAGAAGCAGGCTCCATGCAGGGAGCCCAATGTGGGACTCAATCCGGGGACAATGTGATCAGGGGATCACGCCCTGAGCTGAAGGCAGACGTCCAACCGCTGAGCCATCCAGGCATCCCATCTGCCATCATATTCTCAGTTGAACAATAAATTTACCAACATCGTCCTAATGGTATTTGTTAAAAAGTAAAAATGTTCCCTCACAAAATTGGTCTAATCCCCTTCAGCGGATGGAATACTGATTCAAAGGGGAGAGGAGTTATTTTTTTGGAGTTATCAAGTAATGAAGTGGCAAAGCCAAAGGAAGAAACTGGGATTTCGGAATTCTGGAAATAGATAACTCATGTATTTCACAGCTACTTTTTCATTACAAATGTTGACTTTTGCTGAGGCTCAGCGCTCAGCTGCCTTCCATCTCACTCTTTCCTCTCTGTGTGCAAGCTCACCCACATCCACAGCTATCATGTGCTCCCCAATTTCAATGTCCAGCCCAGGCCTCTCATCTGACTTTCAGACCAGTATATCCAAATATTCACTGGATCTCTCCTCTAGGGTGTCGCATAGGCCCCCTCAAAACTCAGCTTGCTCCCCATACCTGGTCTGCTTCTAGCCTTCCCTATCTCTGTGGATTGCGGCCCCCAATTCTGTCCAGTTGTACTTAGAAATCTTTTGATACCTCCCTGTTCCTTCTTGACTTTGAAATCTGGTTTGTTTTGGGTTTTTTGTTTGTTTGTTTTGGTCAAATTTTGTTTATTTTACCCCCTAAAAATCTCCAGAATCCATCCACTTCTTTCTGGCTTCATTAGCACCATCTTTCTGTCTATCTCCTCTTTCCTAGACTATTGTGATAGCTCCTAATCTACCCACATATACTCTGGGTCCCTTCTAATTTTTTTAAGAGATTTATTTATTTATTTTAGAGGGAGGGAGGAGCAGAGGGAGAAGGAGAGTCACAAGCAGACTCCATGCTGACTGCAGAGCTTGACGCTAGGCTCGATCTCATGACCCTGAAATCATGACCTGAGCACAACCAAGAGCTGGACTGCTGACTGCGCCACCCAGGTGCCCCCTAATTTGTTCTTTTGGTTGCAGAGAATGGTCTTAGCATAAGGAATGCCATATCACCCCCATGCTTAAAAGCTTTTATCGCTTCCTATCGTTCTTAGGATACACACAAAACTTCTTAATGTAGCCTACAAGGCCCTGTGTGGCCCATAGTTATCTCTCCAGGCTTATCTCAACCCCTCTCTCTCTCCACTCTATAACCACATTTGTCTACACTCTCCATGTCACCCTGCTCCCTCCTGTGGTGGGGCCTCTGCATATTTTGTTTTGTTTATTTGATTTATTTATTGTTCCTTCCTTTCTCACCTCTTATTTATCCTTCAGATTTCATTTGGAATAAGTCCCTGGGAGTAGCCTTCCTCGATTGCCCTGACTAGGTCAACTCCAGCTGCTATAAGGTGTCACAGCACTGGGCACTTGTCTTTACCATACTTCTCATGGTTCCTTTTGACATTTGTTAGCATGGTTACTTGTCTATCTCTCCACTAGATTATTAGTTCCTTGAGAGTGAGAGCTTACCATAGTACTCTTGGCACCTAGAATGCGCTGTGTGCCTGGCACATAGCAGACACTTAATAAATACGTGTTGAATGAATAAGTATGTTTAAGCACATTGGGTGATACTTCTTTTCCCTGGAGAAAACACACCGGACCTTCTCAGTTTTTTACATTCTTTGAACTACTGATGAGATTCTGTAGCCATGCCAAGTTCAGAGGTCACTTATGTTTTGTTAACAGTACATTCAAGGGTGGCAAAGAATAGAACTAGTTATGGCCCTTAAGAAGATACATGCCAGTGAGATAAAAGGGATCGAGTCTTGCACCTAGAATTTCTGATGTTAACCATTGAAAAGAATGCCACCTTATTAGTGCTACTAGAATAATTAATTCCCTTTTAACATTTTGTCCATTATGGTTTTCTCCCCTTTGAAATAGACGATTTTTTTAGAGCAATTTTAGGTTCATAGCAAAATTTAGTTCCCATATACTCCCCGCCCCCATGCATGCACTGCCTCCCCCACTATCATCCTCCTGAACCAGAGTGGTACATTGGATACTATTGATGAACCTACATTGTCACACTATAATCACCCAAAGCCCATAGGTTACATTAGGGTTCACTCTTGGCATTGTACATTTTTTGGGTTTTAACAAATGTATGGTGACAAATATCTGCCATTGCGGTACCATGCAGAGTATTTTCACTGCCCTGAAAAGCCTCTGTGTTCTGCTTATTCATCCCTCCCTCCTCTGCCACTCCTGGCAATCCCTGGCATTTCTACTGTCTACAGTTTTGCCCTTTCCCGACCATCATAGAGCTGAAATCATACAGTATGCAGGCTTTTCAGATGGGCTTCTTGCACTTAGCAATATGCATTTAAGTTTCATCCACATATTTTCATGGCTTGATAGCTCCTTTCTTTTTAGCATTGAATAATAATTCCATTGCCTGGATGTACCATAGTTTATGTACCCATTCATCTACTAAAGAACATTATTTAAAAAATATTTTATTTATTCATTCATGAGAGACACAAAGAGGCAGAGATGTTGGCAGAGGGAGAAGCAGGCACCATTTGGGGAGCCCAATGTAGAACTCGATCCCAGGACCCCAGGATCACAACCTGAGCTGAAGGCAGATGCTCAACCATTGAGCCACCCAGGTGCCCCTACTGAAGGACATCTTGATTGTTTCCAGGTTTTGGCAATCATGAATATAGCTGCTATAAACATCCATGTGAAGTTCTTGTGTGGACGCAAGTTTTCAACTCATCTGGATATATATCAAGGAGGGCAAATGCTCCATCTTATGTTAAGAATAAGTTTAGTTTTGCAAGAAACTGCCAAGCTATCTTGCAAAGTGGCCATATCATTTTGCATTCCCACCAGCAATAAATAACTCCTATTGCTCCACATCCTCACTAGCATTTGGTATAATCAGGGCTCTGAATTTTAGTCATTCTATTAGGTGTATGTGGTATCTCATTGTTGTTTTAACTTTTATTTCCTTAATACATGGTGTTGTGGCACCTGGGTGGCTCAGTTGGTTAAGCGTCTACCTTTTGCTCAGGTCATGATCCCAGGATCCTGGGATCCAGCTGGCATCTGGGCCCCCTGCTCATCTGGGAACCTGCTTTTCCCTCTCCCTCTGCCCCACTCCGTGCTTGTGTGCACTCTCTCTCTCTTTCTCTCTCTCTCGCTCACTCTCTCTCACAAATAAATGAATAAATCTTTATTTATTTTTAAGGAGATTTTATTTATTCATGAGAAACACACAAGAGAGAGGTTAGAGATACAGACAGAGGAAGAAGTAGGCTCCTTGGGGGGAGCCCAATGTGGGACTTGATCCTGGGACTGCAGGATTACACCCTGAATTGAAGGCAGAGGCCCAAATGCTGAGCCACCCAGGCGTCCCAATAAATAAATCTTAAAAAAAATAATAATATAATACATGATGTGGAGTATCTTTTCTTTTTAAAAAAGTCTTTCTTTCTTTCTTTCTTTCTTTCTTTCTTTCTTTCTTCTTTCTTTCTTTCATAATCTCTACACCCAATGTGGGTCTCAAACTCATGACTCTGAGATCAAGAGCTGCATTCTCTTCCAACTGGGCCAGCTAGGTGCCTCTGGAGCATCTTTTCATATGCTTATTTGCCATCTGTGTATCTTGTTTGGTGAGGTGTCTGTTCAGATCTTTTGTCCTTTTTTTTAATTGAGTAGTTCATTTTCATGTTATTGAATTTTAAGAGTTCTTTGTATATATATACAAAATATACAAAGTTTATCCCTATTAATAATAGTTTAACCTAATAGTTTAATCCTATTAAATAGGGTTTTTTTTTGAACAAATACTTTCTCCCAATCTGTAGCATGTCTTCTTATTTTCTTGACATTGTCTTTCACAGACTGAAGCTTTTCATTTTTTAAAGACTATATTTATTCATGAAAGACACAAAGAGAGAGGCAGAGATATAGGCAGAGGGAAAAGCAGGCTCCCTGAAGGGAGCCCGATGCAGGGCTTGATCCCAGGACCCTGGGATCACGATCTGAGCCGAAGGCAGCTGCTCAACCACTGAGCCACCCAGGTGCCCCTGAAGCTTTTCATTTTAATGAAGGCAAGCCTATCAATTATTTCTTTTCTGGATGTTGACTTTGGTATTTTATCTTAAAAAAATCATCACTATACCCAACATCCTCTAGGTTTTCTTGTATGTTATCTTCTAGGATTTTTACAATTTTGCATTTTACATTTAGGTTTGTTATCCATTTTTAGTTAATTTTTGTGGAGATTGTAACTAGATTAATTTTTTTTGTTTTTTGTATATAGATGTCCAATAGACCCAGTGCCATTTGTTAAAAGGATTATCTTTGCTCCATTTTATTGCCTTGCCTTATATGTCAAAGATCAGTTGACAATATTTTTGTGGGTCTATTTCTGGATTCTTTATTCTGTTTTATTGATTGATTTGTCTCTTCTTTTGCCAATACTATACTGCCTAGATGCCCGTAGCTTTAAAGTCTGGTAGTATCAGTTCTCCAACTTTGTTCTTCCTTAATATTTTGTTGGCTATTCTGGGTCTTTTGCCTTTCTTTATAAACTTTAGAATCTATTTGTTGATAGGCACAAAATAGCTCACTTGATTTTGATTGGTAGTGTGTTGAATCTATAGATCAATTTGGAAAGAACTGACATTTTGACAATATCAAGTCTTTCTATCTATCGAGTCTTTCTGAATATGGAATATCTCCATTTATTTAGTTCTTCCTTGATTTCTTTTATCAGTTTTATAGTCTTCCTGAAAGAGATTTTATACATATTGGATTAGATTTAAACTTAAGTATTTCATTTTTTTAGGTTATAATGTAAATGGTATTATGTTGGGTTATTTTTTAAGATTTTATTTATTTATTTGAGAGAGAAAGAGCACGAGCAGGGACAGAGGGAGAAGCATACTCCCCACTGAGCAGGGAGCCTTATGTGGGGCTCTATCCCAGGATTCTGGGATCATGACCTGAACCAAAGGCAGATGCTTAACAGACTGAACCACCCAGACACCCCTCATGCATTAATTTTGTTTTTTTTTTAAGATATCATCTATTTATTCATGAGAGACACACAGAGAGAAGCACAGACATAGGCAGAGGGGGAAGCAGGCTCCCTGCAGTGAGCCCGATGTGGGACTAGATCCTAGGACCCTGGGATCACGACCTGAGCCAAAGGCAGGCACTCAACCACTGAGCCACCCAAGTGTCCTGCCCTGGTATTATGTTTTAAATTTTACTTTCCAAAAAATAAATAAAAAATAAATTTTACTTTCCACTTGTTCATTGTTGACATATAGGAAAGTCATTGACTTCTGTATATTATCCTAGTATCCTGCAATCTTATTAGTTGTAGGATAATTGCTTGTAAGTTCCAGGAGGGTTCTCTTTTTGTCAACTCAGATTTTCTACATAGACAATCATGTCATCTTCAAACAAAGACAGTTTTGTTTCTTTTTCCCAACGTGTATACATTTTATTTACTTTTATTGTCTTAGTGCATTAATTAGGATTCTAATATGATGCTGAAAAGGAGTGGTGAGAGTGGACATCCTTGCCTTACTTCTGATGTTAGTGGGAAAGCTTCTAGTTTCTTACCATTAAGTATGATAGTAGATGTAAGATTTTTGCAGATGTTCTTTATCAAGTTGAGGAAGTTCTTCTCTAGTCTTAGTTTGCTGAGAGTTTTTACCATGAATTTACTTTGGATTTTGTCTTATGCTTTTTTTGGGTATCTATTGATATGATCATGTTATTTTTCTTCTTTAGTCTATTAATGTGATAGATTCCATTAATTTATTTTCAAGTGTTGAACCAGCCTTGCATGACTGGGATAAATATCACCTGGTCATGGTGTAGAATTTTTTTTATACATTGTTAGATTCAATTTGCCAGTGTTTTGTTAAGGACTTTTGCTTAGATGTTCCTGAAAGATATTGACCTGTAGTTGTCTTTTCTAATAATATCTCTGCCTAGCCTTGATATTACAGTAATGCTGGCCTCATGGAATGAATTAGGGAATATTCTCTTTGTTTCTATCTTCTGAGACTGTAGAGAATTAATGTAATTTTTTTCCTTAAATGCTTGGTAGAAGTCATCAGTGAATCTATCTGGCCCCAACACTTTCTGTTTCAGAAGGTTATTAATTATTGCATCAATTTTTAAAATAGATGTGGGCCTATTCAGATTGGCAATTTTCCTTGTGTCAGTTTTGGTAGTCTGCATCTTTCAAGGATTGGTCCATTTATTCTATGTTATGAAATTTATGTGCATAGTGTTGTTCATATTATTCCCTTATTATCCTCTTAATATCCATAGGATCTGTATTGATGTCCTTTATTTCATTTTTTCCTTATTTCATTTTTAATATTAGTAATGTATGGCATCTTTCTTTTTTTCTTAGCCTAGCAAGAGGCTTAGTGATTTTATTGGTCTTTTCAAAGAACTTTTTATTTTCTTTGTTGATATCGTGTTTTCAATTTCATTGCTTTCTGTTCTAATTTTTATTGTTTTCCTCCTTATGCTTGCTTTGGGTTTATTTTGCTTTTTGGTTTTGTAGGTTTCTATTGTCATGTCATCAAGCTCAGAGATTCTTTCCTCAGCCATGTCCAGTCTACTATTGAGCCCATCAATACCATGCTTCATTTCTGTTACAGTGTTTTTGATGTCTAGAGTTTATCTTTTATGCTTTTTTGGAATCTCCATCTCCTTGCTCAACATTATCTGTCTGTTCTGACATGTTGTTGACTTTTTCATTAGAGCCTTTAGCATATTAATTATAGTTGTTTTAAATCAATAGTCTGGGGGGGCACCTGGGAGGCTCAGTGGTTGAGCGTCTGCCTTTGACTCAGGTTGTGAACCCGGGGTCCTGAGATGGAGTCCCACATCAGGCTCCCCATGGGGACTCTGCTTCTCCCTCTGCCTATGTCTCTGCCTCTCTGTGTGTCTCTCATTAATAAATAAATAAAATCTTAAAAAATAAATAGTATAATCCCAATATTCCTGCCATATCTGAGTCTGATTCTGACGTTTACTTTGTCTCTTCAAACTGTATTTCTGCAATTTAGCCTGTCTTATGATTTTTTGTTGAAAGCCAAACATGATGTACCAAATGAAAAGATTTCCAGTAAATAGAACTTTAGTGATATGCTGGTAAGGTGTGGGGCAGAGAAAGTCTGATAATTTATGATTCATAGTCTGATTATTAAGTTTCAGTCTTTTAATGAGCCTGTGCCCATGAACCATAAACTTTACCAGTGTTTCTCAGTCCTTTTCCCTCATCTTAGCTATAACAAGATGGCTAGGGTTGGGAGGGGGTGCTGGTGTTGGGTACTTCCCTTCCCCTACGTGGAAGGCAAGAACAAACTGAAATGGAATATTTTCTTTCTCCCAAGTCAGTCAGGATCTGATAAAACCCTAATGGGCTAGGCTCTAGTAAAATAGATTCTTAGAAGGCAGGCATTGTTAAGAGGAACAGAATGTTCTGGCCTATTTAGAAATGGTTACATTTCCCTTCCCCCTACTGGAAGCCTAAAGGGCTTTTCCTCTTGTCTTCACTTTAAGAACTGGGTAGAGCAGGACGCCTGGGTGGCTCAGTGGTTGGGTGTCTGCCTTCGTCTCAGGGTGTCATCCTGGAGTCCTGAGATCTCCAGCATCGAGTTCCCTGCAGGGAGCCTGCTTCTATCTCTGCCAATGTCTCTGTGTCTTTCATGAAAAAATAAATAAAATCTAAAAGAGAGAGAGAGAGAGAGAGAGAGAGAGAGAGGAGAGAGAGAGGGAACTGAGTAGATCTCCAGGAGGTAAAACTCATAAAAGTGTAGGGTCCCCTCTGGGATTTTTAACTCTCAGACTTGTCCATACACTAAGCCTCCGGTTATTCATTAATTGCAATTCAGGTCTTTCTACCCCAACACTGGTTCCTGTGGAGGTTTCTGCTTTGCATATCTGTTAGGTAAATCATGATTCTCTGTATCTGCCTGTCTCTCCAATTTGGAGGGCAGCATTTTGCCTTGAGATCTCACTTCTTTTGTGGATCTAAGAATTGTGGATTTTTCAGTTTGTTCAGCTTTTTACTTTTTGTTAGAATGGAGTGGTGACTTCTGAGCTCTTACATGCTGGACTGGAAACCAGAAGTGCCTGTTGTGGTTTTAATGCCACCTTTCAGTGTAGGTATTATCTCTGCAATGTGTAGATAAAATTTTAAAGACAAATGAAAGTAATCTGATTTGCATTAAAGAGTGAATTGCTTACTGAAATATGGGCAGGGTAAAGAGATAGGCATTTCACTGGTATTAACTGTACAATTGATCAAGTAGCTATCATTCTCCCCAGGCAAAGGTTAAGTTTTCTGTACAAAAATGACTTCAACTTTATTTGGTACAAAAATAATGGTTCACTTGTAGAAGACAGAAACAACACCCCAAGCCATTCCTTTTTATGTTTACTTTGCTCCATGTCTGCATCATCATCACCTCCTTGTATACTGTTAAGAGATGACACTGTTGGCAGAGTCTTCCATGTGTGGAAGGGTGACCAAAGAGTCTCATACGTGATGCAGTCCTCTCTACATTCATATGTGTCAGGAAATCTATCTGCCATTTCTGGGGCCATCCACAGCTCATAGCTCTAAAAGTCTATCCCACTTTGCATCCATCCTTCCAAAACTTCCTTACAAACTCTTCTCCA
Source organism: Vulpes vulpes (assembly GCF_048418805.1). NCBI lineage: Eukaryota > Metazoa > Chordata > Mammalia > Carnivora > Canidae > Vulpes > Vulpes vulpes. The sequence goes on along the minus strand of NC_132796.1, from coordinate 79,758,451 downwards.
ACATGAATCTTCTGCTCCCATCAGGCCAGTCTCCAGACTCTCCTTGACATACCATGTTCATTTTCAGTTTCTGCGGGCACTCATATTGACTCTACTTCCAAGGAGGCACTCTGTTATACTCTCTGCCCTCCTTTAGTGTCTTTCTTACTCAAATCCAGACTTCTTAAAAGTCTCCACTATGCTGGCCTTTCTGGACTTGTTCTGACACCACTGCATTTAGCCCATCTTTTTTTTTTTTATTATAAATTAATTTTATTGGTGTTCAATTTATCAACATACAGAAAAACACCCAGTGCTCATCCCATCTAGTGTCCCCCTCAGTGCCCGTCACCCATTCCCCCCCACCCCACGCCCTCCTCCCCTTCTACCACCCCTAGTTCGTTTCCCAGAGTTAGGAGTCTTTATGTTCTGTCTCCCTTCCTGATATTTCCCACACATTTCTTTTCCCTTCCTTTATATTCCCTTTCACTATTATTTATATTCCCCAAATGAATGAGAACATACACTGTTTGTTCTTTTATAGTTTCCTCTGCTTTATGTATGCAAGTCTTGTCTCCACAATAAGGGATCAGATATCCTATCTCTTTCGCACCCTCCATAGCACCTAGTACTGTGAAAGGCACATAGCAGCTTCTGCTCATTGATGACTTGCTTGGCATTTTCCACATTGGCGTGCCTAGTGCTGTGGATATCTGAAATTCTATAGTAATGGGAAGGTCCTGAGAGCTCCGTTTTATTTTGACTTTATGGCATTTTCTTGGGGAGAGGGGCTGCCTGCAACTTGCACTTGCTATGTGGAAACTGTTGGAATGTGCATTGGGTTTAGTATAATTCCACTTACTTTCATTCTATGACCTCTTTTTTTCGTGACCTTGGTGTTTCATCTGACTTAAGGACAATGATGTTAAGGCGTCTGCGTGACTCAGTTGGTTAAGTGTTTGCCCTCCGCTCAGGTCATGATCCCAGGGACCTGGGATGGAGCCCAGCATCAAGCTCCCTGCTCAGCAGGAAGTCTGCTTCTCCCTCTCACTCTGCCTGCTGCTCTCCCTGGTTGTGCTCTCTCTCTCTCTCTGTCAAATAAATAAATAAAATAAAATAAAGACAACTGTGCTATAGTTTATTAAAGAAAGCGTAGACCCTGGACTCATCTAAAGACTGATGTTTCTTTACCACCATTTCGGCTTACATAATCTCCCAAGATATCAATTTTAAAATCTTCATTTTCTGCTTTCTCTAGATAGCAGAATTTGTCATTAGTTTTTGCTTGTCTATCACCACAGATGTCTTAGGATGTTTTGTAACATGTCTGTGATAAAGTCTGGTATATGACCTCAGTACTGTTCCTATTTTCTTCATGCTTTGCATGTCGTCTTGTGAATATTTTCCAGTTTGCACCCACAGACGTGGATTTTGGATGAATTACACGTTAATTGAGAAACAGATTAAAAAGTTATTCCAAAGACATGTTTTGAAATTCCTCATTGGGTTGTTAGTCCTGGTTGCAAAAAAATAAATGTGAACCCACTACACAGCCTTTCATATCCTTAGTGATAGAGGAAAATTGTCAGGATACCAAAATCTACAATATAACCGACCATAGTATTTTGAAACCTTAAATGGATCTTACATGAATCAGCAACAAGATATGTGGCTAGGGTCCAGGAAATTTGTGCTAAATCTTTGGTCAGTGAATAACATAGTCTAGAAATCTTGATGTTCACTTAAATTTTTTCTGTATCTGCCACAATGCAAAGAGCATGAATACTTCTATTCCATGTCAACAAACCGTTTTCAAAAATGAAACAAAGAGGGAAACCTGCGTGGCTCAGTGGTTGAGCGTCTGCATTTAGCTCAGGTTGTGATCCCAGGGGGATCAAGTCCTGCATAAGGCTCCTTGCAGGGAGCCTGCTTCTCCTTCTCCCTCTGCCTCTGCCTCTGTGTGTGTGTGTGTTTCATGAATGAATAAGTAAATAAAATATTTTTAAAAAATTATATGAAGAGCAAATAATGTCATAGTTATCCAAGAGTTACAAAAGTTTTTTTATAAGTCTTTTTTTAAAATTTTATTTATTTATGATAGTCACAGAGAGAGAGAGAGAGAGAGAGAGAGAGAGAGAGGCAGAGACATAGGCAGAGGGAGAAGCAGGCTCCATGCAGGGAGCCCAACGTGAGACTCGATCCCGGGTCCCCAGGATCGCGCCGTGGGCCAAAGGCAGGCGCCAAATCGGTTGCTGCACCACACAGGGATCCCAAGAGTTACAAAAGTTTAGATTTTTAGTAAAGTAGTGGTTTGATGAGACACAGTTTCATAGAAAGGATCACTGGTCATTGAAAGAAGCAAGTGGCTCCCTGTGGGAAGTGTTTATAAAGGGATATTTAGAGCTTACCAAGGTGGATAAAGCTAAATGACTCTTCTGAAGGAGGAGTGTCCATACTGACTTAAGAGACAATCTCAGGAAGACTAACTCCAGGGAATTTACAGAGGGTGAGAGCTATAGCCAGTTACTATGATGTTAGATAAGACAGCTTTAAGGACTCAGTAGAAACCTCAGTAGAATTCCTTTAGATCTGGGAGAAGACTGATAGCTGAGGCATGGAGCAGTGTTCTTCTATAATGGAGGTAGGCTTAAGAAGTCCCAGTTCTTATTAGAAGAGAGCTCTAGAAAATAGGAATTATGTAACATTCATATGGCAGACTTTTCCAGCTGGTGAAATGAGATCACATGAACTCTACTATCCAAACTTCATCAGCTGCAAGGCTCCACCTGCTCGCAGAGGAATTTAACCCCATTCCAAAGACTGTCCAGTTATTTCTGACCATTCTCAGCAGGGTGGCAGGGAGTAGGAGGGGTTACCACATGTGCCTGTAAAAATCTCCCTCACATTGTTATAGTCAGGACTACTAGTCAAGGCACCTCATCATTGCCGTCATTGCTAATGCCCTTTGTGCAAATAGCACAGAACTTCTAGTTCTCAAGGTATTGAGATCTGGGCCCTTCACCCAACTTTATATAAATTTTGTCACTTTGGCTCGAAACAGCAGAATTTGAGCCCAGACTCACAGAGGGGCCTTCATGAAAATGGTGCCTTCAGCTTTTGGCTCTCCCTTTCCGACTGGGCCTTGAACCCAAAGGGCTAGCCAAAGCATCCACAATCTACTTTCCCTCTATTCTTTCCATATCTTTCTCTTTTCTGTGTGCCCCAGAAAAAAAGAAAAAAAATCCAACTTACTACTCTTCCTTCAACCCAAATTCTAAAGTCTCCATGCATTGGAGCACCTGGGTGGCCCAGTGGTTGAGTGTCTGCCTTGGCTTAAGTCGTGATCCCGGGGTCCTGGGATCAAGTCCCACGTCAGGTTCCCTGCATGGAGCCTGCTCCTTCCTCTGCCTATGTCTCTGCCTCTCTCTGTGTCTTTCATAAATAAATAAATAAAATCATTAAAAAAATTAAGTCCCCATGCATACAGACTTATGCCAATAGGTAAAGGAAAGGGGGGAGGCAGCCCGGGTGGCTCAGTGGTTTAGCGCCCCTTCATCCCAGGATGTGATCTTGGGGACCCGGGATCGAGTCCCTCGTCAGGCTCCCTGCATGGAACCTGCTTCTCCCTCTGCCTCTCTCTCTCTTTCTCATTCTGCCCTCTGTGTCTCTCATGAATAACTATATAAAATCTTAAAAAAAAAAAGGAAAGGAGAGGGGAAACAATCACCTAGTCTCTTTCAGATGAAGTTCTAGCACCAGCTTGAGCCCAGCCAAGATACTCTTTTACGCATATAATAAAAACATAGGCTATATTTCCATCATGGCCTGAGTGGGAAGGGGAAGAGCATATTGGAGGAAGGAAACAGTGATATTAAAGGATCCACCAGGGCACCTGGATGGCTCAGTGGTTGAGTGTCTGCTTTCCGCTCAGGTTATGATCCCGGGGTCCTGGGACCGAGTCCTGCATCGGGCTCTCAGCAGGGAGTCTGCTTCTCCCTCTGCCTATGTCTCTGCCTCTCTCTGTGTGTCTCAGATGAATAAATATAAACATTTTTTTTTAAAAAGGATCCACCATTTTGGAAAGAGAATTAAACCTTGGAAGAGTCACTGACTTTCTTTGTCATCCTTTCTTACTGCTCTTTTTCATTTTCTCAGGCTTAATTTCAATATTGAGCCCAAGTCTTTTGCTCCTTCATCTTTAGATCCAAAAGAGGACAGCAATTAATTAGTCTTCATGGCAGAATAAACACTAAGGTGAGTTCTCATCACCAAATACTATGAAAAGTGATTGATGATGTTAAGTTTGGCAGAACCCTTTATCTTAAATTAATACTATTTCTTGCCAAAGCTGAAGCCTTTTGTTCCATAAATCAGTGGGATATCTCACCAGGTGAAGCAACCTTAAAAAGAACACAATATCACTTCCAAACTACAGTTATGGCAATGGCGAAGACGTGCAAGTCACCCTTTTTAATTAGTCATTTCACAATGAAGATTTTCAAACAGTGAAAACCATTAAAAAATAACCAAATAGGCCAACTATTGAAGGAGAAGAATTTATAGACCTGATTTATTAGATACTGTCACCCATGAGGGAAATTAAAACGAACCCGACTTCAATTGGTGTGTCATGAATTGCCAGACAAAATTAGAGATGAGGAAATTTTTGGAGGCTGTGGGTGGCAACTCAGGAGATCTTGACATCATAAGAAAATTCCTTGACCCTCAAGAGTTGCTGACACCATGGCGAAGAACCTGGAGTTGGTAAAATATAAAGGCTGGAAAGTGCTGTACTGAGAAAGCAAACGGGTTTCATTGACTTAGAACAGTGGCTCTCAACTGGGGGGAGATTTTGCCACCTAGGGGACATATGGCAATATCCGCAAGCATTCTTAACAATAATCTTTTTAATTTTTATGGTTTTAGAACTATAAAAAGTTGCAAACTCAGTACAGAGACTTCCAAATACCTGACCTCTATTCTCTCTATTGTTAACATCTCACATCAGCACCATATATTGTTATAACCAAAGAAACAACATTGACACATTATTACTAACTGAAGTTTATGCTTTATTCAAATTTCCTTAGTCATTACCTAGGATCCTTTTCTGTTTCGAGATCTCATCAAAGAAACCATATTGTATTTAGCCAGCCTGACTCCCGAGGCTTCTCTTGGCTGTGCCAGTTTCTCAGACTTTCCTTGCTTTTGATTACCTTGACAGTTTGCAGGAATATAGGTCCGAACTTTTGTAGAATGCTCCTGAATTGGGATTTGTCTGATGTTATTCTCTATTCTCATGATTAGAATGTGGCTATGGGTTATTAAGGGGAAGGATAATAGAGGTCAAGTGCTGTCCTCATCACATCATATCTAGTGCTATCAACATGACTTATCACTGATGGTGTTAATCTTGACCACCTGTCCAAGAGAGTGTTTATGATGTTTCTTGGCTCTAAAGTTATTTTTCCCCCATTCCATACTCTCCTCTTTGGAAGCAAGCCACCACACGCAGCCTTTATTTGCAGGGTGAGTAGTTATGCTCCATCTCATCGAGGGGGGGATATCTACATAAATTATTTGGAATTCTATGCGGAAGATTTGTCTCTTCTCCCATACTGATTTATTCATCTTTTTTTTTAAAAAAACTGTATTTAGCATTCATTTACACTAATATGAATGCCTAAATATTTATTGCAGATCTTTTAATTTGTTTAAGGTTTTATTTTTTTAAATGATCTCTACACCCAGTGTGGAGCTTGAACTTATAACCTCGAGATCAAGAGTCATATGCTCCACTGACTGAGCCAGCCAGGCACCCTCCCACCCCCATTTTAATTTTTATAATCGGGTCTGGGGAGGGTGATTATGGCATCTAGTTGGCAGAGACCAGGGATACTAGTCCCATAATCTGCCGGATAGATCATCTGACCCCAAATGTCAATGGCACCAAGGTTGAGAAACCCTGCTCTAGAGCCTCTGATGTTCTACTCTGTTAGATGTTGCATATGGAAATACAATTCTAAGTTTATAATTGAAGTCAGTGAATAAAAGTTGTGTTTTCAGAAAACTTTATTGGAATGCATAAAAGGAGTAATTCTTTTGGTGTCATATAAACATAAAGCAAAAGATTTAGACCCTCTGAGGCTCCATATAAACAAAATGAGCTGAAAGTTGAGGCAGTGACCCAGATTATTCAAATGCAGTGGTATCCTCTCCTTACCACTGTGCCGTCGAAGAAAACAATTTGTTCAATGTGTACGTATTGGTAGTCTGCATTGAAAGAATTCACTGAATATTTACTTAGTGCCAGTGCATGAGTTCAGGGAATCAAGAGAGGCTTTGGAATGAGTCTTGAGGTAGTGGGAAATGTGAAATAAAAAAGAAAGTGCCATTTTCTTCAAAATCTGCCTTCTCTGTACATGGTACCTTTTCACCTCCTTGTCCTGTACTAGAACAATGGTACTCAACCAACACCAATGTCACTATTTCACACACACACACACACACACACACACACACACACACACACCCTAGACACTTATCAACATCTGAAGATGTTTAGGAGCAGTCACCACCTTGGGGAAGAGAGGGGTGTTACTGGCATCTAATGGGTAAAGACCAGCTATGCTGTTAAAGATGCTATAATACACAGGACAGCTCCTCAAATAAAGAATTCTCCAGCCCCAAATGCCAATAGTGCCAAGGTTGAGAAAACCCTGGACCAGATGGGAAGAAAACAGTCTTCCAGGTTGATCGCATTAATTTCTTACAACCAGAGAGAGGCATAGTTGTCTTGGTATATCCCCGTTTAAGGTGTGTGTGTGTGTGTGTGTGTGTGTGTGTGTGTGTGTGTGTGTGTGTTTCAACAACCCCTTTTAGCTACTGTTTTGGCCAAGTTACTATTGGTGATGAAAGACATTTCTTATCATAGGTGTACCTGAGTGAAATTAAACTTTTTACCCTAGCCTATAAAACTCTGAAAAATCAGGCCTTCCCTACCTTTCCATCTTCTTCCCATGCCCCTCTGCCCTTGATTCTCTTGACCGATCCAGCTGCCCGAGGCCCAAGGCCAGATTGGTTTTGTGTCCTTTGCATGTGATGATCTCTGTCTGGACTACTCATCCTCCAGCTGGGTGGGCAAGGCTGGCTCTTTTTCATCATTCTTATCTCAGCTCAAACATCATCTTCTCAGCAAAGCTTATCACCTAAATCTAAAGTACAGTCCCTTCCCCCACCACACACACACCTACTCTTGATGTCATAGTTTTATGTTGCCCATAGCACTTAACACTTCCTGAAATTATCTTGTTTGTCTTCTATATTACCATGTAAGCTTCCTAGGGGCAGGGACTTTGTCTCTTTAGCTCAGCTTGAATCTGCGCGCCCACACCCAGTCTGGCACAGAATCCGACTAAATAAATATTTGTTGAATGACTGAATGGATGAAGGCAAGAGTGGGGAATAAATATTTAAAATTTCTGGAAATTCTGAATTTATAGGGAATGTTTTGCATCCCATTAATCTCGTAATATAAAATGGAAATCGGGGAGTAAAACTTCAAAATGCAGAATTTTTAAAAAGATTTTATTTATTTATTCATGTGAGACTCACAGAGAGGCAGAGACAGAGGCAGAGGGAGAAAGGAGCCTGATGTGGGACTCGATTACAGGACCCCAGGATCATGACCTGATCCGAAGGAAGTCTGCTCAACCACTGAGCCACCCAGAACACAGAATGTTTTAAAAGAGCCATTTGTAGGGGATCCCTGGGTGGTTCAGTGGTTGAGCGCCTGCCTTCGGCCTGGGGCATGATCCTGGAGTCCCGGGATCGAGTCCCGCATCGGGCTCCCTGTGTGGAGCCTTCTTCTCCCTCTGCCTGTGTCTCTGCCTCTCTCTGTGTGTGTCTCTCATGAATAAATAAATAAAATCTTTAAAAAAGAACCATTTGTAGTTTGAATGCTCCCTTAATTAGGAACGCACTACATAGTATATTAATGTCATCAAATCATAAAATGGTTATAACTTGCTATATTGCATGTCAATGAAGATTTTATTCAAGTAGTTCTGAATGTGGTATTGCAGTAAAACCTAATTTAAATTTTCTTCCTAGATTTCTTTCCTATTTAAGAGAACCAGAAAAACTCATGAGGACAGGTGAAAACACCACTGCTAAAGCTGTTAGGTTTTAGGACTTAGGCTTTCAGGCAGATATAGAAAACATTAAGTCTTAGGAAACAAGCCAAAATGGGATGAACAAGAAAAACACCCTGCAACTCACTGAACATAAATTTTACCCCCAGGGAGCTTTGTGTACTCAGTTTTATTTCCAGAGATATTACTATCAGCAGTGTCTTCTCCAATGCTTCATTTCATGAACTTTTAAAAACAGAAAGCTCATAGTCTTTGGCTTGGTTCTTTCAATACACATTTTCCATGATTTATGGAGGTGAAATTTACATAGAATGAACCATTTTAAAGTATATGATTCAGGAGGCACTTAGTATGTTCACAATATTGTGCAGCCATCACCTCTGTCTAGGTTCAAAACATTTCCATGACTTTGAAGTAAAATCCTGTACCCGTTAAGCAGTGTCCTCTCACTCAGCCTCTGGCATCCAGTATTCTGCATTCTGCCTTTATGGATTTATCTATTCTGGATGTTTTGTACAAATGGAATCATCTCATATGTGGCCTTTTGTGTCTGGCCTTTTTGACGTGTACCAGTGTTTCATTATTTTTATGGCCAGATAACATTCCATTGTATGGGCGTGCCACATTTTGTTTGTCCATTCATAAATGGATGGGCATTTGGGTTATTTTCAGTTTTTTAAGCTATTATAAATAATGTTGTTATGAACATGGGTGTACATGTGTTTGTTTGAGTACCTGTCTTCAGTTATTCTAGATCTACACCTTTGGAGTGGAATTGCTGAATTATATGGTAACTCCATGGTTCATTTTTTGAGGAACAGCTGAACTGTTTTCCACAGCACCTGTACCATTTTGCATCCCAGCTGGCAGTGTGAAAGATTCCCATTTTTTCCCATATCCTTGTCAACACTTGGGATTTTTCTTTTTTTTAAAGAGCTTTTCTAGTGGATGGGAAATGGTACTTCATTGTGGTTTTGATTTACGTTACCCCAAAGACTAATGATGCTGAGCATCTTTTCATGTATTTATTAGTCATTTTCAATGTAGACTATTTCCGACTTCAGAATATTTCTGAACTTTTATGGTTTCTTTTAGACAGTGTGGACAGATAGAAAGATCAGAAGCAGACAGGAATGAGAGAGCTAGCGTCACAAGATTCTATTTGGCAGATGCCCCAAATGCCTTCCTGGCCCCCACCCCTGAGAATGTCACATTTTCCACAACAACGGAAAGTTCCTTTCTGATAGCAAGTCTCACAGACCTTGAATATTTGCTGATACAGTTAAATAAAAGAGTGGGAATGTCATAAAAGTAGTGGACAGGAAATAAGGAAAGCAATCATAGACAGGACAAGTTGACTATCAACTTCATATGTCCACTAGGTAAGGAGGACATTCCAACCCGGAAGGGACATTTCTAGAGTGGGCTGAACACACGCAGGTAATTAACAAATATATTAGAAAAGTTTGTGGGTTTTTTTTTCTTTAACAAAATAAGTAAAGGAGAAAAAAAAACCCACCTTTCTCATCAAAATTTCTGCTTGCTTTCTCAGATATGTTCCACAAAAATTAAACAGATCATATTTTCCTGTTTTCTTTAGTTATTCCTGACTTTTTTTTAATCCAAGCAACTCAGAGCCCTTTAATAGGTGTGGTTTGGGTAACTGTGCTACAGTTAGATTGTCAAACCGCTGGGAAACGGATATGAGGTAGACAATGTGGCAAAGTAGGATGAGCTCTGAGCTGATAGTCAGGAGATTGGTGACCCAACCCTCTTGCAATGAAATGACTAGTTTTGTAACCTTGAATAAATGACTTAACCTCTTGGAGACCACAGTGTCCTCATTTGTAAATACGTGAATGATTGGATTCTCAATGATCTTCCCAGTCCTTTACAGCTCTGAACTTCTATTTGAGAAGTTCATGTGTTATGTACTTTAAATTTCAAAGGCAGATGCGTACCCTTACTTTGTTTGTGCGTATAGAAATGAAAACTGTTGCCTCAGTTCAAACCTGTATCAACAGAACAAGTTTAAAAAGGAACAAAGAAAAAAAGGCCCAGGGACACAGGCTTCTAAGTTCTGAAGCCAGGCTTCTCTTTGTGTATTGGCTGAGTGCCTCCGTACACTCGTATGTGTGATGATCTGCCCTCTGCCCTGAGGTTTCTTAATCTCCGTTTTGCAATGTGTGTCGTAGATGTTTGTTTATCAAACTGTGTAACTGACTCAGACAGGGCATTGCACTGTTTCCTAGTCAATGGCCCAAACATTTCTCATCAGAACTTTTCCAGTCTTTGGTTCTGTAACTTTTGTGACTTCACATGAGGGTACCTTGACTTTCACTTAGTCTGATGGTGCATTTTATTTTCTGCCAGAGGATACTGGGTTTTGAAACTTTCCCCACTCTTTACTTGTCGGGAATATTGTTGTAAATGGTTAAGGTGATTCTGTCCTGCCAGCACAGGGGCCTCCCTCCAGCCTGTCTAACACAGGTTCCGAGGGAGCTCTGGGTCATCTCATTGTCAGGAGAGTACAATTCACTACTTCAGTCCCTGATGGGGAGTCAAGAATTTAAGATCTATCTGAGAAGGATTATGTTACATTTAGGTACCACACAGCATGAGCTGGTTCATAGTCTTCGGATTAAAATCCAGAGGCAGAGGCAGAGGCAGTGCACTTGTTGTGATGAGCACCAGGCATTGCATGGAACTATTGAATCACCATATTGTATACCTGAAACTAATATTACACTGTTAACTGGAATTTAAATAAATGAATTTTTTTTTTTTTAAAAGTAAAATACGGACGCCTGGGTGGCTCAGCGGTTGAGCATCTGCCTTTGGCTCAGGGCGTGATCTTGGAGTCCAGGATCGAGTCCCACATAGGGCTCCCTGCATTGAGCTTGCTTCTCCCTCTGCCTGTGTCTTTGCCTCTTTCTCTCTGTGTCTCTCATGAATAAATAAATAAAAATCTTAAAAAAATAAAAAGTAAAATACATACATACAAAGCCAGTGGAAACAATGAAGGCATGGTCTTTGCATTAATATTTATCTCCAATGCTAGAGGTTTTTCAGGTTAAAAACAGTAGTTGGTAAGATAAAGGTCCTATTAAAATTTATGATCACAGAACTCAATCAGGGAACTTATCTGATCTGCATTATCTGAAGACCTGCTTTTGATATTTGTATTACCTTTTGGCTATTTCTTTTCTGTTAATTTACAGGCATACTTTCTTTTTGTGCTTTCCTGGGGTTTCTGTGTTTTGTGTCTTTCTCTCAGCCCTGGGTCAGCTTGTTTATTTCCAAAAAAGCAGCCGCTTCTGCAAAAGGCTGGCAACAGGGGGTCTGAGCAAGGGAGATGTCATTGCAGCTGAAGAGACCCTTATCTTAGGTTGGTGTGTTCTCTTCAATTAAACGCTCCGTCTCCGACATTTTTTTCTCCAGTAGGAGGTCAGAATATTGTACTCCTGCCAAAAAACTCCCCAAACTTGAATCCTAAACAAAAGAAATAACCCCTCTACCCTGAATAAAACACTATTTTGTGTTGGTGACATATTTCAAAAATCATTATATTTAATTTGATTCAAAATTACTTTTACAATTTTACAGCATATCAGTACATGCATTTGTTTTCTTACTGGGGTCTATTTATCAATGGGACTATCACTACAAATTATTCTTCTCAATGTCTATCAAAAATCAGAGGAAAACTGTTTTGGCCATATGAGACAATTACCTTTAAATGGATCATTTGATTCAGCAAGTCAACATCTAAGAGCTATTTAAGAAACTAATTAGAGAGACATGCAAATTTATATTCATAACAGCATCATTTATAGTACTAGAAAAATTTAGAAACCAACCTAAATGCCCCACAAACAATAGGGCACTGGTTACATAAATTATGTACTATTTATATGCTGGAATATTATGCAGCTCTAAACATGGTTTTAAAATAATTTTTAGGGACACCTGAATGGCTCAGCAGTTAAGTGCCTGCCTTCCGCCCAGGGTGTGGTCCTGGAGTCCTGGGATAGAGTCCCATATTGGGCTTCCTGCATGGAGCCTGCTTCTCCCTCTGCCTGTGTCTCTGCCTCTCTCTCCGTGTGTCTCTCATGAATAAATAAATAAAAATCTTTAAAAAAATAAAATGATTTTTAATAACATAGGGGAGAGCCCACTTTAAATGTCAAGTGAAGAGAAGCACACAATACTATACTATTGAGCCCTGAACAACATGGGTTTGAACTGTGTGGGTCCACTTATAAATGGAATTTTTTCGATCAATATGGCAGAGCACTATAAATGTATTTTCTCTTCTGTGATTTTCTTAATAATGCTTAATTTTCTCTAGCTTTATTGTAAAAATATAGATGTAACACATGTAACATACAAAATATGTGCCAATTGACTGTGTTATCTGCAAAGCTTCTGGTCAGCAACAGGCTATTTGTTAGTAGTTAAGTTTCTGGGGCATGAAAAGCTATTTGTGGATTTTTGACTGCATGGGGCATCAGCCCTCCTACCCCCCCCCCCCATACTGCTCAAGGGTCAACTAGATGTATAGAATGGTTCCAATTTTGGAAAATATATGCATAAGAAAGAACTGGTAAGAAATACATCAAAATATTCATAGTACCTCACTCAAGGCAGTAGAATTGTGGATTGAAAGAGCACTCTTCAGGGGTGCCTGGCTGGCTAAATCGGTGGAGCACATGACTTTTTTTTTTTTTTTTTGAGCACATGGCTCAATCTCAGGGTCGTGAGTTCAAGCCCCATGTTGGGTGGGGAGTCTACTTAAACTTAAAAAAAAATGAGCATTCTTTATATATTTTTGGTGCTTTCTATGTTTTCTATACTGAATAGTTATTACTTTTAGAAAAAAATGTAAAATTATCAAACATTTTAACGAAAGGAAATGAAAAAATAATGAGAGTATTGTTTACCTATTGGATTGGCAAGATTTTTAAATATTGATAATATTCAATGTTTTCAAGGATATGAGGAAAATGGCATTCTTACATATTCTAAGTAGGAGTATACATTGGTTTAGTCCTTTTAAAAGACAACTTGACAGTGTCTTTTAAAATTTCAAATGCACATAGCCTTTGACCCAGCATCATTTCCACTTACAGGGCTTAGCTATATAGAGATGCTAGAGTAAATATGCAAAGATACATGCAGAGGGATATTAATTGGAGTATTGTGAAGAATTAGGGGAAAATCCTGAATGTTCATTAATAGGGATATGATGAATACATCATGATACATCCATGCTATGGAATATAGGGTAGCAGTAAAAAAGAAAGGATGGAGCTTAATTACTTAGCTATCTACATACAAACATAATACCAAGGAATGAAGTTTGTGATATATTATTAAGTGGATAAAAGTGATTTTAGAGCAATATGTATAATATATTCTCATTTTGAAAAATAAGTACATATGGAGCACTTGGGTGGCTCAGTCAGTTAAGCATCTGCCTTTGGCTCAGGTCATGATCCTGGGGTCCTCCTTGCTCAGCAGGGAACCTGCTTCTCTCTCTCCCTCTGCCTTCTACACCCCAGGCTTGTGCTCTCTGTCAAATAAATAAATAAAATCTTTAAAAAAAGAAAAATAAGTATAGTGACCATATATGTGCATGGCAAACATTTGGGAAGATGTGTATCATTGTCTACAGCTGTCATTATCTGTGTAGAGCAGAATCAGAGACTCTTTTACTTCATATACTTCTATTTGAACAAAATAAGTGAACATGTGCTTCTTTCGTAAGAAAAATAATAATAGAGACAAGCTTACCATATGAAAATTTGCTTAAAAATAGTCTTCCAGGAACGTATTAATCCATGGACAGTGATGCATAGTTACAAAGAGTTTGGACAATTTTATATAAGGCCTAATTTGCATCATGGCTCAATTAAGAGAGAAAACTGTTTCATAAACTGATCTGGATCACCATATGTAATGTTTTGCCCAGAGGCAACAAAATCCAAGTTGTTGAACTCTTTCATAAATACTTGCATGAGCTAGTAGAAAGTTGAGGTTAGGGGTACCTGGGTGGCTCAGTCAGTTAAGTGTTGGCTTTCAGCTCAGGTCATGATCTCAGGGTCCTGGGATCGTGTCCCACATAGGGCTCCCTGCTTACCCGGGAGTCTACTTCTCCCTCTCCCTCTGCCCCTCTCCCAGCTTGTGCTCTTTCTCTCTCTCTCTTAAATAAATAAATAAATAAATAAATAAATAAATAAATAAATAAATAAAATCTTTAAAAACAATTGAGGTTAGACTCTGATTCTGAAAGCTACCCATATAGATGGTCTGGATTAGATACATAATCTAGCTAAAAGTGACTCAAAATCTGTGAGTTCACCTTCCAGGTATTCGCTTTAAATGTCTTTTTATAGGAAGGGTTCCCTCTGTGTCTAACATAGAAGTAGGATATTCCAAAATGAGAATCTGTTTCTATTTTAGATGGGCTTATGTGATAATGAGATTGATATGTGAAATATTACTTGTTCAGCCATACACACGTTTTCCTCTGAAATAATAATAGTATCTACCTTGTAAGCTTACTGTGTGGGTAAAATGAAATAATGCAGGTAAAGTGTTTGGGGCAGTGTCTGGCACAGAGTGAGTATTTAATACCTGGTGGTTATTGTTATTTAAGCACATTGCTAAAGACTTTCCATTTGAATGACAATAAATTGGCCTGGACCCGGTGCCACATACATCCAAGTGAAGTAGACAGTTTTATTACAGCATTTTAGTTGGGAGAAGGATTGCTTTGAATAAATGTTCCAGGCTTAAGCAGAGTGAATATGTAGGTATAATGAAGGGGTTTGTCCATTTCACAGAAGGCATTAGCAAAGGGCATATTTAGAGGATTGAAGGGAATGGAGGTAAGCGGGCAGGTCAGAGTGATTTAGTAAATGAAAGTGAATGTGGTGGTTGTAGACCACTTAAGGAATTTAGCCATTGGCTTTAAAGAAAGTCATTCCATAAACAGGAGAATCTGAAAAAAGGTTGATGTGGTGCAAATGGAAGGATGTGAATTTTGGTACCGGCTTCCTTTTTTTCTCATCTGTAAAATGAGGAGGTCGAAGTTGGTAATTAACGGCCACTGTTTTCTCCACACTTATCACAAACCAGGCTTTTTACAAGCATGGTTTCATATAATCCTCCCTCAGAAAAGCCCTGTGAAGGAGGGACCATTATTAGCTCCAATTTACAGATGAGGAGGCTGAGGCTTCGAAGAGATTATGTAACTTTGTGTAGGATGGTCTGTGTCCAAAGTCCACATGGTTTCCATGATGCTAGTCTGCGCTCTGAGGGGCCTCCCGGCTCTAGTAGTCAGAGATTCCTAATAAGGGACATTTGAAAATGTTGTCTCTATTTGCTTTGTCTTTTAAGAATGGGAGATGAAAAAAAAAAAAAAAAAGAATGGGAGATGAGGAGTGCCTGGGTGGCTCAGTTGGTCATCTGCTTTGGCTCAGGTCAAGATCTCAGGGTCCTGGCATTGAGCCCCACATGAGGCTCCCTGCTCAGCAGGGAGGCTGTTTTTCAGTCCCCCTGCCCCCCCCCCTTTCTCTCTCTCTCAAATAAGCAAATAAAGTCTTTAAAAAAAAGAATGGGAGATGAATTAAATATTCTTGTATGTGAAAGGGCAAGGAAAATGAAGAGAGGTCAAATATGAGTTATGATACTAATGACCTTTCTTTTCCCCTGACATTTTTGGGCTAGAATCACTGCAGAAAGTGTGCAAAAATACACTAAAGGTAATGTCCACGCAGATCTGATGACACCCACAGCCCATTTCATTTGCCTTTGGCATTACAGATAATCTGAATACTTTGTTCTTTCTGTCCCTTTTGGGAAGCTTGCTAAAGCAATTTGCAAGGACACTGTGAAGGATTTTATTTAGAGGGGACAAGAGTTCACTTTGAAAAGACCCAAGAAAGAATTAGTAAGAGATACTGAAGTCAAGTTCCATTAAAAAAAACCCTGCTGGGATTCTGATTTGGACTGTACCAGCTTTATCGATTCATCCAGGAAGAATTGAGTCTTTACAACACTATCCCCTTCCATTCAGACATGTTGGGGGACTTTCCCTTTATTTTGGTCTTTAGATTAATATAAAAACCTGGCAAATGTGCTGGACTGTAAAGAAATAGTTGTTTGAAATGATAAAGGATCATTTCTCAAATGACATTTAGATCTAGATACTATGCCTCTGAACAGTTTTGAATGGGGTAGTTTGGGTTATTATTTATGTTCAGAGTAAGATCATCTCCTGTCTAGGTTTCTGATTTCACTAGTTGTTTCAGACACGCCATCAAAGACAGTATTTGGCCTGGTGATCGGGCCTGAAAAAAAAATAAGGCCTTGCTAATGGCAAAACATAACATAGCTTGTCTGTGCAAATATTGTTGTAAAGTCCTGCTGCTTATAGTTGGACCACAGGAGGAAGTTATTATTTCACAAACCTGTGAAGTATGTTTAACACGCAAAAGCTCGTTACACGGTCAATGAAGAACAGTTGTTTTCTGCCCTTCCATAAATAACTAATGCCAGGAGAAGCTTGGCTATCTGTTTCAGCTTCTTGTTACAGGAGAATAAAATGAGCAAGGCCTAAGTATCAGTACCTGCAAACAGAGCTGTCACTCTGTTCAATGCTACTTGGTTTCAGACAGCTTCATTTTCATGCTTTTAGTGCTTTTTATGTCGTAATTTGAATCTGTCAACCGCACTGTATATGTTTCCGTTTTCCATTTCCATATGTTTATCTATTCTGTTTCTAATTGGGTTGGCAGTCCTGGGTAGGACTTAGGACCAAGGACGCCTGATGTCGTGGCAAATGCTGTAGTCCAGGAGTCACGAGAACTGTGGTAGGCGATCCAAGCTCTAGTTAGTTGTGGGACACGGAAAAGTCATTTCACCTGAATCTACTTCTCCACCTGTAAAATAGGGATATTAATCCCTTGTCTTCCTAATTAGTAAACAATTGTGGAAGTGTTCTCCTTAAAATGTCAGGCAGCTGGCTGGGGGAATGTTTTGTTACTGGGTAGGAGTGCTGGAGGGTTTCTGATGACAAGAAGTTTGACAAGGTTTGTTTTGGCCTTGAAAAGATGAGAAAGCAAAGTTAGAAATTGTATGGATCCATTTGGTTTCCTTTTTGGAAATGTAGCTCTTCTTCCATCTTCGTCCTGGGTGTGGTTAACTATAGAGCAAAGGGGAGATGGAGTATTTGATTAAGGTAGCCAGGACCATCTGTGTTAATGAATAGCTTAAGTGATAAAGATTTTAAACAACTGAAGTAGTTTCTGGGTCTGATAACTCAATCTATGTCATTAGTACATATATATGTATGTGCATAGGTATGTATGTATACAGAGTCATACAGACCAATAAAAGCCGAAAGCTTTGGGCTCTTTATACCTTGTAAAGTTGGAACAACTTCACTAAGCTAAGGAGATTACGTAGTTGAAGAGGTCTGGGCTAACTGACAGATTTGGTAGAGATGGACAAAAGTACCATTTATTTATTCATCCATTCATTTAGAGAGGGAGAGGGGACTGAGAGAGAATCCTCAAGTAGACTCCAAGCCCAATGAGGGGCCATCAACAGGCTCTATGTCAGGACCTGATCTGAAATCGAGTGGGAGGCTTAACAGGCTGAGCCACCCCAGGGAGGGGGGCCCCCTGACAAAAGTACTCTCTAATGACAAGTGCTTCCTGGTCCAACAGATTGACTTACATGCTACACGGGGTCTGTCCCGAGTCTGTGTTTTAATTCCCTGACTAAACAGTAAATTTGTTGAGGGCCGGGATGATCATTCCTTCAATTTTATTTGTGTTAACACTGCCGTGGATGACAGTGTTCTGTACCCTGCAGGTACCCAGTGAATTATATAGCTGACAAATGATTACTTATTTCTAGTATTACAACAAGATCTCATAAAATAAACATGACAAACTTGTTGTTTGAAGTCCCGAACTTTCTAGGTCAATCTTGAAAAAGGAAGTTCATGAGTGCTATAGTAACATTTGTAGATATATTATATGTAAGTGGGTGAGCCTGTTGTAAATTGGCTAAGTAATCCCAGTTCAGAGTAACACCCAAGAGCTGTATGTAGCACTATGCTAATTGTGGGCCCCCGACCACGCATAGTGTCACCTGGGATGTTTATTTAAAAATCAAATTTTTCAGCCCCACTCAGATCCTAATCCTGGTATCTGGAGGCTGTTTGGAATCTTCCAGTCACCTATATTTTAACAAGCACCCCAGATGCTCTGGATGCATAATAAAGCTTAAGAATGACTCTCGTCTATAATCTGGAGGGGGTGACAGACAGGTGTACTTTTATGGGAAGATGGAAAACAGCAAGAGAAATGAAATGTCCACCACCAGCAGGAAGAGGAAGTTAGTCCTCCATTATGCATCAGGGGACTTGGAAGAACGGCGGTGTTTTACTTCTTCTGGTAATAAATTCTTGGCAGTTTGTCGCGGCTCATTTACAATTGTGGTCTATCCCTTTTGCAGTCCAGAGACAGCTCACCAGAAGCTTAACTTTTAACAGCAATTTCTCTAATCTCTTGGGAACGGTCTTTGTAGGACTGGCCCCTAGGCTACGATCATGGCCAGGAAAATATCACCGTGCTGCAGTGACTTCTCCTTATCAATTGTGGGTCTTTGGCCATGTCACCGCGGTGGAAAGAAAAGGCAGCCAGTGAAACACAAGCGGGAGGGAGCGGGTGGGGCGGGGGGTCTTTTAACGCGGCGAGAGGCGAGGTTAAAGGAAAGGAGGCAGTAGCTCCGGCTTGGAGGAGCAGGATGCCTTTAATCAAAGAACAGGATCTTCGTCTGCAGAAAGAGCAGCAGTCCAGAGATGAGTATCTCTAAAGGGCAGCTGGAAGATGACCCGAGGGGAACTTTCCTCCCGGGGCTGAGTCCTAGGAAGCGAGCACAGGTGCGGGCGTGGGCGCGCTGCAAGCCTCGCTGTAATCAGATAGTTGCTGGGCCCTTCCGAAAACGCAGCAGATAACGCGGCTGGCCCGGCCGCCCAGCGGCTCGGAAGCCTGAGCGAGAGGCTGCGGCGAGCCAGCAAGGAGCCGTTAGCCGACTCGGGGAGCCGGCAGCGCCCCTCCCCTCGCCTTGGGAAGCCCGCTGGGCCCCGCCTCCGCGGCTGACGTCCGGAGCGAGCGGAGGCGGGAGCGTGGGTGGGCCGAGACGTCGGCCGCCCGCGATTCGGCCGGCTCAGCCACACCACCGCGCGCCCCCGCTCCGCCCGCCCCTCCGGGCGCGTCTTTTCCGGGCTCGCGCCGCGGCGCCTCGTCCTGCCTCCGCCGGCTGTCCGGGTACGCGCGCGCCGCTGCGGCTTTTTCTCCGGCCTCCGCGGCGCGCCCCTC
The DNA here is from genome assembly GCF_048418805.1 of Vulpes vulpes. Lineage (NCBI taxonomy): Eukaryota > Metazoa > Chordata > Mammalia > Carnivora > Canidae > Vulpes > Vulpes vulpes. The sequence goes on along the minus strand of NC_132796.1, from coordinate 79,738,920 downwards.
TCGTCCCAGCCAGCGCTAGCGGGCACGCGGCTCTTCCGTGGGCTTCCCGAGTGCCAGGCGCCGGCCGGCTGCGAAGACACCGCGGGCCGCGTCTCGGGTGAGTAGCCCCAGCTACTGACCCCCGGTCGTAATTAGCACCCGAGCTCTGGCCGCCCCACTGTCCCACACCTGAGCCCTGCCGCTGAGGTGGAGGGGATGTCCCAGTTCCCGGAATACGCTCGCTTTCTTCTGGAGCCAGGCCGAGCTATCCGCCCGCCTCCTCCCCGCCCCAACCCCAGTCACGGGGCCCGGAAAGATTTCATAGGGTCTCTGCATCTTCTCCGCAGAGGTCCAGGGGCCTTGAAAACCCGGCCTGCCTCTCTTCCTGCCGCCCACCGCTCCCCACCCCGCGAGGGCCAGAAGCATCCTCCCGACAGGGCTCCGGTGCTTTGCCCTGATCCTTTCAGGCACCTCAAGTACTTGCCAGACCTCCAAACGACCTTTAGGGCGCCCCTACACTTCAACACCATCTTGTCACCTCTGCGTTGCTCTCGCTCCGAGGGCTAGGGGACCTATCTGGCCTTAGC